>NC_058519.1:626247886-626872886 GCF_904849725.1 Hordeum vulgare subsp. vulgare
TTCAAGTGATTCACTTGATACATGTTATGGCATCAACTTGTGGATCCCGGTAACCTTGGGGATCTATGCATAGGGGTTGATTGCACATTTTCATATTGTGTTCTCTGATATAAATCTTGGGGTGCTCCTTGAAGTTACTTGTGTTGGATTGAATATGATAGGTCTGAAATTGTTTGATGCATGTCGCATAATTTACCGACGGATATTTGAGGTGACATTGGAGTATCTAGATGACATTATGGTTGATTTATATGTATCATGGGTTATTCTAGTAAGAACTCTGGGGTTGTTTGTGACACTTATAACAATAGCTCAGAAGATTGATCAGAAAGAATAACTTTGAGGTGGTTCTATTACCTACACCAATTTCCTCTTATTATTCTCCGCTAGGTAGGAACTTTGGAGTGTTTCTTTGTTACACGTTGAGGGGTGATCATATGATTCTATTATGTTAGCATTGTTGAGAGATTGCACTCGTAAAACTATGAACCCTAGGCCTTATTTCCAAGGATTTATGCAACATTTTGCTCGCTGTTTTACACTTGCTACCTTGCTGTTTTTATATTTTAGGATTACAAAAACCTATATCAACTATCCATATTACACTTATATCACCATCTCTTCGCCGAACTAGTGCACGTATATAATTTATTATTGTATTGGGTGTGTTGGAGACAAAAGAGATTTTTTGTATTTGATTCAGGGTTGTTTGAGAGAGACCATCTTCATCGTACACCTCCCACGGATTGATAAATCTTAATTCATCCACTTGAGGAAAAATTTCTATTGTCCTACAAAGCTCTGTGCTTAAAGAACAACATAGTCTATAGGAATAAAGTTGTGTAGTAGACATTACAATATAATTTTGGTTTTGTAATATGAGTAAATTAGACCCGATGGCCATAGTTTTCACTAGACGCTTCTCTCTTAACACTATTGGAGATATGGCTAACCACTACTTATGCGCCAGCACTATTATTTTCAACTAGATGATGTACCGCGCGTTGCTACCGAAATTCTTAGTCATATGCGTATGATAATACATAAAGTGAATATCTTTGTTTGCATAGTACATATATGATCTTAAGATGAAAAAGACAAAATAGACATAGTTTTGGTGTGATGTTATAAAGATATCAAATTGTTTATTATGTGATATTTTTAATAAATATAGTGGTATGACGTAATTGATCTCATATGATTTACTCCCTCCGTTCCTAAATATAAGTCTTTAAAAGGTTTCATTAGTGGACTACATACGGATGTATATAGACATACTATAGAGTGTAGATTCATTCATTTTATTCCATATGTAGACTCCTAATGAAATATCTTCAAAGACTTATATTTCGGAATGGAGGAAGTACATACAAACCAATGTATATATAAACATGCATTATACTCTAAAATGAAGACGACATGAAAGATTATGTACAAATTGTCGTTTTGATATACTTATTTGTGCGGCTCATATTGTAAATCATTCTTCTGCATTTTAGTACATAAGTTCTACGAAGTATAGCGAAGTAGGTATTACATAAGTTAGAGAAGGAAGCATGAAGACAATTGGCAAAGGGCACCAGCAATCAAATTTTACAAATTCACTAGAAATAGCACCACCTGATAGCTATATCAAATGCTTAATAGAGAAAACTAATTATGTTCCTTGTTCCAATCCAGGGCTTCAAAGCTTGTGTGGAGTCATTTAATAAGCACCTCCCTACAAAGCAGCATGAGTACTCCCATGAAGAATAACAATCATGAAGAACAACTAATGACCATGCATCATTGGGATAGCAAATAGTACAAACACCCATTCATCTATGTGCCTGGCAAAAAACAATCAGCAAACCACGTAAAACAACCTCACAGTTAGCAAGATAGTAGAGCAGGGTTATGAATGGAGCCATGGAGGAATCAGGAAATACCCGACATGAATCAGATGGGACGGATCGAGTAGTAGAATTTGGCCCCGAACACCGCTAGCTTCAGCCAGAGTAGTGGATAAGAGATAATAACATTTTCTGCAGCGCATGCTGTTCAAGTTCAGGGCGTTCCACGCACATACGACGGCTCTTCCCACGCAAGGACTCGACGTACCTGGATATGAAGATGGCTCTTGGGCATCCTGTGCAGGTTCAGGTTCGAGCTTGTGGAGGGCCACGCCGTCAAATACCTATGATGATTTGATGACCATCCTCTCCGTAGTGCATGGCCTGAAGGTCCGCATCTTCAAGTTACATTTGTTTGGTGGAGAAGACGAAGATAAAGAGAGCCAGTTAGTGGTGGAGTTAATTGGGGAGATGATGGAGATGTTCTTTCTGTTCGTACGATGATGGAGATACGCTGCCGTATACTCCATGGAAAATCAGTTGGTGGAGTAGTTTATTATTGGGGATACGTAGCGTTGCAGAAATGTTGGTACTAATTGCATGCGGGCCGTGTGGTGGATGGAGTAATTAGCGTGTTGATTAGTATAAAAAGGGAACTGGCCGGTGTTTGGGGTTTGCATGCTGACATATACAGTGTATGTGCTGATGTGTCAATATGTCATGCAAGCTGATACGGACACTGTGCATGATGAGAGAATAGGTAGAAGTGGGGATCGGAGCAACTTCTGAGAGCATCTCCAACAGCGAAGTAAAAAGGCGCGCGCGCTAAACCGGCATTTTATCGCGCGCAGGACAGAATTGCGCGCTCCAGCGGAGGCAGGAAAACCGCGCGTGCGGGAACCGCTAGCGCGCGAAAAGGCGGCAGCCCGCACGCCATTTTTGCGGCGCCGCGTCCCGCGTGCCCATAAAAGGCAGCGCGCTGCCCTGCCTCTCGCGCCGCGTTCTCTCTACCTCTGCCTATCGCGCCGCCGCTACGTTCTCTCTCCCTCTGCCTCTCGCGCCGCGCTCTCTCTGCCTCTCGCGCCGCCGCCGCCGCCGACGCGCCACCATGCCGCCGCGCCGTCGTTCTGCGTTGGGCTACCGCGGCGTCCGCCAGCGCCCCAACGGCGGGTTCTACGCCGAGATACGCTCCGGCGATCTCCGGCTGAGCCTCGGCACCTACGACACGGCGCACGAGGCCGCTCGCGCGTTCGACGCGGCGGCGTGGCACCTAGGCAAGCCGCGCCTCCAGATAAATTTCCCGGACGTCCGCACGCTCTAGCAGGCGTTAGACCTGGCCCCGCCGCCTCGTCTAAACTCCGCACAGGACCGTGCGGAGCACACTGCGCTGCAGCGCCGTCTCCTCGTCGCCCAGGAGGACGAGCGGGTGATGGCGGAGTGGCGCCGACGCCACCCGGAGGACGTCGCCTACGAGCAGGAATATTGGGAACGGCGCCGCGAGGAGGACACGCGCCGGCGCCGCGAGGAGCGCTTGGACAGGCGTCGTCGGAAGGCATTGGCCTGTGCGCAGGCCGACCTCGTCAATGCAGGCGGAAGGTCCTTCTTCACTGAAGAAGATGAGCGTTGGTTTGACATCTGGTTGTCAACCTCTGACGACGCCAACGACGATGATGATGGTGCAGATGATTGGAGCGACTAGGAGTTTTTTTTGTTTTCGAACTATCTAGCACCGAACTATCTATCTATGTTTTCAAACTACCTATCTAGTTGCAATATATGTAAAATAACTTTATATCGTTTTTATTTTAATGGAACCTCCTTACCAAAATGTTGTGCGCGCTGCATTCCTAGGCACTGCTGGAGCGGCGCGCGCGCTGCATTATAGCGCGGCTGTTGGAGCCAGCGCCTATCCCTGCGCTAAACCAGCCGGCGCGCGCGCTGTAAATACATTTTTGGGCGCGGCGCGAAGCGTGGCTGTTGGAGATGCTCTTAAGAATGGTAAATTAGCGTGGGTGTTAACCAAATTGATACGCCATCTTAGTATAGATAGTGCTGGCGTAGACACAAATTGGAACACCGTTTAAGTATGGGCACTGCTGTGCTGACCAGTCGAAAGACATTGATTGGGTCTGACACGTCATATCTATATAACATAGTGCCGACGTTCATTGTTCGTGAACGTCAGCACTAAGTTTTGTCTATATAAATGCTGGTAGCCCCTTTTTTTTCTCAAATACATTCACTTTCAATTCTTCGCGAAATTCTTCTTCCTAACTAGCTCCTCTTAGTTATGGACCCACGTCAGTGGAGCGTGTCGAAAGCTTGGGACTCCGCCGCCTTCGCAGAACTCGAGTCTGGCCCTATTGGCTATGTCATGAGCTCGCCACGGCCAATGCAACCATCCCTGTCCGGCGAATCATCCTGCCGCAGCAGCGCAACTTCCGTTCGATCCGGCAGCTACGCCACCAGCGTCGAAGATACCGACAATTGAGCGACGGCACCTGTGCTGCTTGTGGATGTCGACGCCTTGTTGATAATCATATGTCGTACATAGAATGGAATCCAGGGCAAGAGTTCAACATCTGTGCCAACCTGGAAATGTATGTATATGATAAAAAATAGATCTCGATCTATTTTCAGCTAATTTGCACAATTCAACTCCTCTAGTGTCGCTCACATCAATATTTTCAGCTAATGCTGTCATACACATTGTGATCTATACAAAACAGGGGTGTAACATTGCTTCACATAGATATGAGTTGATCTCATCCAGAAGTACGTAAGCAAGTTGCTCGACTATTCCATTAGATCACCGAGGATAGATGAGATGCAACTGAAGAACAATGTGACGTGAGGCCAAATCAAAAAATTCAAGATACTTCGATATGCACTTTTAACCGGTTACATGCTTGGCCTATTTCTGTGAGGTGGATCGATGACAACATTTCTTCTTGTGGGGGTCATCGCACTCATCATGTTCTTATTCTGGATCTAGTAGCTAGTAGTACATTATATTTGTTATTGTTTATTATCCTTGGTAATGTATGTAAGTAGGTCAGATTAATTAATGAAATTTATGTTGTTTTCATATATATGCATCATCTTTTAAACTATTATTTTAATTAGTATATACATACATGTATATGTATTTAAAACATGAAAATAAAAAGTCATAAATAATGTAATAAATAATAAACTAAGCATTCATAAAAATACAAAATAATGTGTACAAAAAATAAATAAACTAAGTCAAAAGTACATAGCAATGGTGTTGGACACGTGGGTCAACGTCAGCAAACACACCACCACCCGTCAAATCCAACCGCTCATATACACACATGTACATATCGATTCCCCACCCCTAAGCCCATCCCCGTCCTCAAAAACATCCCCACCCCACTATCGAAGTTGTTGACGTCTCCGTCTCGGAATCCACACTGTCATCGTCTCCGTCTCCACCTTCGCCGCCATCGCCGCCTTCTTCGCGCCTCCACCGTTGTTGTCTCCATCTCCACCTTCGCCACCGTCGTCGCTGTCTCCACACCTCCACCGCCGTATCTGTCTCCACCTTTGCCCTCGTCGTCGTCGTCTCCGCGGCTCCATCGTTGTCGGCTTCGTTTCTGCCTTTGTCTCCGTCTCCGGCTCCCATCGTCTCCATCGCCTTCATCCCTGCCGCCGACCCTCACCGTGGTCTTCACCTCCACTGCCACCATCAAGGATCCGCCAGTCCCGTCGTCTCCGTGGACGGTGAGTTTTAGTGTAGTTCTAGTGTACAATTGTTAGTGTAAATGTAGTATAAAATTATACGGTAATTATTGTGTAGAATTTATAGTGAGATTATCGTATATATGATTTTATTCTAGTTGAATTGTAAAATTTAGTGTAGTTGTAATGTAAGATTGTAATGTACTTGTTGTGTAATAGTGTAGTGTAAAATATTAGGATAATTGTAGTGTCAGATTTTAGTGTAGTTGTAGTGTAGATTTTTAGGGTAATTGTACTGTCAGATTTTAGTGTACTTATAGTATAGAAACTTTAATTTTAGTTTTGTAGTGTAGAATTTGTAGTGTAATTGTAGTGTAGCTCTAATGTAAAAATGTAGTGTAGTTGTAGTACAAGATTCTACCGTATGTTTAGTTACGTTGTCTAGATTGTATATATATAGGTGTTGTGTATGTACATTCATATGACTCCGAAGTTTCATGGTGTGTGACAGAAAGAGAATAAATACTATGCAAGCATCAATGTCGTCCACAAGCTTAGCCACTGGGACACCCCTAGAGTTAGCAGCGCACGCCTACTATGCAAAGGCGGTTGAGTATCATAAGGAAGATGCAATTGTAGACTTCCCTGATTATAGTGAGCACGCCCAGTTCTTCGCGTCGGAGAACATAAGTATATGCACTACGGCTGAGGAGAAGGAGAAGCTTCAAGTCGAGCAATAGTTGTTCGAACCCTTAGTTACGGAGCTTTCGAGAGATGACAAACTCGTAGAGACCAACAATATGATGATTGATATATCTTCAATGTATCTATAATTTTTTATTGTTTCATGCTATTATATTATCATTCTAAGATATTTTTGGGGCATTTACTTGCTAATTTATATTATTTTTTAGCACTAACCTATTAATCCAGTGCCAAGTGTGAGTTGTTGTTTTTTTGCATGTGTTTTCAATTTTGAGGAATACTGAACCAAACAAAGTTCAAATACTTCGAACCTTTCTAGTGATTTTTTCTGGACAAAATAAGGATATGGAAGCTGCGGAGGAGACCGGTGGGCACATGGGCTGCCCCCAAGCCAATAGGGCACACCAAGGTGGGTGGCCGCGCCCTGATGGCTTGGGGCCACCTCCCAGCCCTCCAGCCCTTTATCTCGGGCTTATAAATTCTCCAATATTCCCAAAACACTAGAGAGCCTCCTGAAACACTTTTTTCCGTCGTCACAAGTCTATGTTCCACCATGTGGCCATGTGGATCCCTGTTCCGGCGTCTGTCGGAGGATAGATCGATCACGGAGGGCCTCTACATCAACCTTGCTGCTCCCATGGTGATGTGTGAGTAGTTCACCACAGACCTACGGATCCGTAGTTAGTACCTACATGACTATATCTCTCTATGTGAAAGCACAACTTCTCCCTTGGTGATTTTGGTAATAAATAACAACATATATTTCATTAGACTAATGAATCTATCAAGTATATTTCAAGCAAAGTTTAATGAATAGATTGGCTAGGATTATGAGGAGATTCCCTAGATGCTTGGAACATCAATTGGTAAAATCTTTAAGATACTACATGTCGTGGGTATAAGTCTGATAGTAGAAGTATGGGGTACGAAAGTATGGGCAGAGCCTTAGCTACGGCGAGGATGTATGAGTTCAGGCCCCTCTACGGTGGAGGTAAAAGCCCTATGTCTCAGTGCTCTTGGGAGCTTTGTGCCGAGTGGATTATAGGATTACAGCAAGTGCCAACCCTTGCACTAGTGGGGAAGGGTGGCTTATATAGAGTGCGCTGTCCTTCATAATGGCCCGGTGGACAAGGGTGGAATAGTGGCGAATAAATGCCTACGTTACAGGTAACGTAAGCTTTAAATGCTAATAATGGTGTATGAAAACGTATGACCGTTGCCCTCCTCGGAGGTTACGATGTACAGAGTGGATTCCAGTCGGTACATTAGATATGCTCCGAGTGGATCGCCGCCGACTGGATGATGGGGGCGTCTTTAGTTCAGTCGGAACTGTCTAAGGGCCTTGTTTTCTATGAAGGGTAGTCCTTGCGTAGGACCTATAAGGCAGACCTATGACCCTACCCTGGGACTATAACCCCATTATTAGTCCCCGTATGGATCGGGGTTGGAACGATGAAGTGATGTCTGGAGTTTGGAACCGACTGGTATCGAGATGACTTTAGCGTTGTTTGCCTCGATCTATTTTATGCTTTCAGCCAGTGATCCGAGTGAATAAGCCAGTGAAACGAACCGTCAGGGACCGAGTGCTTCCGCGGAATCTTTCGACGTGACTGGTCAAACTGACAGCGCCGGATTTTCCGGGATCCTCAAATTTCGGTTGCCGCGCGCTCAGCGGGGATGACGACATCGCCATCGAGTAGGTTTTGCCTCCTCGATTACCGCGCCGTTATCTTCTCCACTAATCTTGCAGCGGCCAGTTGGGGGGATAAGATCCTGGGCCCACCTGCAAGTGACCCAGTCGGAAGCCTATTAAAGCCTCCCCGGCGGGGTTTCCTGTTGCGCTGCTCATCCTCCTCGCATTAATCTCGCTCCTCCCGCAGCTCTGTGCACACCTCCATCCACCTCCTTCTCCTCCTCCTCTACGGATCCATCGCCCTCGCCATGACGAAGGGGCAGACCAGCAAGCTCGAGGCGCAGAAGAAGAAGAAGAAGGGGGGAGCCTCCACTCAGCGGCGGCAGCGGGCGCGGCCGGCGGGCTGGATCCAGGGGACTTCCTCCCCTCCTCGGTGACAGAGAACGACGTCCTGGAGCTGGTGGAGCACGGCATGGTCGCCAACAAGTCCTGGAGGCTGCCGGAGGGCGAGACGGAGCCGGCGCCGAAGGAGGGGGAGCGCGTTCTGCTGCTCAGCCACGTGGCCAGAGGCTTCTCCTTGCTTCCCCATCCTTTCTTCCGAGGTATCATGAATTACTTCGGGGCGCAGCTCCATCACTTTCCTCCGAACGCAATAGCTCACCTTTCTGCATTCGTCACCCTGTGCGAGTGCTTCATTGGATGTCCTCCCCACTGGGGGCTCTTTAAGTATGTCTTCTCCGCTAGATCCCAAACTGTTAAAAAGCTTAGCCAGGCGGATGATAAGACACACATCCTCCAGCTCTGCGGGGGTTTAGGCTTCCAGAAGAAAACAAAGAGTAGTTATCCCTCCCTCCAGCTATCCGAGTCAGTTAGGAACTGGCAATCGTCCTGGTCCTATTGCCAGGACATTTCTTGTCTGAATGCTTCGAGCGGGTTGCCACCTTTCAGTTTAGACCGTCTGGGCCCTCCCAGGAAGCTTGCGCTCTCTAAGGGAGAAAGAACCCAGATCCAGCCTTTGGTCGACGCGCTGATAGCCGTCGTCCGGAGGGGAGTCACCGGCATGGACCTGCTGGAGACTTTTCTGGGTCGGCGCATCCAACCGCTGCAGGCCCGAGACCACGCCATGTGGCATTACGCGGGGCCTTCAGATTCCACTCGGTCTCATCCAGAGGACGTGAGCGGGGATACTGTGAGCTTGTGGGTCCGCAGCATTACAGGCACGTGTGATAACCCCGTGGGAGCCCGGCGTGTGAAGCCCTTCCGCGCCGAAAATCCTACTCCGAATGAGGTGAGTACATGTTGTCGAGTGCTTTTAACCTTCTCAGCTTTATTGCTTTTCTTGTCTCGCTGACTGACATTACCGACTGTGTTTTGTGCAGGAGTGGACTAACTGGGATTCTGCAGTCTCGAACGGGAATCCAGCCGAGGAAGAGGAGGGCAGCCAGGAGGGCAGCGCGGATAGCGCCGAGTACGTGTCTGACAGTGGGGAGACGGAGGAGGAGACGGAAGAGGAGGAGGAGGACAGTGGAGAGCAGAGCTCATCACCCTCTCCGCCAGAGCACCGAACCAAGCGTCGTCATGACCTCGCTGCTCCGTCAGCTCCTCCCGCGGCCCCGAGTTCTCCGCCAGCTCCTCCCGTGGCTCCGAGTGCTCGGAGTGCGAAGAGAACCAGAGGTGCTTCTGCCGAGCCCGTGAACCAGCCGTCCAAGGTGGCCAAACCTAGTGGGCCTAAACCTCGGAAAGCCTTGCCCCGGATGCGGATCGCTGTTCCGGTCGCCTCAGCGTAAGTATCCTTACTCTTTCATCTTCCTTCAATATCCGATTGAACTCCTCTTTTTGGGAACTCATGCTTATCCGTCGAGTGGATTTCACTCAACAGAGTTGCTACCTCCGCCACCTCTCTGCCGCGCCAGGACGATGATCCCATGGACACGGATAACGCCGCCACGTCCCAGCAAGGTACGTTGTCGCGACTCCGAGAGTTGTATTACTGTTTCGCGAGTGTTGTCTTTGACATTGACCTTTTTCGGTAATTTAATTTTGTTCAGTCGGGCTTCCTTCGGAGGTGATCCATCTGGACGACGACGGCCAAAGGAGGTCGGAGCCAGCTTTGGCACCTGTCTGTGGGGTTATCCAACCTGCTGCCAATCCCGCCATGATCGTGCCGTCGACGGAGACGGTGCCGCCGACTGAGATGGTGGCCCTCACGGCGGAACGGACTGGAGCGGCTAGAGCGCAGCTCGGGATGCCCAGGGAGTCTTCTGCCCCGCCGGCTCCATCGGCTGTTCAATATGACGCCCGACGCCTCCTGGAAGACCAGGTAGGAGCGGCCAAGGACGCCATGGTGCAGGTGGAGCTAATGGTGGGCGACGCCAAGGGAGCGTATGACTCTATCGCGTCCCTGTACAAGAAGAGCTTGGAGCTTCGGGGCGATATCCGAGTAAGTGCGCTAGTAAGTGTTTACATTCCTCTTGGTATCCACTGGGGGTTTGAGCGAGGTACTCGGATGCAATAGGTTGGTTTTGCAGTGGGTTCACTCCGAGTAAACCCAGTGGGTGTAGTCCCCGAGACTTCTGCCGAGTGCTTGCACCGACAGTTGTCTTTATATGTATTTTCCATAATCTGAACAGATCAGAGCTGATCTGCCCGAATGGTACCAGTGGGGGCATGCCGAGTGCACCCACTGGGTGTAGTCCCCGAGAGTAGTGTTACTCGGGTCGAGAGATGGGAATCTCATAGTGTTGTTGGTTTGCTATGGAGCTCCATAGGGCCGACCTGTTAGAGCTTCATGCCAGTGGGGTCACTCTCAGTGAACCCACTGGGCGTAGTCCCCGAGACCGCTGTCGATTGCTTGCATCGGCAGGGGTCTGAAGAATTTTGAGCTTTGATTGTTTTGTCATATCTGTCGAGACTTTTTCCTTGTTGAATGTGACTGATCCTCCCTTTGTGTCTCTTTGACAGAAGACTTGTGAAATGGGATCGGCGTACAATGCTCTGAAGGCTGAGAAGACTCAACTTGATGCGGACTTGGAGGTGGTTGTGAATGACCTGGCTGGCGTGCAGAAGGCTCTTGCTGACCGAGAAAAATCTTTGGAGGAATCTCGGGAGGCTAACAAGGCACTGCTAGCCGAGGTAGAAAAAATGAAGAGGGAGAGATCCGAATGGATGGGCCAGCTGAAGGTGATGAACACTCTGTGCAGAGCGCAGGAGAACTACATCAGCGACTCGGCGAAGAAGATGGTCGCTCTGCTTGGTGGTAAGTTCTTGCCGAGTGCTTTTTGACTTTGGAGTTCACTCCGCGCTTATTTTCTGCTTGTCTTTTCTGTGCAGATTTTTGTCGGGACGTTGAGGCTGAAGCAGTCGAAATTGAACGGTCGCTTGTTCCGAATGTTCCACTCGGCGATGAAGCTAACCGGGACATGCTCCGAGCGCATTCTCGCCTTAACAGGGTGGGCCCTTTCATTGGCCGCCTCAGAAAAGTTGTCGGCCGAATCGACAAGGAGCTGTGGCCTGAAGATGACTCGGCTGGAGGACGTCCCAAGCAGAGTGCAGGCATGGAAGAAGTCTGCCGCTCGGTGTGGTACGGACGTGGCGCTCTCTCTGGTCCGAGTGCACTGCAAGGAAGCCCGTGAAGACAAGCTGAAGACGTTGCAGGTCGCCAACACCAAGAAGCTTCGATTCGAAGATTTCATGGAGACCTTCCTCGACACAGCCACTCGGATTGCAGACGGAATCGACCGCGACACCTTTGTGGAGCGTGCCAGTCCCGGCGACGCTTGATAAACTTTATGCTGAACGCACATTTACCTCGGTATGCCGAGTGGAACCTGTATTAAACTTTGGCCACTGCTGTTGGCCGGTACATTCGTGGTTCGGTGTGGATAAACTTGATTCACACCGAGCTGACTGATCGTAGATCCAACTTGAATTCGAATCAGATCTTTTGCTCTTCTTTTGCTGAGTTTTTTTTTGACACGATTTTGGCTCGTGGTTTTTGTTTGGGTGTCTCTTGGTGAAGCCAATGGCAGCCATGCGGAGCATGTAGTTGTCAGTTATCTTCACATCCACATGAGCCTCAATGAGGGTCTGCTAAGCCTCCGAGTGTATCTCGAGTGCCCACTCGGAGGAAGCTCTTTACTTAGGCGACTCTGGTTCGCAGCTAAGTCTTCGAGTGTGACTTTTGGTGCACACTCGGAGCGAGTTTTTACTTAGGCGACTCTGGGTCGCGGCTAAGTCTCCGAGTGTGACTGTTAGTGCGCACTCGAAGCGAGTTGTTTACTTAGGCGACTCTGGGTCGCAGCTAAGTCCCCGAGTGTGACTTTTCGTGCACACTTGGAGCAAGTTGTTACTCATGTAGTTGTCAGTTGTCTTCACATCCACATGAGCCTCAATGAGTGTCTGCTAGGCCTCCGAGTGTATCTCGAGTATACACTTGGAGGAAGCTTTTTACTTAGGCGACTCTGAGTCGCAGCTAAGTCCTCGAGTGTGACTTTTCGTGCACACTCGGAGTGAGTTGTTTACTTAGGCGATTCTGGGTCGCAGCTAAGTCTCCGAGTGTGACTTTTCGTGCACACTCGGAGCAAGTTGTTACTCATGTAGTTGTCAGTTGTCTTCACATCCACATGAGACTCAATGAGGGTCTGCTAGGCCTCCGAGTGTATCTCGAGTATACACTCGGAGGAAGCTTTTTACTTAGGCGACTCTGAGTCGCAGCTAAGTCCCCGAGTGCTACTTTTCGTGCACACTCGGAGTGAGTTGTTTACTTAGGCGATTTTGGGTCGCAGCTAAGTCTCCGAGTGTGACTTTTCGTGCACACTCGGAGCGTGTTTGTACTTAGGCAACTCTGGGTCGCAGCTAAGTCTCCGAGTGTGACTTTTAGTGCACACTCGGAGCGAGTTGGTACTTAGGCGACTCTGGGTCGCAGCTAAATCCCCGAGTGTGACTTTTAGTGCACACTCGGAGTTAGTTTTTTAGACCGGAGTCTGCAAACGCGGAAGAATTTTGAATCGGCAAGAAATCAATCTGCTTTGTATTACTTCGATGATACTTGTTCTTTACATTGTCTCCGTCGCCGGTTATGTGTAGAAGCTCTTCAGTAGATCTCCATTCCATGCTCGCGGCTCGTCCGTTTCCCTATCGAGGTTGTAGAGTCGATATGCTCTATTGTTCAGCACCTTAGAGATGATGAACGGTCCTTCCCAGGCGGGAGGCAACTTCTATGGTCTCTGTTGATCCACTCGGAGCACCAGGTCGCCTCCTTGGAACGTGCGGCTCCTGACGTGCCGCGCGTGAAATCGCCGCAGATCTTGTTGATAAATTGTTGAACGGATCAGTGCCATCTCGCGCTCCTCTTCTAAAAAGTCCACTCCGTCTTGCCTGGCTTGCTCTGCTTCGGCTTCGGAGAAGAGTTTGACCCGCGGAGAGTTGTGAAGCAACTCACTCAGAAGGACTGCTTCTGCTCCATAAACGAGGAAAAACGGGGATCGCCATGTCGATCTATTCGGAGTCGGGCGGAGGCCCCACAGCACCGAAGGCAGCTCGGTGACCCATGCGCTGGCGGCATGTCCAACTTCTCGCAGGAGTCGAGGCTTCAACCCTTGAAGAATGAGTCCATTCGCCCGCTCCGCTTGTCCGTTTGTTTGGGGGTGCGCGACGGATGCAAAATCCACTCGGATACCTTGGCCTGTGCAAAAACCTTTTAACCTGTCCGAGTCAAAGTTTGTGCAATTGTCGGTGATTATGCTGTGCGGAACTCCGTATCTGGCAATGATGTCTGTGATAAATTTGATGGCCGTAAGGGCATCAAGCTTCTTGATAGGCTTGGCTTCAATCCACTTGGTAAACTTGTCGACTGCTACCAGCAGATGAGTGAATCCTCCTTGGCCTGTTCTGAATGGTTCGACTATATCTAATGCCCACACGGCGAATGGCCAAGCAAGAGGAATTGTCTTCAGCGCAGACGTTGGCTTGTGGGATTTGTTTGAATAGAACTGACAACCTTCGCAACGGTCGACCATATCTTTTGCCATTTCAATCGCCTCCAACCAGAAGAAAACCAACTCTGGATGCTTTGGCGACGATTGCTCTTGAGGAGGCATGATGACCGCAGGTTCCCGAGTGAATTTCTTCCAAGATTAACTGCCCCTCCTCAGGAGAGATACACCGCTGAAGGACGCCTGAAACACTTTCCGTGTATAGCTGGTCATCAATGACGGTGAAGGACTTCGACCTGCGAACAATCTGCCTAGCTTGGACTTCGTCTTCTGGTAACTCTTGCCTCATGATGTACGCCATGAACGGCACAGTCCATTCGGGAATGACAGCTAGAATCTCCATGATCAAATCAACCACAGCGGGGACCTCGACTTCAGTCGGATCTGTTGAGCTCTTCGGTTGTACTGGTTCCTCTGTAAAAGGATCTTCTTTTACCAAGGGGAGGTGTAGGTGCTCGAGGCAGACATCACTCGGGACCGGTCTCCGAGTGGATCCAAGCTTTGCCAATTCATCTGCTGCTTGGTTTTTCAGTCGGGGAACATGATGAAGTTCCAGGCCTTCGAACTTCTTCTCGAGCTTCCTTATTGTGTTGCAGTATGCAGTCATGGTGGGATTCCTTACATCCCACTCCTCCATTACTTGATTAACCACTAGATCTGAGTCGCCATAGACCATCAGGCGACGGACGCCGAGTGAGACGGCCATGCGCAACCCGTAAAGGAGAGCTTCGTACTCTACTTCATTGTTGGAGGAATCAAAATGGATCTGCAACACATACTTGAGTTTATCACCTTTCGGGGATATGAGCACTACGCCGGCGCCGGAGCCATTCAACATCTTGGACCCATCGAAGAACATGGTCCAATGAGCCGAGTAGATGTGAGTCGGTTGTTGTTGTTCTACCCATTCTTCTATGAAGTCAGCAAGAGCTTGAGACTTTATAGCTTTCTTGGCTTCGAACTTGATGTCGCAGTATAGCATCTCCATTGCCCAATTTGCCACTCGGCCTGACGCGTCCCGATTGTGGAGAATTTTCGACAACGGAGCATCACATATGACAGATACCGAGTGGTCTTGGAAATAATGAGCCACCTTCTTTGCAGTCATGTAGATCCCATAAATAAGCTTCTGATAATGGGGATACCTGTGCTTGGAAGGAGTCAGGACTTCGGAAACATAATATACTGGTCGTTGAACCTTGTATGCCTTGCCTTCTTCTTCGCGTTCGATTGTCAGAACGGTGCTGACGACTTGATTTGTAGCCATGATGTACTGAAGAAGGGGTTCTTTACTGAGCGGGGCAGTAAGAACCGACTGGGAGGAAAGCAGGGCTTTGAGATCGTCGAATGCGATTTGGGCTTCGTCTGTCCACTCGAAGGTATCTGATTTCTTCATGAGTCGGTACAGAGGTAACGCCTTCTCGCCGAGTCGAGCGATAAACCTGCTCAAAGCCGCTAGGCAACCTGTGAGCCTTTGAACATCATGTACTCTTACCGGCCGCTCCATTCGGACAATGGTCCCGATCTTTTCGGGGTTGACATCGATCCCTCGTTCGGAAACGAAGAAACCGAGTAACTTCCCGCTGGGAACGCCGAATGAACACTTGGCTAGGTTGAGCTTGATATCGTACCTACGTAGGTTGGCGAATGTTTCTGCCAAGTCAGTCAGCAGGTCGGAACCTTTGCGTGACTTGACGATGATATCATCCATATATGCCTCCACATTTCGACCGATCTGGTCTAGGAGGCATTTTTGGATCATGCGCATAAAAGTTGCTCCTGCATTCTTCAAACCGAATGGCATAGTGATGTAACAGAAACACCCGAATGGGGTGATGAAGGCTGTTTTTAATTCATCTGGACCATACAGACGGATATGATGATAGCCCGAATAGGCATCAAGGAAGGATAAGCGCTCGCAACCCGCAGTCGAATCAACAATTTGATCAATGCGGGGGAGCGGGAAGTGATCTTTCGGACAGACCTTATTGAGATGCTTGAAATCGATGCACATACGGAGAGACTTGTCCTTCTTGGGCACCATGACAACATTAGCGAGCCACTCGGAGTGGTGTACCTCGCGAATGAAGTTGGCTACCAAAAGTTTAGCCACCTCCTCTCCGATTGCTTTCCTCTTGTGCGCGGCGGACCGACACAGGCGTTCTCGGACAGGCCGAGCAGCACGATCCACATGCAGTCAGTGCTCAGCCAACTCCCTGGGTACACCTGGCATGTCAGCAGGCTTCCATGCAAAAATGTCCGAGTTCTCACGGAGGAATTGGATGAGCTCGGCTTCCTATTTTGGATCAAGGGTGGTGGAGATGTTTGTCGGGGCGGCGGTGTCGTCCGTCGGATGGATGCTGACTTTCTTCGTGTCTCCCGCCGACTGGAATGCAGACTCGGAAGCTGGCTTCTTTGAACGCATCAGGTCAGCGGGGTCGACGGTCTTCTTGTACTCATCCAGCTCGAGAATAGCCATCTGCTGATCAGCAATCCTCGACCCCTGCTGCAGACACTCCTCGGCCCGTTGCCGATTGCCTGTGACCGTAATCACACCTTTGGGACCTGGCATCTTCAGCTTCAAATAGACGTAACATGGACGGGCCATGAAACGCGCATATGCCGGACGGCCCAGAATCGCATGGTATGCACTCTGGAAGTCCACCACCTCGAATGTCAGCTTCTCCTTGTGGAAGTTCTGGTCAGAGCCGAAGACGACATCCAACGCAATCTGGCCGAGTGATTTGGCCTTTCTTCCTGGGACGACTCCGTGGAACTGCATACTGCTCTCGCTAAGTTTGCACATCGGAATGCCCATTCCCTTGAGAGTGTCAGCGTACATGATATTCAAGCCGCTGTCGCCGTCCATGAGGACTTTGCGCAGCCTAACTCCTTCCACCATCGGGTCGACGACCAGAGCCTGCCTCCCTGGGGTGGGTACGTGTGCTGGGTGGTCTGACTGATCAAAGGTGATCGCAGTCTGTGACCACTTGAGGAACGTGGGAGTGGATGGGGTTGCCATGTTTACCTCCCTGTTGACCAGCTTCAGTCGACTTTTGCTTTCCACATCAGCAAAAATCATCAACGTTGCATGGACTTGGGGGAACGGATCCTCCTTGTCCTCATCATCCTGCTCGGTGTCCTTCTCACTCGGCTGTCCTTGGCCGAATCCTTGGATCAGGAGGCGACACTGCCGAGTGGTATGCTTCGGCACTATGCATTGCCTTCTTCATCCGTTTTCGTGTGGATTGGACACGGTTGATCCAGGATGGAATTTCCTGACTGCCTCTTCTTGTAGGTGTACTGAGCTTTCCCCTTGCCTTTGAACTTGGCATTCGTAACGGTTGCTGCCTCTGCCTGCGGAGTGTATTGAGCTTTCTGCTTCTGCTTCCGATTGTTGTTCCCATCTCCATCGGCGACTGACTTATGCTTGCCGCTACGTATGCGGTCCTCCTCTTCGCCATTTGCATAGCGCGCGGCTATCTCCATCATTTTGCTCATGGAGATGTCGCCTGTCCAACCGAACTTCAGGTACAGATCTCTGTACCGCACGCCTGCCTTGAAGGCACAGACTGCTTGGTGCTCTGTGACGTTCTCCACCGTGTGGTAGAGGGTCTTCCAGCGCTGGATGAAATCGAGCAAGGGCTCGTTCTGCTTTTGGACACAGTGTTGGAGCTCTACGAGACCAGCAGGGCGTTTGCACGTACCCTCGAAGGTCCTGATGAAGACTCGGGCCAAATCTGCCCAACTGTAGATGGTTGACAGAGCTAACTGGTTCAGCCAGGCTCGCGCCGAACCGTCGAGCATCAGTGGGAGATGTTTCATGGCGACATGGTCATCTCCGCCACCGATCTGGACCGCCACTCTGTAGTCGTCCAACCAAGTTTCTGGTTTGGACTCTCCTGTGAACTTGCTGATTCCCGTCGCCAATCAGAAGTTGGGAGGGATGTCAGCTGAGCGGATAGCCCGACTGAAGCACTCAGGGCCAGAAACAACGATCCTGCTTCCACTCGGACGGTCTCTATCGTGACCAACACGGTGGGCTCGACTTCTGTCGACCTTCTTCTGGGCGATGTACCCTCTTGCATCAGGCCTTGGATTGTGCGCGTCACTGCCCGAACGACGATCGTCGTGATGCCGGGGCCCGTAAGGCCCACCCCGCGGAGGAGTACGCGAACGGAGACGATATTCTGGATGAGACCGCGAATGGGAAGCGGATTCCGACTCGGGTCCGTGGAACGGCTGCCCCCTCTGCGTCGCTGATGAGAGTCGGGACTGAAAACCGACCGATGCGTGTTCGCTTGAACAGAACTGTTGTGGATCCTGTTGTGCGACTGGGAGACCGCCGAATTTTGCTGCTGCGCCGTATGCAACGGGGCACGGATCTGCTCGATTCCTCTACCGGCCTCTGAATCAGTCGGCTGGAGAGAATCGGCTATCCTGGCGGCTGGAGCCAAGTTGAGGATGGGTGTGCGGAACACCTCGACGTTGCTGTGGCGAGTGCGTCGACTAGAAGAACGATGGTGTTGACGACGGGCGCCGGATGATTCTCCGAACTCACGCTCGTTCCGACCACTCCCGAGGGGACTTTCATGGGAATTGGCCATGAGAACTTCGGCTGCAGGCCCGCGACCCGGATACTCGGAAGGTAGCTCAGTCAAAACTGATCCAAGCACCGGGACGGCGGCGGGACCACAACCGATTCGAGCACCGCCACTTGAGAGGACGCGCTCTGTCGCGCCTCGGCGTGTCGCACCCAACGCTGGGGCCGCGGACGACGGGATCACTTGTTGCGGCTCGTGACGGGGGCGAAGATCGACACCAGGGTCGATGGCTGGAGAAGAAGAACACTGCAGGAACTGGCACGGAAGTGCGTAGCCCCGCGACTGGGAAGCGCCTCGACGTCGAGGGGCGCATCCCGAAGCCATGCCGAATCGTCGGCGATGAAGGAGAGGGCACCGAAGAGGATCTCATGACCCATGCACAGATCTCCACCGGACGACATGACGAAAGTATGAAATCGCAAACTCGTCGGAAGTCGCTTAGACGCCTGCCCCATGGTGGGCGCCAATTGTCGTGGGTATAAGTCTGACAGTAGAAGTATGGGGTACGAAAGTATGGGCAGAGCTTTAGCTACGGCGAGGATGTATGAGTTCAGGCCCCTCTATGGTGGAGGTAAAAGCCCTACGTCTCAGTGCTCTTGGGAGCTTTGTGTCGAGTGGATTATAGGATTACAACAAGTGCCAACCCTTGCACCAGTGGGGAAGGGCGGCTTATATAGAGTGTGCTGTCCTTCATAATGGCCCGATGGACAAGGGTGGAATAGTGGCGAATAAATGCCTACGTTACAGGTAACGTAAGCTTTAAATGCTAATGATGGTGTATGAAAACGTATGACCGTTGCCCTCCTGGGAGGTTACGATGTACAGAGTGGATTCCAGTCGGTATGTTAGATATGCTCCGAGTGGATCGCCGCCGACTAGATGATGGGGGCGTCTTTAGTTCAGTCGGAACTGTCTAAGGGCCTTGTCTTCTATGAAGGGTAGTCCTTGGGTAGGACCTATAGGGCAGACCTATGACCCTACCCTGGGACTATAACCCCATCATTAGCATCCAGTCAGCGGCGATCCACTCGAAGCATATCTAACGTACCGACTGGAATCCACTCTGTGTTGGAAATATGCCCTAGAGGCAATAATAAATTAGTTATTATTATATTTTTTAGTTCATGATAATCGTTTATTATCCATGCTATAATTGTATTGATTGGAAACACAATACTTGTGTGGATACATAGACAAAACACTGTCCCTAGTAAGCCTCTAGTTGACTAGCTCGTTAATCAAAGATGGTCAAGGTTTCCTGGCCATAGGCAAGTGTTGTCACTTGATAACGGGATCACATCATTAGGAGAATCATGTGATGGACTAGACCCAAACTAATAGACGTAGCATGTTGATCGTGTCATTTTGTTGCTACTGTTTTCTGCGTGTCAAGTATTTATTCCTATGACCATGAGATCATATAACTCACTGACACCGGAGGAATGCTTTGTGTGTATCAAACGTCGCAACGTAACTGGGTGACTATAAAGATGCTCTACAGGTATCTCCGAAGGTGTTAGTTGAGTTAGCATGGATCAAGACTAGGATTTGTCACTCCGTGTGAACGGAGAGGTATCTCGGGGCCCACTCGGTAATACAACATCACACACAAGCCTTGCAAGCAATGTAACTTAATGTAAGTTGCGGGATCTTGTATTACGGAACGAGTAAAGAGACTTGCCAGTAAACGAGATTGAAATAGGTATACGGATACTGACGATCGAATCTCGGGCAAGTAACATACCGAAGGACAAAGGGAATGACATACGGGATTATATGAATCCTTGGCACTGAGGTTCAAAACGATAAGATCTTCGTAGAATATGTAGGATCCAATATGGGCATCCAGGTCCCGCTATTGGATATTGACCGAGGAGTCTCTCGGGTCATGTCTACATAGTTCTCGAACCCGCAGGGTCTGCACACTTAAGGTTCGACGTTGTTTTATGCGTATTTGAGTTATATGGTTGGTTACCGAATGTTGTTCGGAGTCCCGGATGAGATCACGGACGTCACGAGGGTTTCCGGAATGGTCCGGAAACGAAGATTGATATATAGGATGACCTCATTTGGTTACCGGAAGGTTTTCGTGCATTACCGGAAAAGTTTCGGGCTCATCGGTAGTGTACCGGGAGTGCCGGGAGGGGTGCCGGGGACCATCGGGAGGGGTGTCACGCCCCAAGGGGTCTCATGGGCTATGGGAAGAGATAAACCAGCCCCTAGTGGGCTGGAATAAGTTCCCACTAAGGCCCATAAGGTTTGAGAAGGAAAAAACACAAGGTGGAAAGAGTTTCCAAGTGGGAAGGTGGAATCCTACTCCAAGTAGGATTGGAGTAGGACTCCTCCACCTCCAATTTCGGCCAAACCTTTAGGTTTTGAGGCTGCCTCCTCCCCTCCCTCCCACCTATATATACGGAGGTTTTAGGGCTGATTTGAGACGATTTTTCCACGGCAGCCCGACCACATACCTCCACGGTTTTTCCTCTAGATCGCGTTTCTGCGGAGCTCGGGCGGAGCCCTGCTGAGACAAGGTCATCACCAACCTCCGGAGCGCCGTCACGCTGCCGGAGAACTCTTCTACCTCTCCGTCTCTCTTGCTGGATCAAGAAGGCCGAGATCATCGTCGAGCTGTACGTGTGCTGAACGCGGAGGTGCCGTCCGTTCGGTACTAGATCGTGGGACTGATCGCGGGATTGTTCGCGGGGCGGATCGAGGGACGTGAGGACGTTCCACTACATCAACCGCGTTCTCTAACGCTTCTGCTGTACGGTCTACGAGGGTACGTAGATCACTCATCCCCTCTCGTAGATGGACATCACCATGATAGGTCTTCGTGCGCGTAGGAAAATTTTTGTTTCCCATGCGACGTTCCCCAACAGTGGCATCATGAGCTAGGTTCATGCGTAGATGTCTTCTCGAGTAGAACACAAAAGTTTTTGTGGGCGGTGATGTGCGTTTTGCTGCCCTCCTTAGTCTTTTCTTGATTCCGCGGTATTGTTGGATTGAAGCGGCTTGGACCGACATTACTCGTACGCTTACGAGAGACTGGTTTCATCGTTACGAGTAACCCCCTTTGCTCAAAGATGACTGGCAAGTGACTGTTTCTCCAACTTTAGTTGAATCGGATTTGACCGAGGAGGTCCTTGGATGAGGTTAAATAGCAACTCATATATCTCCGTTGTGGTGTTTGCGTAAGTAAGATGCGATCCTACTAGATACCCTCGGTCACCACGTAAAACATGCAACAACAAAATTAGAGGACGTCTAACTTGTTTTTGCAGGGTATGATTGTGATGTGATATGGCCAACGATGTGATGTGATATATTGGATGTATGAGATGATCATGTTGTAATAGAAATATCGACTTGCACGTCGATGGTACGGCAACCGGCAGGAGCCATAGGGTTGTCTTTATACTAACGTTTGTGCTTGCAGATGCGTTTACTATTTTGCTAGGATGTAGCTTTAGTAGTAATAGCATAAGTAGCACGACAACCCCGATGGCAACACGTTGATGGATGATCATGGTGTGGCGCCGGTGACAAGAAGATCGTGCCGGTGCTTTGGTGATGGAGATCAAGAAGCACGCGATGATGGCCATATCATGTCACTTATGAATTGCATGTGATGTTAATCCTTTTATGCACCTTATTTTGCTTAGAACGACGGTAGCATTATGAGGTGATCTCTCACTAAAATTTCAAGACGAAATTGTGTTCTCCCCGACTGTGCACCGTTGCGACAGTTCTTCGTTTCGAGACACCACGTGATGATCGGGTGTGATAGACTCAACGTTCACATACAACGGGTGCAAAACAGTTGCACACGCAGAACACTCGGGTTAAGCTTGACGAGCCTAGCATGTGCAGACATGGCCTCGGAACACATGAGACCGAAAGGTCGAGCATGAATCGTATAGTTGATATGATTAGCATAGAGATGCTTACCACTGAAACTATTCTCGACTCACGTGATGATCGGACTTGAGATAGTGGATTTGGATCATGTACCACTCAAATGACTAGAGAGATGTACTTTTTGAGTGGGAGTTCTTAAGTAATATGATTAATTGAACTAATTGTCATGAACATAGTCTAATGGTCTTTGCGAATTACGATGTAGCTTGCGCTATAGCTCTACTGTTTTTATATGTTCCTAGAGAAAATTTAGTTGAAAGTTGATAGTAGCAAACTTTGCAGAGGATTGTCCTCGTTGCTGCGCAGAAGGCTTATGTCCTTAATGCACCACTTGGTGTGCTGCACCTCGAGCGTCGTCTTTGGATGCTGTGAACATCCGACATACACGTTTCTGATGACTACATGATAGTTCAGTGCAAAATACTTAATGGCTCAGAAGCAAGGCGCCGAAGACGTTTTGAAACGTCACGGAACATAAGTGATGTTCTAAAGAGATGAAATTGTGATTTCATGCTTGTGCCCTTGTTAAGAGGTACGAGACCTCCAACAAGATTCTTTGTCCACAAAGTAAATGAGAAAAGCTCAATCGTTGAGCGTGTGCTCAGATTGTCTGAGTACGACAAACACTTGAATCAAGTGGGAGTTAATCTTCCAGATGACATAGTGATGGTTCTCCAAAAGTCACTGCCACCAAGCTGTGAGAGCTTCGTGATGAACTATAACATATCAAGGATAGATACAATGATCCTTGAGCGATTCGTGATGTTTGACACTGCGAAAGTAGAAATCAAGAAGGAGCGTCAATAGTTGATGGTTTGTAAAACCACTAAGTTTCAAGAAAGGCAAGGGCTAGAAGGGATACTTCGTGAAACGGCAAAACAGTTGCTGCACTAATGAAGAGACCCAAGATTAAACCCAAACCCGAGACTAAGTGCTTCTGTAATGAGGGGAACAGTCACTGAGGCGGAGCAACTCTAGATACTTGGTAGATAAGAAGGCTGGCAAAAGTCGAAAGAAGTGTATTTGATATACATGATGTTGATGTGTACTTTACTAGTACTCCTAGTAGCATGAGGGTATTGGATACCGGTTCGGTTGCTAAGTGATTAGTAACACGAAATGAAAGCTACGGCATAAACGGAGACTAGCTAAAGGCGAGGTGACGATACGTGTTGGAAGTGTTTCCAAGGTTGATATGATCAAACGTCGCACGCTCCCTCTACCATCGGGATTGGTGTTAAACCTAAATAATTGTTATTTGGTGCTTGCGTTAAGCATGAACATGATTGTATCGTGTTTATTGCAATACGATTATTCATTTAAGGAGAATAATGGTTACTCTATTTTCTTGAATATTCACCTTCAATGGTTTATTGAATCTCGATCGTAGTGTTACACATGTTCATGATATTGGTGCCAAAAGATACGAGTTAATGATGATAGTACCACTTACTTGTGGCACTGCCGCTTGAGTCATGTTAGTATAAATTGCATGAAGAGGCTCCATGCTGATGGATCTTTGTACTCACCTGATTTCGAATCACTAGTGACATGCAAATCATACCACATGAGCAAGGCCTTGTTTTCATTGAGATGAAATAAGATAGTAACTTGTTGGAAGTGATACATTTTGATGTATGCAGTCCAATGGGTGCTGAGGCACGCAGTGGATATCATTATGTTCTTACTTCACTGACGATTTGAGTAGATACAGGAGTATTTACTTAATGAATCACAAGTCTGAAATGTTGAAAAGTTCAATTCCGTTTCAGAGTGAAGTTCATCGTAACAAGAGGATAAACTGTCTACGATATGATCATGGAAATGAAAATCTGAGTTACGGGTTTTTGGTACGCAGTTAAGACAATGTGGAAATTGTTTCGCAGTTCATGCCACCTGGAACATCATAGTGTGATGATGTGTCTGAACGTCATAGCCACGCACTATTTGGTATGATGCATACTATGATGTCTCTTATTGATTTACCACTATCGTTTATGGGTTATGCATTAGAGACAACCGCACTCACTTTAAATGGGGCACCGCGTATTTCCGTTGAGATGACACAGTATAGACTGAGGTTTAGAGAAATCTAAACTGTCGTTTCTTGAAAGTTTGGGGCTTCGAAACTTATGTGAAAAAGTTTCAGTCTAATAAGCTCGAACCCAAAGCGGATAAATGCTTCTTCATAGGGTATCCAAAACAGTTGGGTACATCTCCTATCTCAGATCCGAAAGCAAAGTGTTTGTTTCTAGAAACGGATCCTTTCTCGAGGAAAGGTTTCTCTCGAAAGAATTGAGTGGGAGGGTAGTAGAACTTGATGAGGTTATTGAACCATCACTTCAACCAGTGTGTAGCAGGGCGCAGGAAGTTGTTCCTGTGGCGCCTACACCAATTGAAGTGGAAGATGATGATGGTGATCATTGAGCTTCGAATCAAGTTACTACAAACCTCGTAGGTCGACAAGGTCGCGTACTGCTGGAGAGTAGTACGGTAACCCTGTCTTGGAGGTCATGTTGTTGAGCAACAATGAACCTACGAGTTATGGAGAAAGCGATGGTGGGCCCAGATTCCGACAAATGGCTGGAAGCCATGAAATCCGAGAGAGGATCCATGTATGAAAACAAAGTGTAGACTTTGGAAGAATTACTTGATGGTCATAGGACTATTGAGTAAAGATGGATCTTTAAAGGAAAACAGACGATGATGGTGATAAGTCACTATTAAGAAAAGCTCGACTTGTCACAAAGATGTTTTCGACAAGATCAAACAGTTGACTATGATGAGACTTTCTCACTCGTAGCGATGCTAAAGGTCTGTTAGAATTATGTTAGTTGTTGATGCATTATTTATGAAATATTGCACGTAGGATGTCAAAACATTGTTTCCTCGACGGTTTCCTTGAGCAAACATTGTATGTGATACAACCAGAAGGTTTTGTCGATCCTAAAGATACTAGCAAGTATGCAAGCTCCAGTGATCCTTCAATGGACTGGTGCAAGCATCTCGGAGTTGGAATAAGCACTTTGATGAGATGATCAAAGATTTTGGGTGTGTACAAGGTTTATGAGAAACTTGTATTTCCAAAGAAGTGAGTGGGAGCACTATAGAATTTCTGATAGGTATATGTGGTTGACATATTGTGGATCAGAAGTAATGTAGAATTTCTGTAAAGCATACAAGGTTGTTTGAAAGGAGTTTTCAAAGGAATACCTATATTGAGCTACTTGAACGTTGAGCATCAAAGATCTATGGAGATAGATCGAAAGCGCTTAATGGAAGTTTCAACAAAATGCATGCCTTGACAAGTTTTGAAGGAGTTCAAAATAGATCAGCAAAGAAGGAGTTCTTGGTTGCGTTGTAAGGTGTGAATTTGAGTAAGACTCAAAACCCGACCCCGGCAGAATAAAGAGAATAGACGAAGGTCGTCTTCTATGCCTTAGCCGTAGAATCTAAAGTATGCCATGCTGTGTACCGCACCTGATGTGTGCCTTGACTCAAAGTATGTTGAGAGGTACAGAGAGTGATCCATGATTGAATCACTAGCAGCGGTCAAAATTTATCCTTAGTAACTAATGGACTAAGGAATTTTTCTCGATTATGGAGGTGGTTAAAGAGTTCGTCATAAAAGGTTACGTCGATGCAAACTTTGACACTAATCCGATTTACTATGAGTAGTGAAACGGATTCATATAGTAGAGTAGATATTTGGAGCATTTCCGAATAGCACGTAGTAGCAGCATCTATAAGATGACATAAAGATTTGTAAAGAACGCACGGATCTGAAAGTTTCAGAACCGTTGACTAAAACCTCTCTCACGAGCAAGACGTGACCAGACCCCAGAACTATATGGGTGTTGGATTCGTTGGAATCACATGGTGATGTGAACTAGATTATTGACTCTAGTGCAAGTGGGAGACTGTTGGAAATATGCCCTAGAGGCAATAATAAATTAGTTATTATTATATTTTTTAGTTCATGATAATCGTTTATTATCCATGCTATAATTGTATTGATTGGAAACACAATACTTGTGTGGATACATAGACAAAACACTGTCCCTAGTAAGCCTCTAGTTGACTAGCTCGTTAATCAAAGATGGTCAAGGTTTCCTGGCCATAGGCAAGTGTTGTCACTTGATAACGGGATCACATCATTAGGAGAATCATGTGATGGACTAGACCCAAACTAATAGACGTAGCATGTTGATCGTGTCATTTTGTTGCTACTGTTTTCTGCGTGTCAAGTATTTATTCCTATGACCATGAGATCATATAACTCACTGACACCGGAGGAATGCTTTGTGTGTATCAAACGTCGCAACGTAACTGGGTGACTATAAAGATGCTCTACAGGTATCTCCGAAGGTGTTAGTTGAGTTAGTATGGATCAAGACTGGGATTTGTCACTCCGTGTGAACGGAGAGGTATCTCGGGGCCCACTCGGTAATACAACATCACACACAAGCCTTGCAAGCAATGTAACTTAATGTAAGTTGCGGGATCTTGTATTACGGAACGAGTAAAGAGACTTGCCAGTAAACGAGATTGAAATAGGTATACGGATACTGGCGATCGAATCTCGGGCAAGTAACATACCGAAGGACAAAGGGAATGACATACGGGATTATATGAATCCTTGGCACTGAGGTTCAAAACGATAAGATCTTCGTAGAATATGTAGGATCCAATATGGGCATCCAGGTCCCGCTATTGGATATTGACCGAGGAGTCTCTCGGGTCATGTCTACATAGTTCTCGAACCCGCAGGGTCTGCACACTTAAGGTTCGACGTTGTTTTATGCGTATTTGAGTTATATGGTTGGTTACCGAATGTTGTTCGGAGTCCCGGATGAGATCACGGACGTCACGAGGGTTTCCGGAATGGTCCGGAAACGAAGATTGATATATAGGATGACCTCATTTGGTTACCGGAAGGTTTTCGTGCATTACCGGAAAAGTTTCGGGCTCATCGGTAGTGTACCGGGAGTGCCGGGAGGGGTGCCGGGGACCATCGGGAGGGGTGTCACGCCCCAAGGGGTCTCATGGGCTATGGGAAGAGATAAACCAGCCCCTAGTGGGCTGGAATAAGTTCCCACTAAGGCCCATAAGGTTTGAGAAGGAAAAAACACAAGGTGGAAAGAGTTTCCAAGTGGGAAGGTGGAATCCTACTCCAAGTAGGATTGGAGTAGGACTCCTCCACCTCCAATTTCGGCCAAACCTTTAGGTTTTGAGGCTGCCTCCTCCCCTCCCTCCCACCTATATATACGGAGGTTTTAGGGCTGATTTGAGACGATTTTTCCACGGCAGCCCGACCACATACCTCCACGGTTTTTCCTCTAGATCGCGTTTCTGCGGAGCTCGGGCGGAGCCCTGCTGAGACAAGGTCATCACCAACCTCCGGAGCGCCGTCACGCTGCCGGAGAACTCTTCTACCTCTCCGTCTCTCTTGCTGGATCAAGAAGGCCGAGATCATCGTCGAGCTGTACGTGTGCTGAACGCGGAGGTGCCGTCCGTTCGGTACTAGATCGTGGGACTGATCGCGGGATTGTTCGCGGGGCGGATCGAGGGACGTGAGGACGTTCCACTACATCAACCGCGTTCTCTAACGCTTCTGCTGTACGGTCTACGAGGGTACGTAGATCACTCATCCCCTCTCGTAGATGGACATCACCATGATAGGTCTTCGTGCGCGTAGGAAAATTTTTGTTTCCCATGCGACGTTCCCCAACACTCTGTACATCGTAACCTCCCAGGAGGGCAACGGTCATACGTTTTCATACACCATTATTAGCATTTAAAGCTTACGTTACCTGTAACGTAGGCATTTATTCGCCACTATTCCACCCTTGTCCACAGGGCCATTATGAAGGGCAGCGCACTCTATATAAGCCGCCCTTCCCCACTGGTGCAAGGGTTGGCACTTGGTGTAATCCTATAATCCACTCGACACAAAGCTCCCGAGAGCACTGAGACGTAGGGCTTTTACCTCCACCGTAGAGGGGCCTGAACTCATACATCCTCGCCGTAGCTAAGGCTCTGCCCATACTTTCGTACCCCATACTTCTACTGTCAGACTTATACCCATGACACTACATTTTATTTTTATGTGAGACATCACACTTTGAGTCCATAGGAAACACAATACTATTAAAAGGGGTGAGGTACCTATGATGATCTGGTTGCTCAAGTGCTTAGAGATTAGCCACCAAAAGCCTCAACATTTCTCCCATGATATATTCTGTCTAAAATCCTAAAGTCAAATTAGGTGCCACGAACTTTCCACAATCGATCCTACCGAGTTTTCCTTGGACAGATTCCAAAGCCAGACCCTAGCAATTGGTGCAACCGAGTTTCGTTTCGTCCAGCCGAAAAGTAGTAACCAACTCTCTGGATACAAGATTCAACTTTGTAGTTTCCGAGTTTTATATCTCACAGCCACCGAGTCACTCGAGCTTCTTAGGCCAACCCAATCAGACTCACTGAGTTGACGTATATCGGTCTCACCGAAAAACCTAAACTTAGAGCATTTTGCACTAGTCGGTGCAACAGAGTTTTTACTTAGGTTCCACCGAGTTGGGCAATAATGTTTTAACGGTTAGATTTTTGGAGATGGCTATATATACCCCTCCACCTTCCTCTCATTTATAGAGACATCACTCAGAACAAGCAAACACTTCCACCAATATTTCTGAGAGAGAACCACCTACTCATGTGTTAAGATTAGGATCTTCCACTCCAGCCATATGAATCCTTATTTCTAGCCACACCAAGTTTCTTTCCACCAAATCAATCTCTTCTACCAAGCCATATTCTATGAGATAGTGATTGAGTGTTGAGGAGACTATCTTTTGAAGCACAAGAGCAAGGAGTTCATGATCCATACCACACCTATTACCTTTTAGAGAGTGGTGTCTCTTAGATTGGTTACGTATCGCTTGGGAGGCTACAAATTGTGTGGAGTTGACCCAAGAAGTTTGTAAGGGAAAGGAGATGGCCTACTTTGTGAAGATCTACCCCGACTAAGGCTAGCCCTTCATGGACGTAAGCCATGGTGGAATAGACAAGGTTGCTTCTACGTGGACCCTTTGTGGGTGGAGCCCTCCATGGATTCGCACAACCTTTACCCTCCGTGGGTTGAAGTCTCCATCAACGTGGACGTATGATATCACCGTCTATCGGAACCACACCAAAAATCATCATGTCTTCATTGTGTTTGATCTTCCTATCCATAACCTCTACTTACAATTGCATGGTTGTACTTCCCGCTGCTATACTCGAACTTGCATGTGTATGGTATGCTAGACTTGATAAAATCGTTAAAACTTGCCAACCAATAAAATTGGGAAAAGTTTATATGGACAAGTAGTCTAATCACACGCCCCTCTAGACATATTTCAGATCCTATAAATGGTATCAGAGCTTTGATCTCCATTACGCTGGTTTCACAACCTAGGAGAGTATGGCATCAGTGAGGGAAATTACCACTACAGAGGTCCATATTTTGATGGTACAAACTTTGCTAGGTGGAAGCACAAAATGAAAATGCATATTCTTGGTCATAATCCCGCCATTTGGGTTGTTTTTCATGTTGGATTGCAAGATAAATTCTTTGATGGTGGAAAGGAACCGAATCATGAAGCGACTGTGGAAGAATTGAAGATGTTACAATACAACACCCAACCACGCGACATTCTATTCAACTGCCTATGCCCCGAAGAGTTCAACAAGATTTGTCGTATTGAGAATCTAAAGGAAATTTGGGATACTTTGGTTGATATGCATGAAGGAACCGAACCTTAAGGGAATCTAAGTTGGATGTGCTACAAAGTCAACTTGACAAGTTCAAGATGAAGGATGGTGAAGGAGTCACAGAAATGTGCTCTAGGCTTTATCTAATCACAAATTAGATTGTCGGCTTAGGAAGTGACGAGATGACCGACAGACTCATCATCAAGAAGATCCGTAGAGCCTTGGATGGAAAGTACGACACCGTGTGCATATTTATCCAAATGATGCCAAACTACAAAGATCTCAAACCTACGGAACTCATTGGAAGGATTCTTGCTCATGAAATGTCACTCAAGGACAAATAAGCGCTTCAAAACAAGTCAAGCGATGGATACAAAGCCACAAGTGACACTCTCGCTACCTCAAGTGACAACCTATCTTGTTACCAATGAAGAGATAAGCCTCATGGTCAACAAATTCAACAGGTTCTACAAGCATAGAAGGAAAGAAAGAAGCTCCAACTCAAGATATGAGGAGAAACGTTCATCTAGTCATGACCAAAATTGTTACAATTGTGGAAGACCCGGACACTTTTCCAATGAGTGCACGACCCCCTTCACAAGAAGAGAATGGTCACCTAGAAGAAGAGGCTCAAGAGACGAGTCACCTCAAAGAGAGAGAAGAAGTAGAGAAGATAGTTATGAACGAAGACCCTCCCTGAGAAGCAAGGACTCGGAGAATATGTACAAGTATACCAACAGCTACACAAGAAGAAGACATCATGCTCATGTTGGTCAATGGTTATCCGGCTCTGAATCTGACAACCAATCTGAGAGAAGTTACCACTCCAACTCCGACTATAGTCAAGATGAAGGTGTTGCCGGACTAGCACTTGTTTCCTCCAACTCCTATGACTTATTCGATTCACCAAGCGAAGTTATTGGAAGTTGCATCATGGCTAAAGGCCCAAAGGTATCACACCCCGAATACAATGAGTTTAACAGTGACGAGGATGACTTACTAGGAGATGATGACTTGCTCTTTGATGAAAGTAGTGATGTTAGTCAAAATGAACTTGATAATAATCATGCTTGTTAGATAAATCGTGTGATGACGATAAGAAGGAGATTGAGATCCTAAGTAAAGAACTGAACACTCTTAAGTTAGCTCATGAATCTACACAAGAAGATCATAGATAGCTTATAAGAACTCATGAGAAGTTACGCCTCAAGAAGCTAAATTTAGAGCAAGAACATGAGTTTCTTAAAGCTATCAATGATGATCTTCGAAAGAACAGTTCTTCTTATCTTGTCAAATGATTATTAGTGTCTACTTTTGTGCCACAAGTAAAATCAAAGCAAACTAGTAACAAAGACAAGAAAGATTATTCATCAATAAAATGTGAGATCTAACGATGTTGCTTCTAGTAGTTCTATTGATTCCACTAATGATTCTCTTAGCCAAGTTACACTTGAGAAAGAAAACGATTTATTGAAAGGAATTATATAAAAAGGTGTCTACAAGAGTCTTGTCGGAAGTAAGCAATTTGAGGAGATTGTGCGTAAGCAAAGATGGCATTCGAAGAACCAAGGTGTTGGTTTTGAACGAAAGTTTAATGGGAAGAAGATCAATACCCCAAGACGAAGTTTGTTCCCCAAAAGGAGAAGTATGATCCTACTCTCTCAAGGGAACAAGAGCTCAAGATGATCTTCCACCACAAGAAAACAAGCTCAAGGGAAAGGACAATCTTTAAGAGGAAATTGACTCATTTGAAGAAGAACCTCAAGCCATGGTCAAGTGGGTTCCGAAGGCCACTACTAGCTCTACTTCATCAAGTGATACTTCAACTCCAAGATTCCCATCAGGTTGATGTGGGTCCCCAAGAAGAAGAACTAGAGAAGTCCTTGAGGGGTGACCCCGCCAACAAAATTCACTCACGCTCATTTTTGGCAAGAGCTATTTGCAATCAACTTCAACCTTATGCAATAGATCAAGTAGTCACAAATTCACCCGTTTGCAAGCAAGGGACAAGGTAATTAATTTACCAATAGACATCACCATACATATGCTTCACTCCATGTCCATAGATATCCTTGTATTTATTCCTTGTGTGGGACTAACCCATGTAGTTAAGAAGAGTACAAAACAACAAGCATATCTCCCAAATCAATATGATCTTCATCAACAAAGAGCATCCACTACTACCTCACCTCCATGAATTCTACAATGATAAAACCCAAGGTTAGTTTATCCCTCTAAAAGGAGATATCACATCAAGGGCGAGCTTTACTCTAAGGCTTAAGTCAAAGCATCTTACTAAATGTGAACACATTAAAAGCTTTATGTAAAAGTGGCAACCCCACTTCTGCTTAAACGATGAGTATAACCTATGATCAAACATTCTTGCTTGAATCCTCAAGTCAATATCTCATATATAGATGACTCCATCATCGTCAAAGTGCTTGGTAGATACTAGAGTGGTTGTGCATGTTTTCACATATCTATTTGACATCCTATTGTGTGAGCATGTTGGTATGCATTTTTTTATTCGAGGATATCCAATTGTTATTATATTTGGCTTTTATTTGTCTCGCCAATTAGATCTACAAGAATGACTAGGTGCCCCCTCTAGCTATCTATGCTTTCTTGACTCAAACTATATTCATACTTTATCACAAAATTTGAGCAAGCACTTTTCTGACCCTTTGGGTGGGGAGCACTGGGAGCCACCGATTCGACAAGGGCTGACTTCCAAAACCTCCTAAGTGTTTTTCGGTGTGACCAATACTCCAAACTCAGTTCTACCGAGGCACTAGGTTTGATCTGATTTTCTACCTCGGTACCACCGATCTAGAAATCTCGGCGTCGTTGAGTTGTTTTGTCTGCAGGCAGTTATGCATCACAATGGAACCGATATTTCTGTCTCGGTGTCACCGACAACGAATGGGTATATTAATATGCGGGTCCACACTTTGAAAATTTCTTCAAACCCCGGACTCCCGCACCCCCTTGCCTCGTCGCCCGTATCTCTGGATGATCTCCATCTCCTCCCGCACGCCCTCGCCGCAGGAATACGTCACCGTCATGCGCTCACAATTCCAATTTATGTGCATTAGGCCTTGTTCATCTCTTGCCACGTTATGCAACGTTCCTATCCACCAGAAAGTTCCTTAGAATAGGTCGAACAACGAATTTTAGGTTTACGTCCCCGTTGTATGCAAGCTCGGAGTCACCGGCGAGAAACGTATCGGTGTCACCGATGTGGGTTTGTCCACAGCAGAAGGACTTCTCGGTGAAACCGATAGTTCGTTTCGGTGTCACCGAAACGGGGTTTTAGGATTTATGAGCACAACTTCGATAAGACTGAGTCACACTTCGATGAAACCGAATCTGTGTGTGCATGTCTCTCATGTTGTTGTTTGTTCCTTCACAGATTTCAAAACCTAAAACTAGATGGAACCGAATTTCATAGTTTGAATGCCTAAGACTAAAAATTTTAGTTTAAATTTGCAAAAAAATTTGAATTTTGCGATGCATGCTCATCTATTCTACTCCTTAATATCTACTTCATAGGGTCAGTGCTCAACCATGTCAGGATTTGATGACAGCCAGAATGATTTGCGTCTTAGTATCTCGAAAGGGCTCATACGTGTAAGGTGTATGTGTGTGCATTCACAAGCTGAGTTTATATAGGCATACGTGCGACATGTGCGACTGTAGTGTGTTAAAAAAAATCTCAGTGTATTCACCTGCATGCAGAATATAGATCGCGATCAATACGCACGGCTCATTGGATGGACGCGGCCTGGTTAGTTGCGCACCTAACACGAGTGCCCGAGGGCGACTTTCCTTTGGTTAGTAGTTAGTTGCATGCGCGCGCGCGACTTGCAGGTCGCGTCTGCCCTCGCCTTCCAACGTATACACAGCGCCCTCTCCCAGTATATATCCGCGTGCGTACAACGCCCAGGAAACCACAACCCCATCGACCGAGCCCTTCAAGAAACAAGCCATCATACGAGACAGACGCCGGCGGCGACACAAGCGCGCGTAGGATCCCCGGCGTGCGGATCGATGGCGCCGGTGAGCAACGAGACGTTCCTCCCGACGGAGGCGTGGGGGGAGGCCACGCTGCGCCCGTCCTTCGTGCGGGACGAGGACGAGAGGCCCAAGGTGGCGCACGACCGCTTCAGCGACGCGGTGCCGCTGATCTCGCTCCACGGCATCGACGGCGCGCGCCGGGCCCAGATCCGGGACCGCGTGGCCGCCGCCTGCGAGGACTGGGGCATCTTCCAGGTGATCGACCACGGCGTGGATGCGGACCTCATCGCCGACATGACGCGCCTGGCTCGCGAGTTCTTCGCGCTGCCCGCCGAGGACAAGCTCCGGTACGACATGTCCGGCGGCAAGAAGGGCGGCTTCATCGTCTCCAGCCACCTACAGGTACACACGCATGCATGTCCTGCATGCCACGTAAAAAGACCACTACTACTATCCCTCCGTTCCTAAATATAAGTCTTTTAAGATATTTCACTAAGTGACTACATACAAAACAAAATTAGTTAATCTATACTATAAATTATGTCTATATACATCCGTATGTAGTCCTTTAATGAAATCTTTAAAATGACTTATATTTAGGAACGGAGGGAGTATCTATCAGCAGTAAAATGATTATAAGATGAAATTGACCCATGTATGGATGAGGAAAAAACTCACGAGAATTTCATGTCGCGATGCAGGGTGAGGCGGTGCAGGACTGGAGGGAGATAGTGACCTACTTCTCGTACCCGGTGAAGGCGCGGGACTACGGGCGGTGGCCGGAGAAGCCGGCGGGGTGGCGCGCGGTGGTGGAGCGGTACAGCGAGCGGCTCATGGGGCTGTCGTGCAATCTGATGGGCGTGCTGTCGGAGGCCATGGGCCTGGAGACGGAGGCGCTGGCCAAGGCGTGCGTCGACATGGACCAGAAAGTGGTGGTCAACTTCTACCCGCGGTGCCCGCAGCCCGACCTCACCCTGGGCCTCAAGCGCCACACCGACCCCGGCACCATAACGCTCCTCCTGCAGGACCTCGTCGGCGGCCTCCAGGCCACCCGCGACGGCGGCAAGAACTGGATCACCGTCCAGCCCATCTCCGGCGCATTCGTCGTCAACCTCGGCGACCACGGCCACGTCAGTACCCCCTTCATCTTCTTCCATGATGCCATGCATGCCATAATCGGTCGATCGATCGATCGAACACCAATTGAACACGTTAATTAACAGTGCTATGTGCATGCAGTTCATGAGCAACGGCAGGTTCAAGAACGCGGACCACCAGGCGGTGGTGAACGGGGAGAGCAGCAGGCTGTCGATCGCGACGTTCCAGAACCCGGCGCCGGACGCGAGGGTGTGGCCGCTGGCGGTGAGGGAGGGGGAGGAGCCCATACTGGAGGAGCCCATCACCTTCACCGAGATGTACCGCCGCAAGATGGAGCGCGACCTCGACCTCGCCAAGCGCAAGAAGCAGGCCAAGGACCAGCTGATGCAGCAGCAGCTGCAGCTCCAGCAGCAGCAGGCGGTCGCCGCGGCGCCCATGCCCACCGCCACCAAGCCCCTCAACGAAATTCTTGCCTAGATCCTTCCGGCGGCGGGCGGCGATTAAATACTTCAAATTGATGGATGCGTGGGATTGATTCTCCTAAGTACTAGTACGATATAAATTATTGCATGCATATATCCGTACGTGTGTAGCAGGGAGGAGCTCGGCCTGTAATAACGTCGTGCGTGGAACTGAACCGAGCTAAGCAAGTTCATGAGTTTAGCGTGTAAAGAAATATAGCGTATTTCGTACTGAGTTCCGTTATAACCCGGCCATGTGTGGTTGGGCTACATTCTTTTCGTGTGCACATTTTTTTTAGAGTATGCCAATGACGTACCATATTTTTATAAAAAGACAGAGGTTTAATAAGTATAAGGAATCATCATCAGATGCGAACATCTGAGATGAAACAACCACACCAAAACAAAGGTAACTCTTTCACAAAAGGATCTAGACCTCCCGCTCCCCAACCAGCCGCCTTCCACTCTCTGATGCCTTGCCACACCTGAGAAACAAGGTGCTCCGGTGTCGCTTGTTGAGCAATATTGTTGAAGGCTCGAGTGCTCCGCTGCTTCCAAATGGCCCAAGCCGCTCCCAAGATGAAGGAGTCAAAACCCTTCCTAATCCTGCCCGAGAATCTCTCCCTACTAGTGAGCCACCAGTCTTTAAATCTGACACTGGTCGAAATGACGATGTTAATCTAAAGCATCTCAAAGCATCTATCCCACACTTCCCTTGCGTAACATGTGCAAGGATGTGGTCCACATCATCTTCCTCCTGTAAGCACGAGAAGCAAGGAGAGGGCTCCTGTTGCAAGTCATGTCTCGCCCTCCGATCACTGATCCATAAGCGATACTACATCATAAGCCATGCAAAAATCTTGCAACGTAGCGAAGCCCAACACCTCCAGATGGCAGGGGCAAACGGGGATTCAGTCATCCCTGAACAAAGACGCCGATACACCGATCTGGCAGTGTAGTTCACCGACTTGTCCGCATGACTTGTTGATTGTTTTTTTGAGATAACGAACCGCTCATGCCGAACGGTGTGTGCACATGAGTTGTCCTCGTACATTTGGAACTGCGAGTGCCTTGCGCACGAGGGCTAGAGTGGTAAGATATGCTTCCCATAATACAACGTAGACTATGCATAACTTGACATGTAAAAGAGGAAGCGTCTAGAACTCATCTACTCCCTCTGTTGCTACTATAAGTCTTTTTAAAAATTTCACTACACATTACATATAAATGTATATAGACTTATTTAAAAGTGTAAATTTACTCATTTTGCTTTGCCTGTACTCTCTTTCTTCCATAATATAAAAGTGTTTTTGACACTAGTTTAGTGTAAAAAACACTCTTATATTATGAGGCGGATGGAGTAGTTTCTAGTAAAATCTTTAAAAAGACTCTTAAATTTCAGCTTTTTATTTATTACTTCATCCGTCACAGTTTACAGTGGGCACTTTCATTTCCATGCATTTCCATCACCGGAAGGATTTTAGGCATGTTTGGTTTAATACTTAATTAATTAGGGTGTGGTAACCGTAATGAAGCCCACAATTTTCTCAACATGCAGATGTGTATGCGGGGTGGAATAACTGCATGCAGTTGTGTTTGCGGGGTCTCCACCAGTGCATGCGCGACGATGGCTCGTTTACTGTCCGTGAGATTACGTCATGTTAAACTTTTTCAATAATTAGGCACGATGGTATAACCATTAATGTTATTTTTCAGTTCAATCGCTAATCACCTTGGTCCGAGAGATTGTTGAAGCGTGCCCTGTAAACCGTGACGGAGTGAGTAATATTAAGCTGCCTGTAATGAGAGTATCATAGGTAGTATCATGCATGCCAACTAGGCAATTTCGATGAGGTGGCATTAATTAAATGAAGAAAGAGATGATTGAGTATCATATCATGATACCGTATCATATTAAATGATGTGTTATATGTGTCTTGCATGATCATTAATGAATTACCCTATGATACTAACATACTCCCTCCGTCTTAAAATAACTGTCTCAACTTTGTACTAGCTCTAGTATAAAATTGTATTAAGCATAAGACACTTATTTTGAGACGGAGCAGTATGATATTATGCATTATAGATGTGGTATCATAAACTAGTATCATATGCATGATACTAGTATATGATACAACATTTACAGCTAGCCTTAATAATATCTTTTAGTGACACATGAACATATTTTTTAGCTGCACGGACATTAAATTTTACATACAATATTATTTAAATACATTGATAAAATATGCTGCCCATAACACAACGTAGACGGTGCATAACTTGGCATTTAAAAGAGGACTTTTTGCTATTTTTTAAAATGACTATTCAGTGTGAACGCAAAGTACCATCTAACCGAAACCCGACATGCAAAAGTGATGAATCTTGTGACTAAGACTCCAAGAATATCTCTACTATTAAAAGGCAATCTGTCATCGTCGTGATGGTTCAACTGATGCATACGTGTAATTCTAACGGCTGAAAAATCGGACTTCCACCACCCGTTGCCGCACGAAATAAAAAAATAAAAAGAAAATAAAGAACCCACGTACGCACGTCCCACCTCCCACTCCCCTTCCCCAAATCCCTCGCTCGATCCCTCGTCTCTCTAAATCGCCGCCGCCGACCACCTCCCTCCCACGAGCGGAAACAAGCTGCAGCCAACCTAGATTGGAGTGGTGAATCTGCTCGTTCGCATGTCATATATTTTTCATCGAGTTTAGGAGGAGCTCATTCGCATCCCATATCTCTTCTTCTTCGAGTCAAGAGCACCACACAGGAGGGGTGAGATTAGGAGCGGCACACCAATGTTAGGGGCGAGCAACGACCCAGGTAATGCTATCTCTCTACCCTCACTCCACCCCATTTTCTCCCTGTAGCATGATTGCAGGAACTGCCACACCCCCACATTCTCTTCTCCCAAGGAAGGGGCGACTAGTGGCAAGGGACGGCTGATGGCGCAACGAACGGAGGGGCACCGGCTGGTGGCGACGGATGGAAGGAGGCGGTGGAACCGTGGGAGGAGCAACTAGCTGGAGGAGGTCGCCGGTGGAAATCTGGCAAGTGGTGCCGGCATACAGAGCTTATGGTTTGATGTTTGCTTTTCTACCTAGATGAATACTTATAGCTCTAATTAGTTTATGAATGCAGACTGTATGTTTTCTCATTGTCTTAATCTCATGTATATGTTGTGGGGATCCTTAAATTTCCAAAATACTGCTTGATAAAAATCATTCATGTCAGTTTTTTATTGTGGAATCTCGTTGTATTTGTGAATTTATTTGTAGGACCGTCTTACACACCCACAAGGATTTTTTTCCCTGTGTTACTAATGTGTGCTCTATTATTTCTGATGAATTTGATGGGTATGTCCCATCTACAGTGTCGATTATAATACACACAATTATCGCTTCAGTTGCAGGCAAGTTAAATTAAGCAGGTTGGTCTTCCTCATGATCCAAGTGTTCGAGATGGCTTTGCCGCCCCACTGCTACTACCACCATTCTCCCCGGTTCACATCCTCTGCTGATTCATGGAATGGCACCATGCTTCCTATCCTTACTGAAAAAGTTGTCGTGAGTTTTGCTGACCAAACTTGCACTAATGAGATCCAATCTTATGTGATGTTCTTTATTTTAAATTCACCGACTTCAATTTTAATGGACTAAATCTACTTGTGTCAATAGTAGTCCATTTAAACATTTAAAAAATGTATTCCAAGGGTCCATGATATGTTCCAGCGTTAGTCTATTCTTATAATCTATGAAGGTCCTTAGTCCGGTGAACTGTTTATGAATATGTTAAATTATTTATGTAATTTCAATGATAGGCAAGCCTTGTTCTTGGATCAATGGACAGAAAGGCACACATAAGGGCACCATTTGAAATTGTTGCATAATTGTTAAGATTCAACATGTTTCGGCCTGACTCCACATTAATATCAGGTTCTATATTTCCTTTGATAGGTTTAGTGCCCTCCTTTGAAGACATTGGCAGAGATGGTGGCATGGAAGTTTGCCAAGGCGAATGCACTAGAAGTTGTTGTGGGGAATCCATCGAGGGTCAGTGCTAATATGGCCATGTTTGTTCGCTTATTGAAGGTGTGTATATCACAATGTTTGATCATTTAGTCGCTATGAAGCTCTAATAATAATTCATGACATTTTTGATTATTTGTTAGATACAGATATTTATGGTGTACTATTCAATCATTTCTTAATCTCTCTAGAAATTTTGTAGTGCTGTTTAAAAACAACCACTGCCTTATACAAGCTTAATACATTTCATTTAAGATGAAACCTTTAACATTTAAGTTTGGAATCTTTAAAATAAGCAAATGGATGAGAAAAACATTATTAGTTTAGAATAACTGAATCAAATGAAGCTAATTATGCTGGACTTGATATTCTGTAGCAATAAGTATTTTGAGAGGAAAATTGCATGTTTCATTACCGCTGAACCCTTTTTCTGCTCCACACTTTACATAAATAATGCCTCTTTTTCATATGGCATAAAAACATAGGTTAGAAGATCATCATGCATGGGCATTCGGCACCATTGCAATAAAAATTAGCCGCATTTGCTATTCAGAAGAGGCTTTCTTGTCCAGGTCAATGTGTGGTTGCTATTGTTAGGGAACACATCCTCAATGCACCTCTTTCTCTCTGTACACCTATATTGCACAGGGAAGTACATGGTCTTCATTGGGCCAGTTCATATGAAAGGTGTCGCGTTAGCCTCCAGAGCAGATTCAGTCCTATGGACCACATTATCAGAAACGCTATGGATAGCCTCTGGAGAACATGATGCATTTGTGATGCTTGGATTACTAGGTGTATTCCTTCCCTTCCATTATAGGTTCATGATGATCACCCTTTCTCAGAGATATGTTGTCCCCAGTAGTTGCATGTCATGTTAGTCTATATATAGTACTTGTCAAATTTTCATGATCTATAGTCTGCTTAACTCATGTTCAGATCTACGCGAGAAATAGATCTACAATTTTCTCAAGCCATGTTGAAATTTGCACAAGAAGTAACGATTCATTTTTGGTTTGCATGTCCTTGTTTCTTAAATCATCTAGGTAAGTAGGTTTACAATTAGTAATCAATCCAGTTTGTAGTGTAATTGTTTGGTTGGATGTATATACATGGAACCGACTGATCGATGAATCACGTAGTAGTCAATGCATAGGAACTTTGGAGCTTGGGACATTGCGTGTGTAGGTACTCCTCACCTTTTCCCCGTGGTAACGAATGGGTATTGGGCTAATTGAACTAACAAGTTACTATCATTCTCTCAAAGCTATTCTAAACTTACTAGAGTTCTATATGAAACATATCAAGTCATGTTAACAATGTTTTATTTTCGACAATTGTTTCTTGTGTTACTACTCTTAGAGTTTTTTTTCATGTCATCATCTCTGACGGTATGTGAGGATCATTCCATAGATCCGCGAACAGTAATAAAAGGTTTGAACCGATGGTAAGGTGGAATGATAAACTTTTAAAGCAACGACAATGCTAAAAAACAAGGATGGATGAAGACATTGAAGCTAGATGGGAAGGAGGGGTAGGGAATTAGATCTTGTTTTTGTAAGAAAGAAAGAGAGATAATTGACAAAACCACATGGCGTCATGTTTGACATATAATTATGAATTAGAACAATTGGTCCATACTTCTTTCCACACACTAGAACAATTATATGATCCATGTGTTTTTGTTATTCCGTGGCAACGCACGAGCATCAAAGTAGTCTTCAATAATAGGGTAATAGAATGGAGTATTGCCTCAAGTGAAGTGACATACTGTTGATAGTACCCGTAAGCCTTCAACTCATCATCGTGACAAACAAGTTTAATATCTTTTAACTTGCATGCATTTTCCTTTTACTACCACCAATGTAGTTTACTTGCAAGATTAAACCAAACTATTGCACACCAATCTATCTATGTTGGACATAATACAAATCTATTACCAGTGACAAATTAACAATAAAATAGTTGCAGAGGCACTTTGCTCCTAGAGATTGAACATCACAACCACCTGAACAAAAAAAGATAACTTACAACTTTGGGACACTTTAACACACTTGCCTACAAAATGTAAGTTAACTTTCTACGGAACTAAAAGCACAATATACCCAAGTCCATTGACTCTACACCTAAGTCGATTAACTGTGAGTACTTCAACCCACCATTTCCTGCTTTGATATTTTGCCCTTCTTTCACCTTGTGTGAGAAATTGACCAGGTAACAACCAGTGTTCTACCTTTGAGTGTCAACATGCATAGTAGGAGGGATATGTTAGTATCATTCTCCAGATGTCGACTAGAAAGTTGCATAGGAAAGGTGTATGTGCCTCGTGATAAGTTGTTGATAGTTGTTCTCCGGTACAATATTTGATGTTCTTCAAACGTGAACAGGCCACAAGAAAGATAAAAAAAATGTTTATTACCACAAGGCAAGGTCTTACTATTTAAAAACCAAAAGTTGATAGTAGTGGCATGTCATGTTGTTGTGGCATGGGCTAAACCCTGCATGCCACAGAGTCATATTGATGTCAGATCATTCGCTTCCTAGGGCGCACACTACACCACGACACTGCATTTCCTACATACGGGTCTTGGGAAAAGTCAGTATCGCCGACTGACTGTTAGTCGGGAAAACTTGTAACAAACAGTCAATCGGGAAATCATGTGAACTGTAACAAACAGTCGGTCGGCAATAATAGAATATTTCCTGTCAAACGGTCACTCGAGAAAGCTCTTGTGCCCATCGGTGCGTCGGTCGGTAAATAATGCCGACCAACAGTCTCTTGCCAGCAATAAGGCCTGCGCGCGCATAGGAAATAAAATTAGCACCAACATTTGGCTCAAGCCCGCGAAATTTTTTCCCCTTTGCAGATACGTCACCACACACGCGCGCAAGCAAAATCCCTAGTTTCCCCTCCTCACTCCCCATGCCAGCCGACATAGGCTCCGGCCACCGGCCTCTCCATCGCGCCCCCGTCCCCCGCACCATCTTGCCGCTTTCGTACCTACTGGCCTGCCGCCGCACACCATCTTCCCCCATGCGTTCGAACCTTCCTTGACTAGGTACTATCTCTGCTCGAACCCTCGTCTTTACGGGGTGTGTGGCGGGCAGATCTCGGGGAAGACGAGGCTCAACCTCCTGCAGATGAGCGCTGCCCTGGAAGACCATGCCGGTCATGGCGATGTACGTGAAGGCGCCATCACTTGAAATCCGTTGTTGCTGACGAGCACTAATGGGAGGCCGCCGCGGCTACTGATCCGGTCCCCATTCCCATCGACTCTGCAGGGATCAAGTTGTGTTCATCGCCACGATGGATGGAAGAGGAGGAAGATTTGGTCTTCCATGACGGCTAGAGGAGGAGGATGTGCTTCTCCAGCCAGATCCGTGGCCGCCACGAAGCCATCCACATCCACCCTCCTCGACCGACAAATTGATCGACCGAATAGGTTGCCCCCTTGCCTCATTTTGGCCAGCGATCACCATGAGAGGCGAGCAGGTTCGCTCGAAACTCTCACGTGTCGTCGAGTTGCTCGAGAATGAGAGGGGTGCTCATATACGACGTTGCAGGCGCTAGCGCCCCCTGTTGGGTTGGCCCAATAAGAAGGTGGTCGCTCGATCCCATACACCAGTCGTTGAATTTCTAAAAAATAAAAATAAAAAATCAATTTAAAAAATATGTCAACCGTTGATTAATTGGTCGAAGGTGGTCGCTCGAGCTGGTTCGTTGAATTTCTACGATTGATCGGTGGACCAATTGGTCAACCGTTCCCTTTTGAATTATTATTTCAAAATCATGAAAATAAAAAATGTTCATGCATCTAAAAACAATATCTTCAATTTGAAAATTAGTTCACAAAAATATGAAAATTTCATCAAATCTTTCAAAAAAAGTTCACCGATTCGAAAAAATGTTCATTAATTTCGAAAAATGTTCACAAAAATGGAAACAAGTTTATTGAATTTGAAAAACAGCCATCAAATGTGAGAAAAAACCATTGAATTTTAAAAAAAACTTCATCAAATTTGAAAAAAAGTCATAAAGTTTGAAAACTGTTTATAGAATTTGAAAAAAAAGTTCACCGAATTTGAAAAGAAATATCATTTTTTAAAATTTTCACTAAATTTGACAAAAATGCATTAAAAATAAAAAAATACATATATGTTTTAAAAAAGTTCGTTGAACTGAAAAAAATACACAAATCTTAAAAAAGTTCATCAATTTTGAAAAAAGATTATCCATTTCAAAAAAAGCTTCATCTAATTTCAAAAAAGTTCATTTAAAATTTAAAAAAATCATCGATATCCAAAAGATCATAGAATTTTAATAAAAAATTAGTAAGATTTTGAAAAAGGTTCATTGATATGGAAAAAAGTTTGTTCGTTTGAAAACAAAATCATCAAAAAATTGTTGAGCTTTTAAAAAAATGAAAAATATTTAGAAAATAAAATGGAAATGAAAAAAGTAATAAAAAGGTAAAGAAGAGAAAGAAAAAGGAAAAAAAACCAAAGAAAAACAAGTTCTGAAAAAACCTAAATGAAAAAAACCTATCTAGGAAGCTTCACAAAACCGGAAAACCCTCCGTCCCGTTGGAACTTACATGGGCGGGCCCATGACCAAAACACTGCACGCACCGGTTAAGAAAAATGCACTTTAACCAGCGCATGCCGTGCCAAATAAAATTTACCCATGATGAGGGAACGAAAACGCGAACTACTCGCTACAGAGATTGGCTCGCTAGCTATATAGACGGGCCAATTAACTAAGCCCAATAAAAGTAGATGAGGCCATTTGTTATGGTACGCAGCCTACTTTTAATGTTCACGACTCCTTTTCTATCGATGGTGGAATTGATCATGTGTGAATTCACGCCTCGAGCGATCGCACCCTGCCGACGAGGCGTCGCCTCCACTGCCATCTCCTTTTTTTTGTTAGAAAAGGAGGCCTCGCCCCGGCCTCTGCATCGAGGGATGCATATAGCCATATATTAAACAAACATAGTGTTTAAGCAGTACAAAGTATATGAAAAACGGAAAAAAAGATACATGGCGAACATCGCGCCGCGGCCTGAAGTGGCTAAAAGATAAAGATCACTAAACATCTATCCTATTAATATGCCGCCATCCAAACCGGTTGAAGATACCATGTGCTACCATCTCCCAGCGGACACACCCAGTAACCATAAGCTCCCTGGCTGCCACAGGAGTTAGTAACGACCATGTACGGATCAGTGCAGTAATTCTGTAGATAACCTACAGAAAGTTAATATCATTAAGTCTGTTAAAAACCAAATCATTTCTGCTATTCCATAAAGCCCAAAGAAGAGCACATGCTCCGACACGAATAGATTTGGCCAATTGAACATCAATTCTCCGTAACCACGTTCCAAATAACGAGTCCAAATTTACAGGAGGAGGGATGTTAAAAGCAATATGAATTGAGCGCCAAACAAGTTTAGTCATAGGACAGTCGAGAAAGAGGTGCTGAATACTCTCTACTCTTGGACAAAAACAACATCTGGGGTTACCTTTCCAATTCCGTTTGGCCAAATTATCCTTAGTTAAAATAACTCCCTTGTGAACGAACCACAAGAAAACTTTAATTCTAAGAGAAACTCTAACCTTCCAAATATGTTTGGGTTTTGGAATAGGTACGGAATCAATAAGATCAGAATACATGGATTTAACCGTGAACAACCCATTCGTTGTTAATCTCCAGGAGATTCGATCACTCCTATCAGAAAGATTAACCTCCATTAACTTTCTAACTAGATGCAACCAGGAAATCCATCTATCCCTAACTAGAGATCTGCGGAATTGAATATTAAGGGGAGTCTCACGCAATACCGCCGCAACTGACACTTGTCGACGCTGGGCAATATGGTACAACCGCGGATATTGAAGAGCCAAAGGCGCTTCTTCTAGCCAGGTGTCTTCCCAGAATCTAGTCAATTCCCCATTCCCAATGATAAACCTCGATCTGTGGTAGAAAGAGCTTTTTACCCGCATCAGACCCTTCCAGAATGGCAAGTCAAAAGGTCTCGCTTCAACCTGAGATAAAGATTTTGAGTGAAGGTACTTATTGGTCAGAATTTGCACCCACATTCCTTCGGATTCCATCATCAATCTAAACAGCCACTTGCTGAGAAGACATCCATTTTTGGTTTCCAAATTTTCAATACCCAAGCCTCCTTGATCTTTAGGACGACAGATAATATCCCATTTTGCCAACCTGTACTTAGTCTTAACCTCATCACTCTGCCAGAAAAAGCGAGAACGGTAGAAATCCAATCTTTTCCGTACCCCCACAGGTATCTCAAAAAAAGATAGGAGGAACATAGGCATACTTGTTAATACTGAATTAACCAACACTAACCTACCTCCATAAGAAAGAAGCTTGCCTTTCCAAGTGCTAAGTTTCTTTTCAAACCGTTCCTCAATGCATTTCCACTCAGCATTTGATAGTTTACGATGGTGAATGAGAATTCCTAAGTACGTAAAAGGTAGTTCCCCTGCCACACATCCAAACAGCTGATTATAGATATGTTGTTGTTTTTTGGCTTCACCAAAACATAACAACTCACTTTTATTGAAGTTAATCTTCAACCCAGATAACTATTCAAAAAGGCACAAGATGAGTTTAAGATTCTTAGCTTTGACTAAATCATGCTCCATAAAGAGAATCGTGTCATCAGCATATTGTAGAATAGATACACCCCCATCCACCAGATGAGGTACTAATCCAGCTACAAGGTCCTTTTCGTTAGCTCTCTTGATCAACAGAACCAACATATCCGCAACAATATTGAAGAGAATAGGGGACATAGGGTCCCCTTCTCTTAGCCACTTAAGTGTCTGGAAGAAGTGACGAATATCATCATTAACCTTGATCCCGACACTCCCTCTTGTAGTAAAGGAATCTATGTGTTTTCTCCAAACCTCATCGAACCCCTTCATCCGCAATGTTTGTTGCAAGAAGGACCATTTCACTTTGTCATATGCCTTTTCGAAATCCACTTTAAAGATCACTCCATCAAGTTTCTTTGAGTGAATTTCGTGCATATTCTCATGGAGAACCACTACCCCTTCGAGGATATTACGCCAAGGCATAAATGCGGTTTGCGAAGATTGCACCACGGAATGCGCCATTTTTGTTAGTCTATCTGTCCCAACCTTTGTGAATATTTTGAAACTAAAATTAAGCAAACAAATCGGGCGAAACTGCTCAATACGTGACGCCCCGTCCTTCTTTTGTATCAGCGTAATAGTACCAAAATTCAGATGGAAGAGTTGGAGATTACCAGCATAGAGATCATCAAACATTGCCATAAGATCCTGCTTGATGATGTGCGAGCATTGTTTGTAAAATTCCGCCGGAAACCCATCTGGACCAGGGGCCTTTCCACACTTCAAACCTCCTATCGCGTCTAGCACCTCTTTCTCCAAGAAAGGAGCAGATAAAGACTCATTATCAGCCTCCCCAACTTGGGGAATATCTGCAACCTGGTACTCGTCCATAGTCACAAAACTATCATGATGAGCACCAAAAAGCTGTTTATAATAGTTTGAGATGTACAATTTTAAGTTCTCATGACCAACTATTGTACCCTCATCCTGTTCAAGCTGCACTATTCTCTTCTTCCTGTGCTTGCCATTGGCTACTAAATGGGAGAACTTAGTGTCATTATCCCCAAGAATAATAGCTTTTACTTTTGCTCTATTCGCCCACTTCATCTCCTCCTCTCTAAGGAGAGTACGAAGCCTTTGTTCAGCCTCAAATATGAGTTGACGCTCGTTATCATCCAGCACACAGTACTCTGCCTTTCTATCCAGCTCATCAATAAAGTTAATGAGCCTTTCCCGCTCATCTTTATATGTCCCAGAGACATGCTTAGCCCAGCCACGAAGGTATTGTCTCAGGTGTCTAATTTTATTTTGCCAACGTTGGAAACTCGATGAGCCGCACGAAGACCTATTCCATTCCCTGGCAATCAACTCCAGATAGCCCTCCCTTAAGAACCAGCTGGATTCGAAAGAGAAGCTGTCTCGATTACCCAGATGCGAAGCATCCCCAGTATCCAACAGCAAGGGAGTATGATCAGAAATCGCCCTTTGGAGTGCACGAACTGTAACCAAAGGGAACTTCTGTTCCCAATCTACACTGGTAAGAACTCTATCTAGCTTCTCAAAAGTTTGATTCGGCAAGGAATTTGCCCAAGTGAAATTCCTTCCTGTGAGTTCAATCTCCCGCAATTCAAGGCTCTCAATAATTGTATTGAACAAAAATGGCCATCTACCATCAAAATTGTTATTATTCTTTTCATGCGCCCATCGAATAATATTGAAATCACCACCTATCAGTAATGGCAATTGATCATCGCATATGCGAACTAAATCCGCCAAGAATTCAGATTTAAGTTCCGGCTGAGCAGCCCCATAAACTGCTATTAGAGCCCACCTAGAACCATCCATTTTGGATGTAATTTTGAATTTGACCGCAAAATCGCCAAACACTACTTCCCTAACCTGGAGTGTGTCACATCTGACTCCAAGTAAGATCCCTCCGGATCTTCCTCTTGGAGGTAGACAATGCCAGTCAAAATCAGTCCCTGCGGAAAGAGAACTCAGAAACTGAGAAGAGAACTTATCTCTCCCTGTCTCCAAAACAGCGATAAAGTCTAGCTGATGCTCCCCCGTGGCGTCAGCGAGGAATCTTGTTTTAGCCAAGTCGCGTAGACCTCTGCTATTCCAAAAAATTCCTCTCATCTTTCATCGTAGAATTTCTTAGCAGTCTTAAACCGGGCACTCCTACGGATGGTCGACACCGGATAAACTTTTCTATTCCATGTCCGTTTAATTTTCTCCCCATGGCCCTGGTCCGTATAACCAGGATCACCTGAGTCAGTTTGTACAGCACCCTCGGCATCTAAAGAATTATCAAGAAACGAATCCTGACCCTCCTTAAGCTCATCTATGGGATACAAGTTCTGACAAAACGAATTCAGCCCCCCAAGGTCACTGATCTCTGCATCAGTCATCGGCTTGACCGCGGCCAAGTTCCTAACAATATCCAGAGCCCTATCTACCTCTAGGTCTAATAACTCATTAATAGATTTAGCAACTTCAGCGTTCGAATTACCAAGTGAAACCCCGATAGCCGTAGCTTTATCTATAATCTCAGGAGGTGAAAATTGCAAAATAGAATGCTCCAAATTAACCGACATGCCTGTTGACGATTCAGCATCCTTCAAATTTGCGATCCGTGACGCTCGACCCAACTGCAAGTCATCTGCATCGGACTGCCCCTGAATCCGCTCGCTGACTCTCCGGTCCGAAGCCACCGGATCTGGAATACCCCCAAACTGAATGACCGCATCCTCGGAGATAAAACCCTCCAAGTTATCTCCCCCAATAACAGGCGTCTCCAACACCGAAGCCACCGGAGGGTCGACGGCAATCATCTCAGCCTGAATGCTCGGACTAGTGGACCCAGACACCTCATTCCCTGACCCCACACACGACACAGGCAACGCTGTGGTATCTTCCTCCTTTCTGACTTGTAGCAAATAACGGTCCAGGGAGATCGGCTGTAGACCTACAGCCGGTGATGAGGGTTGCATTGCGGCACCGGCGACTTGCTTCCCAAAGGACCGTTTCATCTGTGAATTAGCACGACTAACCGATATCGCCTCGAGCTGGAAGGAGCCGAAGTGCAGCTGAGCCCCATGGGCTCCTACAACGCCACCTGCAGCCGGCGCGCCCTCCCCCACCTTCGGATCCACAGGAGCCGACCCAGGAGCAAAATCAGAATGAGGAGGGGGCGGTCCCTTGTCCGCATTTTTAGCACCTGACTCACCGTCCCTGTCTGGCATATCAACGTCAGGATCTGCCGACTCCTGAACAGCCACCGACGGACTCTCGATCTGAAGACGAAGGGTAAATCTCTTACCCTCGAAAATCCAAAGTACTTCCTCCGGGATCAATGCACTATCGAGAACACTGACAAACAACCTAACTGCTCCATTAGCACGCGTGAACACCATATCCACTTGCTCCGTTTTACCAATGAGGGAACCAAAACTCCAAGCCACGGAGAAATCATTAACTGCCTTAGACGGAGCACCATAAAAGTGAACCCAGACCTGGTCAAGAGGAACCCCCTGAGGCTGATCACCCGCCCATACATCAAACTCCAGGATGCAACTCGTGCTTGGCACTCTGCACATGCCAAACTTTAGTAAGCGAGCCAGATCTTCTTTGGAAGGAAACACCACCTTAAAAACAGATTCAGAAATCGCAATAGGCTCCCACGGAAAAGTAGCTGACACAAGATCTCGAAGTTGTTGCACCACCTGCTCAACAGTCATCTTACCACTAGCAACGGTAATCTTACCGATAAGAGCCACATCTGGCGTATGTGTCGAAGTGGAAACAGCAGGGGACTCAAAGAACATTAGCTCCTCAGAACAATCCCCATAAATAGTCATAACAGGCATCGGACCCGTCATAAGAGGACATGAAGAAGATCCATGCACCGGCTTAAGACATAATTCACACAGAACCGCCGAGCACTCGGACGCGAAGTGCCCATTCTCACCACAGCGATAACACATCATTTTTTCCTTCTTACGCGCCCACTTTGTTGGACGATCTCCTCCCTCTATCCGGGGTGGCACAGCACTTTTGTCCACAGCCACAACAGGCGCTACAGCCCCAGTCGGCGCAGGGGGTATAGTTGCCTCGGGTTGCTGCGCTGGCTCCTTGTCAGCAACAACAGGAACCACCTGAGGCGGCGGCCTCCTGCCACCACCACGGCCTCCCCACAGTCCCCGATAGGCGCCAGCGCTGCCCAGGCATGTCCAGCCGATGGTGTTAGATGAATAAGGAGAAGAGAGTCTGCTTGTTCACGATGTCATCCACACGGGAAGCGGAGTGGCCGTCGTCACCGTTGCCATGGTCCTGCTCAAAACAACAAACAAGATACATTTGTTGAGATTGAAGACAAGAAGATTATCCAACATTTTCATGGCTTAAGGAATCGTAGAGGCCATCTTCCAAATCCTCTACATGTAACTACAACTTAAGGTAAACACTACTCTTATCTTTTGTTTGAACAAAGTACGTACTATGTTGTGATTTAGATTAATCTGACTCTTTTTACATGTTTCAGGTGCCTAATGGACTAGAAGATTAAATATTTGAGATAAAACATGGAAGATTTAGCCAATGGGAGTCGTGCTATTTTGCGTTACATTTTTGCCTAGTTCTTGAGAACGAAACTATGTTGATAAATTTATTGTGTTAACCGTTTTGCCTGCATGCATGCTGATGACCAATTATTTCTCTTGATCGTCTTATTTGATTGTATTGTGGCTTTAATTTTTTGTTTCCTTTAAAAGTCCATCCTTGATAACTTCTAATCCTGAATCCGTCATTATAAACGTTCGAGAAGGGTTTAGGACGTTTGGTTGTAAAAAATTTAACGCAAATAGTCTATGAACTCATCGGACGCGGCAAGATGCGTAAGTGCACATACGGTCAAAATAATGTACGAGGCATGTGCGGCGAGACTAGCTAACAACGAAGCTAGGTGATTGATTTCTCACACACATCATCCCTCGTAGTGTGTGTTTGATAGCATTAGTTGTTCTCCTCTCAGGACATAGATTATACATGCAGTTGATGGCTATATAGTGTTGTCATCTCATTTATAATCAATGTTACAGCCGATAAATACAATAGTTAAATACAAAGATGTGCTATTTTATTAATACATGTTCCATCTTTACTTTTCCATGATATCTAGGACCACATGCTACAACTGCCTCTTATTCTCTAGCCGACTCCTTTTCTCTGTTCTCCGTGTCAGTAAAAAAATACATTCATTTATTGTTGTTTACAAGCAGTGTAGTAGTATATGCTAAAACATGTTGAGCTAAAACTTTGTTTGACAGCGTGCATCTATTTAGATATGCTAAACAATTTTGAGTTCCAAACAAAATTGGGAACCTGAACCACTTTTTAAAACACGAACTATTATTTTTAATATTTCTTTGAAATTTTGAATATAATTTGGAATTTGAACATTTTCTGCAAATTTATACAAGATGTGAGTTTTTAAACAGCTTTCCAATATTTAAATAAAATTTTAAAAAGTATTTTTTTTAAAATTATGATATTTGTTTGAATAAAAAATGGGGTTTTACACATTTTTTTGAAAAATTAAACAAATTTTGAATTCTTAACATTTTTAAAAATACAAAAAAATAAATTCTGTTTTTTGAAAAAACATGTAAACAAATTTGAAAATCTGAACATTTTGAAATATTAGGAAAATATGAATATTATTAAATTATGAACATAATTTGAAATTTTGAACACTTTTTGAATTTTTTTACAAGATTATGAATTTGAACTTTTTTGAAAATTAAACAAAAAATTGAATTTCTGAACATTTCTTAAAACACGTCGATGCTCGCTTTGCTCGTGTATGTTCACCGACAAAGAGTTTTTGGAGTGTTTTTTCTCTTCGTGCATGCTACGAAGGTATGTGGGTTCAGCTCGTGCACGCTATCAAACACCCAAAAATAAATTGAGTAGAAAACTTTTTGAGGTAGAGTAGAAAACTTTTGCCCTCATGCCCCTACATGCTCCCTAACAAACACACTCATAGTTGCTGCACCAAAACGCGTGGTTGTTTCCCGTGGTTTCCCGTATGGTAGGAGTCAACACCGTCCCAGGCTACTTTGTCGAGTCGAACAAGCCGCTCAGGAACACGCATACAGGAGGACGTGTGGCAGCCAAAGGGAAAATTTTGGGGAGGATGGATAAAGTAGCTTGTGATTTCGGTTGAGGTACCAATTTTCGGAATGAGAGAGTTCAGGGTTCTTTTCTAACGAGCTCTACCAGTTTAAGGTTTAAAATAGACTTTACTCTTTAAACATCTGCTCCGAACGTTAAGGCATTCTAGACCTTAATAAGTTAAACATCCCGCAAATCAGACATATTGGCACCCCTCTAGATTGCTTTTGATATCGATAGCATCTAGAGGTGGATTTTTTGGAAAAGAAAAAATACCTCCGTCCTCTGCATCAAAAAGATGCATGCGGACCCTTTATAAAGGAAAGCAACGAAATAGTATGTGGTTCGAAAGAAGCTCATATAGAGCTGCAAAATAATCCAAAAGTAAAAAAAAAAAGGTGCCACAACCGGCGAAAATAGGACTAGACGTCTAACCACATATCTTACTACTGGACCACCATTCAAACAGGTTGTAGATATCCCGAGCTACCATCTTTCATCCGATAGACCCATTAACCAAAGGTTTCCTGGTTTTCGTAGGAGTGAGTAACGACCATGTACATATCAAAACAATTGCCCTGTATATGATCTGCAAAAAAATTATACGAGTTTGTCAGTTAAAAACCATGTCATTCCCGCAATTCCATATAACTCAAAGTAAAGCACATACTCCTATATGAATATGTCTCGCGGTATTTATCTCAACTCCATTTAGCCACATTTCAAATAAGATCAAGTACAATAAGGTACAGTCGGCAGGCTATAAGAATAAAAATACTATATTTTTGCTGAGTTGGATAAGAGAGAAGAGGAGAGAGAAGGAAAGCGGGCTCTTCGTGAAGAGCCAGCTCTAGCACGTGCTCCTAGGTGCTTTGTGAACATGAAAGGTGGGTCATATATGATAAAAGTAGTACTCTTTTATAGCTAACTATTGTACAAGCTAGCTATAAGATGGGCTATAAGACTGCTTATAGCCAGCAGTTGGCTATACTATTAACCATGATCTAACGTGTCAATACTATCTCGAGGTGCGATATTAAAGGCTATATGAACGGATCGTCATAAAATTTTGGTTAGCGAACATTCAAGAAAGAGGTGTTTGATGGTCTCATTATCATCACAAAAGCTACATCTTTTACTACCCTCCCAATTATGCTTTGCTAAATTATCCTTAGTGAGAATTACCTCCATGTGAACAAACCACATGAAGACTTCGATTCGTAAGGGTAATTTAACCTTTTAAATATGTATCGTTTTGGGTATTCGTTCAGAATCAATAAGATTCAAATACATCGATTTTACTGAAAACATGACATTCATGGTTAACTTTCAATGAAGCCTATCGGACTCATTCGATAAATGAACACCCATTAGCCTTCTGACTAGGTGTAGCCATGCTTCCCATCGATGACCCACCAAACCTTGTCGGAATTGTATATTTAGAGTATTAGACTGTAGATTATGGCAACGCAAGCCTCCTTACGCTGCACAATATTATATAGATATGGATATTGTGGCTAGAGGCGTCTCACCCAACCACGTATCCCCCTAGAATCTCGTTGACTCACCATTTTCAATGATAAATTTAGCTCTGCGGAAGAAGGACACTTTCATTATCATCAAACCTTTCCAAACGAGTGAATCATTGGGTTTGACTGTGACCTGGGCCAAGGTCTTAAACTATAAGTACTTATTGCATAAAATTTGTACACACATGCCTTCAGTCTCCACAGATAATCTGAACAATCATTTACCGAGCAGACATTTGTTCTTTACCCCTAAATTCTCAATCCCCGGACCGCCTTGGTCCTTAAGCCTACAAATATTATCCCATCTAGTAAGCATGTACTTCCTCTTAACTTCATCACTCTGTCAAAAAAACGGGATCGATAGAAGTCCAACATTTTGCGTACCCCTACAGGTATCTTAAAGAAAGACAGAAGGAACATTGTCATACTCGTGAGAACTGATTTAATCAGTATTAGTCGTCCTCCGTAAGGCAAAAGCTTGCACTTCCAGCAGCTTAGTTTTTTTCTCAAAACGATTCTCAATACACTTCCACTCTTTGTTGGGGAGTTTTCGATGGTGAATTGGTATACCTATATAGTTGAATGGTAGGCTGCCCAGTTCACATCCGAACAGTTGTTTATAGACGTCTTGCTCATCTTTGGCTCTCGCAAAACAGAACAATTCACACTTGTGGAAATTAACTTTCAATTCCAACAACGGTTCGAATAAGTAAAGGACAAGTTTCATATTCCTGGTCTTTGCTAAATCATGTTTCATAAAAAAATTGTATCATCTCGGTATTGTTGTATAGACACATCATCATTTACTAGATGTGGTACAAATCCTCCTATCTGATCTTCCTCTTTAGCTCTTTCTATCATAATTGTCAACATATCCGTAACTACGTTAAATATGACACGGGACATGTGGTCTTCCTTTTGTTGTCCTCTGTGCGTTTGTAAATAGTGACGTATGTCATTATTATGTTTTGGGAGTGCCGAACAAACACGCATCTATTTTTTCTTTGGGCCGAGGTCGGGTTTTTTTGTCCATTGTCATGTTGTCATCTCTCGTGATTTCAGTTAGTCTAAAATAATCGGTTGCCCGCGTGCTGCTAATACAAGCCGTGCTTAGAGCATCTTTAGCAGACCCCTTTATAAGTCGTTAAATCTATAAAATAATCGTTTTTTATAGTTTTAGTCAAAAAAATGGACTCGAGCTCACCCCTTAAAATAGTCTGACCCTTAAAAAAATTACAGGGACCTGTGAACAGACGCCCGAGACCCGTGTATCTTCAGTTTCGGAGGCAATTTTCCTAGGGCCCCGAATACGAGTCAACGCCAGCAGTTGGGGGAAATTCAGCTTCCGCCAACGCCTTCCGCCCATAGGCTCCTCGGAGACCGGCCAAAATTCGCCTCGAAGCTTCATGGTGCTGCTGACTGTGTAGCTATGCGAACGCGATGGCAAGTATCGACCTCACCTTGGCGACCGCCGCGGTTTTCTCCGGCGGGCAGCTGGCCTAGCAGCGCCCACAGCAACCGCACCGCCCGTGTCCGGCCGCCCGGCCCCGAGCGCCGCGCACGTTGCATGGTACGCCTTGTCCGTGACTCGCATGTCATCGAAGGCGGTGACAGGGGAGAAGGAGCCAGCGTGTGCGTGCGCCATGGCGGGCGGGCAGATGCGGTCCTGGGGCGCTAGCTCACGATGGTGGTGCACGGGACTAGGGCGGAGAGCGGATGGGCGGCGGGGGATGGACTAGCCGGAGGGGCAGACGATGGGTGGCGGCGGCAGGGCAGAAGGGGCGGCGGCGGGTCGGGCCTCGACCAGTCCGTGCGTGAGGAGAAAAAATATGGAAAAAGTGGGTCCTGAGCCTGTTTACAAGTTGATTTAAAGCTGCAAAAAAACGCGTACGCGATACAATTGGTTGAGCGACGCGGAGCGAAACGGCGTCCTGCGTCGCTTATTTCGTGCGTCCGCTCCCGCGCGCTGCACACTCGAGCGTCCGCATCGCGACTTTCACATACCTTCATATCCAAGCGCTCGCGCCGCCGCCTGCACCTCCTCATTTGCTCCGGCGACCCAACGGTGCTTCCCCGGCTATCACCCCGTTGCCGCTGCTTCCTCCATCGCCCTCTAGTCGCCGTCAGGCCTCGATCGCGTCATTCCTCTGACGAACAGCGCCAAGCCGTCCACTGTCGCTCGGCGCCCACAAGGTTCTCGACAAAACGCTTGTAAGGTATGTATTGCTTCAACTTCACATTTTTTACATGAATTTGATGCATGTTGTTTGTAGTCTTTATAGACTAGCTTAAATTTAATATTGTAGATGAGTTCGTCATATGATTACTCCAATGAAGAATTTGATATTGAAGAGGAGAAGTAACTTGCAATGATCCTAGCTATGCACATCAATAAAAAGCCGAAGCACGGTGGTTATGTTATGGATTGGCAGAAAATTTGAAGGGATAAGATCGATGCCGACAAGAGATTGATGAGACACTATTTTGTTGATAATCCCGTATACCCCGAGTCGTACTTCCGACGCCGTTTTAGGATGAGCACCGAGTTGTTCAGGCGCATTGTAGAGAAACTGGCTAGCCATGATCGGGTTTTTCAGCAAAGGAGGAATGTCGCCGGAGAACTCGGGCATAGCACCTTTCAAAAGGTATCAGCCACATTGCGCATGTTGCCATACGGTATTCTGGTTGATCTAGTTGATGACCACTTGAACATGGGTGAGAGTCAAGCCATCATGTGTGTCAAGCGCTTCCCAATTGAAATTGTGCAAGTGTTTGGTCTGGAGTATTTGAGAACGCCCAATGTTGATTACGTCGCAAGGCTTTTGGAGATGAACAAAGCTCGCGGGTTCCCAGGTATGCTTGACTCGATAGATTGCATGCATTGAAGTTGGAAGAATTGTCCTAAGGCATGGCATGAACAATTCCACAGCCAGAAAAAAGGTTCTACTACAATCCTTGAAGCGGTGGTCGAACAAGAGACTTCGATTTGGCATGCTTTTTTTTAGAATGCCTCGATCTTTGAATGACATCAACATTGTTAATCGGTCACCACTCATAAATAAGATTGCAAATGGTGAACCATCACTCGTGCAATTTGTAGCAAATAGTCATACATACAACTATGGTTACTATCTTGTGGATGACATCTATCCAAAGTGGTAAAACATTTGTGAAGCCGTTAAAAATGAAAGGTAAGAAAAATCTAGATTCCCTCAATGCTCATGCGGCGGCTAGGAAAGATGTGGAAAGAGCTTTTGGGATTTTGCAAGCCCAGTTTGCTATTGTGAGAGGACCGGCTAGATTTTGGAATCGAAAGATCCTTTGGTACATCATCACGCTTGTGTGATCATGCATAACATGATCATCCAGAATGAGCGTGATCAAGATTTAGACTACTCTTAGTATGAGCTCTTGGGACATCCCGTACGAGTGTGGTGTAGGGCTGCGAGGGTGACCCGATTTGTTGCCTCCTATCATGTCATTCGACGTGCCAAAACGCATCACGATCTTCAGAATGATCTAATCGAGGAGTGATGGGAATGGAATGGCCGACAAAACGAGTGATTTGTATGTATGATGTTGTATTCTTGAACTATTTGTTGTATTGGAAAATAAACTATTTGTTTAAGTTGTAATAAAACCGAACTTATTTTTATGTGTTTGATCTTCTTGGTTTTGTTTGAAGCGTCAAATGTTGTTTGTGCTGAACGCGTGTTTTTTTTTTGCAGCTCCTGCTGGAGCGGCTCGAGCGCGCTACATTTTGCAGCGGCCGATGGAGCCAGCGCTCTGCGGCATGTAAAAAATCACTATTTCGACATTGTATCCTTGTTTTATCGCGTCGAGCGGTTGCGCGTCTGTTGAAGATGCTCTAATGATGCAACGCTAGTAACTCAAAGAAGAAGAAAGATCTCAAATTATGAACTATGAAGGATGTTGTGGAACTGAAGATGATGAAACCTACAAATGAAAAGAAGAGAAAAGCAATGATAAAATGATGGAAATGACTAAACAGTAAACACTGAATAATGATGGACTGACACAATGAACCTAGTATCTGACTGAAACAATGAAAACGCTGAACATACATCCCTTAGTTATGAATGATAAACAGAAATGTACGACTAAGACCGAGAAAACTGAATACCGACAGACAACTAATAAGAATTAAAAATGAGTAAGAATATTGATAGAGTGGAAACACTCACAAAAATGAATAAAACCCATGGAAAATAAAAATAAGAACTGAAACCCACAAAAATGATTCATTAAATAAACTCTGTGTGCTAACTCAGGACAACAAAGACCTGAAACCTGAAGATCAAGAAACAAACAGAAAACTGAACCTTCGCCTAACCTGTAAAACACATCAACACCCAACTCTACTTACATCACCAGCAAAAGAAGACTGGCGCTAGCTGGCAATTTTAATTGGGACTATCTATTCATCGCAACGGGTACTACTTCTGTGTTAAGTTTTGGTATATTAATAACTGAATATTACAGGTGCATGGCAATGGGTTTGACGACATCAAGCATCAGTACATTGGAGTCCAAGAGACTATTCATGCAGGTAAAAGGCCTTCACTGGAAAATGAAAAATGAAAATCGAATGAAGTGATGTGGACGCTCAACAAATTCAGGGGCGTTTCCGATTGAACTACTCAAAGCGCAAGGACCAAGCATGCCAATTGCCAACTGAACCACCCGCTGTGACAAGGATCTATGACAATCGACCATACAATAAACCATAGCAACTTGCAAAGGATTTCAGACATGGTAGAACAAGCCAGACAGAACCGGATACGGAAAAGCACACCACCTCACATAAACCAATGATAATGGCATTATTTCTGGGCAAAAGCAAACGCAGCCTCTCCCAACCCTCACAAGGCTCAAAACATAACCGTAATAACAAATCCTCCGCCTAAGAGACAGCATGTAAGATAATGGAAGGGAAACAGGATAGTTGATAGGTCGCCGTGGCAGAGTTCCCGTTGGCGCCGCTGCTCAGACTCAGGCTCAGGCCAGCCGCTAGTCGTGCTGGACACACTAGTACCGGTAGGCCGCGGGCTTGTAGGGACCCTCGATCGGGATGCTAATGTAGTCAGACTGGGACTTGGTGAGCTTGGTCAGCCTGGCGCCGAGCTTGCCCAAGTGGAGGGCCGCAACCTTCTCGTCGAGGTGCTTGGGGAGAACGTACACCTTCTTCTCGTACTTGCCGCTGGCCTTCTCGTTCCACAACTCGAGCTGGGCAATAACCTGAAACAAGCACAAAATTGGGTGTCAAATCATAGTTGTATCAGCTGTTAAGCGATGGTTGACAGGAGACTGCAGATTGACCGTACCTGGTTAGTGAAAGAGCAGGACATGACAAAGCTGGGGTGGCCAGTGGCACATCCAAGGTTCATCAGACGACCCTCAGCAAGAACAATGATGCCGGTCTTGGTCTCAGGGAAGACCCAGCGGTCAGTCTGGGGCTTGATGGTGATGCGCATGACACCGGGGTAGGTCTCAAGGCCGTTCATGTCGATCTCGTTGTCAAAGTGACCAATGTTGCAGACAATGGCGTTGTTCTTCATCTTCCTCATGTGGTCAACCATGATGATGTCCTTGTTTCCGGTGGTGGTCACAAAGATATCAGCCTCAGAGACAACATCCTCCAAGGTGAGGATCTGGATGCCCTCCATCAGGGCCTGAAGAGCACAGATGGGGTCGATCTCTGTCACGATCACACGGGCACCAGCCTGCTTGAGTGCGGCGGCACAGCCCTTGCCAACATCACCATAACCGCAGACCACGGCGACCTTACCGGCGATCATAACATCAGTGGCCCTCATGAGACCGTCAGGGAGAGAGTGACGGCAACCGTAAAGGTTGTCAAACTGTTGAGAAGAAACATGGTTAGTGTTTGCTATTTTAAAACAACATAGATTAGTACTGTAATTGTTAGCATGGTGAAGATGCCATTGCATTCTACCTTTTGATAGAAACAGAGCAATAGTACACTAACTAAACAAACAACTACACAGAACATATCACATAATTCAGTGCATAATATAGTTCTTCATGCCCAAATAAGTGTAGTGAAATTCTGTAAGCAGAGTATTCTATATTTAGACCATCCCTGGTCATCAGATCCAGGAGACATGTTGACTAATGTTATGATTAGTTAGTACACAACTAGCGTAATAAACACTAAACCTGAAGACAATGATACAGATCCAAGTCTAGTACTCCACCGCTGCTTCACCATGAAGCAGCACCTAAGCGGCAACAACGAGATCTAAATATTAAAATATCGGATCTACAACATAAACATGTACTGCAACAAAACTACTGGCAAGTAGAAACTCGCTGACACGGAGCATCAGATCTGAAATGGAAAAATGGGAACCAGGGAAGGAGGTATACCTTGCTCTTGGTGACGGAGTCGTTGACGTTGATGGCGGGGAAGAGGAGGGTGCCGGACTCCTGCATCTGGTAGAGCCTCTTGACGCCGGTGGTGGTCTCCTCGGAGACACCGACGAGCCTCTCCTTCATCTTGCGGTACTTGCTGGCGTCGGTCTTGAGGCCGTCGCGGATGATGGTGAGGACGATCTTGAACTCGGGGTTGTCGGTGGACTCCGGGTCGGGGACCTTGCCGGACTTCTCGAACTCCTCCTCGGCCTTGACGCCCTCGTGGATGAGCAGCGTGGCGTCGCCGCCGTCGTCGACGATGAGGTCGGGGCCGCCGCCGGCGCCCCAGTCGAGGCAGCGCTCGGTGCACCACCAGTACTCCTCGAGGGTCTCGCCCTTCCAGGCGAAGACGGCGGCCGAGTCGCGGGCGATGGCGGCGGCGGCGTGGTCCTGGGTGGAGAAGATGTTGCAGGAGCACCAGCGGACCTCGGCGCCGAGGGCGGTGAGGGTCTCGATGAGCACGGCGGTCTGGATAGTCATGTGGAGGGAGCCGGAGATCCGGGCGCCCTTGAAGGGCTGCGAGGGGCCGAACTCGGTGCGGCAGGCCATGAGGCCGGGCATCTCGACCTCGGCCAGCTCGAGCTCGAGGCGGCCGAAGTCGGCCTGGGAGAGGTCCTTGACCTTGTACTCCCGGCCAGACGAGGTCTTCTCCACGGAGAGCGCCATGGAGAAGGTTGGTGGATCGGATCTGGCGGAGGAGGAAGAAGAGTGATTGGGAGGGAGGGAGGAGTGGAGGCGGCGATGGTAGAGGGTGGGGGTGAGGAGGGTTTTATGGGGAGCGCCTCCGGTGGAACTGGACCAACTACATTTTGCAATTCCAAAAATTCTCCAGTCCAGACCGTTCGATTGCGCATCGACGGTCGCGGGCGCGCCTCACCAAACTACCACGAGATTTGTCAGGAAAACCCTACCGGATCACTGGCTGAGATTTTTTTTGCAAAATTCACCCTGTGGTCTGTTCGGTTTTATCTCCAGTGCCAACAAGAAATTATAATTTCTCAAGAGGGCTCAAATTGGACAACCGTTATTACAAGAGAGTCCCTGGAAAAAGTGCAGTCTACTTCTCAAAACTCCATCATCATCTCGGAGACAAGAAAGTGATATACACGCCCGTAAAAGCGACACAGCAACGTAGATCCACGAGCCGCAGGGAAAAGGTGAAGTTGGGTCGAAGAGCACATCCATGTAACAATTGTTGTCTCTGTCATCTCATCACGAAAGAGGGTAAAGGATGGCGAACGCCCTTGACATGAAGAGCTGAAACCAACATCAAAATCGCAATGCATCCTCGATCTCGTCAGGTACGAGCCTAAAACAAGCACCCAAGGTTGTCAAAAATCACAATTCTGTTATATGTTTTTTAGAAAAGGCTTGAACCAATATGTATTAAATAACACATGGGATCACATTATAATCAGCGTGGAGTACAGTCACTACTTGTTCACCAAACTTCTTAGCATGTGCCGCCAATCCCTTTCAATCTTTACTACACTAATTAAGACATCTTGGACTGCAGTCGTCATAACTTCGTTCCAATGCAAACTAACCCCTATAGTTATATGATTTTGAAAGTATAATCCACATTTTTATAGCTAAAATTCTATGATCTGTGATCTTACCATCACAACATTGTTATAATTCAAAATCACGACTTTGATGATGAGAATCGCCCTCCCAACCCCTCCCGACTCGTGGAGCATAGTTAAATCTTTTTTGTTAGGATTTGGCTTTATGGTTATGGTCACTCAGATGATAATAGTGGTGTTACCTTGAACAAAGTCCTTCGACCCCTATCGTATCTCAATGGCACTATGTGCACCGTTGCCGAAAGAGCTTTGAGAAATTGACCCATGTCGTTCTTCATGTGAGATTGATTTGTTCTCTCTAAGTGTATGTATATGGCCCCATGTGTGTTGTCCTTGACAACATATTACCGTATTCAACAACTTCTTGTAAACCTATATGCAAGTGAGGTATGCGACTTGGCTTAGCGATATGGATGTGTTTGCTTGTCTAGATCTGGATGGTGTCCGGCTTGATATGCTTGGCGTCATAAACTATGGCTCGATCCTTCACAAGTCTTTATAGGTACTTCACCGACTGGTTTTATCGGTGTTGTCGGCATCAATACAAGTTATTGGCCAGAACAACGATGAGTTTGGATGCGGTTTGGGCACGGATATTTGAGCATGTGGTTTTACTTCTTTTATTTTGTGTCGATTTTGTGGTTATGAGGTCAATTATTTGGTTGTATCCAATGTTTTTTTGAGCTAATATATTACTTCCTTCGTTTTAAATTATTTATCACGGGAATGGATATATCTTAACGTATTTTCAATTTTATTCATATATTTCTATTCATTTACGCGTCAAGTAATTTCAGACTGATGGAGTGATTGTATTTCAAAAATAAATATTACTGATTGCGCATGCGTACGTATGAGCAAAGAGATCTCCCCTGTCTACCACCTACCACTTGTACCCCAAACTAAACCGACAATGATTATGCATCGTGGAAGACGGGTGCCCTCCCACAATCTGAATCGGTAGGTGCACCCGCACATGTGGTTGGTGAGGGGAGATCTGAGCTTTTTATTTCTTTCCGAGGGAGAGGGGGTAGATCCGAGCTTTTTGGTTGGCCACAACACATTGACTGCAACAACCGTGACGGCGACAGACACGCTGCGCGTCCACAGAAAATCCTGGTGTGGCCTGGGGCACCCACCCCACCAGTCCACTCCGCACCAAGCCACCAACCCCCCCTCCCCAAAGCGCCACGTGCCTCCCTCTCTTTCGGCACTAGTACCTGGTGTAGCCATCATGCCAGCTAACGTAAATTGGGGGGTGAGGGGAGCAATTCGGGTCGATCGTTGCCGGTGTCGACATGCTTTCTACGCATGATCTCATCGGCCCGCGCCTACCCCATCAGTGAAAGGCATTGCTTGGCGTAAATTTTGTGCTCGTGGACCAGAAATATTCGGCCAGAGCAAATATCTCATCGTCCGCTGACCTTTTCTTTTTGTTTGAGGGTTTCGGTGACCTTTGTGTAAAAGTGATGTGTGAATGAACAGTAATGATCTTATTATTGCAATGATGAAACTACATATTTATATCTCCACAAGAGACGCGTCGCACAGGGGCGACGGTTACAATGGGCATCACTAGAACGACGCATCCGTAACATTAGGACGCAACTGTTCGGGAGAGAAACCGCATGTCGGTTTCACAGGCAAAGATTCTATTTAATTAAAGTAATTAATTAAATCCTAACTCCCCCCTAATCTCTGCTTTACTCATTATTGTAACATCTTAATCATCATCATCATGACTAATCTCCTCCAACCCTGTAGGAAAATATGAGGAGATATGTACAATATGCCATCGAAACTCCTTCCAAAACCCAGTGGAAAAATAAGAAAAAACCGACATATTACAATGCATGTATTTCTATCGCCTCATTAAAAACCTTTCATAAGAAACCATTTAGAAAAAACTTATGAAGGAAAAAAGCACAATATCCAATATCTAAAATCACAAACAAATTATCATTCAGGGATACACTCCCCCTGAACTTTGCAAGTTTCGAAGTCGTTTCATACCAATTCCTTTGATACACTTCTCAAATGAAGAACTTGGTAATGACTTTGTAAACAAATCAGCAAGATTATGACATGACTTCGTTTGCAAAATATTTATTTCCCGAGTTTCATGTAACTGATGGGGATAAAATAGCTTAGGAGAAATATGCTTTGTAATATTACTCTTTATATAACCTGTTTGCATCTGTGCAATACATGCAATATTATCTTCATAGATAATGGTGGGTGATCCCAATGATCCAATCCTAATTGAACTTTCAATAAAGTTTATCATTCTGCGAAGCCATACACATTCACGTGATGCTTCAAACAAAGCAATAATTTCTGAATGATTCGTGGACGTAGCCATCAAAGTTTGTTTTGTCGATTTCCAAGAAAATGTCGTACCTCCACTCAAGAAGACAAAACCAGTCTGTGATCTCGCATTATGAGGATCAGATAGGTATCCAGCATCACAATATCCCACCATGGTCTTATCTTGATTTTTCTGATAGAACAAACCAAGATCTTTGGTGCCTTCAAGATATCTGAAAATGTTCTTCACACCAACCCAATGCCTCTTGGTTGGTGATGCACTGAATCTAGCCAATAAATTTACTGCAAATGATATATCAGACCTGGTGTTGTTTGCTAGATACATTAGAGCTCCAATAGCACTGAGGTAAGGGAGTTCAGGTCCTAATACCTCTTCATCATCATCCTTAGGTCTATATGGGTTTTTATCTCTATCAAGAGATCTAACAACCATTGGTGTTTTCGACGGATATGCTTTATCCATATTAAATTTCTCAAGAATCTTTTGGATATAAGCAGAATGGTGAACAAGTATTCCTGAAGGAAGATATTCAAGTTGTAAGCCCAAACAAAATTTAGTCTTACCCAGATCTTTCATCTCAAACTCTATCTTAAGATGATTACTTGCCTCATGTATTTCTTGTGTAGTCCCAATGATGTTCAGATCATCAACATACACAGAAATAATACAAAATCCATCTTTAGATTTATTGATAAACACACATGGGCAATCACTATTATTTAAGTAACCCTTCTGAAGAAGGAATACACTTAGTCGATTATACCACATTCTTCCCGACTGCTTCAAGCCATACAATGACTTATGAAGTTTTACGCAATACATGTTGCGATTAGCCTTTGGATTCGGAAGCTTCATTCCCTGAGGAACTTTCATATAAATATCAGAATCCAGTGACCCATATAAATATGCAGTCACAACATCCATCAGTTGGATAGACAAATTCATTTTCACTGCGAGTGATATTAAATATCGAAATGTTGTTCCACTCATAACAAGAGAATATGTTTCATCATAATCGATGCGAGGTCTCTGCGTGAACCCCTGTGCTACAAGCCTCGCTTTATATCTCACCACCTCATTGTTCTCGTTCCTCTTACGAACAAAAACTCATTTTGCTCCCATGGGGAACATATGCTGAGGAGTGGGTATTACAGCAGTAAATACCCCTCTTTTTATAAGCGAGCGCAATTCATCCTCAATTGTTGCCTTCCATTTGGACCAGTCTGAGCGCTTCATACACTCTGCCATGGACTTAGGTTCTCGATCCAACTCAAGGCCTTCTGCAATTCTAGAGGAGAAATAAATGTCGACAACTGTAGTCTTTCTGTTGTATGATTCTCCTGAATCAATATAGTTAATTGATATCTCATCAATACCTGTTGATCCTTCGTGATTTCCCTCAATAATTGGATCAAGGTCTTCTGATATCCCAACATCAAAATTTGTGTGCACACTCGTACTGGGTTCTGGATGTCCAACATCCTTTAGGTGTCCCTCAACCCTAGGTTGAATATCAACATCTCGTTGACTTGCATTTACTATTTGAGGATTCCTCATTCCCCTTGGACGCTTCTGTGAAGCCTTGTCCTTTGTGTCCAGATTCCTCCTCCTCTTAGGTGGCTGAGTAGATCTATGGGTCACATCTACTCTCTCTGGTACATCCATAGCGGGAACATTTGATTTTGTGACACCTTTATAATTAGTAAATGCGTGTGGCAGATTATTTGCAATATTTTGCAAATTTATAATCTTCTGAACCTCCAGTTCAGATTCATTTGTACGTGGATCTAAGGATTGGATGCCTTTCACATCCCAATCGATTTCACGACATTCTTTGTGGTTATTCTCCCCCCTAATGCCGGGAAAATGTCCTCATCAAAAATGCAATCAGCGTACCGGGCTGTAAACAAATCTCCTGTCAAGGGTTCTAGGTACTTAATGATTGACGAAGAATTGTACCCCACATAGATCCCCATTCGTCTATGAGGGCCCATTGATGTACGCTGTGGTGGTGAGATCGGTACATATACCACGCAACCGAATTGCCGCAAATGGGAAATACTTGGCTGGTTTCCACGTACTAACTGCAACGGGGAGACCGTATGATATGCAGTTGGTCGAATTTTTATCAGTTATGCAGCATGTAATACTGCATGACCCCAACATGAAGCCGGAAGATTACTATTCTGTAGGAGCGGTCTTGCTATCAACTTGATCCTCTTGATAAGTGATTCTATAAGACCATTATGTGTGTGTACATAAGGTAGTGAGTGCTCCATAGAAATGCCCAAAGCTAGACAGCAAACATTAAATGCCCGTCAACTAAATTCCGCAACATTATCGATTCTGATGGTTTTTATAGGATGATTTGCTCTCAATTTAATTATCTGAGCAATTAGCTTTGCAAAGGCATGGTTCCTTGTTGATAAAAGACAAACACTTGACCATCTCGTTGATGCATCAATTAGGACCATGAAATATCTGAATGGTCCAGATAATGGTTGTATTGGACCACAAATATCTCCTTGAATACGTTCAAGGAAATCAAGTGGTTCATCCTTTATTTTCGCATAAGATGGGCTTGTGATCAATTTCCAGTTGTACATGATGTGCATATAAAATCCAACAATTTTGGAAACTTCCTATCCGTTATGTTATGTCCAACAAAACCATCAATAATTTTTCTCATCATCCCAACACCAGGATGACCCAGGCGACCATGCCAAATCTTGAACTTATCAAGATTCTGAAAAACTATCATGTACGCCAAATGTGTCTCTGGTTTAATGTATGTATAATACAACCCAGAAGATAGAGAAGGCAAATTCTCAAGGATTTCCTTTCGAAACCCCTTTTTCTGAGTTATGAGTAGGCATTCAGACCCACTCCCTTCACTAGTTTCCACATGAAAACCATTTTTGCGGATATCCTTGAAACTCAGTAAGGTACGAGTAGAATCTGGATACAATAGAGCATCCGAGATTATTAATTTAGTACCCATCGGGAGTGTAATTGTAGCTTGACCAGAACCAATAATTACAGTGTCTCGACCAGCAATTGTCATGCCACTTCCATTACTCTTCTTGAGTGTGTGGAAATACTTCATCTCCCTAAGTATCGTGTTAGTAGATCCACTATCCACTAAACACATTTCCTCCTCCATTGTATTAGTTCGTTCCAAATTTTCTCGGCGAGTTTTTGGTGTGGCATGTCGCTCTCGTTGGAGAGACGTGCGTGATAACATGTAAAAGTGATATGTGAATGAACAATAATGATCTTATTATTGCAGTGATGAAACTACATATTTATATCTCCAGAAGAGACGCGTCGCACAGGCGCGACGGTTACAATGGGCATCACTAGAACGACGCGTCCGTAGCATTAGGACGCAACTGTTCGGGAGAGAAACCGCATGTCGGTTTCACACGCAGAGATTCTATTTACTTAAAGTAATTAATTAAATCCTAACACTTTGTTCAGTTGCTAGTGTTGAGGCTTCTTTTACGGAAAAGAAAAATCAAAATTGTTTGTACGAGACTTTAGAGCAACTCCAGCAACCCCCTAACTCTTTTTTTAGGAAAACAATCCTCTATCTCTAAATTAACTGTTATTTTCAAAAAGTTAAGGATAAAATTACCTCTTCAACAGTTTTTTTTTAATTTGACCTTGATTTTAGAGGATCCCGTAAAAGTGATTCTTTTTCTTCCGCAAGTATACAACAAGATTAGATTCCAGTTTCTATAATATGAGGATCGCGTCACACTCATGCCCGCCCTTGTCGTGCCGCCCGTCATGACTCGAGTGTTGCCAACACCCATGATCCATCGACACGCCGCTGTCAACCCTGCCACTAACGCCTGCGCCCACCGCCGCGTACATGTCGTCGACGCCCGCGCCCTGCCGTTGGGCAGTGCAGCGCCCCTCGACGACGGCCACCACACCGACAGTCGTCACGTGTGTCACTGACTGAGGGTTGGGGTGGGGGTCCTAGGCATTGTCTGTTTTATGTTTAATTCAGAAAATATTGGTGACGAAGTTTAGAAAAAGCGGCAAAGGTTGCTTCGAGAAACCTTTCCATAACTTCTATAGGAAGGCTAAAAATAATAATTTTAGGGAAATATTTTTGAAAACCCTATGTGGCGATTGTTTGCTGGGAGAGGGATGGCAAACAAACCCCCCATTTTATATTCGAGATGAGATCGAACGGTGGCAATTTTAAATAAAAAATTGCCTTTTTCTAATAGAAACGGTCATGTCGATCTGAAGAATTTGTCACCCTCACAAATAAGATGCCATCAAGATCGTTCGCAAATGCCATCCCCTCTTGGCCGTCGCCAGCTAAGGGGGTCCATGATTTTTAAGGGGGTTGTTGGAGTTGCTCTTACGTTGAAAATTCATAAACAATGATTTATTCAAAACATTCGACCAACAGAGACCAAATCCATACATTCAAAACATTTGGCCTTACTAACTTTTATTGAAAGGCCAAAAAAACAATTTTACGAAGAAAAAATAAATCAAAAATCCTATTTTGACGACTGTTCGCTGGGTGGGGAATGGCAAACAAACCCCCTTTTGATGTCAGTTTTAGTTCTAAGACGGGATCAAACGATGACAGTTTTAAACGAAAAATTGCCTCTCTGACAGAAACTATCATGTCGATCGGAAGAAGCTGTCGCCCTCAGAACTAAAAACTTCATCAAAATCGTTCACAAATGTCACCCCCTCCTAGAGTTTGTCGGGTCCAAGATTTTTAAGAAAGAGAACTGTTAAAGTTGCTCTTAGGTTGAGAATTCATAAGCACTGGTTTATTCGAAACATTCCACAAGCAGGGACCAAATCCCTACGTAACAGAACCCGAGGTTGAAGACAACACCTTGTAAACTGAGAGCTCATGCTACATGTTGCCATTGTTGGGTCCCCTACACAAAGTTAAATATCCGAGTGCAGCGTTGCTTCGCTGCCTTTCCCCGTGCAAACGGAAACGGTTCGATAGTGGGAGTATTATACTGTGCAGCAAGCCAACAAGGGCGCACTACCGATCCAGGATCTGTAAAGATACTGATCACGACGGTATCTTTAATTAACTAATCCAAGTCGTCCCAGCTAGGCTAGTGGAGTGCGTGATGGGCCGATCGTGTGGTTGGTGCGTTTATGGTGGTGTGTGTTTGTAGGCGACGATGTGTTTACGTGAGCTACTCGGATAGCACGGCCAACGTGTGGCTCTGGCCAGCGCGGTGGTTCCACGTTGCCATCAAGGTGCTCTACGGGAGTAGAAAATGAGGAGGCAGGCTGGAGAAAATGAGCACTGCTCCGTGGAGGTGGAATCTTGCCGGATGGTGACATCTTCACGTGTGATGACTTCATTTGGTCATTGCCACCATGTCACCAAATGTTTGGTTAAGGTCGGTCTCCAACAAGCCATTTTTGAGTGAGGACACACACACACACAACATAGAGTTTCACCCTGATTGTTCATTTTGGGAATCTAATGTTGGGCGAATGTATACTTTTCCACCATGATTGTTGAAACTTGTTTGATTCTAAGCAACCGAAAATAACTTCATATGGGAGAAAATTGACTAGGTTCTAAATATCTTAAAAGTAGTTTGGTCTCTGACAACCCTCTTGTACTAGCGCCAAACCCTTAATCCTTGTTGCCATGGCGGTGGTTGGCGGTGGTCTGACTCATCTTCGTTGACAGTGAACGTGGTGGTCTCAATGACGGCTCTCTGTTTTGGTTGCATATATGATGCGTTGAGGATGTGGCGGTGGATATTAGTGATCACATGCAGTGGCGGAGCATGGACCAAATACAAGGGGAGGCCAAAAAGCTAGGAAGATTAGAGAGGGTGGGAGTTTAGCATCGACTTTAGGCTTCGAAATAGTTTATCCCTTGAGAAAATTCTCTTGTAAGGGGGGCCTTCTTTTGTCCCACCGACGCTTCGCCAGTGATCACATGTGATTGTTTGAGCTCAAACCGGTCGCTTGGCTAGATCAATGCCACTAGCACCAGCTCGTGGTCTCAACTTGGTGTTTGCCAACATCAACACATGCAACTATTCAGAGGTCATTATACAAGTGATAACCTTCAACTATTGGTTGGAGTAGTCGATCGGATTGGCTACACACGTTGTTGGCATTGTATCAACACCGGGCTCGCTATCTCTTTGTTGCAAATTGGCACTATCATATTATCAATGATAAAGATCCCGACAATTTGACAACTATGTATAGTAGTGACGATGACAATTGTTTGGATATGTGGTTGTTGGATCCTTTCCACTGTGCGGCTATCTAGCTTGACACATTTCTTCTAATGTTGGGAATCCCCTCTTAGGCATAACCCTTCTTCGACAAAAATCACTGTGTGCTTTGACTACTACAAAGACTATCTTTTCACTTTTTTTGTCGTGTGCAGCGGCAACTGACTCAATCTGTTGTTGTTCATGGTGATGCGGGTCAGTGGAGGCAAGGTGCCACTAGAATTTTGTGGTTGTATCAAAACATTGTCATTAAGTGAATGTGCGGATGGCGGCATGGAGTTGTGCAGTAGTCACTTGGGTTAGCTTCGGTGCGGATATGTTGACAACATCACCTATTATGCGGAGTGAAAATTCTAAATCTGACACTGGCTGGTAGGCCCTAATGATGATTATGACGTTTCTATGATCTTTTCTTCTTGCAGGCGCCATTCTAGAGAATTGGAACTTGATCCCTGGTTGAAATTTTGCACTTCGCATGTTATACTTTTGGCGAGTTTTTTGTTCTTTTGGTTATAACTTTCAACCTTTGTAGTTTTCACTTCACGTATCTCTATTTTTGCAAGGATTGTGCATCTCTAGCTGGTATTAAGGTCAAATTAATTAATCAATTATTTAATAAAATAGGAAAGTAATTCCACCATTGTTTATAGTTATACAACATAACAAATTCCTTCCAAATTAAATAGGGGATAAAACCCTACGAAAATTTGGCCAACCACAAACTTGTATGAACCTCAATGTATAGCATATGGTCGCTTACTAGCTGACAGCGTGTAACCCATCATCGCTTTTAAAAACAGTGTAAATAAAACTATATAGGTCTTCCATATCCTTTTGGCCTTTTGTATGGGATGATTCTTTGGATGACATTGTTTTCAGCAAAATCAATATATAACAAATAGAAGTGCACGCGGCACCACGAGGACGACCGCGTTTGGAAAAGCTGCCGACGCATTGCTCTCACTATGGCAAAAAGCCATTGTTCGTTGCAGCATCCATAGCAGGATGACCATTGTTTTGTAACAAAAGTTCGTCGTGTGTAATGGTAGTAGTTGAGTTGACTCAAGTCAACATTTTTCTCTTTGGAATATGAATAACATGCATATCATTTTATAAAGAAAAGGAAAAGTGTATTTTTTACATGATAATACATGTCTCATTCATATCATAAAGATCAAATTACAAGTCACGTAAAGACCGACATGACAAAACTAAAAAGATAACAAAACATTGATGAGGTTGATACTAACGTTTGTCAGCTACCTCCAACACCAACATAGCAGCCACCAAAGGAAAAAAAATGATAGATCACCTCTTCATCCGAAATCGACGCGACTTCATTGCTGATATGCAGCTTTGCGGACTTTTAAGATGGCTCATCAAAGATGAAGTCATTACCGTTGAACGAATTAGACCGGGACAACACCCCGAACGCGCCATCAAACTTTAGATCTAGCACACCAACACGACTAAAACGTCGAAGAAGGAAACTATACATGTCATCCATCAACCACGAACTCAACACATATTCTGTCTTAAAGGGAAAGGGTATAAAAAAAGAACCTCCACCAATGTTATGACTACATATTACACGCTACACCTCCAGAGGACTCAATCCAACATAATTCGTAGTGAGACAAACCCGATGTTAGTAGGAATTAAATATTTAGTCTTCTAAAACGCCATACCATACAGTACGCTCAAAACTATACCAGCAATAAAAATTAGGGAGCTGCTACGCATCCACCGATGGATATTTACTAAACATCCGTCACCTGGACAGCCGTTTGATCTCGCACGTAGCCGTCCGATCCGTTCTTGGACTTAATTCCTGAAACGACGTTCGAGTTGCAGAAACAATCGCTTTGTTGCAAAAAATAAACTTTGGACCCATTAATTCCTGAAACAACGGCCGAGTTTCAGAAACAATTGCTTGTTTCAGAAAAAAAATTGTTCGTCTTTCTGCAAACATAGGTGCTGTTGCGGAAGAATTTTTTGCAACAAAGATCATGTTTCATGAACTTTTTGCAGCGGGCTGGGATGGGGCGGCGCTACGGCGGTGCGGGGCGACGGGCGGCGAGGCGTCTAGCCCCCTGGTTGCGGGAGCTCGCCGGCGTGGCCGAGAGGGGCTACGGCGGAGCCGAGAGCGGGCTGGGACGCCGCAGCACTCCAGCGGTGTGGGGCGACGGGCGGCTGGCCCTGGCCGCGTGAGGCGAGGCGGCTGCCCCGTGGTCGCGGGAGCTCGCCGACGGGGCCGGGAGCAGGGCGGGGAAGGCCATGGCAACGGCGGCAGCAAGCAGGCGGCGGGCGAGGTCGCCGGAGCCGAGGCGGAGCCGCAGGGTGGAAAAGTGAGGAGCTCAGCTTCATGATCGTTTCCTGAAACAATGATCCAGTTTCAGGAAACGGTTCGTCATCAGATCGAGATCCAACGGATGAGCGCACGGCGGATGGATCGTGCGGGATCAGCCGGTGTGATGTAATCTTTTCCCTAAAAATTACTTCAAAAGTTAGGCCAACCACAAGTTTAACGCGTTTGGGTAATATAAGAAACTCGACGTATGTATGATAGTGAAATGGTTTGCTAACAGACGATGTGTCACGCAAACCAACTCGTGGTTGGATGGTTAGGAAGACTGTAATATTCCTTGTTCATCAGATTTCAAATTTCAGATTTAACCTTGAATGTGCTCATAAAAATAAGATGTGCATGCATATGTTCATACGGGTGGATGTATGTTGTACTCGCTAAAAAAACAGACAATGTGTCACCCATCACCCCTTAAAAGACGGTGAAATAAACTTTATATGCTTTCATGGCTTCATATCCTGTTGGGGTTTTGTATGGAGATGATTCTCAAGATGGAAGGTGTTATCAGCAGAAGAAACAACGTGAGCTGTATGCGGCACCCCGTGGCCGATCGCGCTCGGGAAAAGCTGCCGACGCCTGCTACCGTCCATGTCGTGGGCTCTTGCAGATCTGACAAATGTATGAGCACCAACCTCCTGGGGCGAGTCACTGTTTGCTTTCAAACAGATGTCGGGAAAACAGCCAACGCTACACTCTGTTTTCTAGGGCCCAGAAGCGAATTTTCCTGTAGATCTTGCGGATAATCGATGCCGTAAATTTATATTCGCATTGTTTGCTTTCAAGCAGATGTCGGGAAAGCAGCCAACGCAACACTCTGTTTTCTAGGGCACAGTAGCGATTTTTCCTGTAGATCTTGCGGATACCGATGCCGTAAATTTATTTTCGCATTCGTTTTTGACAGGGAATGTGTCTGCGAACACCGGTAAAGGAGCCGGTCATCTAAAAACAAGTAAAATACATCTAAAAGCAAGTATAATAAGGTACAGTCAGCAGGTTGTAAGGATTAAAATATTATATTTTTGCTGAGTTGGATAAGAGAGAAGAGGAGAGAGAAGGGAAACGGGCTCTTCGTAAAGAGAGTCAGCTCTAGCACGTGCTCCTAGGTGCTTTGTGAGAATGAAATGTGCGTCATATATGATAAAAATAATACACTTTTATAGCTAACTATTGTACAAGTTAACTATAAGATAGGCTATACGACTGTTTATAGTCAGCAGTTGGTTATACTATTAACCATGCTCTAACACGGCATACATATATTTCAAACACTTTTTAAACAGACCCGATGAATTTCATGTAAAAACGACGGCTTTTCATATAAGCTAGATGAGATTCCTGCAAACAAGGTAGATTTTTATTATATTTTAAACATTTAGGACCAAAAAATCCAATCCTAAACCTACACTACGACGACATTCGGCTTCCAAGCCCTTGTTGTTCCTTTTCCGGGACCGCGTTCTCCATCCTCCGTCTTCATAAACACCGGTGATAAGATCGATGAAATAAAGTCGTGATCCTTGACGAGGAAGAGTAAAACATGAAAGACGAACCGACCTATATGGGACGCGAGGCCCTACGCCCATGCTCTTCTCGCCGCAACGGGCCACCCGAAAGCTCGACGCGTAGGACCTAGGTGGTGTTGTTCTTATCTACAACCGCCTGCAACTACGCCTTCACTTGGCATGTCCCTAGCGAGCAACGGTTTGAGCACGGGCGGCCTTGTAGATTGCATGTTGCTCTGCAATGAAGTTGGGGATTGCCGCAACCATGACCGCCACAGCCTCCTCGCTGTTCAAGGAGAAACAAGTTATACCATTGTTCCCTTTACGCGTGCTGGAACGCTGACATAGACGCCAACACACGTTGTTCCTCCGCCATGGTGACGTTAAAGTGTGTCTACTCTATGGTGAAATCGGCATGCGTAGGCGCGGGTTCCGGTGGGATGTCGTCGGAGCCTATCTCCAACGTGAGATCGTCCTCGTCGTCGAAGACCTCACGCGAGCTGTCCGACATACCGAATGTGATGCAACGAAGAAGGATGTGGGACAAGTTGTGTTGTGACATGGAATTTGCCGGATGTGTCCGTCTTTAAATATTTTTGTAATATCTGGATCTTTTACTACTTTCTCTACAACCAAATCACAACAAGAATTATGGAACGAAGAGAGTACAACACAAATGTTGTTGCCTTCACTTAATTTTGATGCTTCGCCAACTATGTTAGTCAATTGGTGTAAGCGTTGTGTACCGAGTAATATACTTTGAACGGTTTCTTGTTATGAGCTTCTGAGACAACACTGCCTCGCTTTACCCACTTCACGTAAAAGCATCTTTAGTCAAAGTTGATCCTTACAAACGCGTATAATGGGCATTGTGAATAATTTTTATGGTGTGAAATTGCTCCAGAAATAACAGATTCCGTAAATGAAATTGTATTACATTATAGCTTATTTTTATCCTTTTTTTCTTCCGTTCCGGCGAGCCGTCTCCGGCCACGGCGTGCCTCACTATGGCACCCCGGCTCACCTCGGCGCCGCCCGCCTCGCACCCGTCTCGTCCCAGCACCGCCCGTTTCGGCCCACACATGCAGTGGAGGAGTTCTGCGCCGCCCGCCCCGACCGCGTGCCCCCTAGCGTGCCTGCCCGTCCCCGATTTGAGCCTGACACTGGCCGCCGCCGCACACGCGTTCCCCGACGTGGCCGCGCGAGCTCCCCCACCCATGCCTCGCTCTTCTCTGGTGCAAGCCCGCCCTGATTCGGGCCGCCGGTGGCCTGCTCCGCCTTGCCCGTGGATGGCCTCGCCTCGTCGATGGAGGTCAAACCGGCCGCAATTCGGGCTGGCTGCGACAAATTCCGGCGTGCAGTGGCTTATTCCGACGTGCAGCGATGGATTATGGTGAGTTTCAGGTACATTCCGGCCAGTTCCATGGCGACGCGTCTGCTCAGACGAGTTTTGACCGGTTTACAAGTTGAACTGTATATTGCCTTCGAAACTATATATATAAGGTTTTCGCGGATGGATTTACCGTGTCCCTTAAAAAGTTTAAGGGTCGAACAAGTTTTTACAGGGCCTATACACCGTTTTCTTGATCGAAACTGTAAACACGTCTTTTTTATGGATTTGATCAGTTTACGGGTCTGCTAGAGATGCTATAACGAGTGCATTATTGGTACTAGTTTTCGTCAAAAATGGTTGTGGTACCAAGGGAAGTAATTTTTGTAGTCATGATATCACTAAATAAAGGTTATGTGCAAACAAACCCGATGTTAGATGGTTAGAGGGATAATGGTATTCCTAGTCTATAAGAGTTCAAGTTGTGAAGTTTGCATTATTTCTGAATTTATTTTAAATTTTTTTATGATACGCTTTCAGTGGAAGGAGACGTTCATGTCGACGACGAAGCGCCTATGGTGACTTCGTAAATCTCAAGATGATATGCCGGCTTAGTCTTTCGAAGATGTTCATAGAAATAAGGTGTACATGTGTGCATTCATAATGATGAGTATATGCGCATATATATGAGCGCTTACGTTTGTACTGTGTTAAAAAAAGTTTATGTAGTGTTCATGAAAGTGTCCATTCCTATAAGAAATGTTTTTTAAGCTTGTGAGAAAATGTTATTCATTAAGAAAAACAAGTATCACATTATTGAGAAACAAGGAAATTGCAATACTTCTTCATGAAGAAAGTCCCACTACACAACGAAATGAACTGCTACTTCGAGAATATTACTCCAGAGCTGTAAATTAAGAAGAGGACTATCGGATATACATTCTGAGTCCGGGCTCATCTGCACAACATGAAACGTAAAATCAAAAGAAATACTAAAAAAATCAAAGAAAAACATTTTTTATGCATGGAAGATATTATTGCATGAGGTGCGTGCTAAATTTTAAAGTATTTGGACATCTAAATAGCTCTCAACAAAAAGAATAAAATAAATCAGGTCCAAACAGTAAAAAAAATTCACAGACTTTAAATTTACCTTTTTTGCTAAGAGCTACTCAGACATTTAAATGCTCTGAAATTTGACACAAACATCACACACTCAGTCATCTTTCTCCACAAAAATAGATTTTCTAAAATTTATTTAGTATTTTAATAATTGTTTCGTTCACTCTAGGAGTCATTTGAACCTATGAGCCAAAACGCGCCTCTTGAGGACCATCACATTGAAAGTCGTCTTCTATGATGAGCAGTAAAATAATAAAAATGAATTCAAAACACTCTGAATTTTCATGCGGCAAAGTTTGAAAAATGTTTTGTGTGCTTGAGAAGTTACAGCATGGAATGACATTCGTAAAAGTGATGGCAAAGAAGAAATGCTAATATTCTGAAAGCATTTTGGATATCATTTTTTTGCCATGTCGTTTCATGACTTTTTTTGCAAGTAGACAAGACATTTGTCAAAGTTTGCCAAAACAAAAAAAATCAGATTTTTTTTAAAATTAATTACTGTTTTTGGTTTCACCGTTCATCAGAGAGCATTTGAATTTGGGAGCAGATACTCCGGATCCACCATCACATCTCTTATTTTTAGGTCGGACAATAAGAAATAACACACCGCCCGATATGAATAATAGTCGCTGATGGTATGAAAAAACAATATAATTGGATATAATTGAGAGGGAATAAAGTAGAAGTTAGAAAACATTAGAAAAAACATGTCAATCCAGATTCGGATGAGCTACATGCGATCGTTTTGGATATTAACACTATATTGTAAATGGTAAAGAGTACCTCTTAAAGAAATTTTATTGCAGTAAATGTATGTTAGGAAAGCGAAAATTGCGCTCTGATCCTAGGCTCTAGTAAGCATTATTTTCTTGAAGACAAAAACGAAATAAATATTTGAGGTGTAAGAAATTGTGAAAGAATTGCATGTACATATAAATGTGATATATCTGCTTGTATATTTTCATGTCATACATACTCTTATACATAAAAAAGAAGTGCAGATTAGGAAAGTACTCCCTCTGTAATATTTTTAACACGCTTTTAGAGTCATGGCAGTATAAGAAAACGTTACAAAGAAAGTACTCCCTCTGTATTTAAATATAAGTCTTTTAAAAGATTTTACTAGAGATCTACATACGAAGCAAAATGAGTGAATATATACTCTAAACTGTGACTATATACATCCGTATGTAGTCTTCTATTGGAATCTATTAAAAGACTTGTACTTAGGAACGGATGGAGTACTAAACTGTACATGCACCGTTTTTTATTACTAGTGTTTATACTCTTACAAATCTATGGATTTGTCTTTTTGTGTGAATACCTATATGGTAAAAATATCTATTAATAAAACTGTACACATACATGGAAATATTTTTATATACACATGGAATTATTTATATTTTTTAGAAACTAATAAATACATTTTTATTTTTATTTTAATATTTTGCTCACTTGATCCTGGACTCTGAACTCTAAACCCCTCTCTCTACCAAAGTGCACATAAAGAAAGCAGATTTTTTTAGGGAATACAGAAAATAGAATTAAGCAAGGGAAACACTCTAGATCCATGGGCGGATTTTTTTCATTTCAACCATCTCTTCTCCTGTGTGACGTGTGTCCCAAAGGAGCCCAATACACCGCTATCTTTATCCTATCAACACGTTTCTTTTCCTGAGTCGTCTTCTTCAACATGGATAATGTTATATCATACTCCCTCCGTTTCTAAATATAGGGTATATATTTTTTGGCACGAAAATTAAAGAACACACGTTGAGGGAAACTTTCACAAGTTTTGAATGAGATTACACATGATTAATTGACATTAGAACATAGAGGAGCTTGCCTGATGTAAGGAAATGTAATCAAATCCTTAAAACAAATATCCAAACGAGTGGTGCAACGTAATACACCTTATATTTTGGATTTTTTTCTCAAAAATCTATACACCTTATATTGCCTGGGTTTTAGGTTTTAGGGTTTATGAAAGAAAGTTTATGAAACATCACTCATATTGCAAAAATCCTTTCGCAACATCATCTATGTTATAAAAGGATGAAGATTGCAAAATATCTACAACACCAGGGCCGGGCCTATAGTTGTGCAGGATGTGCGGCCCGCACAGGGCCCATAAAATTTGGGGCCCCGAAATTTTATATAGGCCTGGTATGTATTTTGTTTTTAAATGGTCTTCCTTTCGCTAGGCCTCGCATGTTCCCGGGCCGCTGGTGTGCGCATGAGTCGAGGCGTCGAGCCAGGCTGCTGCCGGATCGATCAGAAAGGGGGTCATCGGGGCTCTGGACTTTTTCTTTTTTGAACATGGCTCTGGACTTGGATCAATCGGAAAAGGCAAAAGCACTTGGTTCCCCGTCGCTACATCCAGGGCTGGAGAAATTCGATGGCAGCGTGCGGCTGCGCGCTCACGTCGCCATCTCAGTTTTCCAAATTCATTCCCCATCCGATTGACATACGCGAAGAGCCTCTAATTTCTTGGGTTAGCCATTCAATCTTTTTTGATCTTCAGTTTGTTGGTTCGGAAATAATTAATTTCTACTATAATGCATTTTGTTTCCTCAATCAACGTTGTTAAAAGTTTTTATATAAAAAAACAAACAGAAGTTTCACGAATGCGCTAATTTACCATAAGTTTAGGTAGTCATTGGTTTAATCCATCCTGCCGTTTGCGCATTCTATAGATGAAAACTATTTGTTCATTTTATATAAAAATTTCTTCCATGAATGTTGTTTTCCGGCACATCCCTTTATATCGAAATCCCGACTCCGCCTCTGGCTACAACCTATAGAAAACGGGATCGTCACATCGATCAACGACAGTCTTTAGGATCATTAGATCGATCGGCGACGGACGACACGGGCACACGGTGACAGTTCCTAGCGAGAGTGTTTTACATCAACAGTTGTTCCTCACGAGAGGATTGACTGCCTCATGACTTTCATGACAACGGCTGTTTCATGGCTTCCATCCCTCAGGTGCTTCACGACTTCAAAACAGGTAGCCAATAGTCATTTTTTGCGAGATACATATACATTATAATTAGTCATTTTTTACAAGGTACGTATACATTATAATTGCTTGTGAGTAATTTTTTTAGTGCGGTGGGGCCCTATCTTTTAGTTTCGCACAGGGCCTCGAATTTTATCGGCCCGGTCCTGTACAACACAACCCATATTCGCTCGTACATGTGCCCCTGACTCCTGATGACTCCCTTCAAATTTTTCAGCAACGACACCAATGCTACAGAAGTTTCTCTCATAACATAAGCTAGTTGCAAAAAAGTAAAGACAACTTTCTTTTTGCCGCAAACATCTGTTATATAAAAAAGAAACTGAAACAAGATCTTAGCTGCAAAAAAGTTTTGCAATACAGTCCGTGTTTCAAAAAGACAAATAGTGGTTCAGAAGTTTTGCAACAAGTATCCTGTTGCGAGATTTATTTTGTAACACCGGTCTTGTTATCCGCCGCCGACGTGTAGCTTAACCCTGGCTCCAGACATCGTAAAAAAAAGTAAGCTGGCTCCAGGAATCTTTGGAGCAAAGGACGTCGTGTGACCCATACAGATGCAGGAGCAGATCTCACCTACCACCGACTATAAGATGCAAAATCTCTTTCTTTTGTAGCAAAGAAACATACGTATTACAGATACTTGTCTATCAAGTCTCTTTCCGTTCACCAAACCTCAACAACCCTGAGTCATTCATTTGTTCGGAGATCTTTTATACAGTACTATTCAAACTTTTGAGTAGTGCCAAGCATGCAAGAAATATCTTCTAACTAATGCCAACACCCCGCAAAATCTTTTATTAAATGTCGCAATCAGTTCACTGAGTAATTCGCTGGCCATGTACGAAAGTCCCTTCTTTTCCTATAGAAAAAAAAGAGTAGCGGAAGAACCCTGCCCGTAGTCATCAAAGGTTTACAGATGTCATGCAGCTAGTCATGGACATGATTTATCGACGGGTGCAAACCGCCCAAGACAAATTTTCGTCAAGGTGAAGGAGTAGCATTACAGATCACAACCCTTGTAGTGTTGTGATTTCCGAGAAAACAAAGAGTATGATGTGAAAGCATCTACAACTCGACTCGACAAATCTAACCCCTATACGTTTACGGATGCGTCCGCACATGTTTACGGATAGCGTCGGACGGTCCCTCATATGTTGCGTCGCACATCCACATACCTTAAACAAAAACTTCAAATCCATGCAAACCATGCAGGTCGATCATCCGATACAAATTGTTGGAATTCAGCAGCTCAAAACAAAACAAATTAAAGCACAATTCAACAAATCGGACACGCCAAAATAAAATCAATGTCTGAGCGAGAAGAGATGCTTGTCGGATCATTGACCGGACGCTTCTATCCATGCGTCGTGCTCCGCGTGGGCAGCCAACTCCGCTTGCATTCGGGCTTCGTGCTCCACGTGCATCCGAGTTGTGTGCTCCGCGTGCATCCTCGCCGCGTGCCCCACTACCGCAACCACCCTCGCCGTCTCGTGCGCCTACGGTCGTTGATCTCCTTCTTCTTTTGTGTAAGCCATTTCTTCACATCCACATTCAAGTGGGTTTCGTTCGCCAACATGATCTTCGCATCCTCCGCGTCCCGTGCGAGTTGCATCCTCTCCTTCTCGAGCTCAATCTCCTCAAATGTCTTGGCCTTCTCGAGTTCCCACTTGATCGCCGCCTCTTGCTTCTCCAACTCGATCTTCTCACTCTCAATTTCAAGCCCCCTCCCCGCCCTCGACCAATACCACTCCATCCTCTCCTTTTGCGCATCCAACATGAGCTTGTACCTCTCCTCTTTCTTGTTCTACCTTGTCAAAAAATGCCCGTCCATGTGGACGGCATTTTTGTAGCCGCGACGTCACGGGCGATCCTTGCCTTCTCCCATTTGTTTCACATGACTTGCCGGTTATCCTTTGGCACGATAGCTTTTCTATTGGTGACAACAACGTCGTTGTCCTCATCCTCTAACCCATTGGATTGGTGGAAACTTGAGCCATCATTCCTCTTCTTGCCTGTCTTGAGATCGACCACAACTTGTTGCCACTTTGGTTTGTCATTCAATAAGAGCCAACAATGGCTAAAAGCAAATGGTTTCTTCTCGACCTCGTGATACAAAGTGACCGCTACCGCAGTCTAGCATACAACATACATATGAGCACAAGAATGAAAACATAAACATATTGAAATTACAATAAGATGAGGCAATTCAACTTACATGAGTTGCCACTCCCATCCCACTTTGAGGCCGTTTGATCACTTGTGAGTAGTACCCGACGTACTTGTTCACTTCTCGTTGAATGACCACCAATCCATGTTGGAGAGATGCCACATTGTGGGTGGTCGCGATAGGATGCGGCTCCACATACTCATTGGGTTCATGATAGTCCTTCATACCTTCTCCCAATACGTGGTTCCCTTTTGCTCGATGCCGCTTATTGTATGTTGTGTCCAACCAATATTTGACCAACAAGAAGTCCTCAAATATGAAAGTCAGACCTCGTGCCTTAGCTGTCTTGTCCTTCTTGTTCTTGCTCGGATTAGGATCGGATGTTGCCCCAAGTACAAATGCAGTGGTATCCTCCATTTCATATTCCAATTCGGTCAGATCTTCATTGCCATTGATCATGCTTGTCACATACACGTCCTACATGTTCATGGTTTGCAAGCATTCATCACGTGCGAACTAGTAATCTATGCAAGACATCAAACATTTGATTGAACATGAGAAAACATACCCGGCCTTGTTCAGTCATTCCATCGTACATGTTGAGTGCAGCCCCGACGATGACGGTGCTCGTGCTCATCTGCTCCCGAACGAGCTGCCACGACTCATATTCGTCGACCGATGTATTCTGGGTGGCCGGAAAGCTCTTTGGAATGGCCCAGCCGGTCGTCGGATCCTCCTCGGTCCCAAGGTTGCAGGACGACACAATCCGCGTCGGCGCTTGGATGGATGGGGTGCGGGGTGCCCAACGTGCCGGGGAGACATCTCCTTGGTGATGCATGCACCTACCCGCGACTCCAACTCCGCCTCCCTCTGTTGCTGCCGGCGACAGCGCATCTTACGGGCAACGTTCTCGGGCTTGCAAGATGAAGCGAAGAAAGGGACGCCGACGGACAAGGTGGACCGCGTCTCCATCGCAGTGGTCGGGGATGGGCTAGAAGACATCATTCGAGTGGATCAAGACAGGTGGTGAGGATGGAGAGCAAGGGTCACTAGTGGAGAAATGGCTAGCCACAACTCTTGTTCATGGCACGCCATTTCTGAGCAACGTTAGCATTAATATTTTTGAAAAGTGCTTGCGTGGGCTAAATTCGTACGACATAGCTATTAGCTTAGTGCTCGCATTGGATGTACGTGGAATGCCATCTGTATGTGGACTCCAATGTTGTGTGTAGGCGTAAATTACTACTGGCGTATTAGATTTAAGCTACACCGGGAGTATTTGCTATATCTATGGTGTAGGACTTTTCCGTACGCCAAAAATATATTTTGTGGTCTATTTTTATGTCAACTTTTGGGCCCACATAACACAGGCGTAGCGTATAATGGGACGCGAGGAATATACATATTAGTGTTGGCTTGTATTGTCTCGCGATGCCCGTACTAAAGTCGCAACGCTTCCCACCACTTGGTCACCCTTGTATATACACCTAGTATATTCCCTTCTTCTTTCTCTTGCTCTTCATCTTCCTCATCTATCTTCCCTCCTCATCTTGAGAAGAAACTCAATTATTCTAGCACGATTCTTAATTAGGTAGTTAGATCTAGCTAGGCGATGCATTAGTCACTCTTCCCTCTTCATCTTCCTCATCTCTCTCTTCTCTCCTCCTCCCCACACATCCAACTCTCTAAGTAATTAAGCTTGCTAGCTAGTTCTCTCCTCCATCCACTTGCATTAAGTTTTCTTCACCTCCATTAATGACACCCTCCAACCTACCTACAGTCCACGGGCTTCTTGCACGATCGATCGGGAGGGCTAGCTAGCTAGCTTAACTTGTATCTCTTTCGCTTGAAGGTAATTAACACAAACTACTTCCTCGTCATTTAATTATGCATGTTATTTATGTGTGTGGTTGCTATATATATGGCGAAACGTGCATCGCTGGCAAATTTGTATAGAGAGTTGCCAATATTTTGGTGAAACATTGATTCATTTATGTTTCGTCATATTTCTGGTACTTACGATGGGTAATTGATAGAAAAACACATAGTTATGTGATAGTCACGACAATGATCATGTGTATATAGGCATTGATACATCTCCAACTTATCCATAATTTTTTATTGTTCCATGCTGATATATTATCATTCTAGAATACTTTTGGGTATTTATTTACCAATCCTCTATTCTTAAATAGTTGTAGCCCACTACCTATTTTTCCTCTTTATGCAAGTATACCACATCATTAAGTCATGCATGTGGTCATAAGTTACATTTTGTACGCTAATCTATCCATGCAATCATGCCACCTCATCAATCAAGCATGCCAATTAGTTTTAGTAATTTTTGTGCGGACATAGACCATGATGCTACACATTTTTTTTATCATTACCTACATATATTTGTACGTTGGACCCTTAGAGCAAATATATATATGCCATGTTACACATTTTTGTTAAAAATGGCACAACTTCAACCCAATAGTTTTTTATTTTATACAACATTGTCACATGTTTCATATGCTTTATTTCTGTAGAATATAATCAAAGAGCATTTTTAAAATTGTTTTTGCAACCGTTTTAATTTTTTAGCATCTATATATGTATATGTTTTATCACGGTTCCCTCAGCAACGTGTGGGACATCATCTAGTTTATACTATTTTTGAGCACTAACCTATTGACCTAGTGTCGAGTGCTAGTTGTTGTTTTTTGCAATTTTCACTTTTCAGTTTTTTCATACCAAACGAAGTCTAATTGACCTGAAACTTTTTGGTGATTTTTTTGGACCAAAAGAAGAGCAACAAGCATCGGAGGAAGGTTAGGGGCCACACGAGGGCCCCACAAGCCAACTCGATGGGCATGGGGGGTGGGGGTGCGTTGGCTTGTGGGGCCCTCGAGGCCCTCCTGACTCTGTTCTGTGGCTTATAAGTTCTCATATACCCTAGAAACACGAGAAGGAGTCCCGAAACACTTTTTATGCTGCCACAAGTCTTTGTTCCGACGGGAGGCCATCTAGAGCTCTGTTACGACACCGTGTCGGAGGGAGGATCGATCATAAAGGGCCTCTTCATCAACCTTGCCGCCCTTTACGATGATGTGTGAGTAGTTCACCATAGACCTACGTGTCGGTGCACTAGTAATGGGCTACCCAGTGCCCCTAACTTATGCACAGGCGTTAAGAGCATAACCCCTCGAAGGCAACCGCCAACCCAAGCAATTATCCGAAACCACAGGGCAGCAAGACCTACACAGCAGCCCACGATGGGCCCAAGACGCGCCAAGAACCCCCGACACATGCCACTGTATCACACCTTGCCACTGTATCATCCATGCTAGTTTATTTCTTTTTCTCGCTTTCTTCTCGTGTGTTTGTCTAGTTTTAGAAAACCCAAAAAGATTTCTCGTTCTTCTTTTGCTTGTTGGGAGCTTTCCCGTGTAAATAGTTTTCTTTTTTCTTTGGTTCAAGGTAGAAGACCATGGTTACAATGTTAGTGGCTCTCGCATGCATATCTGTTTATCTGTCAAAGAGCCATATTACTTTGTCTTGTCCTTTGTGTTTGCTTGCAGATTCCAGCTTAGTCCAATGCACGAACACTCTTATTATTGTTCACATCATTCGGTCGTGCAAGTGAAAGGCAATAATGACGATATATGATGAAGTGGCTGAGCCTGGAAAAGCTGGTATGAACTTGATCTATTTTGTTTTTGTAAATATGACTAGCCCATCATTCCTAATTGAGCTTTGTTGTGAGAGAAACATGTTTGCAATGACAACTTAGAGATCATAGTTTCTGATGCCATTCTTAATTAGCTAGGAGCTTATAATGGTTTGTCTTGGATGCCAACATGAATTTCAAGATGATTATGATGTAGTATGATAGGATGGTATCCTCCTTTGAATGATTCAAGTGGCTTGACTTGGCAATTGTTTACGCATGTAATTGAAACAAAATCAACATAGCCTCTATGATATTCATGTTTTTGGTGATTTATGTCCTACTCATGCTTGCACTCAATGTTGGTTAATCTCAATGCATATTGATGACTCTTGTCGCTTCCCAGTCTTTTGCTAGCCTTCACACTAAGCGGGAATACTGCTTGTGCATCCACTTCCATAAACCCAAAGTTGTTCCATATGAGTCCATCATACCTACATATATGTGGTATCTACCTGCCGTTCCAAGTAAATTTGCATGTGCCACTCTCTAAACCTTCAAGCAATAATATCTTTTGCATGCCCGAACCGCTCATGTGGTGACAAGGGGCGATCAGTATCTTCCATGCTAGGCGTGTTATCCTCGATATGTGTTTATTCACTATCATTCACGAGAAATGGGTCGGTAATTGGAATGCCCAGTTCCATGCTCAAATCGAAAAGATAATTGCAAACAAAACTCCCCCTGGATTGTTGTTGGTATGGACAACACCCGAGTATTCGGCTAGTCGTGGAGTGTGATTGATCGGTGGTGGGGGAGTCAAAACTTTACTTTTCTGTTTGGGAACCGCCTATAGTATGTGTAGCATGGAAGATGGTGAAAACTCTTGGTCATTGAGTTGACAATGGAAGCATACCACCCAACATTATTTATCTCTGTCTTCAAAGCTTGAGGTCTCGCACCTCTGCAAATCAATGCTTCCCTCTGCAAAGGGCCTGTCTATTTATGTTTTTGTTGAGTCATCCTCTTCTTATAAAAGCACCAATTAGAGAGCACCTCCGTCATTTTTTTTCTTTGCTTTTAATTCTTATTGAGTATGACTGTGACTGGATCATCTTTGCCATGAATTACAATGTTCAGTCAGCCCTTGGTCTTTGAAGGTGCTGTGCATTTATGTTTTGCGGTCTCAGAAAGAGCTAGCGAGATACCATCTGTTCATATTGCTTCATGATTGTTTTGATTGAAGTGTTGACGTTTGAAACTTATTAATCCAACATGCATCTAGTGTATTGAGTCCATGAAGAACAGAGTAACGCTTTAAGCAAGATGACATGATGTAGAGGGATAATCTCAAACCAATGATGAAAACCCCATCTTTTTACCCTTGATGGCAACAACACGATACGTGCCTCGCTACCCCTTTTGTCACTGGGTGAGGTCACCGCACGGTATGAACCCAAAACCAAGCACTTCTCCCATTGCAAGAATCATAGATCTAGTTGGCCAAACAAAACCCACAACTCGAAGAGAATTACAAAGATATGAGATCATGCATAAGAGATATCAGAAGAAACTCAAATAAGATTCATAGATAATCTGATCATAAATCCACAATTCATTGGATCTCGACAAACACATCGCAAAAGAAGATTACATCGGATAGATCTCCATGAAGATCATGGAGAACTTTGTATTGAAGATCCAAGAGAGAGAAGAAGCCATCTGGTTACTAGCTATGGACCCCGTAGGTCTATGGTGAACTACTCACGCATCATCGGAGAGGTCATGGTGTTGATGAAGAAGCCCTCCGTGTGTGAATCTCCCCTCCGGCAGGGCACGAGGACGTGCCCCAGATGGGATCTTGCGGAGACAGAAGCTTGCGGCAGCGGAAAAGTAATTGCGATCGTCTCTTGATTTTTTTGGGAATATTTGGGAAAGTAGGTGAGGGGACCTCCAGGTGGCCCACAAGCCTGGATGGCGTGGCCCCCCTGGCGGCGTGGTGGGGGCTTGTGGGGCCCCTGGGGCTCTTCTGGCTTGGCCCCCAAGCTCTCCGATCTTCTTGTGTTCGAGAAAAAATCTTTTCGGGGATTTTCTTTCGTTTGGACTCCGTTTCAAAATCTCCTCTGAAAGGGGTAAAAACATGGAAAAAAAAGAACTGGCACTTGGCACTGAGTTAATAAGTTAGTCCCAGAAAATAAATAAAAGGCATGGAAAACATCCAAAGTTTGACAAGATAATAGCATGAAACCATCAAAAATTATAGATACGTTGGAGACGTATCAAGCATCCCCAAGCTTAACTCCTTCTCGTCCTCGAGTAGGGAAGTGATAAAGACTGAATTTTTGATGTGGAATGCTACCTAGCATAGTTGTCCTTTGCAACTTATTTCACGTGGCATGAATGTTCAGATACGTAATATTCAAAACAATAGTTTGCTATTGACATGAGAACAATAATACTTCAAGCAAACTAGCAAAGTAATCATGAACTTTCAAAATAACAAGGCCAAAGATAGTTATCTCTACAAAATCATATAGTCTGGCTATGCTCCATCATCCTCACACAACTAATGTAAATCATGCACAACCCCGGAATTGGCCAAGTAATTGTTTTCACACTCTTACTTTCTCAAACTTTTTATAACTATCACGCAATACATGAGCGCGAGCCATGGATATAGCACTATAGGTGGAATAGAGAGTGGTGGTGGTTGTGAGACAAAAAACAGGAGATGGTCACATCGACTCGGCGTATCAAAGGGCTATGGAGATGCCCATTAATAGATACCAATGTGAATGAGTAGGGATTGCCATACAAGAGATGCACTAGAGCTATAAGTATGTGAAAGCTCAAGAGGAAAACTAATGGGTGTGCATCCAACTTGCTTGCTCACGAAGACCTAGGGCAATTTTTGAGGAAGCCCATCATTGGAATATACAAGCCAAGTTATATAATGAATATTCCCACTAGCATATGGTAGTGACAAAGCAAGAAGCTCTCAATCATGAAGAACATGGTGCTAACATGAAGCACAAGTGTCCCTTCTCTCTCTTTTCTCTCATTTTTTTATTTGGGCTCTTAGGCCTCTTTTTTTCTTTTCTTTTCTTTTTTGTTTTTGGGCTCTTTGGCCTCTTTTTTTATTTCCTCACATGGGACAATGCTCTAATAATGATGATCATCATACTTTTTAGTTACTCAAAGCTCAGAGATCACAATGATGATGACTCCATAGGAAATGCCTCCGGCAGTGTACCGGGATGTGCAACGATCAAGTATGATCATGCAATGGCAATATGAGAGTGACGACACAAGTCATGAGACGGAACGCTGGGAGTTGCATGGCAATATATCTCGGAATGGCTATGAAAATGCCATAGTAGGTAGGTATGGTGGCTGTTTTGAGGAAGGAATTTGCTGAGTTTGTGCACTGGCGAGAATTGTGTGGCACTAGAGAGGCTAGCAATGGTGGAAGGTGAAAGTGCATCTATACCATGGGCTCACATTAGTCATAAAGAACTCATATACTTATTGCGAAAGTTTTTATTAGTAAAATCGAAACAAAGTGCTAAACGCATACTCCGAGGGGAAGGGTTGGTAGGTGTAAACCATCGCACGATCCCGACCTCAACACAAAGGATGACAATCAATAGATCAATTATGCTCCGACTTCCTAACATAGCGGTTCACCATACGTGCATGCTACGGGAATCACTAACTCCAACACAAGTATTTCTAGATTCACAACACCCTACTAACATAACTCTCAATGTTACCGAATCCACGTCTCAAAACTAATTGAGAGGAATCAAAACTTCTCTTTCTATTCAATGCACATAAAGATGGAGGTTTTTTTGCATCCTCTTTGGGTACCTAGCACATTTGGGACTACTTTCATAGCATAAGCCAACTACCTAATCACACACCGCCCTGCTCTAAAGATATAAGTGAAGCACAAGAGCAAACGTATCTAGCTCAAAAGATATAAGTGAAGCACTAGAGCAAAAGTATCTAGCTCAAAAGATATAAGTGAAGCACTATGAGCATTCTAGCAAAATCACGATGAGTGCATGTCTCTCTCTCTCAAAAAGGTGTGCAGCAAGGATGATTGTGACACAACAAAAATAAAAAAACTCCTAAGATACAAGACGCTCCAAGCAAAACTCATATCATGTGGTGAATAAAAATATAGCTCCAAGTAATGTTACCAATGGATTGAAGACGAAAGAGGGGATGCCTTCCCGGGGCATCCCCAAGCTTAGGCTTTTTTTGGTGTCCTTGAATTTGGCTTGGGGTGCCTTGGGCATCCCCAAGCTTGAGCTCTTTCCACTCCTTATCTCTTTGTCCATGAGAACGTCACCCAAAACTTAAAAACTTCACAACACAAAATTAAACAGAAACTTGTGATAACATTTGTACAAGAAAACAAACTACCACTTCTTTTGGTACTGTAGCAAAATTTAGTTCCATCTTTATTGATGATGGGCTACTGTATTCTCACTTTTTCATGGCTAGTACCCCCGATACTAACCATAGTTTCATCAAAACAAGCAAGCAACTCAACAAAAACAGAATCTGTCAAAAACAGACAAGTCTGTAGCAATCTGTATACTTCGTATACTTCTGGTACCTAAAAAAATCTTAAAAATTACTACGGTCTGGGGAAAAATCATATCAATTTGCAGAAAAAAGAATCAACTCAAAAGCTCTTTCTGAATAAAAATAAAAAATCATCTCGTGAGTGAAAAGTTTCTGTCTTTTTCCACCAGAATCAAACAACCATTACCAAGACTAGTAATAAAGGTTTTGCTTGGCTCAAACACAAAAATAAACACAAAAAACACAATCACAACATAATTATGAAAGTGTGGACGCAACAAAACAGAAATAAAAAGATAAATTCATTGGGTTGCCTCCCAACAAGCGCTATTGTTTAACGCGCTTAGTTAGGCATTGATAATTCAATGATGCTCACACAAAAGACAAGAATTGGAGCACAACGAGAGCATCATAAAGCATGTGAAAATCACATCTAAGTCTAACATAATTCCTATGCATAGGCATTTTATAGGAAAACAGATTGTCAAGACAACCAATAGTTACCTTATGCAAGGAAGAAGAAAGAGACAATAGCAATCTCAATATAACGAGAGGTAATTTGGTAACATGAAAGTTTCTACCACAATATTTTCCTCTTTCATAGCAATTACATGTGGGATCATAATCAAATTAAACAATATAGCTATCACAAAGGATATTCTTTTCATGATCCACATGCATGCAAAGTTGATGCTCTTCAAAAATAGTGGGATTATCATCAACGAAAGTCATGACTTCTCCAAACCCACTTTCAATCTTATTGCAAACATCATATTCATCATGAGGCTTAAACAAATTTTCAAGATCATAAGAAAAATGATTACCCCAATCATGATCATTGCAACAAGTAGCAAAACTAGCATCCCCAAGCTTAGGGTTTTGCATATTTTTAGCATGATCGTCACTAATAGAATTTATAGTGAAACCATTGCAATCATGCTTTTCATTCAAGGAGCCCTCATGAATCACTTCATAAATTTCTTCATCACGATTTTCAGATTCACGCATATCAAGCAAGACTCCATAGAGAAAGTCAAGTGCACTCAACTCACTAGCAATTGGATCCACATAATTGGATCTCTTAAAGAGATTAGCAAGTGGATGAGGATCCATATCACTAGATTTTCAGCAAGCGAAGATGCAAGCATATTGAAGGCACATAGCTCACAAGCAAAGGAAAGGCAAACGAAAAAGGCAAACGAAAAAAAGGCAAATATTTTTTTGTAAATTTTTGTTTTTCAGAAGTGGGGGAGAGGAAAACGAGAGGCAAAAAAGTAAATGCAAGAGATGAGTTTGCGACATTTACTTGGATGAGTTCTTGACTTGATCCTCCCCGGCAACGGCGCCAGAAATCCTTGTGCTCCGGCAACAAAAGTCCTTCCCTGGTGCGTAGGAATTCTTCTTGTTACTTCTCTGGTTTGCGTCAGATTTTCCCTTGAAGAGGAAAGGGTGATGCAGCACAGGAGCAGTAAGTATTTCCCTCAGTTTAAGAACCAAGGTATCGATCCAGAAGGAGGGCCTCGTCAAGTCCAAAGTACCTGCGCAAACACAAACAATCTTGCACCCAACGCTTCAAAGGGGTTGTCAATCCCTTCAAGATTGTTTGCAAAGTGAGATCTGAAGGCGGAAAGTGCAACGAAGTAAAAAGTGTAAGGCTGAAAATATGGTGTCGAGTAGACCCTAGGGGCCATAGTGTTCACTAGAGGCTTCTCTCATAATAGAAAATATCACGGTGGGTGAACAAATTACTGTCGAGCAACTGATAGAACCGCGCAAAGTCATGATGATATCTAAGGCAATGATCTAGCATATAGGCTTCACGTCCGAGACAAGTAGACCGATACTTTCTGCATCTACTACTATTATTCCACACATCGACTGCTATCCAACATGCATCTAGTGTATTGAGTCCATGAAGAACAGAGTAACACTTTAAGCAAGATGACATGATGTAGAGGGATAATATCAAACCAATGATGAAAACCCCATCTTTTTACCCTTGATGGCAACAACACGATACGTGCCTCGCTACCCCTTCTGTCACTGGGTGAGGTCACCGCACGGTATGAACCCAAAACCAAGCACTTCTCCCATTGCAAGAATCATAGATCTAGTTGGCCAAACAAAACCCACAACTCGAAGAGAATTACAAGGATATGAAATCATGCATAAGAGAGATCAGAAGAAACTCAAATAAGATTCATAGATAATCTGATCATAAATCCACAATTCATTGGATCTCGACAAACACACCGCAAAAGAAGATTACATCGGATAGATCTCCATGAAGATCATGGAGAACTTTGTATTGAAGATACAAGAGAGAGAAGAAGCCATCTAGGTACTAGCTATGGACCCGTAGGTCTATGGTGAACTACTCACGCATCATCGGAGAGGTCATGGTGTTGATGAAGAAGCCCTCCGTGTCCGAATCTCCCCTCCGGTAGGGCACCAGGACGTGTCCCAGATGAGATCTTGCGGAGACACAATCATGCGGTGGCGGAAAAGTAATTGCGATCGTCTCTTGAATTTTTTTGGGAATATTTGGGAATTTATAGGCGCAAGATCTAGGTCAGGGGACCTCCAGGGGGGCCACAAGCCTGGATGGCGCGCCCCCCTGGCCGCGGGGTGGGGGTTTGTGGGGCCCCTGGGGCTCTTCTGGCTTGGCCCCAAGCTCTCCGATCTTCTTCCGTTCCAGAAAAAATCTTTTCGGGGATTTTCTTCCGTTTGGACTCTGTTTCAAAATCTCCTCTCAAAGGGGTCAAAAACATGGAAAAAATAGGAACTGACACTTGGCACTGAGTTAATAAGTTAGTCCCAGAAAATAAATAAAAGGCATGCAAAACATCCAAAGTTTGACAAGATAATAGCATGAAACCATCAAAAATTATAGATACGTTGGAGACGTAGCAATGATCTATTCCTGGAGGGCTCTGCTCGAGCTCCGCAGAAAACCGATCTAGAGGAAGAACTACGAAGTAGAGGTTTAGGGTTGCACGTGGGAAAGTTGTGTCTCGAAAAGCCCTAAACCTCAAGTATATATAGGAGGAGCCAAGGGGTGGGGCTTGCCCTTGGGGCGCCGGCCGAAGGGAGGAGGGATCCTCGTCCAAGTCGGTTTGGAGGGAGGAGTCCCTTCCTTCCTTCCGACCTCCTCTTTTTTTTCTCCTTTGATTTTTTCCTCTTGACCGAAATAGTCTACTTGGGCTTGCCTCACCAGCCCACCAAGGGCTGGTGCGCCACCCATGGGCTATTGGGTTCTCTCCCGGGCAGGTGGCCCCCTCCCGCTAAAAACCCGGAACCCATTCATCACTCCCAGTACAGTGCCGATAATGCCCGAAATCTTTCCGGACACCAAATGAAACAATCCTATATATCAACCTTCGTTTCCGGACCATTCCGGAAACCCTCGTGACGTCCATGATCTCATCCGGGACTCCGAATAAACCTTTGGTCACCAACACCTATAACTCAACTATACCGAAACGTCACCGAACCTTAAGCGTGCAGACCCTGCGGGTTCGAGAACTATGCATAGATGACCTGAGACACTCCCCGGTCAATATCCAACAGCGGGACCTCGATGTCCATATTGGATCCTACATATTCTACGAAGATCTTATCGGTTGTACCTCTGTGCCAAGTATTCATATAATCTTGTATACCATTTCCTTTGTCCTTCGGTATGTTACTTGCCCGAGATTTGATCGTCGGTATCCCTATACCTATTTCAATCTCGTTACCTGCAAGTCTCTTTACTTGTTCTATAATACAATATCCCGTGACTAACACATTAGCCACATTGCTTGCAAGGCTTATATGTGATGTTGTATTACCGAGTGGGCCCCGAGATACCTCTCCGTCACACGGAGTGATGAATCCCAGTCTTGATCCATGCTAACTTAACACACACCTTCGGAGATACCTGTAGAGCACCTTTATAGTCACCCAGTAACGTTGCGACGTTTGATACATACAAGGTATTCCACCCGTGTCAGTGAGTTAATCCTGAGCTCATGTGAGCTAAGGTGAAAAGTAAAATCACAAAAAGTAGAAATCAAATTCAAACAATTATGTTTCTCTATGTGTGTGAAACATTGCCAAATGTTTTCATAGCTTGCAAAATTTCATGGATATTGTGGGGTGGAGATGAAGTGTAACTACTAATGATTCCCAATAGGCCTCAACAATGATTTTGAGCAAATATCTCTAGAATCAAGTTCTATTTAAAACATTTCGCCATCAGACTTCACGAGTTGTTAGAATCTCTGATAGACTCCTTTCCCATCGCGTTTGCAGATCTTTCACACAACAAGGAGTAACAGTCCACAATTCATTACACTTTGCATATGTGTGTTACTTTACCCTTGGGTGATTAACTTAGCATATCCAAAGGTGGCCAACCTATCACACATCCAAGAGTGTGAGTCCTGCTAAGATTTGAGTCCTTCGGCCCCTCTATGATTACCAATGCCCTTGCCCCTGGCTCGAGAGGTATTCCCTCTTTTGCCCCAAATTAGGAACATGTAGGGATTCTATGACCCCATGACCGGGAGCTTACGCCGCCATGACGATAGAGTATTTACGCCCCCCTGCCAAAAGGGTGTTAACAACACCCATTGCCAATGAGATATACAACTCCCTAGACTGGCTCATGGATTGACGCCCTGCGATGATAACTTGTGCGAGGGCACATCGACATTAAGAAGGACTAGTAAGACTCGCCCGTTCCATACCAAGTTCCATGGTTAATGTTGTCGCTACAACGTTGGAATGTCTGTTGAATTTGCTTATTAAGCCCGTTCCATAGAACTCTACCACTATGTAACCATCCGAGTTCCATCGCCCACCAATGAATTAATAATACTGAATATAGCTTTATTCAATGCAATGAATATATACTATAGGTAGGAAATTTTGTAAAGATGCTTTTACAAAATCATAAACAAAAAGGTCATGTAAGATACGAACTTGCGTGATCACACAAAGGTAGTGTAACTCAAGACTCCTAGAAATGTTGGTGCCTCGGGTTCTCTAAGAAGCATATAGTCCGATAAAGACTAACATTCGAGAAAAGTGACAAATATGCCTTTAATTCATAGGATGCTTTTGGATTTTCTCCCGAGTAGCAAGTGAAATAGCTAATAGGTTTGACTTAACAATCATTTGAATTCCCAATTAAGGAATTGTTTAGTGAATTTCTAATAGTTTACTAAAAAAATTTAGTTATTTTTATCAAATCCAAAATATTATATTAGGACTATTATTGGAAAAAATATAATTTGTTAAATCTTGTAAGTCTTTATTTAAGTTTTTACTAAATGACACTTAATTGATTAACATTATTAATATTTAATAATTTTAGTAATCCATTTTCGGAATTAATTTAATAATTAGAGGGTATTATTTAAAAGCATCACTAATTATTATATAATTTTATAAATTCAACTAGTATTTATTTTATATTATAATTAACCTTTTTCTTATGATTAACATTATTTTAATAATTATTTGGTGATTATGATTACCAAAAATCCTTGGAACCATTTTTCTTAAGTCAATAATATTGTTTTGTAAATGGTGAACATTTTTATATATTTTTGATTTGTCTAAGTAATTTGGGTATTTCACTAAATTTAAATTAATTTATTATTATTTATCTTTTTAAAATTATTTTTAATAGATAAGGCTTAATGGGCAGTGCGGCCCGCGTGGCCACTCGTTCGGCCCACTTGGCCTAGTTGGGTGAGGGGTTAAGCCCCGACCAGCCAACCCCATCGCCTCACTAACTCTTTAAGCCTCTCTTGGTTTCTCCTCATCCCTCTGAATCTTGTTCTGCCATCGTTGCTATGCCGACCGATTCCAGCGAGTTCCGTCACGCTCTGCCGTTGTGCTAGACACCTATAGCTGCCCCTCAATGAGCTCTACCTCTCCATCGGGGTCATTTGCCTTTCGCCACATCTCCTCGCGACGCTTGCTAACCCTAGCCATGCAATCGCCGGCATTTACAGCCACTGTCGGTGTCCTCCTCCACCAACTTGCTCCGTGGGCTTCTCCTCGAGGCGCTGTGAGCTGGGGTTAGCTCACTAATTGTTCATATGGCTACACTCTAATTATCCACCTAATTTGATGTACTGTTAGTTCATGTTTATGTTGTGTTTTGTGTTTTGGAGTGAATTATATGTAATTGGGGTTGTTAGTGATCCTATGTGCACTCGTGTAGATATACTCGCACTGTATCTCTTTGTTTCATTTTAATTGATAGTTCGTGAGTTAACCTACTATGCAAAGAAATGTTTTCATGTGGAATTGTTGCTACTCTGAATCTTGGTCTACTTGTGGTCATGATTTTGTGCTCGGAGCTTCCTAGTTTGATTTCTAAAATCTTAGGGTTTATTATATCCACTATAATGTTCCATGTAGTTGTGGTTGTAGTTAAAAAACATGTCATGTTACTGCTGTTGGCTTTCATTAAAGTGTAAACATGTAGTTGGTCTTGTTATGAAGTAGTTATACAGGTATTAGTTGTATATGATTATATGGCTACTACCCCACTACTGTACTTGTCCTTATACAACTATTGTTTTTAGTATCATTGGTTTAAAGGATGTAGTTCTTGATGTGAGATAATTATATTGCTTTGCAAAGTTTGCAGTTAGTTCTTGTTTAATTATAGCCTCACATTTCTTCATGTGCACTTGTTACTTCCGTGTATATATATGCAACCTCTCTGGCTCTATTAATTAGTTAAATATCTGGTACTCTACTTGCTATGTAATTTTCCCAAGTGTTGTGTGGTGATTGTGTTTTGCATATACCAGATAATTACATAGATGTGATAGCAGTGGCATATCGTCTCTACATCTTATGGACTATATCTTTCCTATCCCAATGCCCGTCCTCTAAAATTTGAGGAGAACATATACTACACTCCCCTCTTCCCATTCCCTAATACTCTTCTAAATCTATCATCGATAAAAACATGTACTCCTTTGGTCTTTGCTTTTTTCCCTCTTCCTAATTCTGATAAGAACATATATTCGGTTGATCTTAACCAAGCCATGATGCTGGTATGAGGCTACCCTCAATGGGATTTGGTACTACAGCTGCTACACTTCCTTAATGCTGCAATGATGAATAACTTCTAGCATTTCTAGACTTATCTGAGGACACAATCCCCTAAATCCCACCTTAGGATTTAGTAGCTTCATCTTGGGGGATTTTGGCACAAATCCTTCTTGGGGCGTGCCTCCTCATCCTCCCTGTTCAGGAATTATGAGTTTGGCCCAACTTCCGATCGATGTAATTACATGAAGTTTCTATCAAGCCTATCTGATGGATGTGGTGTTCTATTAATAGTCCTAGCCAGTTCCTGATGAGCTGGCATGTGCTAGACGACTCAACATGCTCACTGTTGAGTAGGCTGTATGGTTTGGTAGGTTGTAGTGCTCTATTTTCTATGGTATAGACATCTCCTCTTAGTCTTGTCCTCTCCTCCTTGATGGTTATCTACACAAGCAGCTGGGTGAATGTGGTGTTGGAACTTGTCCTACTTCAACTGGTTGCATGATTATCCAGTATTTGGCTTTCTTTTCTTCACAGGAAAGATCTTTTATCGACTTAGCACTTGACAAATGGTTTGCCCCACGAATTTGTGCTTGCTAACTTGGAGTTTTAGTAACTTGTTTGTCTTGGGCCAACCGGACTCTAAGTTAAGAAATGAGATGGCGTCGTACTTTACTAGGTTGTGTTATTGCTAGTGGTATTTGTGGCTAGGGCTTCATCCAATGGCTTATATATCTCCCTGGCAAAGCTATTGTTTGTGAGTTTGTTGGATTTGTGAGTTGCGCCTTTCACCTCTTGATGTACATCTATCCTAGCAGCTTCTCTCTTGGACTTGATGTGCTATAGTTGTGTGACAGCCCGATGCCGACGTTCGAGAAGATTCCCCTTTTCTTTCCGTTTTCGTCGTGTGATTTATTTATTTGTCACATCATCATCGCATCATTCACATCATCTGCATTGCATCGGCGTCTCCGTTGCCGCCCGTTTTCAAAACTTGCATCCGTTGCTAGTTGCCGGTTCTCGTCGTTGTCCGTTCTGAGCCCGACCACACACGCACGCGCCCGCGGCATCGTCGAAACTCTGTTTTAAAAGTGTGCCGAAAACTTTCTCTGATCGGGGTGAAACTTGGCACGCGGTCGTAATTAGTTCTAGCTAGGCCGCCTGTCGAATTTCGTCGCGATCGGAGTTCGTCTGGTACCCGAACGGTCGTCCGTAGCGGCACCGTATTCGGTCTATCGTCGGACGTGTTCCGGTGTTTTAAATTGCGTTGCCGCGCCGCCCGTTCTCCCTCTCGTCTCCGGATATCCCCTCTACACGGCCGCGTACCCATTCCCTCGTGCGGAATCGTCCGAATCCGACCCCGCGGTAGGATCCGGATCGCGATTCCGGTTAACCGAGCCCCCCCGTTTGTCTATATATAGCCCCCATGCCTTAATTAGAGAGTCATCCCTAATCCCTCCTCGTTCTCCACGCCACCCCACCAAACCCTAGCCTCCCTGTCTCCCTCCTCCAGCCGTTGGCCCGCCCAGGCCCGAACCAAGCCCGTCAAAGCCCATCCGGGCCCGACCCCGAGTTCCCTGGCCGCACCTCCCATGGCAGCCTCGAGCTCGCCCAGGCCCTCCCCCGCGCCTTCCCTACCGGCGGCCGCTGTGCCCCCGCCGCCGCCATCGCCCTGCGTCGTCTCCCGCCGCCGCCTGTGACCGGCACCACCGCCCTCTGCCAGATCCGCGCCGACCGCCGTCCTCCGCCCGGAGCTCGCCGCCGCCGCCCGAAATGGGGCTCCCGTGCCCGGATCCATCCAGATCCGGCCGCCCCCACTGTTTCCCCTTCCCCTCACTGGGATTCCGTCGGCGTCGCCCCGCATCCCGGCCGCCGCCATGGCCACTGCCTCCCGCTTCGGCTCACGACGGGAGGGAGACGAGGCTCCTCCCGCGGGCCTCCAGTGCGAGCGCCAGGTGGGCCACGCAAGGACGCCCTCGGCCCAACGCCGCCTCGGCCCAGTTCGGCCTACCCCACCGACCAGGCCGGCCTCCTCCCGCCTCGGCCCAGCAGCGCCAGGCCGGCCTCCTCACGGCACCTCGCGCTGGGCCGCGTCCTCGCCTCGCTCCGGCCCAGTAGAAGCAGCAGCAAGCTGGCCCAGCTCCAGCGCCCGACCAGGCCGAGCCCACCAAGGTGAGCACCCCCCCAAGCCCTATTCTTCGCCCATGCATTGAGTTGTTACCTCGCGCCCACCTGTTCGGCCCATTTAGGAATTTAATTAATTCCAGTTATTAGACGATATTAGATTGCCCGTAGATTTTATTCCGTAAGTCGGAACGAGGCATGTATCATATGGTTTTCGCGTAGTTTTGCGCGTAGAATATGTTGGCGCAACTAGTATATTTATTTGACGTAGTTTTACGTGCCAAATGCCTAGATTTGCGTGCTGTTTCAATAGGACGCGCCCCGTATTTAATTTTCGTGCAAGTACGGACTGCTCGTATACCTTAGATAAAATGCCTATGTTTTAGGGACCATTATGCCATGTATTTTCGACCAGTCATTTGTATTTTTGCGTGTATAGTTTGCCTCTAGTTTATTTTCCCGTATATAGGTTATTTTCCCGTATTTATGTGCGGCATTATTTTGTGTTGCAAACCCCACATATTTTATATGTTTCCGGGGTGGATTTTTCTATGTAATTAGTTTTAGCTTTCGAGTAAGTTAGTTTGCGAGATATTTTGCTAAGTTGCCCTTTTGTTTAATTCGTAGGATTTATTCCGTGCCTCGTTTGAATTAGTTGTCAACTAGGGAGTTGATCTTGGATGTTTTGTTTATCCCCTGTTATTTTTAGTTGCAATAGAAATGCATGTTTAGGTGTATTTTGATTGCCCTCAAATTGCTAGAAATAGTGCTGTTTTGGACGTGCTGAAATATTTCCAAGTCTGGAATCTGTTATTATTTTGTTGCTGTCTTGTCTTGCTTACATCTTGTGATCTGTAGATCTTTTGAGGTTGGTCCAATGGAGTTAGTTGTACCCCTTGTGTTTCTCTAGCATGCTGTAAATTTTCATGCCATTTGGAGTCCTGTAGCTATACATTTTGCTGCTGTCTATATAGCTTTAGGCTGAAAACTGCACTTTCATGAGGTGTTATTTTCACTAAGTCTGAAATAGTGTGTGAGATGCCATTTTGTGTCTTCTTTTCCTAGTGTTCCTTGCTGCCATGCTAGTTGTTGTTAGCCGTTTGTAGTAGTGCTTCTTGCCCTCTTCCGTGCCATGCCTTGCTTGAGCATATCGGAGTTGTGCAGCCCGTAGTTGTGGGGCGTAGAATATGCTATGCGGCTGGTTTTGGCAGATTGTAGTGACTTCTTGATTTGCTCGTATCTTTTGAACCGTAGCTCCGTTTTGATCGTGCCCTACATGAAACTTGCTTAGGATCTTGTGTAGTTTCATTTTCCCTTGCTGGTTGGGTGTTTTGAAGTGCTCGTAGCCGTCGTTGCACACATATTGCATTCATGCCATCATATCTTGCGGTTCTTGTATCTTTTGAACCGTAGCTCCGTTGGAGATGTTCTTTATGTGTAGATTGTTTGCCTTGACACGTAGAATCACGTGAACCTATTTGTTTTGCTGTTTAACAACTAATTAAATGTGTTAATTCAGATCTGGACAGAATTGTAAATTAACATGTGAGGTCGTTTCGGAGGTGCTATATGTCACTTCCGACCTCATTTAAAATGGCTAGATAGGTAGTTTAATTGTGCTTCACCTCTTGCCATGTTTAACCACATTTAATATTGCCGTGTATCTAATCGGGATAGAACTAAATAATAAACGTGGAGTTTCGTGAATATGCAACTCGTTGCATATTGAACTTCACTTAATGTGTAGTGTTTGTTCGTCGTGAATTGTCATGCCGTGTCTTGCATGTTTTCAGCTGCTCATGCATCATTTGTGTTGTGCATCGTGTGGTGAATTCCGTGTGTTGATTGTGTTTCCGGTTTGCTTCGTCTCGATAGAGTTCCGCAAGCGTGTCGGATGTGAGGACCCGTTTGACTACGTCGGTTCGTCTGCTTCACGGAGGCATTCTTCTTCCAAGCGGGATCTCAGGCAAGATGATCATTTCCCCAGATACCATTACTATCATTGCCATGCTAGTTTTACCGTTTCTATCGTTATGTCTCGTTGCCTACCACATGTTAAATAACAGCCTCTCAACAATGCCATGAAACCTTGAATCTGTTCAACCTAGCAAACCATTGATTGGCTATGTTACTGCTTGCTTAACCCTGTTGATAGCGTTGCTAGTTGCAGGTGCAGATGCTTCCATGTGAAAACATGGGTTCCTTGTTATATCACCATATTTAAATGTTATTTAATTTAAAGCACCTATATACTTGGTAAAAGGTGGAAGGCTCGGCCTTTCTAGCTTGGTGTTTTGTTCCACCTTTGCCCCCTTAGTTTCGGCTACCGGTGTTATGTTCCATAATTGAGCGCTCCTAACACGATCGGGGTTGTTATAGGGACCCCCTTGATAATTTGTTTTAGATTAAAGCTGGTCTGGCAAGGCCCAACTTTGGTACTACATTTGCCTAATAACCTAATAATAATGCATAGGGACCCGCCGGCACCCGCGGACTAATCTAATCAACCCCCGGGCCAGTGCTCCTCATGAGTGTTGGTCCCACCTGAGCCATGTCCGGCGCCCCTCTGGTCACCCGGAGGTTTAGCGATCCCGACGTCTAGCTCATCCGTCGTGTCCTGAGAACGAGGTACGCGACTCCTATCGGGATTGCCGACACGTCGGGCGGCCTTGCTGGATTAGTTTTACCTTTGACGAGATATCTTGTGCATCGGGATTCCGGTGATGCTTTGGGTAATCTCAGAGTTGAGGTTTTCCACTAGGGAATCCGACGAGATCGCGAGCTTCGTGATTGAGGATTTCTATGCGGCTTGTGGTAATTTGTGATGGACTAGTTGGAGCACCCCTGCAGGGTTAAATCTTTCGGAAAGCCGTGCCCACGGATATGTGGCAACGTGGATACTTTGTTTAACACTGGTTCTAGATAACTTGAAATTAATTTAATTAAAACATGCCAACTGTGTGCGTAACCGTGACTGTCTCTTCCGTGAGTTCCTTCTCCGATCGAGGACACGGTGGGGTTATGTCTGACGTAGGTAGGTGTTCAGGATCATTCATTCGATCATCAGTAGTTCACGTCCGTTATGCGTAGATCTTCCCCCTCTTATTTCTGGTACTCGTAAGTTTAGCCACCAAATATATGCTTAGTCGCTGCTGCAACCTCACCACTTAACCATACCTCATCCATTAAGCTTTGCTAGTCTTGATACCTTTGGAAATGAGATTGCTGAGTCCCCTGTGGCTCACAGATTACTACAACACCAGTTGCAGGTACAGGTAAAGGTTACTTGACGCGAGCGGGTTGATTGTTCATTTGGAGTTGCTTCTTCTTCTTCTTCTTCTTCTTCTTCTTCATCGATCTAGGATGGGTTCCAGGCCGGCAGCCTGGGATAGCAAGGATGGACGTCGTTCTTCTTTTGTCGTTTGTTTTCGTCCGTAGACGGACCCTGCTCTTACTCTTGATGATTATGTAATGTACTGATGTGACTCTGATGTAGCTTGTGGCGAGTGTAAGCCAACTCTGTATATATATCTCTTCTTTTCAGTACATGTACTTGTAACGATATCCATTCTTGCGACACGACGAGATGCGCTTCTATCCCTGACGAGGCCTTCGTGCCAAATTGAGGATAGGGTCGCATCATGGGCGTGACAAGTTGGTATCAGAGCCAGTACCGACCTAGGAGCCCCCTTGATTGATCGAACTTGGCCGAGTCGAGTCTAGAGAAAAACTACTTTGAGTCTAGTTATATATCGGAGAGTAGGATTCTTTTTTCTCCTCTTCTATGCTCTGGTGAGGAATCTTGACGTAATAATTTATTCTACCCCTCTTCCCACTCAAATTTTTTTTAGGATCACGCGGATATTCTTGAGATCTATGTGATGCCGATGTGACGGAGTTCTGTCTTGGTGCCTCCTGTCTGACTTGATTTTCTTCCGGGGAGTTGAGCTCCAGGGGATTCTTGAGAACATCGTTATCATTCAGATTTCTTAGTATCTCAGTACGAAGGATGTTCGTAATTGCTTCAATACTAGTAGTGGCGAGATAACCCCGATGTCCCCAGTACTGGTGCAGATTGTTCGGGAGTACTGCCATACTTTGTATCATCGTGATCACGAGGGTCTGTTGTAGATGAAGGTCCGAGATTCTGGTTGTGTGTTGACGGATGTGATACAGGTGACGGGTTAGTATAGGAGTTGTGTGATATTACTCCTTGTATCCGTGTACCAGATTGCATGACCAGATATTTCGGGAATTCATAGGTGGGAATTCAAGTAGTTGCTTATAGGACAATCTTCCAACAAATGCATGATGTTAGGTTGGGGTTCGACATCTAGTGGATTCGTTTGTTCACGGTCGACTTACAGCGGTACACGTTGTGTCTTAAAGAGTCCTTGTAGCTTGCTACGACTCGGGGACGCTTCGTATGTCGTGTGCACTACCTTGCACTTGATGGCTACTGTAAAATCAAGCCCGTGCGATCCTGTCTACGAAAATATCGGACGAAATCTTTCTCATGAGTTTGTTTTGGCTAATTATAAGCCGCACCCCTTGTGTTGTTGGGATATGGTAATTCGAGTTGCTTCGATGTCAGATGGTGATTTCATATCCTTCCAAGAGCGGTTCTCATATTTCTATGGGAATGCTAATTAATCGTCTTGCTTAATCAGTTGTCTTATCAATTTTGTCAACCGGAGTCGCCATATCAATTCTTTTTCAACCGGTGTGTTTCTCTTCAAGTGAATTCCATCATCTCCTATTTTGCAAGATCATTCTCTGAATTCTTTCCGGAGTTGTATCATCTAGCGAAAGTTGTCTTTGTTTTTCCCCACCCTCCCGCCCTTTTTCTTCAGTCATTCAATTTTCATCCAAGAGTTTTCTTTTCATTGTGCTTCCGCTGTATGTTCTTTTCTCTCGTAACCGGTGATTCATTGTGAAGATTCTCAGGAGTCGAGTTCATCATTTCTTCATTTTGTTCTTTTCTAGTGAATTTAATTCAGATATCCGTGTTCATCATATCCTTTTTATCCTTGTAATTCTTTCCTACGTTGGAAATTGTTATGAGTCTATCTTGCTATTCATTCCTCTTTTTCCTATCCGGAGTGCTGAAGATATCTCTGAGTTTCGAGTTTTCAATTCTTTTAATTATTTCGAGGTGCTAACCTCATCTAGCCCTCTTCATACCGGTGCAATATCAATCTTTCTAGCAATCTTTTCTAACGGTGGTTTCTTTGAGTGGGCCCATAACCCACAGGTTCTTCCCAGGATCTTACCTGGCTCTTTAATCTTTTCTCGGAGTTCTCTATTTATTTCAACTATGACGTAAGTATGAATTTCATCAGTCATATCCCTTCTCCAAGGCCTATTCGAATTAATTCTCATATTTGGTTCAACCTTTCATTCCTCATTATTCCGGAGTGTCTCAGCTATTCTTGGTGTTGTTTCTCGTCATCATTCTCACCTTGCAATTCGAAGGAGTGTTTCTCGTAAATCTTGGTTCATTCTCTTAAATATTCATCATTTCAGCCTTGTGTTATCATCTGTAATTGTTTCCAATCATGAGTGATTAATTTCTTGCTATCCGGTGCATTTCTGAGTTTTCTTCATTCTCGATTCTCCGAAGGTCATCATTTCAGAAGATTCTTCGTACTCAGCTTTCAGCTTTCATCCTCAATTCTTCTCAATTGTTGTCTCTTCGTTCGTCTCTCGATTATCCGGTGCCGTGTTTAAGTTTTCTTCTCTCAGGTGGATCATGATCTCTTCTTTATCGTGCATCTCCATTAATTCTTGGTATTCCCATTCAATTGTGAATTCTCACCGGTGCCTCTTTCAAGATTTCTTCTAGTTTGTGCTCATATCTCTCGTTAATCATTTCAAGAAGTATAAGTGGTATGCTAATTCCGTTGCTTGTCATCAATTAAACTTGATGAAGGATAAGCATAACATAATCCTTATTCTTGTTCATAGTAATCTGAATTCTTCTTCCGGAGGACTCATGATATCAATTCTTTTCTCAAGTATCTGTTCTCTTGCATTCCCAAGTGCATTTGTTCTTCCTTTATCCTTTGAGGTGGTATTATAGCCTTCTTGTTAGTGTAGGAGCCTCGAAGAGTTTTTCCTTTCAAGAATGAGATAATTAAAACCACCAATTCTTTGGTCATGAGATATTTTCAACCCAGGATTTCTTCATTGAGCTATCTTGGTTTGGATTTCACCTATAGCTTTTTCCTGTGGATTGTTGCTATCATGGTGCTTGTCATTAATCCCAGTTCTCAATGTATCCTCTCGGTGTAAGTAGTTTTCATATCTTTGCTTTCGTCAATCCTTGTTCCTTTTAGTGGTTGTTTGTCACCTCATATTTGTTGAGATGATTTTCAGAAGCCCACTACTATCTGGTTCTTTTCGTTGTTGGTTTTCCAACTACTCCGTCTATTCTCCTATCCGGGGGCTCTTCAATTCTATCTGATGATAGTTGTCATTTCTTTCTTCATTCTCTTCTTCCGTATGAGCTAGTTCATATTCTATTGTTCTCGAGACATTGTGAATTTGCTCTTTTGGGTCAATCTTGTTGTTCTATCAAGATTATGGTGTTCCCTTGCTCTATTTACTTGTTTGTTGTGATTATTGTCTAATTCTCCTACCTTTTTGAATATTTTTTTGTCCCTTTTCCTACCGAAGTGCTGCCGAAATTTTCCGTGAATTCTGGCTCCTTTCTCATATCAATCCTCACCTCTTTGCAATCTTCAAGGATCGTTGGTTTCACTTGTTTTTCAAAGAAGCGACTAAGTTTTACCTCTTGTTCTTTCTCATCTTCTTACCCTTTCATTCTTGGATCTCGGGGCGAGATCCTCTTGTAGTGTAGGAGAGTTGTGACAGCCCGATGCCGACGTTCCAGAAGATTCCCCTTTTCTTTCCGTGTTCGTCGTGTGATTTATTTATTTGTCGCATCATCATCGCATCATTCACATCATATGCATTGCATCGGCGTCTCCGTTGCCGCCCGTTTTCAAAACTTGCATCCGTTGCTAGTTGCCGGTTCTCGTTGTTGTCCGTTCTGAGCCCGACCGCACACGCACGCGCCCGCGGCATCGTCGAAACTCTGTTTTAAAAGTGTGCGGAAAACTTTCTCTGATCGGGGTGAAACTTGGCACGCGGTCGTAATTAGTTCTAGCTAGGCCGCCTCTCGAATTTCGTCGCGATCGGAGTTCGTGTGGTACCCGAACGGTCGTCCGTAGCGGCACCGTATTCGGTCTATCGTCGGACGTGTTCCGGTGTTTTAAATTGCGTTGCCGCGCCGCCCGTTCTCCCTCTCGTCTCCGGATATCCCCTCTACACGGCCGCGTACCCATTCCCTTGTGCGGAATCGTCCGAATCCGACCCCGCGGTTGGATCCGGATCGCGATTCCGGTTAACCAAGCCCCCCGTTTGTTTATATATAGCCCCCATGCCTTAATTAGAGAGTCATCCCTAATCCCTCCTCGTTTTCCGCGCCACCCCACCAAACCCTAGCCTCCCTATCTCCCTCCTCCAGCCGTCGGCCCGCCCAGGCCCGAACCAAGCCCGTCAAAGCCCATGTGGGCCCGACCCCGAGTTCCCTGGCCGCACCTCCCATGGCAGCCTCGAGCTCGCCCAGGCCCTCCCCCGCGCCTTCCCTACCGGCGGCCGCTGTGCCCCTGCTGGCGCCGCCCTCCACCTGCGCCGGTGCCCCGCCGCCGCCATCGCCCTGCGTCGCCTCCCGCCTCCGCCTATGACCGGCACCACCGCCCTGTGCCAGATCTGCGCCGGCCGCCGTCCTCCGCCCGGAGCTCGCCGCCGCCGCCGGGAATGGGGCTCCCGTGCCCGGATCCCTCCAGATCCGGCCGGCCCCCACTATTTCCCCTTCCCCTCGCTGGGATTCCGTCGGCGTCGCCCCGCATCCCGGTCGCCGCCATGGCCACTGCCTCCCGCTTCGGCTCACGACGGGAGGGAGACGAGGCTCCTCCCGCGGGCCTCCAGTGCGAGCGCCAGGTGGGCCACGCGAGGACGCCCTCGGCCCAACGCCTCCTCGGCCCAGTTCGGCCTACCCCACCGACCAGGCCGGCCTCCTCCCGCCTCGGCCCAGCAGCGCCAGGCCGGCCTCCTCACGCCACCTCGCGCTGGGCCGCGTCCTCGCCTCGCTCCGGCCCAGTAGAAGCAGCAGCAAGCTGGCCCAGCTCCAGCGCCCGACCAGGCCGAGCCCACCAAGGTGAGCACCCCCCCAAGCCCTATTCTTCGTCCATGCACTGACTTGTTACCTCGCGCCCACCTGTTCGGCCCATTTAGGAATTTAATTAATTCCAGTTATTAGACGATATTAGATTGCCCGTAGATTTTATTCCGTAAGTCGGAACGAGGCGTGTAGCTTATGGTTTTCGCGTAGTTTTGCGCGTAGAATACGTTGGCGCAACTAGTATATTTATTTGACATGGTTTTACGTGCCAAACGCCTAGATTTGCGTGCTGTTTCAATAGGACGCGCCCCGTATTTAATTTTTGTGCAAGTCCGGACTGCCCGTATACCTTAGATAAAATACCTATGTTTTAGGGACCATTATGCCATGTATTTTAGACCAGTCATTTGTATTTTTGCGTGTATGGTTTGCCTCTAGTTTATTTTCCCGTATATAGGTTATTTTCCCGTATTTATGTGCGGCATTATTTTGTGTTGCAAACCCCACATATTTTATATGTTTCCGGGGTAGAAAAGTCCCATGGATTTTTCTGTGCAATTAGTTTTAGCTTTCGAGTAAGTTAGTTCGCGAGATATTTTGCTAAGTTGCCCTTTTGTTTAATTCGTAGGATTTATTCCGTGCCTCGTTTGAATTAGTTGTCAACTAGGGAGTTGATCTTGGATGTTTTGTTTATCCCCTGGTATTTTTAGTTGCGATAGAAATGCATGTTTAGGTGTGTTTTGATTGCCCTCAAATTGCTAGAAATAGTGCTGTTTTGGACGTGCTGAAATATTTCCAAGTCTGGAATCTGTCATTATTTTGTTGTTGTCTGGTCTTGCTTACATCTTGTGATCTGTAGATCTTTTGAGGTTGGTCCAATGGAGTTAGTTGTACTCCTTGTGTTTCTCTAGCATGATGTAAATTTTCATGCCATTTGGAGTCCTGTAGCTATAGATTTTCCTGCTGTCAATATAGCTTTAGGCTAAAAACTGCACTTTCATGAGGTGTTATTTTCACTAAGTCTGAAATAGTGTGTGAGATGCCATTTTGTGTCTTCTTTTCCTAGTGCTCCTTGCTGTCATGCTAGTTGTTGTTAGCCGTTTGTAGTAGTGCTTCTTGCCCTCTTCCGTGCCATGCCTTGCTTGAGCATATCGGAGTTGTGTAGCCCGTAGTTGTGGGGCGTAGAATATGCTATGTGGCTGGTTTTGGCAGATTGTAGTGACTTCTTGATTTGCTCGTATCTTTTGAACGTAGCTCCGTTTTGATCGTGCCCTACATGAAACTTACTTAGGATCTTGTGTAGTTTCATTTTCCCTTGCTGGTTGGGTGTTTTGAAGTGCTCGTAGCCGTCGTTGCACACATATTGCATTCATGCCATCATATCTTGCGGTGCTTGTATCTTTTGAACCGTAGCTCCGTTGGAGATGTTCTTTATGTGTAGATTGTTTGCCTTGACACGTAGAATCACGTGAACCTATTTGTTTTGCTGTTTAACAACTAATTAAAGGTGTTAATTCAGATCTGGACAGAATTGTAAATTAACATGTGAGGTCGTTTCGGAGGTGCTATATGTCACTTCCGACCTTATTTAAAATGGCTAGATAGGTAGTTTAATTGCGCTTCATCTCTTGCCATGTTTAACCACATTTAATATTGCCGTGTATCTAATCGGGATAGAACTAAATAATAAACGTGGAGTTTCGTCAATATGCAACTCGTTGCATATTGAACTTCACTTAATGTGTAGTGTTTGTTCGTCGTGAATTGTCATGCCGTGTCTTGCATGTTTTCAACTGCTCATGCATCATTTGTGTTGTGCATCGTGTGGTGAATTCCATGTGTTGATTGTGTTTCTGGTTTGCTTCGTCTCGATAGAGTTCCGCAAGCGTGTCGGATGTGAGGACCCGTTCGACTACGTCGGTTCGTCTGCTTCACGGAGGCATTCTTCTTCCAAGCGGGATCTCAGGCAAGATGATCATTTCCCCATATACCATTACTATCATTGCCATGCTAGTTTTACCGTTTCTATCGTTATGTCTCGTTGCTTACCACATGTTAAATAACAGCCTCTCAACAATGCCATGAAACCTTCAACCTGTTCAACCTAGCAAACCACTGATTGGCTATGTTACTGCTTGCTTAACCCTGTTGATAGCGTTGCTAGTTGCAGGTGCAGATGCTTCCATGTGAAAACATGGGTTCCTTGTTATATCACCATATTTAAATGTTATTTAATTTAAAGCACCTATATACTTGGTAAAAGGTGGAAGGCTCAGCCTTTCTAGCCTGGTGTTTTGTTCCACCTTTGCCCCCTTAGTTTCGGCTACCGGTGTTATGTTCCATAATTGAGCGCTCCTAACACGATTGGGGTTGTTATGGGGACCCCCTTGATAATTCGTTTTAGATTAAAGCTGGTCTGGCAAGGCCCAACTTTGGTACTACATTTGCCTAATAACCTAATAATAATGCATAGGGATCCGCCGGCACCCGCTGACTAATCTAATCAACCCCCGGGCCAGTGCTCCTCATGAGTGTTGGTCCCACCTGAGCCATGTCCGGCGCCCCTCTGGTCACCCGGAGGTTTAGCGATCCCGACGTCTAGCTCATCCGTCGTGTCCTGAGAACGAGGTACGCGACTCCTATCGGGATTGTCGACACGTCGGGCGGCCTTGCTGGATTAGTTTTACCTTTGACGAGATATCTTGTGCATCGGGATTCCGGTGATGCTTTGGGTAATCTCAGAGTTGAGGTTTTCCACTAGGGAATCCGACGAGATCGCGAGCTTCGTGATTGAGGATTTCTATGCGGCTTGTGGTAATTTGTGATGGACTAGTTGGAGCATCCCTGCAGGGTTAAATCTTTCGGAAAGCCGTGCCCGCGGTTATGTGGCAATGTGGATACTTTGCTTAACACTGGTTCTAGATAACTTGAAATTAATTTAATTAAAACATGCCAACTGTGTGCGTAACCGTGACTGTCTCTTCCGTGAGTTCCTTCTCCGATCGAGGACACGGTGGGGTTATGTTTGACGTAGGTAGGTGTTCAGGATCATTCATTCGATCATCAGTAGTTCACGTCCGTTATGCGTAGATCTTCCCCCTCTTATTTCTGGTACTCGTAAGTTTAGCCACCAAATATATGCTTAGTCGCTGCTGCAACCTCACCACTTAACCATACCTCATCCGTTAAGCTTTGCTAGTCTTGATACCTTTGGAAATGAGATTGCTGAGTCCCCTGTGGCTCACAGATTACTACAACACCAGTTGCAGGTATATGTAAAGGTTACTTGACGCGAGCGGGTTGATTGTTCATTTGGAGTTGCTTCTTCTTCTTCTTCTTCTTCTTCTTCTTCTTCATCGATCTAGGATGGGTTCCAGGCCGGCAGCCTGGGATAGCAAGGATGGACGTCGTTCTTCTTTTGTCGTTTGTTTTCGTCCGTAGACGGACCCTGCTCTTACTCTTGATGATTATGTAATGTACTGATGTGACTCTGATGTAGCTTGTGGCGAGTGTAAGCCAACTCTGTATATATATCTCTTCTTTTCAATACATGTACTTGTAACGATATCCATTCTTGTGACACGACGAGATGCGCTTCTATCCCTGACGAGGCCTTCGTGCCAAATTGAGGATAGGGTCGCATCATGGGCGTGACAAGTTGCCCTCTCCATGTACCGTTCCTTTTGTCTATGATACTGTACTTGGCTTTCTGGCTTTTCTATAGGACCCTTCCTATTTAAAGATCACTCGACCAATTTCAAGTGTGTTAAGTGCCATCTCTAATATCAATGCATTTTCCTACATTTTTAACATAACCCCACTCCTTTTCCATTTGTTGTTTATTTTGCACGTTGATGGTCATGGAGAAGAGAAGAGAAGAAGATTTAGTATATGTTTTCTTTTAGTTCTTATTTCCTTTTTTTCTTTTACTTTTTGATCCATTTTTTGCGGAATACTTTTTGATCCATTGTAAGTGATGATGATTTAGTAACTTTTAGTTTGCATACCATTGGTAAAGATTATTCTTTCTAATTACAATGTATATTCTGTATGATCACTCTGTAATTTTTTGATCAACAATAGAATGTATTATCTCTTTATCCATTTCATTCTGTATTTTCAAACTTATAGTTAAGTTTGTGTTGTTTATTTATTTATTACAGTAAAGTTTGATCTCCTATTTATTTATTCTGAATTATATTATTGTGATCCATTTCCATTTCATAAATGAAGTGCACTTTAATCCTTTTCTATACTATTTGAATTGTGATCCAAATACTCATAAATGACCATATGTCATGCCAAATTCTATACTCGTGTCAAATTCATCCAAAATCAACTAAGTTCAATTGAAGTTTTAGATTTGGTATAGTTTCGAAGAATTGAATCCAACTCCTTATAAATTTCGGTACATGGATTGCTCCAATATCCACACATAATATCTATCTTGGAAAATTTTAAACTTTTCAGCTCAGTTTTTTGAACATTTCTAAAACCAAGGGAACCCATCACAAAAATCCACACTCGGGTGTCATGTGACTGCGCGGTGCGGTGGCCCAACCCTCCCACCGCGACCTTGGCCCAAACACCCCGCACCGCACCCTCACCAACCCCCTACCGCGCGCATCCGGTCGAACACCTCGGCCGCACCCACCACCACCGCCACCCACCTCCCAAGCGCACACGCGCCGCACTCCTATATATCCCCACGCCCCCCAATCGCCACCACTCGCCGCCCACCTCCCTCCCCCTCTCCACTCCCCCCACCCTCCGCCGACGCCGCAATGGACTCCGTCGCGTCGTGGGGGCTGACGCCGCTGGCGGACGCGGACCCGGACGTCTTCGACCTCATCGAGCGGGAGAAGCGGCGCCAGCGGAGCGGGATCGAGCTCATCGCGTCGGAGAACTTCACCTCCTTCGCCGTCATCGAGGCGCTCGGCTCGGCCCTCACCAACAAGTACTCCGAGGGCATGCCGGGGGCCCGCTACTACGGCGGCAACGACGTCATCGACGAGATCGAGAACCTCTGCCGCGACCGCGCCCTCGCCGCCTTCCGCCTCGACGCCGCCTCCTGGGGCGTCAACGTGCAGCCCTACTCCGGCTCGCCCGCCAACTTCGCCGCCTACACCGCGCTCCTCAACCCGCACGACCGGATCATGGGGCTCGACCTCCCCTCCGGCGGACACCTCACCCACGGCTACTACACCGCCGGGGGGAAGAAGATCTCGGCCACCTCCATCTACTTCGAGAGCCTGCCCTACAAGGTCAGCGCCGCCAACGGCTACATCGACTACGACAAGCTCGAGGAGAAGGCCATGGACTTCCGCCCCAAGCTCATCATCTGCGGTGGCAGCGCCTACCCCAGGGACTGGGACTACGCCAAGCTCAGGGCCATCGCCGACAAGATCGGGGCCATGCTCCTCTGCGACATGGCGCACATCAGCGGGCTGGTCGCCGCGCAGGTATAATCACCACAAACTCACCTCAACTAGTAGTTACATTCAGAAATTGGATCTTAACTTCAAAATTACTTTTTCATGTGATGCGATCTGGTTGTTGGGATCTTAAGTATTAGCCTATTAGGTGCATACAGGACCTGGTTGCTGAGTTTTCTACGTAGTTGTATATTATTGTCTTTTAGCTGTATGCATCTGTTAGATCTGTGCATGTTTCACGGAGTGGTTGGTGGTTTGGTGCCGGGTTGTTCTCAACTGGAAAATACTCTGCTTACCGGGAATGTTGCTAGTAGATCCTATCCGACTAACTGAATAGCAATTTGGTATCCGTTTGCATAAATGTGTAATAGTTTCTTAAAATGTTGTGTAGTAATTTCAGACAATCCAAGATTGAAGAAGTAACAACATTTTTTTATTCCTGATATAACATGCAACCTAGAATGTTGCTAATAGTTCATATCTACAACTGAGTAGCACTTTGGTATTTGTTGCATAAATATGTAATAATTTCTTGAAAACTTTTGTAGTAATTTCAGACAAATAGAAGATTGAAAATCAACAAAAAATGTTTATTTCTGACAGAACATGCAACAGTCTAGAGTTCAGACTGAAGTGAAATTGTTTGTTATAATAAAAGCTTCATTAATAGAATTTGAAATAAATGTTTTAAATCAGCTAAAACTAAACACCGATCAACTATAGTAATAGATTTTCTGTGCACATACATGACAACAAGTAAAGTTATTTGTTTGATAAAAGCTTCATTGATCGATTTTGCAATAGATGTTTCAAAACAGCTAAAACTGAACACCATTCAACTATAGTAGAAGATTTTCTGTGCACATACACAACAAGTGTATTATTGTCGATATGAATTATTAAGTAGGCACCAATTAACGTATAGAATGCCAGCTCTTATAATATCTTTTCATCATACTACATAGAACAGGTTCTGAGTCCTGATTTTACATATGGCCCAGTCTAAATATAATGTGCCACTTGACTCAGATAACTGATGTGCATATTCCTTCTGTATGTTACTTAGTCAGAGAAAAACTACATGTGTTACTTTATTTTCCTGAAGTTCGTCTGAACTGTGCTTTCCTGTAAGAAAAGCACAATACTTATATCAAGTATAGTCTTGAAAAATACATGTAATGTACTAATGTTGATGTAATCTTATGGTATCTGAGATGCTTACTGTTTCCTTTCTTTCATCTAGGAAGCTGCAAATCCTTTTGAGTTCTGTGATGTGGTTACCACCACAACACACAAGTCCCTCCGAGGACCAAGGGCTGGCATGATCTTCTACAGGAAAGGCCCTAAGCCTGCGAAGAAGGGCCAGCCTGAGGGTGCTGTGTATGACTACGAGGACAAGATCAACTTTGCGGTGTTCCCATCGCTCCAGGGTGGTCCTCACAACCACCAAATTGCTGCCCTTGCAGTTGCCCTGAAGCAAACTTTGACACCTGGATTCAAGGCCTACGCAAAGCAGGTCAAGGCCAACGCTGTTGCCGTTGGAAAGTATCTCATGAGCAAGGGCTACAAGATGGTGACCGATGGAACTGACAACCACCTTGTTCTATGGGATCTCCGCCCTCTTGGCTTGACTGGTACGCCAGTTTATTTGTGCAGAGTTGATTTTCTGGCTGTCCTATCATCACTTGTTCTAATATTGGCTTATGTCTGTAGGAAACAAGGTCGAAAAGATGTGTGACCTTTGTAGCATTACATTGAACAAGAATGCTGTCTTCGGTGACAGCAGTGCATTGTCCCCGGGTGGTGTCCGCATTGGTAAGAATCACTCAATCTGCTTTTCTGTTTTAATTACATCTGCTGGTACTGCAAGCCTGAAGAAATTATTACTACCTCCATCCGAAATAGATGAGTTTCTAGAATGCGTGTAGTCAAACTTTTCATTCATTAGATTGGTTATTAGAAATATTTCCATATTTGCAATTTATAATTAATGGGCGGAGGCTACTTTATTCATGTTGCATACATTTCAATGTGAGCAATCAGGGTCATTCTTGACTTGTTATTTACTGCTGTTGACCTGATAATTTTTCTCTGAAATAAAAAAGCCCTCAGTACAAACTATATTGCCCGGGCACTATATTTGGGAACTGGGAATGACCTTTTTGATCCCTTAATATAAAGTAACTCTGAGAGAGAGAATCTTCAATAAGTTGAGAGATTTGCCTGTGATGGGATACCAGGTACCTGATCTACAAGCCCTGTTATGCATGTTGACATAGCTGAGAGGCTTTACATGATGACTGCGAACAATTTCATAGTTAGGGATCATGTTTTAGTTCCTACTTCTTTCGTGCCACATTAACTGCAGAAATGTCGTCTGAGTAAATTCTGGCTATTGTTTTCAGGTGCTCCTGCTATGACCTCCAGGGGTCTGGTTGAGAAGGACTTCGAGCAGATCGCCGAGTTCCTCCACCAGGCAGTGACCATCTGCCTGAACATCCAGAAGGAGCACGGGAAGCTGCTCAAGGACTTCTCCAAGGGCCTGGTGAACAACAAGGACATTGAGAACCTCAAGGTCGAGGTCGAGAAGTTTGCCCTCTCCTTTGACATGCCCGGCTTCACGCTCGAGAGCATGAAGTACAAGGAGTAGGATGATGATACATATGCCATGGTTGTCTCGCTTCTAAGCCTTGTTGGCCGCGGCGCAATGCCCACCGTGCTGTGCTTCTATGAGATTTATTGGCTCGCCCTGGAGCCCTGGATAGTTTTGTAAACGCCTCCCACCTCTTGTGCTCTGTTTGCCGTCCACATCCCCATCATATTTCTTTGTAGGAATTGTTCGCGTGGGATCATGGAATGTCGAGTATTTGCCAATAATCTTCCATATTATTTTTGTGTACGCAATGCACATGGGAAAAAAATCTGTGTTGTTTTCCGTTTTGAGAGAGGTCTGATCAATCAACTCGACGTTACACTCACGTGTTGGCTAGATTTATGTACGTGGTTTTAGTTTACTTTTGTTAAACTATACTTGTTCAGATATCAACGCAGGATAATGCCACCGATATAGTGTCTAGAGAAAGAAGGCGTATTCAGATATCACCGCAGGATAATACCACCGATAGTCTCATAGTGTCTGACAAAGAAGAAACCACAGTTCTCCATCGATACTGTGCGGGGCGGGTTTGGCTAGGACTAAAGCCCTTGCCGTCGCCGTCAAGGAAGCCCACCATCCGACATCTTTTTTGGCGACTCTCCTCGGGGGGAGGGATCGTTGGATCCCATTTGTGCAGATTTGTTTTTTCTTTAGATTTAGACCCTGGTAGCTTAGGGTTCTTGGATCGTCTGACGTCTTGGCTTCGACGATGATGGCGATGCTAGAGCTCCAGATTCTTCACCGACAAGGCGATCATATCTATGGTCGGTGATGGATTTAGAAATCAGTCTATTCAAGCGGGGATATCGTAGCGGCGATAGCATCCTTGTGGTGGACTTGTGTCCTCGGGTTCCACCATTGCGACGACGTCTGCTCCAGCGTCGACGCAGAGCTTGAGAGGTAGTCCAGGAACGGATGCAGATTGTGGTATGCATTAACAACATCTGGAAGACGAAACATGTGTTGGGTTCGTGGTTGATGGTGGCAGGTATGGTTTCTTCCTTCGGCGTCTTAGTCGTGGTGGGATGTCAGACCTGGAGTTTGATGGCGCGTCCCGGGTGTTGCCCCGGTCTGATTCGTTCAACAGTAATGGTTTCATCTTTGGTGAGCCAACTTGGAGATCCGCAAAGGTACATATCAACGATGGAGCCATGTCGAGCTCGGATGAGGAGGTAATCCGTCATTATTTTTTTGGTGGCTGCTGTGGTGGTACCGGAGGCAGGTGATGGACGTTGGTGTCAAGTTCAACGATGTTTTGATATATTTTCAATTTTGTCGTGTCAACATGCCTTGTAATTTGACCTTTATGATATAAATGAGAGACGTATTACCATGTAAAAAAAAGAAAAGACTGTTTCGATAGTAAAATGTGATATTTTCGAATGTCCATGTTCATCTGCATCCGGTCAAGAAAAAAAATCATAAAATATATACAATAAATTTTAAAAAACATTTTTTCATGGTAGATAATTTGATAGGCGGGGTGCATTTAAATTATACTCCTTCCGTCTCAAATTAAGTGTCGCAAATTTATAACTAAACTAGTACAATATTTATACTAAGTCACCGACACTTATTCTGGGACGGAGGAGTAGATCATTTGAACATATGAGTAGCTCTTAACAAACAAATAAAAATTGAATAAAAACAGAAAATGAACAATATTTTTTACATACCTCAAATTTATCTTTTTGCGGAGAGATACTCAGATTTTTAAATGATTTGAAATTTAAAACACACCTCATGCATCAAATTATCTATCATGAAAAAAGGTTTTTATTATTTGTTAAAAAAAATCAACGCGGGTGTAGATGAGCCTAAACACTGAATCACTGCTATTTGAATATTTGTGTTTCTTTGGCACATTCTCGTTCTTACAACATCTCCAGCCGTTCGGCCCCTCACGGGCTTGAAATAGCACCGTCTTGGGGCGTGCCGCCAAAAAAATCGATTGGCGGGGGGGGGGGGGGGGTTCCATCTGACCCCCAAGGTCGCCGAGACGCCATTTTTAAAAAGCAAACTCAGTCAAAATTCGACCAAACTAGTCGCCCCAGCCGTCGTCCTTGTTGCACCCATGTCCTGGATCGCCGTGGCGGACGGGGTTGGACGGCCCGGGCGCCTCCTTGTCACTTTGAGCATGACGACGACGCCCTCCTTGTGGCCGCGGTGCCGGGCGATGATCTACTCGATGGCGCGGCGCTCGCGCTCCATCTCCTTCCGGATGTAGTCATCCCACGCCCATTTGAGGGCGGTCTCCTCGTCGACGGCCATGGCCTCGTGCTCCTTCTTCATGGGTAGGTGCGTTGGCTCGGTCTTCGGCATGACGAGGCAGGAGGAGGAGGCCGGAGGAGAAGGGACGCCACCCTCGTTGATGATGAGGGCGCCGCTGCGCCTGCGCCACCCGAGCGGTGTCTCCCGTGGCTCCGGCTTGACGGTGAGGGGCACAAGCAACCCGGAGGAGCGGGAGCGGGAGCCGGACGAGGAGGAGGAAAACGTCTCCATGCTCCTCGGCGCCCATGAACTGCCGCGACGGCAGGAGAAGGAGGGGGGCGCCGGGTACTCCAATCGCGCGGTCGTGGTCGCCCCACCATAGGCGTCGCCCCTCGGAGTTGAAGCGGCCCGGGGGTGTTGGAAATATGCCCTAGAGGCAATAATAAAATGGTTATTATTATATTTCCTTGTTCACGATAATCGTTTATTATCCATGCTATAATTGTATTGATTGGAAACTCAAATACATGTATGGATACATAGACAACACACTGTCCCTAGTGAGCCTCTAGAGTAGCGCAACACAGAAAGATATTTCTGTGAAGCCTACATCAATTGAAGAGGAAGCTAATGATGATGATCATACAACTTGAGATCATGTTGCTATTGAACCTCGTAGGTTGATAAGGGCACGCACAGCTCCTCAGTGGTACGTTAACTGTCACACCCTGTATTTGTACCACTTTCTCACGTTATATTTTACAAATTTTGGAACCAATTAAAACTTTTTGAGTGCTTGTCATGTCTGATTTGATTACAACTTACTTGTGTGCTTGATTGTGTTTTAATTCACCAAAACTACCTTCTCTCTAAAAAATTCTCTCCTTGGACCCAAACTCTTGCCAATGAACATGCCATGTGTATAGGACCAGAAACTATTCTTAATAAAATATTATTTCAACAAAAGGCATTTATTTATTTTTAAAGCTTCAAAACCCCTGAATTGAGATTTGCACTACAAGTCCTTAATCTAGGAGGGATGTTTTACCCTAAAGATTTTTCTTTGATTCTATTATTAAAATAACTTCCCAAGATCATAAAATAATTATTTTAAAATTTATTTTCCTATTTTATTTAAACACCCCTTTCCGAGGCAAAAAATGGTATTTCATAGGGAAAAAATATTTTCCTACCTTAAAAATATTTGAGAAAATTTACGGAAATCCATAGGACTTATATTTTCCATATATGTGAGTTTCAACACATGGTCATGTTCAAAATATTAGGCAAAACCCCTCAAAACCATTTCCGCCTATTCTACGTTTTTGAAATATTTTCAAAGGAAATATTCTCTACAAATATCAGGAACATTATACCATGTCCCACATGTTATATGAGGTAACCCTGCAAAATTTCATCCCCATCCAGGTTGATTTAATTCACCTAAGAAACCTGAAACCCTTCGTGTCCAGAACCAAGTTTGGACACCTCTACATTACCAAGTTTGCCCTATTGCTCTCAAACTTTGCAGGAGTGATACAACCCTCAAATAAGGGTGCCACACCAATTTGTGCATTTGTGGGAGTTGGTTTACTCACCTTGGTTCACAGAATCTGATTCTGCCCATTTCTAGAGTTTTCCATGTTTGCATTGTTAACCTTGCTCAAATGAGCTCAAACTTGGTGAATCCTACTATTTTTGCCCATCATTTAATACTGTTAATTATCACTAGATTTGGTGAGGTTTATCTTGCTCAAACCTGCATCAAACACCTTGTGGTGATTTAGTAAAACAACTACTTTCACCCCTTCTACTTTCTTCCTACACTCCAAACTTTTATCACAAGTCTGTTGTTCAGCCCCACATCTGTACCCGAGAGCCCTAACTCTAATTCAATGGGAGGAAGACAAAATCCTCAATTCCTTTTCTGGTTCACCCCTCGCACAGACTGCCTCTCACTTTTCCTTGACCCCACTTCTCTCCTCGGCTCCAAAGTCTCCCACGGGCATCTCCAAAGCCCCCAGACACTAGTAGACATGATGGGGGCGTGCCAAAGCGTGCCAACATGTCGTGGCATGCCAAAATATTACTAGAAAAAGGCTTATCCCCAATATCACTATTAGTGGGGCACCATAATGGTGGTGCGCCACTGCTATATAGCAGTGGCGCACCAGAATCAGGTGTGCCATTGCTATGTTTTTACTAATGGCGCACCACATGAGCAGTGCGCCATTGCTATTTTTTGGTCCATCCCCACCCCCACCAGACATAGCAATGGCGCACCACACCTAGGTGCGCCACTGCTATGCTACATAGAGTGGCGCACCTAGGCGTGGTGCGCTATTGCTATTTTTTGGTCCATTCCCCCACCAGACATAGCAATGGCGCACCACACCTAGGTGCGCCACTGCTATGCTACATAGTAGTGGCGCACCTGGGCGTGGTGCGCCATTACTAACGTCACACACACACAAACACACCCCCTGGATTGCCTTTTAAGTTTTTTTTTAAAAATAAAATGATAAAAGATTCAAAAAAATAGATGCCTATGTGTTATGTGTTCTAGTTGTTAGGAAAATTAACAAACACGAATTTTGATTTTTTTTGCAAAAGGCCGGCGTATTTCGGTAAAATGGCCGTAACTTTTGCATACGACCTCCGATGAAAAGTTTTTTATATGAAAAATCATCTACTCGAAAAGTTACATCCGAATTCAACTGGGGGAACCCCGTTGAAGATTTTTAGAATTTCCAAAAACCTAACAGAAAAAAAGTTATGATGCTTTTAAGATCTGGAGGCAAAAAAATAAAAAAAAAATGCAATAAATAAATAAATTAGCAATGGCGCACCTTACGAATAATGCGCCGCTACTATTTTCCCGCCTTCACAATTCAAAAAAATAGCAATGGCGCACCAGTGCAAGGTGCGCCACTGCTAAGTTGGGCTAAAAGGGCCGGCCAGCCACTATCACCTTCATTCTTCTCCTCCTCTCCTCCACTCCATCTCCTCCTCTCCTCCTCTCCTCCACTCCATCTCCTCCTCTCCTCCTCTCCTCCACTCCATCTCCTCCTCTCCTCCTCTCCTCCACTCCATCTCCTCCTCTCCTTCTCTCCTCCACTCCATCTCCTCCACTCCATCTCCTCATCTCCTCCTCCCCTCCTCTCCTCCACTCCATCTCCTCCTCTCCTCCTCCTCCTCATGGTGCTCCTCCTCCGGTGAACTCCTCCTCACGGTGCTCCTCCTCCGGTGACCTCCTCCTCCCTCCTATCCTCCTCACGGCGCTCCTCCTTCGGAAACCTCCTTCTCCCTCCTCTCCTCCTCACGATGCTCCTCCTTCCTCTCCTGCTCATGGTCCTCCTCCTCTCCGGCGACCTCCTCCTCCCTCCTCTCATGATCCTCACGGTCTCTCCTCCCTCCTCCTCTACCCCCGGCCACATGTGGAGCTCCCCCGACACAAAGAATGATCCAGGTCGAGAATGAAATTTGAAAAAAATTCAAGCAACAAAAAAGAGCAAAAAACAAGCCAAAAAAAAAATGAGCTAGATCTAGATCCAGATCCAAATTCAAAATTCAAAAATAGCAATGGCGCACGGTGGGGGTTAGATGGTGCGCCACTACTATTTTCCCGCCTTCAAAATAAAAAAAAATCAAGAAATAATAAAAAAAGTTACCAGTGGCGCACCAGAGGTGCGCCATTGCTATTTGTTACTAGTAATGGCGCACTACAAGGTGCACCACTGTTACCTGCAATACTAATGGCGCACCAGAGGTGCGCCATTAGTATTTGTTACTAGTGGTGTGGTAATAATGGCGCACCTATAGTGCGCCATTAATAGCAAAAAGTGGTGCGCCACTAATAGCCTTCTATCTAGTAGTGAAACTACGGTCTGGACGCGCCACAGTGCATGTCCGCACCGAGGAGGCCATCCTTGGCTAGGCCTCGCGCCCACACACTGTCTGGCTTTGACTGCCTCGACAACCGGTGCCAGCGCCGCGTTGGGACCCTTCTCTCTCCTTTTCTCTTGTCCCTGGCGACGCGTGCCCGCGCCCGCCCGAAGCGGTCAGGTGGCGCTTGCCACCGCAACGCGCAAGGAGCCAGCCCCGCTCCCCCTCAATGCCTTCTTCGGATGTAAACCACGCCCATGAAGACCACGGGCTCATTCCCAAGCCTTCTCTCCTCCTCTAGCCATTGACATGGCCTCGCCGGCGCACCACCGTTCGGTGGACCGCGCCACGCCTATATAAAGGCCACCCAGCCTCTCTCCCTCCTCTGGAACCTTTCTCTCACCTCCAATCGACCACTCAATCACTCCACTTGAGCTCCCCGAGCACCAGTGCTCGAGATCGACCGAGGCGCCGTCGCGTTGGGACTCCGTCGATCTTGGGACACAGGCCCACTCCGGCCTCCATTTCACCTCCATCGTGACCGCAACAAGCCCTAGCCTCACCTCCACCTCTTTCCCGCTCCTCTCCCTTCGCTGAATGTCGGCACCGACCACCTCCCGACGCCCTCCGCCGCAGCCTCCTCGCCACCGGCGACTCCGACCACCTCAGCCACTCCCTCGACCTCCATCCGAACGACGGGAGTGCGAGGAGTCCATGCGCTCACTTTCGCTCGCCATCGACGGAGCTGACGCCGGTGAGCTCCTCCCCCTTCTATCGTGAGGTAGAAGACGACCCCGACAGGGTGATCCCACATGTCGGTCTCAGTCTCTCTCTCTCTCACCCTCTCCAAGTCGCTGGCAACTGGGTCTCGCGCGTGAGGTTCAAACCTAACGGCGCGTGCTGGGCTAGCTGGCTGGGCCGGCCTAGCTGTTGGCCGAGTCTGGGCTAGGGTGCTGAGCCCTTTTTGTTTCTATTTTCTGGCATTTGCCAAATATTCCATAGGGAAAAATAATCCTCCAAATCCAATTATTTTTCCACCATAAATCTTGTAAAAATATGTAGTATTTAATAAAACTACTTGTATATTTTTTACAAAAACTTCTACACACAATTTTATTTTAAAACCTAGTTTTAAGTATTTTTGGCCTCTGTTAAAATAGATTTTGAAACTTTTTCACTCCAAAACCAAAGACAAATATTTTTAGATGTGAAGTTAGCATTTTACAGAGTAGGGTAACATTTTAGGAGTGAGTTTTGTGTTCTGTTTTTGTTGTGATTCTTATTATTGTTAATACTATCGCGACAATAGATCACGTGGTTGACGACGGAGTTTGACCCGAAGACTTACAAGACCCCGGAGACTTTGCTGACCAAGGCAAGCAGCCCTTCGACCATGCCTAAGAAACTTTTACTTGCATGTCATATGGTATCTTACTTATGCATATATTCCTGTTGGATCGGAGACCCCCCTTGTTGGGTTGTCCCCGAAGAACACCTCGTTGAAACCTACATTTGGGCATGACCCTATAACCTATGAGGGTTATGCATGTGGGATGTAGTTAGCTTCTAGTAATTGTTACGCAAAAAGGGATGGGAATATGCATGGTGACAATGAAGGGAGTGTTTACAAAGGCTTTTCAAAAACCCCGTCGGGTGCCACTAATGCCCGAGGGTGACGGTGTCGAGATGGATGACCACTTGAGAAAGAAGTAGTGTACCAAGAAGGGTTTTGGTGTGTGTGATTTCGGAAACGAGGTTAGATTTAAGAGTTGTCGACCGTCCCAACCTTACATGTGCGACCATGATACCCTTTATGGGACGGGGCTCTGTTGATTACTTTGGTTGATACTAGCAGAGAGCCCGCATTACTAGTGGCCGGAGTGACATGTTCACTCTCGTGACGGGGTCGTGCTAGGTATAGCGATTATGCTGTTTTTACATGTTCCGGGCACACCGTTGGTCCCTGCATGGATGATACGATCTAGAGTGAGGCTCGTATTGTTGGAAATATGCCCTAGAGGCAATAATAAAATAGTTATTATTATATTTCTTTGTTCATGATAATCGTTTATTATCCATGCTATAATTGTATTGATTGGAAACACAATACTTGTGTGGATACATAGAAAAAACACTGTCCCTAGTAAGCCTCTAGTTGATTAGCTCGTTGATCAAAGATGGTCAAGGTTTCCTGACCATAGGCAAGTGTTGTCACTTGATAACGGGATCACATCATTAGGAGAATCATGTGATGGACAAGACCCAAATTATATACGTAGCATATTGGTCGTGTCATTTTGTTGCTACTGTTTTCTGCGTGTCAAGTATTTATTCCTATGACCATGAGATCATATAACTCACTGGCACAAGAGGAATGCCTTGTGTGTATCAAACGTCACAACGTAACTGGGTGACTATAACGATACTCTACAGGTATCTCCGAAGGTGTCCGTTGAGTTAGTATGGATCAAGACTGGGATTTGTCACTCCGTGTGACACAGAGGTATCTCGGAGCACACTCGGTAATACAACATCACACACAAGCCTTGCAAGCAATGTGACTTAGTGTAAGTCACGGGATCTTGTATTACGGAATGAGTAAAGAGACTTGCCGGTAAACGAGATTGAAATAGGTATGCGGATACTGACGATCGAATCTCGGACAAGTAACATACCGAAGGACAAAGGGAATGACATACGGGATTATATGAATCCTTGGCATTGAGGTTCAACCGATAAGATCTTCATAGAATATGTAGGATCCAATATGGGCATCCAGGTCCCGCTATTGGATATTGACCGAGGAGTCCCTCGGGTCATGTCTACATAGTTCTCGAACCCGCAGGGTCTGCACACTTAAGGTTCGGCGATGTTTTATGCGTATTTGAGTTATATGGTTGGTTACCGAATGTTGTTCGGAGTCCCAGATGAGATCCATGACGTCACGAGGAGCTCCGGAATGGTCTGGAGGTAAATATTGATATATAGGAAGTCCTGTTTTGGTCACCAGAAAAGTTTCGGGCTCATCCGTAGTGTACCGGGGGTGCCGGGAGGGGTGCCGGGGACCATCGGGAGGGGTGTCACGCCCCAAGGGGTCTCATGGGCTATGGGAAGAGATAAACCAGCCCCTAGTGGGCTCGAATAAGTTCCCACTAAGGCCCATAAGGTTTGAGAAGGAAAAAACACAAGGTGGAAAGAGTTTCCAAGTGTGAAGGTGGAATCCTACTCCAAGTAGGATTGGAGTAGGACTCCTCCACCTCCAATTTCGGCCAAACCTTGAGGGTTTGAGGCTGACTCCTCCCCCCCCTCCCTCCTATATATACTAGAGGTATTGAGGGTTTTTGAGACACAACTTTGCCACGGCAGCCCGACCACATACCTCCACGGTTTTTCCTCTAGATCGTATTGCTGCGGAGCTCGGGCGAAGCCCTGCTGAGATAGATCACCACCAACCTCCGGAGCGCCGTCCCGCTGCCGGAGAACTCATCTACCTCTCCGTATCTCTTGCTGGATCAAGAAGGCCGAGATCATCGTCGAGCTGTACGTGTGCTGAACACGGAGGTGCCGTCTGTTCGGCACTAGATCGGAACGGATCGTGAGATGGATCGCAAGACGGTTCGTGCAACGGAGCGCGAGATGGTTCGTGGGACGGATCGCGGGATGGATCGTGGGACGGATCGCAGGACGGTTCGCGGGGTGGATTGAGGGACGTGAGGACGTTCCACTACATCGACCGCGTTTTTAACGCTTCTGTTGTGCGATCTACAAGGGTACGTAGATCGAAAATCTCCTCTCGTAGATGAACATCACCATGATAGGTATTGCGTGTGCGTAGGAAATTTTTTGTTTTCCATGTGACGTTCCCCAACACGTTTTATGTACATCATGTGGGCTGTGTACCAAACAAGTGGATTCTTTGTTTAGTGTCACCAGGGGAAAGGCATTGTTCGGGTGCTTAACTCGGATATGTAATATACCGCGAGTCATGGATGACACGGAAGCTCCCCGAGTCTCGTGGGTACAGCGCACAACCTCTGAAGAGCGTAAAACTATTTGAATAGCAGTGTCCACGGTCAAGGACAGTTGGGTGGTGCTTCTTAAACTACGTCCAGTCAGTTTTGCATAAAGCAAGTGTGTGTGTGTGAGAGAGAGTATGCGGGAAACATGATGCTCGAGCTAAGTTGGGTGACTTGGCATGATGGGTGTACATGGGATGTTCGACCCTCAGTTGATATTGATATTTGTAACCTGTTCAATGGTTACTACTGATCATGTTGTTGCACTAGGGAAAACCTGCTTTCCGCAAAATCAACATACTATTGTTATATCCTGTGTCGTTATTGCCTTGTTCCACATCATGGGTTGCTTGCTAGTACATTCAAAGTACTCATTGGCTTGCCACTGGTTATTTAATTGGCCAGGCATGGAAGAACCGGAGTTTGGAGAAGAGTTCGTCGGGGATGAACATGCAATCTAGGACGCTTCCCAGTCAGAATGCATGTAGGTTAAGGCAGATGGCATGGGTTCACACTATCAACCAAGTTATGCGCATTCAGTAGTGTGTTGGTGTGTCGGCCTTCGAGGCTGTATTTATGTAATGACTTGGCCCTAATTGCCCTATTTGTATCAGAAATTATGTATGGATGTAAGACTCTTGTTATTCAGTATATGTGTGTTCAGTGAGCATTGATCTCCGGGATCACTATACATGTGCATTCCGCGATCTCGACTTATAAGTCGGGGTCCCCATAGTAACCTTGTCTTAACAATCATGTTGTTGGACGACGATGGACCTACGAGCTATGGAGAAAAGATGGTGGGCACAGATTCCAACAAATGGTTAGAGGCCATGAAATGAGAGATAGGATCCATGTCTTAAAACAAATATGTACTTTGGAAGTATTACCTGAAGGGCGAAAGGCCATTCAGAATAAATGGATCTTTAAGAATAAGACGGCCGCCGGTGGTAATATCACCATTTATAAAGCTCGACTTGTGGTAAAAGGTTTTTCACAAGTTCAAGGAGTTGACAATGATGAGAATTTCTCACCAGTAGCGATAGATGTAAGCAATAGATGCATTTTTAGATTATGAAATTTGGCAGATGGATGTCAAAACAACGTTCCTTAATGGTTTCCTTAAGGAAGAGTTGTATATGATTCAACCAGAAGGTTTTGTCGATCCAGAGAATGCTCACAAAGTATGCAAACTCCAGCGATCCATTTATGGACTGGCGCAAGCATCTCGGAGTTCGAATCAACGCTTTGATGTGGTGATCAAGGCGTTTGGGTTTATACAAGTTTATGAACAAGCTTGTATTTATAAGAAAGTGAGTGGGACCTCTATAGCGTTTGTAATATTATATGTGGATGACATATTGCTGATTGGAAACAATATTGAATTTTTGATAAGCGTAAAGGATTATTTGAATAAGAGTTTTTCAATGAAGGACCTAGGAGAACCTGCTTACATATTAGGCATCAAGATCTATAGAGATAGATCGAGATGCTTAATAGGACTTTCACACAGTACATACCTTGACAAAGATTTGCAGAAGTTCAAAATGGATCAGTCCAAGAAAGGGTTCTTGCATGTATTGCAAGGTGTGAAGTTGAGTAAGACTCAATGCCGACTAATTGCAAAAGATAGAGAAAAGATGAGCGTCATCCCCTATGCTTCAGCCATAGGCTCTATCACGTATGCAATGCTGTGCACAAGACCTGATGTCAGCCTTGCCATAAGTATGCCGGGAAGGTTTCAAAGTGATCTAGGAATGGAACACTGGACAACGGTCAAGAATATTCTAAAGCACCTGAAAATGACTAAAGAAATATTTCTCGTGTATGGAGGTGATCAAGTGCTCGTCGTAAAGGGTTACGTCGATGCAAGCTTTAACATTGATCCGGATGACTCTAAATCTGAAACTGGTTACGTATTTATTCTCAATAGGGGTGTGGTAAGCTGGTGCAATTCTAAGCAAAGTGGGGTAGCTGATTCTACATGCGAAGCGGAGTACATAGGTGCCTCGGAGGCGGTTAAAGAAGGTGTATGGATGAAGGAGTTCATGAAGGATCTTGGAGTTGTGCCGAGTGCACTTGATCCAATGACTCTGTTCTGTGATAACACTGGCGCCATTGCTCTAGCCAAGGAACCAAGGTTTCACAAGAGGAACAAACACATAAAGTGACGCTTCAATTCCGTTCGCGATTACATCAAGGAGGAGGACATAAGTATTTGCAAAGTGCACACGGATCTGAATGTTGCAGACCCATTGACTAAGCCTCTACCACGAGCGAAACATGATCAACACTAAAATTGTATGGGTGTTAGATTCATTACAATGTAAATCACATAGTGATGTGAGCTAGATTATTCACTCTAGTGCAAGTGGGAGACTATTGGAAATATTCCCTAGAGGCAATAATCGTTTATTATCCATGCTAGAATTGTATAGATTGGAAACTCAAATACATGTGTGGATACATAGGCAACACACTGTCCCTAGTGAGCCTCTAAAGGACTAGCTCGTTGATCAAAGTTGGTCAAGGTTTCCTGACCATATACATGAGTTGTCATTTGATGACGGGGTCACGTCATTAGGAGAATGATGTGACGGACAAGACCCAAACTATGAACGTAGCATATGATCGTGTCACTTTATTGCTATTGTTTTCTGCATGTCAAGTATGTGTTCCTATGACCATGAGATCATGCAACTCTCGTACACCGGAGGAATTCCTTGTGTGTATAAAACGTCGCAATGTAACTGGGTGACTATAAAGGTGCTCTACAGGTATCTCCGAGGGTGTCTGTTGGGTTGGCGTGGATCGAGACTGGGATTTATCACTCCGTATGACGAAGAGGTATCTCTAGGGCCCACTCGGTAATACAACATCACAAGAAGCTTGCAAGCAATGTGACTAAGGAGTTAGTCACGGGATCTTGTATTGTGGAACGAGTAAAGAGACTAGCCGGTAAGGAGATTGAACTAGGTATGCAGATACCGACTATCGAATCTCGGGCAAGGAACATACTGATGGACAAAGGGAACATCATACGGGATTAACTGAGTCCTTGACATAGAGGTTCAACCGATAAAGATATTCATAGAATAAGAAGGAACCAATATGGGCATCCAGGTCCCTCTAATGGTTATTGACCGGAGAGTGTCTCGGTCATGTGTGTATAGTTCTCGAACCGGCAGGGTCTGCACATGTCACGCCCAAGATGCGACCCTATCCTCAATATGGCACGAAGGCCACGTCAGGGATAGAAGCGGATCTCGTCGTGTCGCAAGAATGGATATCGTTACAAGTACATGTACTGAAAAGAAGGGACATATATATATAGAATTGGCTTACACTCGCCACAAGCTACATCAGAGTCACAGCAGTACAGTACATATTCATCAAGAGTAAGAGCAGGGTCCGACTACGGACGAAAACAAACGACAAAAGAAGAACGACGTCCATCCTTGCTATCCCAGGCTGCCGTCCTGGAACCCATCCTAGATCGATGAAGAAGAAGAAGAAGAAGAAGCAACTCCAAATGAACAATCAACGCGCTCGCGTCAAGTAACCTTTACGTGTAACTGCAACTGGGGTTATAGTAATCTGTGAGCCACATGGGACTCAGCAATCTCATTTCCAAAGGTATCAAGACTAGCAACGCTTAATGGGTGAGGCATGGTTAAGTGGTGAGGTTGCAGCAGCGGCTAAGCATATATTTGGTGGCTAAACTTACGAGTACAAGAAAACAAAGAGGGGGAGGATCTACGCATAGCGGGCGTGAACTACAGTTGATCAAATGAATGATCCTGAACACCTACCTACGTCAGACATAACCCCACCGTGTCCTCGATCGGAGAAGGAACTCACGAAAGAGACAGTCACGGTTACACACACAGTTGGCAAGTTTTAATTAAGTTAACTTCAAGTTATCTAGAACCAGTGTTAAACAAAGTTTCCACGTTGCCACATAACCACGGGCACGGCTTTCCGAAAAGATTTAACCCTGCAGGGGTGCTCCAACTAGTCCATCACAAATTACCACAAGCCGCATAGAAATCCTCAATCACGAAGCTCGCGATCTCGTCGGATTCCCTAGTGGAAAACCTCAACTCTGAGATTACCCAAAGCATCACCGGAATCCCGATGCACAAGATATCTCGTCAAAGGTAAAACTAATCCAGCAAGGCCACCCGGTGTGTCGACGAACCTGATAGGAGCCGCGTATCTCGTTCTCAGGACACACCGTCTATGCAAAGTGGACGGGAACCAAACCTCGAGTTGCCCCGTGGTGGAACCGCCGACTGCTAGGTGGGTGGACCAACACTCATGAGGAGCACTGGCCCGGGAGTTGATTAATTTTCCTCGGGTTAATTACTCCCTATGCAGTTCATTAGTGATTAGACAAATGTAGTACCAAAGTTGGGCCCTGCCAGACCAGCTTTAATCTAAGATGAATTATCAAGGGGGTCCCCATAACAACCCCGATCGTGTTAGGAGCGCTCGTTTATGGAACATAACACCGGTAACCGAAAAACTAAAGGGGGCAAAGGTGGAACAAAACACCAGGCTAGAAAGGCCGAGCCTTCCACCTTTTACCAAGTATATAGGTCCATTAAATTAAATAGCATTTAAATAGGGTGATAAGACAAGGAACCCATGTTATCACATGGAAGCATCTGCACCTGCAACTAGCAACGCTAACAACATGGTTAAGCAAGCAGTAACATAGCCAATCAGTGGTTTGCTAGGTCGAACAGGTTGAAGGTAATCATGGCATTGTTGAGAGACTGATATTTAACATGTGGTAGGCAACGAGACATAATCGATAGAAGCGATAAAACTAGCATGGCAATGATAGTAATGGTATCTGGGGAAATGGTCATCTTGCCTGAGATCCCGCTTGGAAGAAGAACAACTCGAAGAAGTCGACGAACCAATGTAGTCGAACGGGTCCTCACATTCCGACACGCTTGCGGAACTCTATCGAGAAGGAGCAAACCGGAAACATACATCAACACAGATGTTCACCATACGATGCACAACATGATGCACAACCTAATATGATGCATGATCAGTTCAATGATGCAAGGGATGGCATGGCAATTCACGTCACGCATACACTACACATTAAATGAAGCTCGATATGCAACGGGTTGCATATCGACGAAACTCTACGTTTAATTATTAGTTCACTCCCGTTAATTTACACGACAATATTAAATTATTGTTAACATGGCAAGGGGTGAAGCGGGTGATTCTACCTGGCATCCTAGACGGTTAACTCGCGGAGCATAGAAGGAGCTACGGCACAAGAACATGCAACACAAGTTGTATATGCCATGAATGCGTCATGCATGCGAGTTCAAACATCACGTGCAAGAAGAGAAAGAAACAGGTGTCGCCACGGCGAGCGAGAGGGAACCATGGCGGCAAAACGGAAACGAAGCCACGACAACGTTCCTATCCCGATAACTCGACGAGATATCATGCCAACGAATAGGGAGCGCGTGCGGGAACACTAAATAAGGAATGGGGTGATCCCGGTTACCGGGTTCCCATGTGTCGAGGCACAAAAAAGAGGTACACGTGCAACGGGCAACATAAGGTGCAAACAAACAATACATCTCATACAACACATGTATACGGTTCACGACACGTCCCATCGGTATACCTTCGACGCGTGCGAATCGGAGGGGTTCGGTCGAAGCGGACGTCGTGGAGGTCGTGGAAGTAGTTGTACTCGATCTCGTCGACGGTAGTCGTTCTCTTGTCGGTAGACGATCTTCGGCGTCGGGAGTCGAACACGGTTTCCGGGGGTCGTCGAGGACGTCGTGGTGCTCGACGAATTAGTCGATGACTCACGGCAGGGATGGTGTACGCGGCGACGCAGGCGACAACACGAGCAAATGCGAGCGGAGGCCACGGCTACAAGCGGCAGCAACAAGTAGCAAGCTACGGCATCTAGCGCTAGCAGCAACACTCGGCACAACATCTAGCAACCTAGCCTAGCAACAGCAACTAGATACAGCAACACGCAAGCAAGCAAAGCAAGCTAGCATTAGGCACGGCAAGCACGAGGCAGCAACAATGGCAGCAGCAAGAGAAACAACTAATTAGCAGCAAGCAACACGGCGGCTAAGCGACAGCAAACAACATCAGCCACCAGCGGCAAGCGGCAACACGACAGCAACATCAGCTAACAGCAGGCGGCGGCAAGCAGCAAGCAGCGGCTACAGCATCGGTGACAGCATGCAATGCAAGCAGCAGCAGGCAGCTAGCCGCGACAAGCGAGCAGAGCAACAACAGCATAGCGGCTTCGCGGCAAGCAGCAGCAGGCAGCAGCGGCAACACAAGCTGCAAGCGGCGACAGCAACTAACGCGGGAAGCAAGCAACATCTTCAGGCTAGCAAATACGACAAGCAGCGGCTAAGGCACATCAAGCAACCTAGCACTAAGCAGCAAGCCGCAAGCAAGAGCAACAGGCAAGAGGTACTGCACCGCAACAGCACAGGGCATCGGCAGCGACAGCTAGCGGCAACAACATCAAAGCTACAACAACACACCAGCAACTAGCGGCATCACCAGCATACCTTCGACAACAACATCAAAATGCAGCATCAGGCATACACATGAGCAGCTCGGCTACATCGACGGTAGGAGGAGGAGGCCGGGGTCCTGGAGGCTTGGCCATGGCCAGCACGGCGCCGGGGAACAGCAGCAGGGCGCCGCTGGCAAGCAGCGAGGCGAGGCCGAGGGGCGGCGAGCTCGGGGAGCGACGGACGGCGCACGGGGATGTCGGCGAGGAGGCCAGGGTCTTGGACGCGCAGCGAGGCGGCGCGACAGCTTGCTCGGTAGGGAGGCGAGGCGGCGCGCGGGGCACGCGGGGAGGCGGCGAGGCGCACCGGCGAGGGGATGCGCGGGCGACGGCCTAGGGCGAGGGGATCGGGGAAGATGGCGCTGCGCGAGAGGGGGAGAAGGGGATCCGGGTAGAGAGGGAGCCACGAGGAGGACGAGGGGGAGCGTTGCTAGGGCACGGGGGGAGCTGCCTGGGCCTTGCCGGCTGGGCCTGGGCAGGCTCCTCCTCTCTTCCCATTTGTTTTTTTTCTTTTAATAAAAACAGAGAACAAACATAAAAGGAAAATATGTTTTAACAAAATAAAAAAAATGTCTTTTACTCCTTTAAAAATATACCCAAAATTTAGAATAGATTGGGCCTTCTTTAAACAAATAAAAATAAAACCCTTTTGAAGAATAAAATAAAACCTCTTTCTTACAAAAGAATAAAATCAAACCCCTTTTATTTAAAGAATAAAATAAAAGCTCTTTAAAGGAGAAAAGAAAATGAGAGGGTTTTAAAATAAATCAAAAGGAGAAATAAAATAAAAGCCCAAGGGTTGCCCCCACATTTAATAAAAGGACCTTTTAAAAGAAGACACCTTTTTCTTAAAGGGGTTAAAACGGAAACTTAGCAAAATCACAAAATGAAATAAGAGGAGAGAGAGGGGGAACTTCTATCGCTCTACGACTCGGAGAGCACTCGAAGCACAACACTCAAAACCCCACACGTGACAGACGATGCAAGATGCCATGCATGATGCGACGATGCAAACTAAATGACGATGCCACCAAATAAAACTAACCACACGACGGAAATGGAAATAAAGGGGAATCTTCTGGGGCGTCGGCATCGGGCTGTCACAGCACACTTAAGGTTCAGTGATGTTTCGGTATTATTGAGTTATGTTTGTTGGTGAACGGAGGTTGTTCGGAGTCCCGTACGCCACGAGAAGCTCCGGAATGGTCGATAGGTAAAGATTTATATATAGGAAAGTGATATTCGGGTTCCAGAATAGTTTCAGGGTTTTCCGGTATTGTACGAGGAGTGCCGAAAGGGTTCCATGGGTCCACCGGGAGGGGCCCACCCACCCGGGGGACCACATGGGCCTAGGGGGTGGCGCACCAGCCCGTGGTCGGCTTGGGAAGCCGACCCCAAGAGGCCCATTCCCCAAGAGTTGATGGAGGAGGAGTGCTCCCTAGGGTGTCGACCTCCCTTGTGGGATGTGGACTCCTTCCCCACTTCGGCCGAACCCTCCTCCTTGGAGGAGGTGCCAAGGCCAGCCCTACCTACCCCTTCCTCCTATGTATAGTGGAGGTTTTGAGGGTAGCCACCAACTAAAAAGTCACATACTGCCCTCTCCTCTCTAGATCGTCTCCCTCTAGATTAGTTCGGTAGAGCTCGACGAAGCCCTGCCGGATTAGTTCACCATCACCGCTACCATGTCGTTGTGCTGCCGGAGGACTCATATACCTCTCCACCCTCGCTTGATGGATCAAGGAAGTGGAGATCATCATCGAGCTGTACGTGTGCTAAACGTGGAGGTGCCATCCGCTCGGCATTGGATCATGATTGGTTCGCTAGACGGCTTGCGATTTGGATCGCGAAGACTTTCGACTACATCTACTGTGTTTCTTAACGCTTCCCGCTTAGTAATCTACAATGGTATGTGGATCTGGTCCCCCCTCTCGTATATGCTCATCACCATGGATAGATCTTGTATGTGCGTAATTTTTTTTTGTTTCTCATGCAACGTTTCCCAACACGGGGTTCAGCGTCGCTGGTGGCGGTGAGCTGTTCGGTGTGGCGGCGTTCGAAGTACGCCATCCACAACGTGTTGCTCTCAAGGGCGTACCTCGGTTGGTTCCCCACGCTCTGCGGCAGCAACGATCTGATGCGCGCGATCTCCGTGCGCCGGTCAGCTCCAGAGGACGGCGGTGGCACCAAGACTCCACCGTCACCTCAGCCTCCACGAGCCCGACACCCACATATCCGGTGGCGCCGGGTAGTCCTTCTCGCAGAGGAGGCGGGCCTCGGGCTCATGAAGGTGGCGGCGGCCGAAGCCGTTGGCTGCCGCTCCAATGCCACGGTAGCGCTTAGCGATGGTCGTCGGTGGAGAGAGGGACGTCGGCGGCGAGAGTGGGAGAAGGGTTGTGGCAAGACATGTGCGGCCACCGGCGAGGGAGGGACGACTTATATAGCCGCGGGTGGGCGAAGAGCAGGCGTCAGCCGTGCGTACGCATGGCAAGAGGGGTCGGGATGTGCATCGACGCACCTTCACTACGCTGCCCGTGAGGAATCAATGGAAGGGTGACCGGCATCAGCCTTCGCATAGATTCCCCATGGGCAAACGAGGTGATGAGGACGACGACTGCGGCTAGTCGCTGACTCAGCGGGTCCACAAAGATTTCGCGCCAAAACATTTCCCCCATCGCACCGGGCTCGGCCTGGGTCCGTCGGCGGCAAATTTGGTCCTAACCGACGAAAAACAGGCTTCTCGGGGCGCGACTGAGCCGTTCTTTTGCGCCGGCGACAAAAAAGGCCTTGAAAGGGCGTCGCGGGCGCGACTGGAGATGCTCTTACATCGGTGTACATGTTGTGCCAATGTTGCCTAGTAGTCCTGCACTGTTTAATAATAATAATATTAATTGTATGCCGGCCCCACTGCCACTCCTTTCACCCAGCAAGAGTTTGGTGCTCTAGCTAGCTCATTGCCTCATTCAAACACACCCTAAACTTCAGATCAAGAGATTTACTGCCTTTGTTCGAATTTGTTAGTCCCTTTTGTATTTTATGCTAGACTTTAATCTTATATTTGATTAGCAAAATATAAGTTATACATCATAAAATTATATTGGTATATTTGTATTTGAAAGAAGTTCTCAATGACATATCAGAATGGTTACACATAAATTATATTTTGCTAATTAATGCCCTGTTTGGAACCATAATAGATTATGATAATCTGAAGTATGAAGGTAGATTATATAATCTGATTTATAAAAATAATCTAGATGAGCATGTTTGGATGCCAGATTATATAAACTGCAATCCAGGTTTTACATTGCATAATGACCTGTCTGTCCTTTGCTTTTTTTTAAAAGAGCAGGGTGACGGTGGCAGGAATGTAATTATCTCCAACTTTACAAGGATAGTTGATCATTAGTAATCCATAATCTGGTTTTAGCTGGGGTAGAGTAGATTATGAGTTTTTAATAATCTATTCATCAAGTTTTTATAATCTACACCATAATCTGTCCTGTTTGAAGACAGAATAGATTATAAAAGCTGGATTATATAATCTGTGTGGTTTCAAACAGGGCCTAAATATATGATTAAGCTTTGACCCAAAATACGAGACTGACTAATAAAAGACGCAGGTGGTAACTAGAAATGTCATGTTGGCACTATACGTCTATACCGATGCTAGAGATAGGTAATTTGTGCTGAAATCTCAATAAACCTGAAATTTCACCAAACAATGGAACCACAAATTAGCCGGACCAAAAAGGAAGTAGAGTTCACTCATGATGAAGCAACAATTATGCACTTATGTTCGTTGGTGACAGTGATGAAGAGCTTATTCGATTGACAATGGTAAGTTGTCACTAAAATCTACTAGGAAATTTTAGTTTTTACCACATAATCCGTGTAGCTGTGAACTGTCATCCCACATCCATTTTCTTGTAATTTGTAAAATATACTTGTCACTTCAAAGCACATTCCACATCTTTGACTAGCCAAATTAATCAAATCATCCTCATGTGCAGGTTGAACTGTGAAGCATCTGTAGGAGTTGGGAGGGGGAGACCTCCTCCCCAATCAGCGCTTGCACGCGGGCAACACCGGGGCCACAAATTAGTACACGGTTGGTTGCCCCCTCGCTCACGCATGTTCCAGCTTGACTAGTCGGAGTGGACAGTAATTTATATTAGTAACATAGCAAAAGACCCCGTGCGTTGTAACCGAAGAGAAAATAACACATGCTCTGAACGTAATATATTTTCACATGGCATCACATTTGTGTTGCCGAGATGGCTTTAGTGCTCACACAATGAAAACGCGTTTGAATATACAATCACTCGAAATAAGATGAGAAATATGTTGTTTCCCCCCACGAGGTTTTTCAAAGGTGTGCATATGTTGTTAACGATGTTTTCTTTCCTCTCAATTTGGTTTTAATTTAATGGATGTTTATTGCAATTCGTATCGTCGTCAGAAAAAGAGGAAAAAAAAGACCATGCACTACAGATTAAGTTTGCACCAAAAATAATATTTAAAAAGTATTCAACACCTAAAAATAACATCCTATTTAGATTCTACACATTTTTTAAGGAAAAGTATATCCCTCAACCGGCAGATCGAGCAGAGGACATCCGTCACCTCCTTCGATCGACACGTGGGCATGTGTCAGGCGTTCCTCACAGGTCCGGAACCGCGGCATCCTCTACCACCTCCTCCACCTCGGCTTCCACCGGAGCGGGCGCCTCCTCGGCGGCGGCGAAGATGCGCCAGTTGCGGGGCGCGGGTGCGGTGAAGGAGAGGGAGGTGCTCGCAGGGAGGAAGGCGGCGGCGTGGAGGAGTGGGGTTCTGGAGGGGAGGAGGCCGAGAGGGAGCGTGACCGCTCGGCCGCGACGCCGGCCGGCCATCCGGCCGCCGCCAGCCGCCCATGCCGCCCATGAAAGTTGCAAAAAAAATCCGCAACTTGACCTTTGTTGCAAAAATTCCTGAAACATGACCTTTGTTGCAAAAAATTCTCCCGCAAAAGTACCTATGTTGCACAAACACGAACAAAAAAAATCTTGCAACAAGCAAATTGTTTCTGAAACTCGACCGTTGTTTCAGGAATTAACGGGTCCAAAGTTTATTTTTTGCAACAAAGCGAAAGTTTTTGCAACTCAGCCATCGTTTCAGGAATTATGGGGTGCCTGGCCGGAGCAGATCGGACGGCTACGTGTAAATCGGACGGCCCTCCAAGTGGTGGGTGGATGCGTAGAGGCCCCTTTTTTTAATCAAATTTCATATATAACATGTTAAAATCGGAGTTACGATTTAAAAGATATGGATAATTTTGTTTTAGATAAAATGTGGATTGATTAACTAAAAAGTTAGGGTTTGTTTTGTTAAAATACGGATGACGGGTTGATTACCTGAAACATCAAGGGGTTTTTGGAAAAATGCAAAAAAAACATTTCGTTTTCTGACTTAAATCCGGACCGCGGGTTGATTACCTGAAACATGAGGGGGGTTTCTGAAAAATGTAAAAAACGTTTCGTTTTCTGACTTAAATCTGGACCGCGGGTTGATTACCCGAAACATCAGGGGGTTTTCTGAAAAATGCAAAAAACGATTTGTTTTTTGACTTAAAAACGGACTGCGGGTTGAATACTGGAAAAGCGAGGGGTGTTTTTGCAAAATGACCACGACGGACGACAGAAGCGCTCCGCGCTTTATTATTAGGAAGAGATACATGTTATTCTAGACTATATTACTATTTTCATAATGCATATTAATATATGTATAATATCATGCAAAGTTTTATTTATTAGGTTATAGACTCATTTTGTCTTGGAGTGTGGAACTCGGTCAAAACAACGTTTGGACTGCGAGAGATCACAACGACAGATTAGGCAAACATGGTTAGTGTGGAAGACTAGTGAGGCAATCTGTCCCTCGTGCGCTCGCCCAATATGAAAGGCCTGGTATCCCTCCTCATGATTGTTTTCTAGGAGCTTTGATAAATTCCTAGGTCTTTTGGAATGTTTTTGTGTCTTCGGCGATCATTCTGGACAAGATCCTGAAAGAGGCAATGCTATAGTTTTGTGCACGCATCAAGGGATTAGATGTAATTTTACCTGGCGAGTGATTATTTTATCCCTGCCGTTGTGGCTTGGTCTTCGAACTTTGAAAACCTCATTCTTATTTTATGAAATGGCAAGTCTTTTGTCTTGTTTCAAAAAAAAAAGAATGAGTAACGAGCTAACTTACTCAATTTACCTCTATCCTCATTAACTCATTCTCCCATAATTTTTTTGCTTAGTTAGACCCGATGTTATTCTTGAAGTTACTCCCACTGTGGCTGGTCTCACGATCCGAATCGCTCGCCCGCTCGCTAGCTCACTTTTCTAATAAAGCCAACATGCACTACTAGGAAAAACCCTAGCAGTAGCAAGGGTCAGAGGCGTAGCAAGAGCACGCTGCGCTACTGTTGTGGCGCTACAACTAACTGTTAGCAGTAGCACATGTTGACCGACACTATTGATAACTGAGTTAGCGCTAGCGCCCCTTTCTAACCCGTGCCACTACTAGTCACGCGTATTTCTTTTTTATATTTATATTGTATTTTCACATGGTTGTAATATTAATGTAAAACATCAATAAAAATTATGAAAGAAACAACATTTGGATTGAACTGGATGGATGCAAGTTACCAAGTTAAATTAGAAGAAAATATGATGGATGCAGGTTTGCAACATCATATCTTCCTCTAATTCAACTTGGTTATTGCATCCATCTACTTTAATCTAATATATGTCATATAACTTATCATCCTCTTAATCATTTAACAACTCATCATCATCTAAATCATATCAAGTTAAAATGTCATAAAACAGGAAACACCATAATCATCATCATCTATCATGTCAAGTTAATATATATCATATAAATCAGAAAAACTCCTCTCTCATAGGACCTAGTCCTCGCTTCTAGGTAAAATGTCATAAAACAGAAAAACACCTAAGTCTTCGTGATGAAGCAAAGAGAACCAACAGTCTTTATTTCTCTCCATGCTTCAATTTGAATTTTTTTTCATGTGGTTCGCATTCAGTCGAATATTGAAAAATCGAAGGGACGCACGTTTGACTGGACTGAATATTGAAAAATGAAAGGGACACACGTATGACTTGTAATTGCCATCTCACCTTCGCCATGTATCAACAAAGGGGCAACATCATTTGGCAGTTTCTATTGAAGAACATAATAATAGCCTAGTTAGCAATGTAATTTACATAACAATAACATAATTAGCAACATAATTTACATAATAGTAGTGTAGTTAGCAACTCTTACCAAGATATTTGAGCGAATTTCATCAACCCCCAATCTATGCATTGGTGGCATGTATAATGTATAATTTGGGTCAACTCCATAATGCATGTCGGCCCTAGTAGATAGGACATTATTAATAAAGGTGACAAGAAAATCCTTCCTTTTTCAAGTTACATGTGATTCATAAGTATAGTGTGTCTTGTCTACTATATTCCGTGCTTCACTCAAAAAAGGAAATAAATTGTAAACTATTCCAGAAAATAATAGCTTCATATTTTCATTTAAAAAAAGACTCGCTTCACATTTTCCTTATATCTACTCAGCTACTACTTACTCATCTATGACAATGGAGGAACATTTTTTACTTCTACTACATCTAACACTACTACATCTACTAGTACTACCTATACTGAAAATTCACATTTTACAATTACTATTTGAACACCATCTCCATCTAGACCTAGAACATGAAAATTTTCTAAAACTTAAGAGGAGGTGGAGGAGGGGCGGCGGATGGAGGAGGGAAGTGGGTCGATAGCTGGACGAGGGAGAAGGGGCGGCAGCCGAGGGAGGGAGGAGGGTGAGGATGGAGGGGGGAGGGGGTGAGGATGAAGGAGAGAGGAGGGCGAGGGGGAGGTGGCTTACGACAATGGAGGAGAGAGGACAACAGTGAGGCAACGACGACAACGACACGTGGGACGACGCGGTGAGGAAGAGAGACAGAAAGAGTGTGGAGGGGAGAGCGAGCTATGCGGGCAGGGAAGAGGATAAGGATATAATTACAGTAGTGCGGGTCACCAACCTGCGCTATATAGCAGTAGCGGATCTTACTAAGGCGCGCTGCTACAACACGTAACATGGTGGATACGTTGAGGCCATCTTAGCAGTAGCAGCGTTTATTGCCCACGCGTTGCTGCTAAAGTTGTATCAGTAACGCATCTACCTGACACTATCTACTGTAAAATAGCACTAGCGCGTCTATCGGACATGTGCTATAGTTAGTCCTTCAAATATAAAGTTTTCCCTCATAGTAAGGTGTTGGTCCTAGAAAAAACAGTCACCCGGTTTTCTAAAAAAACAAGAATTATAAAAAGTCATGAATTTGAAAAGATGTTCATAAATTTTAAAAAATATTCTTAAAATGTTCACAAATAAAAAAGAACTTGAAGAATTAGAAAATCTTCACAATTTTTTTTAAATCTTCACAAATTTCATAAATTGTTTATGAAATTGAAAAATATTCATGAATTTGAAAAAAGTTCAGAAATTTGAAAAAAAAAATTCACCAGTTTGAAAAATAATTCAGGGATAAAAAATCTCAAATTTAAACAAAGTTTGTGATTTAAAAAAACGTACTTAAATATGGGGAAAATGTTCAGAAACTTGAAAAAGTGCTTGAATATTTGGAAAAAAAAACTTCATGAAAATTTGAGAAAAACTTTTGAGAATTTAAGAAATTTCATAAATTTAGAAAAATTCAAGAATTTAAAAGAATGACCCCAACTTTAATGAATGAAACTGAAAAAAAGATAAAGATAAAAATAACAAAACCAAAAGAAAGCCGGTAAAAATAAAACTAGAGAAAACCCAGTCCAGAAAACCGGAGCGTGCCTTTTAGAAGGTCCTCAAAGATAGTGAAAGAGGTTTTACATGGCCGGCAGCCTCAGGAACTAGCAAGGAAGGTAGCGAGTGCCCTGTACCGTTGGTACCCTATTTGGTGAGCGTCGCTAGGGCATATACAGTGGTTAACAAGATAATTTTACCTTAAGCTTTGTATGTAATTTAAATATGACAATAAAATCATGTTGATAATGAATTATTTTTATCCTTATTTCCAATAACCAACTATTACTAAAAATATGATGAGACATATTATGTTAAGTTCACCTTTTAAATAAAATAAAACAAGAAAGTTAAGTCTTTTTTATGATTTATTTTTTCTCCACCTTAATATTTATCCTGTGTGGCACTTTAAGATAATACCATCATACATATCCTTAAGATTTGACTATGCAGATGGTTCATGAATAAATAGTGCGATTGCCACTGCTTAAATGACTTGCTAACAAACGGACTAGATTATAATTTCACGTATTTCTTCTCTCCATCTCGCTAAGTGACTAGGAAAAGCATGTCTTGCATTGATCTCTGTCAAAAATCTCCACGAGGCGGCACGGTTAGGATCTTTTATCGTGCATCCGTGATGACAGGATTTGATGTTAGACTTTTTGTATGTTGGACCGCGACGTCGACTAGTAACACACGTCGCGCCTGGAGCTCCGTGCGACGAAAGGTGTTCGAATTGGGTTTTCCCTTTTCCAGCTTCCAGACGGCACCCGCGGCGACACATGGCCGACGTCTCCTCTCCTCACCTCAAGGCTCGGCTCTCGAGTTCGCCCCCATCCTCATCCCTCATCCCCCCCACCTCGAGTATCCCCAGCGGGTTCCGGAACCCAGTAACACCGTCCTGCTCCCTACTACACCCTCCTGCTGCCTGCTTCTTTTGAGAGAGAGAGAGAGAGAGAGAGAGAGAGCTGGAGCGACCAGGAGGAGGGAGAGGGGAAGGATGGATCGGTACGAGGTGGTGAGGGACATCGGGTCAGGGAACTTCGGGGTGGCGAAGCTGGTGCGGGACGTCAGGACCAGGGAGCACTTCGCCGTCAAGTTCATCGAGCGAGGCCACAAGGTAAACTCCCGGCAAGCAGCCTCTCCTACGCAAACGATCGGAGGCTGGCGCAAATAGTTCTCCTGCTAGGCTCGATTGGCCTGTTTTAGTGATATGGCCCCGTGATGATTGGTTAAGTTGGAACGGAGGATCGAATGCTTTGGCGCGCCAGTGTCCATGGATTCTCTCTGCTTTACTCTACTCTGTTTTACGCGGTAACGGAGCAGCTTCTTCTGCTGGACGGATCGAGATAATCCCGCCATCTCTGTCTGTGTGCGCTCGGAATCTCCAGAAATGACGTGATCCAGGCTTTGTTTCGCGCTTAGCTGAGTGGACTGTGCGCAAGTGCGGCACTCTGTTTTTAGCGTTTCCCTTTGGAGATCCTAAATAACATAGATGATTGTTTTCCTCTTTTCGTTTGGTCTGTCACAAGTGCTTCACAAAACTAGTCACTCACTTACGCTTCACAAACACCACGAATCCTTTCGTCGGTTAATTTGCAATTCATGCGACCGGTCACTCATATCCTGCTTGACTGAACGTGCCCAGGGCCGGTTCTGAGATTTCAGGGTCCGGGGCGAACTTAAAGACGGGACCCTTAATATAAAGAGTATTAGTATCAATAAAGGGAGATTTCTATTGACCAAACTTGATATATATTGATTTTCCAAAAAACAAATGATACATATCATTTTGGAGTGTTTTTATCATGGATGTCGAATGACAAAAAGGTGCAATCTATCTGGAAAAATGGTGTGATTCAGTTGATGAATAAAAAATCAGTGAGAGCATAAGCCTTCATGAATTTGTTGATGTAGAATTTCAAAATAATAAGTGAGGTTACGAGTCCACAATGCTACAAAATGACATCAATACAGCTGAATTACGTATGTGGCCTCACACATAGGAGTAATATGTATATGATGTTAGCTGGTGATTGAAATTGATGTAAAGACGAACAGTGGTATGCTATCTTATGGATTTTCCATTTTTATATTTAAGTTAGACAGATAGCAGACAATAAGTCATCTTTTGACGAAATCGTTTTCCCTTGGTTCTACAAGTCTGTAGTATTTCTACAGGCATAACCAGACAGTCAGACTTGGACCAATCTGACGAAATCAGAGTTAATGTGGAAAGATGATATAATACAGGCAGAGGATTAACCATCGATTTTCGGCAACATTTCAACATAAATCCGCCTAGCTAGAATTAACAAGGTAATGACCCCAATCATACGCAGAATCAGTGGAAAAGAAGGCACAGCAGAACCCCATGTTGCTACCTAGTTGCCGACCCCGCAGAACTCCCAATCAGTCAATTAGTCAGATAAGCATGGCGCACCTGTTAGATGGTTGTCGTAAAACCCTATACAGGCTGCCGATTTGCCCAGCCTCTGGATTTCTAACGCCACCGTAGACCATGCCGCCGTTAGATAAGAAATCGCACACAATCCCAAAGATTAAGCGCCACAGTTGGAAGGAGCGATCCTTTTTTTGTTTGGAAAAGCAAGGGACGATTTCAGCGGATCAACATGCAGGCTGGGGGGCCCCTAGCGTTCAGGGGCCCGGGGCAGCCGCCCCTCCCGCCCCCCTCAGGGTCGGGCCTGAACGTGCCGTTTTTCCTGGTCGCCGGCATGGGGTTCTAATCGTGTGGGTAGGCTCGCCAGGATTGCGCCTTTGCGCCGTGCTGCGATGATGGTCGGGGGCTGGTGGCAGCATCGGGCGATGCTCTTTGAGTTTTGAGTGTAGAGGCTGAGTTTTAGGGGAGAAGACTCTAGGTTCAGACCTTCATTAGTTGAAGTTGACAATGGACTCGTTCACGCGGACGTCGCGTCCTCGATCTTGTTGAAGGCATTGCATGGAGTTCACTTAGACTCTATCACTACAAAGAAATCATACTCCCTCCATCACAAAATTCTTGTCTTGCATTTCTCTCTCTAGATATGAATGTATCTTTTTTTAGAAAAGGAGGATATCCTCTGGCCTCTGCATCAATAAGAGCAAGTATAATAAGGTACAGTCAGCAGGCTGTAAGGATTACAATATTATATTTTTGCTGAGTTGGATAAGAGAGAAGGGAAGCGGGCTCTTCGTGAAGAGCTAGCTCTAGCACGTGCTCCTAGGTGCTTTGTGAGAATGAAAGGTGGCCATGTATGATAAAATTAATACACTTTTATAGCTAACTATTGTATAAGCTAGCTATAAGATCGCTTATAGCCAGCAGTTGGCTATACTATTAACCATGCTTTAAGATGCATGTAGCCACTATATTAGATAAAGCAAACAAATATGGTTTCAAACAATCTCTGAATGTTCAAAGGAAAAAACAAAAGACAAATAAAGGATGCCACAGCCGACGGAAATAGATGTAGATGCCTATCCATCTATCCTATTACTGAACCGCCATCCAAATCGGTTGTAAATATCTCGAGCTATCATCTCTCACCGGACACACTCAGTAACCAAAGGCTCCCTGGTTGCCGCGGGAGTGAGTAACGACCGTGTACGGATCGACGCCGATGCGCTGTATAGTACCTGTAAAATTTTTATAGTTGTTTGCCTGTTAAAAGTCATGTTATTCCTGCAGTTTCATATAGCCCAAAGCAATGCACATACTCCTATACCAACATGTTTAGCAATATGTATATCCACTCCATTCAGCCACGTCCCAAACAACGTCTCAATACTATCCGGAGGACCGATATTAAAAGATATACGAACTGTCTGTCATAAATTTTTTGCAAGCGGACAATGGAGAAAAAGGTGTTTGATAGATTCATCCTAGTCGCAAAAGCTACAACGCATACTTCCCGGCCAATTTCATTTTGCCAGATTATCCCTAGTAAGAATCACCTTTTTGTGAACAAACCACATGAAGACTTTGATTCGTAGGGGAACTTTGACTTTCCAGATATGAATGGACTTGGAGACCGGTGTTGTTTCAATCAAGTTCAAATACATTGATTTGACTGTGAAGATGTCATTAGTTATTAGCTTCCAATGAAGCCTGTCGGACTCGGCAGATAATCGAACATCCATGAGTCTTCTGACTAAATGTAACCAAGCCTCCCACCGATGACCTACTAAAGCTCTACGGAATTGAATATTTAGAGGAGTAGACTGTAATATTGTGGCAATGTACGCTTCCTTACGTTGGACAATATTATAAAGAGCAGGATATTGAATGGCTAGAGGCGTCTTCCCCAATCAAGTATCCTCCCAGAATCTCGTAGACTCTCCACTTTCAATGATAAATTTAGCTCTATGGAAAAAGGCCGATCTCATATTCACCAAGCCTTTCCAGGATGGTGAATCATTGGGTCTGACTGTGACCTGGGCCAAGGTTTTAGACTGTAGGTACTTATTACGCAAAATTTGTACCCACAGACCCTTCTTCTCTACAGATAACCTGAACAACCATTTACCGAGCAGACACATGTTCTTTACCTCTAAATTCTCAACCCCCAGTCCTCCCTGTTCCTTTGGTCTGCAAATAATATCCCACTTCGAAAGCCTGTATTTCCTCTCAACTTCATCACTCTGCCAAAAGAAGCGGAATCGATAAAAGGCCATCCTTTTGCGTACCCCTACCGGTATCTCAAAGAAGGACAGAAGGAACATTGGCATACTCGTGAGCACCGAGTTAATCAATATTAGCCGTCCTCCGTAAGACAAAAGCTTTCCCTTCCATGAGCTTAGCTTTTTCTCGAACCGATCTTTAATACACTTCCACTCTTTGTTTGAAAGCTTATGGTGGTGAATTGGTATACCTAGATAACTGAACGGTAGGCTTCCCAATTCACAGCCGAACATTTTTTTATACCTCTCTTGTTCGTCTTTGGCTCTCCCGAAGTAGAACAATTCATTCTTGTGAAAATTAATTTTCAATCCTGGCAACTGTTCGAAAATACAAAGAATAAGTTTCATATTTCTTGCCTTTGCCATATCATGTTCTATAAACAAGATAGTATCATCGGTGTATTGTAGAATAGACACACCACCATCCACTAGATGTGGTATTAGTCCACCTACCTGGCCTTTCTCCTTAGCCCTTCCTATCAACACTGTCAGCATATCCGCAACTATATTAAATAGGATGGGGGACATTGGGTCTCCCTGCCGGAGCCCTTTTAGCGTTTGAAAGTAGTGTCCAATATCATCATTAACTTTAATTCCAACGCTACCTTTTTGTACAAAGGATTGGACGTGCTTCCTCCATACCTCGTAAAATCTCTTCATACGTAAGGCATGTTGTAAGAAAGGTCATTTAACCTTGTCATAAGCTTTCTCAAAATCCACCTTGAAGATAACCCCGTCTAGTTTCTTCGAGTGGATTTCATGCAGGGTTTCATGCAGGACAACCACACCCTCTAGTATGTTTCTACACGGCATGAAAGCCGTCTGACTCGGCTGTACCACAACATGCGCAATCTGCGTTAATCTATTTATCCCGATTTTTGTAAATATTTTGAAGCTCACATTAAGCAGGCAAATAGGTGCCTGAATTGTTCAATGCGCACCGCCCCCTCCTTCTTTGGCAACAACGTGATTGTCCCAAAGTTTAGGTGGAAAAGCTGCAATTGTCCATTAAACAAATCCTGGAACATCGGAAGTAAGTCACCCTTAATAATGTGCCAACCCCTCTTATAGAACTTAGTCGGGAACCCATCTGGTCCAGGTGCTTTGTTGTTCTTCATTTATGATATAGCCTCAAACACCTGTTTCACCATGAATGTGCGGTTAATATCTCATTCTCGTTAGTCCCGAGTTGAGGAATATCATCCACCATCTGCTCATCCATGGACACATAATTGTCATCAAGAGCTCCAAACAGTTGCTTATAATATTCCCTGATATACAGTTTTAGGTTTTCGTGCCCTACAATTGTACCTTCATCTTGCTCGAGTTGGAATATTTTTTCTTTCTGTGTTTTCCATTCGCAATCAAATGAAAATATTGCGTGCTGTCATCACCTAATATGAATATATTGTTGGGGAACGTCGCATGGGAAACAAAAATTTTCCTACGCGCACGAAGACCTATCATGGTGATGTCCATCTACGAGAGGGGATGAGTGATCTACGTACCCTTGTAGATCGTACAGCAGAAGCGATGTGAGATCGCGGTTGATGTAGTGGAACGTCCTCACGTCCCTCGATCCGCACCGCGAACAATCCCGCGATCAGTCCCACGATCTAGCACCGAACGGACGGCACCTCCGCGTTCAGCACACGTACAGCTCGACGATGATCTCGGCCTTCTTGATCCAGCAAGAGAGACGGAGAGGTAGAAGAGTTCTCCGGCAGCGTGACGGCGCTCCGGAGGTTGGTGGTGATCTTGTCTCAGCAGGGCTCCGCCCGAGCTCCGCAGAAACACGATCTAGAGGGAAAACTATGGAGGTATGTGGTCGGGCAGCCGTGAGAAAGTCGTCTCAAATCTGCCCTAAAAGCCCCATATATATAGGAGGAGGGAGGGGGACCTTGCCTTGGAGTCCAAGGGACTCCAAGGGGGTCGGCCGAGCCAGGGGGGAGGACTCTCCCCCCCCAAACCGAGTCCTACTTGGTTTGGTGGGAGGGAGTCCTTCCCCCTTCCCACTTCCCCTTTTTTTTTTCTTTCTCCCTTTGATTTTTGTTCCTTGGCGCATAGGACTTGGTGGGCTGTCCCACCAGCCCACTAAGGGCTGGTGTGACCCCCACAAATACCTATGGGCTTCCCCGGAGTGGGTTGCCCCCCTCCGGTGAACCCCCGGAACCCATTCGTCATTCCCAGTACATTCCCGGTAACTCCGAAAACCTTCCGGTAATCAAATGAGGTCATCCTATATATCAATCTTCGTTTCCGGACCATTCCGGAAACCCTCGTGACGTCCGTGATCTCATCCGGGACTCCGAACAACATTCGGTAACCAACCATATAACTCAAATACGCATAAAACAACGTCGAACCTTAAGTGTGCAGACCCTGCGGGTTCGAGAACTATGTAGACATGACCCGAGAGACTCCTCGGTCAATATCCAATAGCGGGACCTGGATGCCCATATTGGGTCCTACATATTCTACGAAGATCTTTATCGTTTGAACCTCAGTGCCAAGGATTCGTATAATCCCGTATGTCATTCCCTTTGTCCTTCGGTATGTTACTTGCCCGAGATTCGATCGTCAGTATCCGCATACCTATTTCAATCTCGTTTACCGGCAAGTCTCTTTACTCGTTCCGTGATACAAGATCCCGCAACTTACACTAAGTTACATTGCTTGCAAGGCTTGTGTGTGATGTTGTATTACCGAGTGGGCCCCGAGATACCTCTCCGTCACACGGAGTGACAAATCCCAGTCTTGATCCATACTAACTCAACTAACACCTTCGGAGATACATGTAGAGCATCTTTATAGTCACCCAGTTACGTTGCGACGTTTGATACACACAAAGCATTCCTCCGGTGTCAGTGAGTTATATGATCTCATGGTCATAGGAATAAATACTTGACACGCAGAAAACAGTAGCAACAAAATGACACGATCAACATGCTACGTCTATCAGTTTGGGTCTAGTCCATCACGTGATTCTCCTAATGACGTGATCCAGTTATCAAGCAACAACACTTTGTTCATAATCAGAAGACACTGACTATCATCGATCAACTGGCTAGCCAACTAGAGGCATGCTAGAGACGGTGTTTTGTCTATGTATCCACACATGTAAATGAGTCTTCATTCAATACAATTATAGCATGGATAATAAACTATTATCTTGATACAGGAATTATAATAATAACTATACATTTATTATTGCCTCTAGGGCATAATTCCAACATATATCTAGTCACGTTTTAGTATTTAGATACAATTATTTCTAGACAAACCTAAGACAAGAATTTTGGGATGGAGGGAGTATATTTTATAAATCGACAACGTCTGTCGTGGTATGTCGAGGAAGTATCTAGTGCATGCCACCTTGCCGTTGCTTCCAATGCTTCCCTCCAATAAAAATAATTGGAAAGAATCAATGACACACACCGAATCCATCCGCGGTGCCCCGTAATTTCCAATATAATGTACTCTCTCCGTTCCTAAATACAAGTCCTTTTAGAGATTTCACTATAGACTACATACGAAGCAAAATGAGTTAATCTACATTCTAAAGTATGGTTATATACATCTGTATGTAGTCCATAGTGGAATCTCAAAAAAAGACTTATATTTAGGAACGGAGGGAGTATGATTTACTATTGATAGCCTTTGTTTGGTCTGGCTTTGGTTTCAAAAGCATTTACACGTTTCTCCTTTTGGGTGTAGCAGTTGAAAGCATCATACATTGAGATGTAATAACAAACTTTTACCACAGTTATTGAAGAACTAATAAATAATTCACCTAAGTACTCCAGGATGACATCCAACGGCTTTGAGTAAGTGATTCCGCAGTTCTGGACGTCATCCAACGGCTCGGAGCGCGTGGTGGACCGATCCAAACGCCCGGAAGGATGTGTCGTGCTTAAGTAGCAAACAAATGGGCACCAAATCTCATATCGGTCTTTTAATTGTGCCGAGGTTACTTGCATGAGGCATTGGTTATTGTTGTAGATACTATAAACTATAAAGTTTATTTTATTTTAAGGTTTTTTAATTACTTTTTTCAACATTCTGACTTTAGACTATATATATTCATTTTGTTTTCTCCGCTGGTCTCTGTGAGTTCAGTTCAGCCTCTGTATTAGCTGTATTAATGATGCTACTGTTGTAGTACGCCATGCCTACCCTGTCCATTCCTTTTTCTTCTTCTTCTTTGAGAGGCGTGGGACATTATTTTAACCAGAAAATGTATGGAGTTTTACTCTTTGCCTGTGGCTGCTTCTTGTGTTTGAACGTTTACTATATGATTCATCAGTTAACTCTGAACATTTGCTTTTGCTACATAGATTGATGAACATGTTCAAAGGGAGATTATGAACCATCGGTCACTCAAGCATCCAAATATTATTCGATTCAAGGAGGTAATTTCTTGGCTTCTAGGACAGTGATTATGAGTGTAATGCTTTAGTTCTTACCTCATGGAATGTACTGATGCTTCATTAACAAAAAAACTGTGGCTTTACAAAATTATATATTTGTTGTTACTTTTACAATCTCAAGTTTTTTATCGCAGTTATTGATTTCAGAGACTTGACTCACATATGGAAACATGCTCTGTTTCGGTAAAAACGTTTGAAAACATACTAATATATGGAAGTTAAGGTTATCTGTAGCGGCAAATAGAATATGCAAGTGAAATTTTTGTTCCAATTTTTGAGGCTAGGAGTCTTTACTACTTTGGTGTATGTTATTTTACGTCAAAATTTTTGGCTAACCACTTCACTACTATTAGGCAGCTTGTTTTGAATTGTTAAATGCTCATCAGCTTAAAATTTCTCCCTCCTGGCATTGTTGGGCACTACTCAGGCAAGTTAAGTTGTAACTTAGATTTGCATCCCCATACTTTAGATTATTTTCATCTACACGATTGTTTAGAGTTTTAATTTAACTAGGCCATTGATGATTTAGTGGGTAATTAATTAGTACAAAGATTGACATACATGTGTTTTTAGAGGGCATGAACATTTCCTCTTTGTTGGAGTGAACTTTATTTTTAATGAAACAAGTAACTTGATTTTCATAGAGATGATATTCTTGCATGGGAAGAAATATCATCTCATATGCAGACCCCTTATCAGGTCACTTCAGATATTTTTTTCTACCTGTTTCCATCCAAGAATATGGACTCTTTTTTTTAGAAAAGGAAGAATATGGACTCTTACGCTGGATCATTTTCTTTGAAAAGGAGGTCGAACTCTTTACATTGGGTAGCGAGTTTGGAATCAACTGAGCTTGTTAATGCCGCTAGCTGTTTTCTCTCTGTTCATCTTTAATTGTTGGCCTGATTATCCAAGCTTTAATGTTCGATTCATGCTTAAACATACATAGTTTTTCAGGTAGTGCTAACTCCCACACATTTGGCAATAGTTATGGAATATGCCTCTGGCGGTGAGCTATTTCAAAGGATTTGCAATGCAGGGAGATTCAGCGAGGATGAGGTAGATAATATTTGCAACAACCTTTGGGACTCCTTAGATAGTCGCATATAATCACATTAACGATTATTTACTCATAATTCTTAATAGGGAAGGTTCTTCTTCCAACAATTGATTTCTGGAGTGAGCTATTGTCACTCGATGGTACGTCGTACTCTGACAAGCAACTCGCAGATAGCAGCTTATGTCAAACACTCATCACATAATATGTCATCTTTTTTTTTTGCCTGCAGCAAGTATGTCATAGAGATTTGAAACTAGAGAATACTCTCTTGGATGGTAGTGTCGCTCCTCGACTCAAGATTTGTGACTTCGGTTACTCCAAGGTATTCCCGTGCCGATAACAACCTCTGAAGTCTGGATGTTGCATTTTCATCGCCTGAACCACAACCCTTGTTTCGACTCTTTCGTTTCAGTCTTCTGTCTTGCACTCTCAACCGAAGTCGACTGTTGGCACACCAGCATACATCGCTCCGGAGGTCCTCTCTAGAAGAGAATATGATGGAAAGGTATGAGTTTTCGGAGTTTGTTCTGCTACGGCATGATTTTAATGGTTCAAGTATACCACATTTGATGTTAAGCATTCAGATACCAGCTCTTGTAATCTTTTAGGTCGCTGATGTTTGGTCTTGTGGAGTAACGCTCTATGTGATGCTCGTCGGGGCATATCCTTTCGAGGACCCTGATGAGCCGAGGAACTTCCGCAAAACGATCGCAGTGAGTACACACTGTCCCACCTTATCTTCCATGGAACTTTTGGATCATTTCTATCTGATGCCTGTCACTGTGTTAATACAAAACTTAATTGTTGGTGTCTTCCACAGAGGATACTCAGCGTACAGTACTCCGTTCCGGACTACGTTCGAGTCTCGATGGATTGCATACATCTGCTGTCCCGCATTTTCGTTGGAAATCCTCAGCAGGTTGTATATTCTTGTCACGGCATACTTCAGTTCGGCCTAGTTCGGTTAATCCCTTCCCTGCGGGGATTGGAGGGGATTTGCAGGGATTTTGGCTCGTAGGGGATTTAATCCCTTTCAATCCACTTCAAATCCACATCAACCGAACAAGCCCTTCCTGGTCATGTAGTACTCACACTTGTATTTGCCTGCAGCGAATAACCATCCCGGAGATCAAGAACCATCCATGGTTCCTCAAACGCCTGCCCGTTGAGATGACAGACGAGTACCAAAGGGGCATGCAGTTGGCAGACATGAACACGCCGTCGCAGAGCCTGGAAGAAGCCATGGCGATCATCCAGGAGGCGCAGAAACCGGGTCATAACGCCCTAGGGCTTGCTGGGCAGGTTGCCTGCCTGGGGAGCATGGATCTAGACGACATTGATTTCGACGTCGACGACATTGACATTGAGAACAGCGGGGACTTCGTGTGCCCGTTGTGATGCTGATGGGTTTAGAAGTTCTTGGTGGTTTAGCTGTGGATGGATCCCTGTTTGTCGTGCTTCGATTTTCTTCCGGATCACATATTTTCTGTGGGCTGCACAGATCGGCCTTGCCGTGTAGAAACCAGTATGAGACAAGTTTACATGCGAATATCGAAATCACTAGTTAAGGAATACTCAACGGTGTTACCCGTGTCGTGTGGCTCAACATCGCGCCTTGATGTGGGTGGGTTCGTCGTGTGCCGTCCTCGCGCTTCTTGTGTCGCCTCTGTCACATCACGCAGGTTAGTTCTCGACGTCCTCGCTAAATTCACCAGTTTGCATTGGCCCATAGATCAACACTAGTGTCCTTAGTGCACATTTGGGATCAACTTCTCGTTTGTCCACTTTGAGCTTTCTTTTGGAAGGGCTTCCGAAAAAAAGTCATAATGTTGATATGAATAGTTCATCATTCCTATCGAATCTAATAGTCTAATGACCTGATTTTTGTTAAAAATTGAAGTCATATCTAAACCATAGGACTTTTTACAACCTCATGATGCAACTATCGACGCATCAAAACAGCAAAAAAAACATCATACATGATACATCCCAGTAATCTAACCATACTTATAGGATGATGGCCCCTGGAAAGTCAGGACAGGGTGTTATCAGAACGAGAATAACGAACAGGAAGAGACAATCTTTTAAGAGCTGCCACAACAAACTCTTCTTAAACCTACCAAGCAACAACAAAAAGTAACTCAACCCTGCTATATACAAAGACAGAACTCCAAACGACAAACAGTTGAACGAGACAAAAATAAAAGAAACTGCATCATCCAATTTCTGCTCACAGTCGGCACTCAGCCATGAGAACTTCTGTAAGCATCACACATCACCTTCTTAAAGCGTGTCTAGCACATATGAGCTCGAACAGCAGGGCACATCCGGTTTAGCACACCTTCTTTCTACAGAACAGCCCAGGAATCCAGTAGAGAGTAGAGAATAAAAATAAGTGACGCAAATTTAGTATTAAATTAGTATAAATTTTATATTAAAACAGCTATATTTATTTAGGACGGAGGGAGTACATTAGTAGGATCTCTAGGTAGATTATTTCGAATGCAAAATTCTTATTTTACGAGACCAAAGTAAAAAAAAAAACAAGAGCAACCTAAACAACCATATCATGCTTACCAGTGTAGGCTGCTATTCAATTCTGACAAAGACCAAATAAGGACATTGGGGTTTTTGGATTACCCAAAGCACTTCCAAACAGGACTGCTTCCCAAAACATTCCAAAGGAAATGGGCCATTGAACATTTTAAAAAAAAAGGATTACCCTTGACCTATGCATCTGGACGATGCATGCAGTTATTTTGTTGATTATTCAGAAAGACTTTACAAAATAGTACATCAGGTAGTCTGAAGCCATCATTCTAGCAACAATTATCATTACTCCTATCCACTTAACGAAGTGGTGTCGATAGTCCGAGCCTAATACCAAATAGACATCGCACGAAAGCCTAACATCTATAGGCGGAGGCCCCAACCAAGCCACATACTGGGTTTGAGGTACAAACTGGTCCGACGCACTCTCATGTATCGTTGTCGTTCCCTTCTTGAAGGCGCCGCTTTGGGAACCTTGGGGCTGGGTGGCGCTTGTGGGTGGTGGACGACGGTGGTGGTGCGTCCCTATCCTAGCATGGATCTGCGTCCGTTGCTTGGAGATGGACTTGCGTAGGTGGAGGTCGTCGTTTGGCGTTATGGTGGCATTGATGGCGGAGGCACCTGCCAAGGCTGGTACCTCAATCTGATCTGAAGATGGAGCAGTGGAAGATGGCAGCGATGACACATGTGAGTGCGTCGGACCGGTTTGTGCCCCGGACCCGGTATGTGGCTCGGTCGGGGCCTCCGGCTTTAGATGTTAGGCTTAGGTGAGAGGTCTGGGTATTTGGTCCAGCTTGCACCCCTTCATCATATGAATAGCAGTAGCGGCAGATGTTGCCAAGATGGCGGATTCAGGCATATTGTTGTACTACTTTGTAAAATCCTCGAGAATAATCAATAAAATGGCCGCATGCATCTCCCAGATGCAGAGGTCGGGGGTTCATCCTCCTTTTCTTAAAAAAATGTGTCGTTGCTGTCGTCTTCCACCAATCCATCTTTAGAGTAGAACCTAACGCACCGAACTTGCGAGACCTCTCTGCCATCGACGCCAACATGATACCAATCAACGTCCACCTCCGTGCATCAGACGCCGAGTCTTCACTGCGCCACGCTGCCGAGATCCGCCGCCATAAATGTGTAAGATGAAGCATCGCTCAACAAAAGAAGTCTTCCACTGGCACCTCGAGCCCGTGTACATCTCCAAGAATGACGCCCTCAAGGGAGAAACGACACCAGAGTGCCTCCGTCGTCCGATCTACTGATCTAGTGTTTCCCCGGAGGTAGCGAATAGAGGTTTGGAGCATCTCCACGGCGATGCCTTCAAGAAGGTAACATCAAAAGAGTTTCGCCATCGCTAGTCTTGGCAACAAGTCAAGAATGTTAACCTTCATGCACTAGACAACACAACTAAAAGTCCGAACTGATGAAAAAGGGTAGTGCAATCCACATATACTGTAACACCCCTCTCACGTGTGATGGGGAAGACAAGTCAACAAGTGCAACCGGAAGAGAGCGATGACGTGCGAAACTCATGTATGACCCAAGAGGCCTCTACGTGGACACAAAGGGGGCTACTAGCAATTTTTTAAATAAAATTCGAAAACGAGGACTTGAATTGAAGACCTTAGGCTTTGATACCATGTTAAGCTTGATGTACTACCCAACGTAACCAAAAGTCTGAACTGATGTAAAGGGCTAGTGCAATCCACATATATTGTAACTGTTTTCACCCGGATCCGCTCGACGGATCTTCATCAAGCATCGTGTGCACGGTTCGTCATTGATCTGAGCCACCGCGCAGCGAGTAGGCCGCACCTGCTAGATCAAATTTGTCCGGAGGCCAGACCACGCATGTCGCCGACCTGTCCACCAGGCCCTCCGTGCCGCCGCCGATCCAAGGCCATGGCCAGATGGTCTGTCACAACAGATTCGATAGCCGTCGCCGACCGCAGCCAATGCCGCTGCTCGATGCCGTGTCGTCGCGCCCGTAGCCATTGTCGCCCTAGGAAAAGCCGGCTCTCGTCGCTGTCGGTCAAGGCAGGGACGCCCGCCGCACCGCCAAGGCCGGATCGATCGCGACTCCTCACACCGTGAGGCTCTGCACCATCCCCATGGTGCAGGAGAGAGGGAGGCCCCGCCACCACCATCGCCCCCGATCTATAGGTCGGCGACGTCCTTCGATGATGGCGGAGGGAGGGAGGGCCCACGACGTGTACGATTTCGTCCCGCCCGAGTCGCCTGAGAGAGGGTGATGCGGGTGAGCGTGGCGCTTGGAGATAGAGCGATTGAACATGTAAAAGGCAAATGATCAATGCTTTCTTGGGCGTCACAAAACTCACAAGTGTTGGTGCCAGTCCGACTTATTTTACTTAAATTGTCTTTGGAAATGATCCTTCCCTTGATCACTAACCAGATAAAAGATTTAATCTCTAAATGCATTTGGTAAAGAGATTTAACTGAAGCATTACCAGAGCTGGTCAACAACCATCCATTTTTTAGAGAAAAAGCGACGGTCGAGCCGGAGATAAGGTTCGAACCTAGACCGGCTTTGAATTAACAAAGCTATCAACTGGTCAGAATTACAAACGAACGGCTTACAAAAAAAACGACAAAGATACAGAGTGCTAGAACACACTAGTGGAAAACGGGCCTTTGGTCTGGACCCTTTAGTCCTGGCCTCCCTCTGGGTCGGGACTAAAGGCCCGGCCACCTCGCCCCAAATCGCAATGCCGCCCACGAGGCTTTGGTCCCGGCCCGTAAGGAGCCTTTAGTCCCGGTTTGTGTCTCAAACCGGGACTAAAGGGCTACGCGGTGTGCAGCCCGCATGTGCGCCACCTTTAGTCCCGGTTTGTGTCTCAAACCGGGACTAAAGTCCTTTGCCTATATATAGCACAACCCCCCTCTCCCCTCTTCCTTGCATTTTTCTTGGATGGAAGAGTGTGGGTGTGTGCTAGCTCTCCATTTTTTTGATGCACTAGAGGTGTTTGTTAAAATGTGTGTTAGAGCGATGCCGCTTCAGTCCACCGAACACAACTACAATATGAGATGCCCGAGCCACGCTTAAACCTCTTCCTCTTTATTTCTACTTATTCTAAAAGGTTAGCAACTATATTTCCTCGTTTAGACCGTGCGGTACTAATTTTTAGGATCGTGATTGTATTTGATATACCGTCGTATAACGCAGATGAGCCATCCATGGATGTACGGTGATCGACGCACAGCCACTTACAGAGAAGGCGTGCATTCTTTTCGAGATGCAGCCGATGCAAACAAGCATGGTGGTGGCTATATGTTTTGTCCATGTGTTGAATGTCGGAATGAGAAGGATTACACTTCCTCAAGAGTCATTCAGAGCCACCTGCTTCGGTCCGGTTTTATGTCGGGCTATAATGTTTGGACCAAGCACGGAGAAAGAGGGGTTATGATGGAAGACGACGATGAAGAAGAAGAGAACGATGATGAAAACTACCGATCTATGTTCCCTGAGTATGCTGATACCGCAATGGAAGACAATGAAGAAGAAGATCAGGATGAAGAACGAGAACCAAATGAGCCCGCTGATGATCTTGGCCGGGTCATTTCTGATGCACGGCGAGGTTGCGACACAGAAAAGGAGAGGTTGCAGTTCGAGCAGATGTTACAGGACCACAACAAATTGTTGTACCCAACTTGTGAAGATGGCCAGAAGAAGCTGGGTAGCACACTGGAATTGCTGAAGTGGAAGGCAGAGACCGGTGTGACTGACTCGTCATTCAAAAAGTTGCTGGTACTGATGAAGAAGATGCTTCCAAGAAAGAACGAATTGCCCGCCAGCACGTACGAAGCAAAGAAGCTTGTCTGCCCTCTAGGATTAGACGTGCAGAAGATACATGCATGCCCTAATGACTGCATCCTCTACCGCGGTGAGAAGTACGAGAATATGGATAAATGCCCGGTATGCATTGCATTGCGGTATAAGATCAGAAAATATGACCCTGGTGATATTGAGGGCGAGCCACCCAGGAAGAGGGTTCCTGCCAAGGTGATGTGGTATGCTCCTATAATACCACGGTTGAAACGTCTGTTCAGAAATAAAGATCATGCGAAGTTGTTGCGATAGCACATGGAAGATCGTATGAAAGATGATAAGTTGAGGCACACCGCTGATGGTCGGCAGTGGAGAAAAATCGAGAGAGAGTTCCCGATATTTGCAGCTGACGCAAGGAACTTATGGTTAGGTCTGAGTACAGATGGCATGAATCCTTTTGGGGAGCAGAGTTGCAGTCACAGCACATGGCCCGTTACTCTATGTATCTACAACCTTCCTCCTTGGTTGTGCATGAAGCGGAAGTTCATTATGATGCCAGTGCTTATCCAAGGTCCAAAGCAACCCGACAATGATATTGATGTGTACCTAAGGCCATTAGTTGATGAACTTTTACAGCTGTGGGCCGAACCATGTGTACGTGTGTGGGACGAGCACAAACAAGAGGAATTTGACCTTCGAGCGTTGCTTTTCGTAACCATCAATGATTGGCCTGCTCTTAGTGACATTTCAGGACAGTCAAACAAGGGATACATTGCATGCACGCATTGTTTGGATCAGACAGAAAGTATATATCTGGACAAATGTAGGAAGAATGTGTACCCGTACAATCGTCGTTTTCTTCCGCCCAAGCATCCCTTAAAGAAAAAAGGCAAGCATTTCAATGGCAAGGCAGAACCCCGGGGGAAGCTTGTCATCCGTACTGGTGCTGAAGTATTTGATATGGTCAAAGATTTAAAAGTAATCTTTGGAAAGGGTCCTGGCAGCCAACCTGTTCCTAACGGCCCTGATAAGCGCGTACCCATGTGGAAGAAGAAATCTATATTTTGGGAGCTACCCTACTGGGAAGTCCATGAGGTCCGCTCGGCAATCGGCGTGATGCACCTGACGAAGAATCTCTGCGTGAATATTCTAGGCTTCCCGGGCTTGTATGGGAAGTCAAAAGATACACCGGAAGCATGGGAGGACCAGGAACGTCATAAAGGAAAAGATGGCATGCATCGAGGGCAGTTTCAAGGGCGTGCCAGCTACGCTCTTACTAAGGAAGAGAAGGAAATCTTCTTTGAAGTCCTTTTCAGTATCAAGGTCCCGACTGGCTTCTCGTCGAATATAAAGGGAATCGTAAATATGGAACACAAAAAATTCCAAAACCTAAAGTCTCATGACTGCCACGTGCTTATGACGCAATTGCTTCCGGTTGCATTGAGGGGAATTCTACCGGAAAATGTTCGCGTGGCAATTGTGAAGGTATGTGCATTCCTCAATGCAATTTCTCATAAGGTAATCGATCGAGAAAGTCTATCAGGGTTACAGATTGATGTGGTCCAATGTCTGGCCAGCTTTGAGTTGTTGTTCCCGCCATCCTTCTTCAATATAATGACACACCTCCTAGTTCACCTAGTCGAAGAGATTAGAATTCTTGGTCCTGTGTTTCTACACAATATGTTCCCCTTCGAGAGGTTCATGGGAGTCTTAAAGAAATATGTTCGTAACCGTGCTAGGCTAGAAGGAAGCGTCTCCAAGGGCTATGGAACTGAGGAGGTCATTGAGTTTTGTGTGGACTTTCTTCCTGACCTTAAGCCGATTGGTGTTCCCGAATCTCGGTATGAGGGTAGGCTGACAGGAAAAGGCACACTAGGAAGGAAAACAAAAGTATGTATGGACGGGCATTCTTTCTCTCAAACACACTACACAGTTCTACACAATTCCACTGTGGTGGCTCCGTATATCGTGAGACACAAGAATATTCTACGCTCCAAAAACCCGGGGAAGGCTGACTCTTGGATTAAAGGGGAACACGAGAAGACTTTCGACAATTGGTTGCAGACACATCTCATGAATGACGACACCGTTGGAGATCAGCTGTACTGTTTGGCCAGGCCACCATCTTCGACTATATGTACTTTCCAAGGGTATGAGATAAATGGGAATACATTTTACACGGTTGCCCAAGATAAAAAGAGCACCAACCAAAATAGTGGTGTCTGCTTTGATGCAACAGACGAGAATGGGCACTGTTTGGAAACATATTACGGGTACATAGAGGAGATATGGGAACTTGACTATGGACCTACTTTTAAGATCCCTTTGTTTCGGTGCAAATGGGTGAAGCTGACAGGAGGCAGGGTAGTTGTAGACCAAAAGTACGGCATGACAACAGTGGATCTCAATAATCTTGCGTACATGGACGAACCATTTGTCCTAGCCAATGATGTCTCTCAGGTTTTCTATGTGAAGGACATGTCTACAAAAACGAGAAAAAGAAATCAGCAAAAGAAGATATCGTCCGATGAGCCAAAACGCCACATAGTTCTTTCAGGGAAAAGAAACATCGTGGGAGTAGATGACAAGAGAAACATGTCAGTACATTATAATAAGTTTCATGAAATTTCGCCCTTCAAAGTGAAAACTGAACCAAGCATCCTACTCAATGATGAAGATTCTCCATGGCTACGACCCAGAAGAAAACAGAAATAATAGATAGGAATATTGGTGCAATAATGTAATAATGTCGTAGCCCTCTCAACTTTTTAACACATGCTATGTGGGTGAAATGATGATATCATGCCAACTTTCAACATTTTCAGAGTTCATTTGTAGTGCTTTTCAATTTCAAGGTCAACTAGCTCAAAAAAATAAATAAGTAAATGCACGAAGAATACCAAATGAAGTCATAAATTGTTGAAATTTTGTGATGTGCCTTTGAATGGTGCATTTTGAACACACAAAAAGTATGGAGTTCAAATAAGTTCAAAAAAATGAAATCCCTTTGTAAGAGATGAGTTCTCGTTCGAAACTCTGATACTTCGAGAGAGATTGTCCGTTTTGTACACGAAGTGCATCCAGTTTTTGTCGTAGCCCTCTCAACTTTTTAACACATGCTATGTGGGTGAAATGATGATATCATGCCAACTTTCAACATTTTCAGAGTTCATTTGTAGTGCTTTTCAATTTCAGGGTCAACTAGCTCAAGAAAATAAGTAAATGCACGAAGAATACCAAATGAAGTCAGAAATTGTTGAAATTTTGTGATGTGCCTTTGAATGGTGCATTTTGAACACACAAAAAGTATGGATTTCAAATAAGTTCAAAAAATGAAATCCCTTTGTAAGAGATGAGTTCTCGTTCGAAACCCTGATACTTCGAAAGAGATTGTCCGTTTTGTACACGAAGTGCATCCAGTTTTTGTCGTAGCCCTCTCAACTTTTTAACACATGCTATGTGGGTGAAATGATGATAGCATGCCAACTTTCAACATTTTCAGAGTTCATTTGTAGTGCTTTTCAATTTCAGGGTCAACTAGCTCAAAAAAATAAGTAAATGCACGAAATATACCAAATGAAGTCAGAAATTGTTGAAATTTTGTGATGTGCCTTTGAATGGTGCATTTTGAACACACAAAATGTATGGAGTTCAAATAAGTTCAAAAAAATGAAATCCCTTTCTAAGAGATGAGTTCTCGTTTGAAACCCTGATACTTCGAGAGAGATTGTTCGTTTTGTACACGAAGTGCATCCAGTTTTTGTCGTAGCCCTCTCAACTTTTTACACATGCTATGTAGGTGAAATGATGATAGCATGCCAACTTTCAACATTTTCAGAGTTCATTTGTAGTGATTTTCAATTTCAGGGTCAACTAGCTCAAAAAAAAAATGCCCGAAGAATACCAAATGAAGTCACAAATTGTTGAAATTTTGTGATGTGCCTTTGAATGGTGCATTTTGAACACACAAAAAGTATGGAGTTCATTATTATAGTTTTGTCAAATTCTTAAATATGCAAAAAGAATTTTAATAAACATAGTTTTTAATTGAAAATAACAAAATAGTTAATAGTTTGGATAGTCAAAATAATTAATTTTGAAAATAGAAAATAGTTTTGAATTATTTATTCAATTTCAAACACTTTGCATTATCATAGTTTTGTCAAATTCTCAAATATGCAAAAAGAATTTTAATAAACATAGTTTTTAATTGAAAATAACAAAAATAGTTAATAGTTTGGATAGTCAAAATAATTAATTTTGAAAATAGAAAATAGTTTTGAATTATTTATTTAATTTCAAACACTTTTCAGTATCATAGTTTTGTCAAATTCTCAAATATGCAAAAAGAATTTTAATAAACATAGTTTTTAATCGAAAATAACAAAATAGTTAATAGTTTGGATAGTCAAAATGATTAATATTGAAAATAGAAAATAGTTTTGAATTATTTATTCAATTTCAAACACTTTTCATTATCATAGTTTTGTCAAATTCTCAAATATGCAAAAATAATTTTAATAAACATAGTTTTTAATTGAAAATAAAAAAATAATTAATTTTGAAAATAGAAAAAAATTGAAACTATATGAGAATTTATAGAGAAAATTAAACCTAAATTCAAAGTGACCTCACTTTGAATTCAGGTTTAATTTTCTCCATAATTTCAAATACAGCTTCAATTTTTAAATTTACAGTCAGTTTAGGCCGTAAGCCTGCTTTAGAGAGGAGCTCGATGGAGATGATGCGACGGGGCTTATAAACTAGTGTTAGTCCCCCTCGCTGGGCGAGGTGGGACTAAACTTATAGTGCAGCCAGCGGAGGGGCTTTAGTCCCGGGTGGAACCACGACCCGGGACTAAAGCCCCTCGCTTGCCGCCTGCCGAGCACGGGCCTTTAGTCCCGGGTCATGGCTCCACCCGGGACTAAAGGATGTCTTTAGTCCCAGCTCGAGCCCCAACCCGGGACTAAAGGCCCCTGCTTCCCGCCTTTTGGTCTGCCGAAAAAGGGCCTTTAGTCCCGGGTCGTGGCTCCACCCAGGACTAAAGGGTGTCTTTAGTCCCGGTTCGAGCCCCGAACCGGGACCAAAGATCCTACTATATAAGCGGGAGTTGGAAAATTCCAACCCAAATCGCCATTTCGTTCTTCTTCCTCGGACTCTCCTTGTTGGGGAACGTCGCATGGGAAACAAAAATTTCCTACGCGCACGAAGACCTATCATGGTGATGTCCATCTACGAGAGGGGATATTTGATCTACGTACCCTTGTAGATCGCACAGCAGAAGCGTTAAGAAACGCGGTTGATGTAGTGGAACGTCCTCATGTCCCTCGATCCGCCCCGCGAACGGTCCCGCGATCCGTCCCACGATCTAGTGCCAAACGGACGGCACCTCCGCGTTCAGCACACGTACAGCTCGACGATGATCTCGGCCTTCTTGATCCAGCAAGAGAGACGGAAAGGTAGATGAGTTCTCCGGCAGCGTGACGGCGCTCCGGAGGTTGGTGGTGATCTAATCTCAGCAGGGCTCCGCCCGAGCTCCGCAGAAACGCGATCTAGAGGTAAAACCGTGGAGGTATGTGGTCGGGCTGCCGTGGCAAAAGTTGTCTCAAATCAGCCCTAAAACTTCCGTATATATAGGTGGGAGAGGGGGGGGGGGCTTGCCTTGGGGCTCAAGGAGCCCCAAGGGGGTCGGCCGAGCCAAGGGGGGGAGTCCTCCCCTTCCAAACCGAATCCAACTAGGTTTGGAAGGTGGAGTCCTTCCCCTTTTTCCCACCTCCCCTTTTTTTCCTTTTTCTCTTTGATTTTTTCCTATGGCGCATAGGGCCTTCTTGGGCTGTCCCACCAGCCCACTAAGGGCTGGTGCGCCACCCCCAAGGCCTATGGGCTTCCCCGGGGTGGGTTGCCCCCCCCCCCCGGTGAACACCCAGAACCCATTCGTCATTCCCGGTAACTCCGAAAACCTTCCGATAATCAAATGAGGTCATCCTATATATCAATCTTCGTTTACGGACCATTCCAGAAACCCTCGTGACGTCCGTGATCTCATCCGGGACTCCGAACAACATTCGGTAACCAACCATATAACTCAAATACGCATAAAACAACGTCGAACCTTAAGTGTGCAGACCCTGCGGGTTCGAGAACTATGTAGACATGACCCGAGTGACTCCTCGGTCAATATCCAATAGCGGGACCTGGATGCCCATATTGGATCCCACATATTCTACGAAGATCTTATCGTTTGAACCTCAGTGCCAAGGATTCATATAATCCCGTATGTCATTCCCTTTGTCCTTCGGTATGTTACTTGCCCGAGATTCGATCGTAAGTATCCGCATACCTATTTCAATCTCGTTTACCGACAAGTCTCTTTACTCGTTCCGTAATACAAGATCCCGCAACTTACACTAAGTCACATTGCTTGCAAGGCTTGTGTGTGATGTTGTATTACCGAGTGGGCCCCGAGATACCTCTCCGTCACACGGAGTGACAAATCCCAGTCTCGATCCATACTAACTCAACGAACACCTTCGGAGATACCTGTAGAGCATCTTTATAGTCACCCAGTTACGTTGTGACGTTTGATACACACAAAGCATTCCTCCGGTGTCAGTGAGTTATATGATCTCATGGTCATAGGAACAAATACTTGACACGCAGAAAACAGTAGCAACAAAATGACACGATCAATATGCTACGTCTATTAGTTTGGGTCTAGTCCATCACATGATTCTCCTAATGATGTGATCACGTTATCAAGTGACAACACTTGCCTATGGTCAGGAAACCTTGACCATCTTTGATCAACGAGCTAGTCAACTAGAGGCTTACTAGGGACAGTGTTTTGTCTATGTATCCACACATGCACTGTGTTTCCAATCAATACAATTATAGCATAATAAACGATTATCATGAACAAAGAAATATAATAATAACTAATTTATTATTGCCTCTAGGGCATATTTCCAACATTCTCCCACTTGCACTAGAGTCAATAATCTAGTTCACATCACCATGTGATTCCAACGAATCCAACACCCATATAGTCATGGGGTCTGATCACGTCTTGCTCGTGAGAGTGGTTTTAGTCAACGGTTCTGAAACTTTCAGACCCGTGTGTTCTTTACAAATCTTTATGTCATCTTATAGATGTTTCTACTATGTGCTATTCGGAAATACTCCAAATATCTACTCTACTATACGAATCCGTTTCACTACTCATAGTTATTCGGATTAGTGTCAAAGCTTGCATCGACGTAACCCTTTACGACGAACTCTTTAACCACCTCCATAATCGAGAAAAATTCCTTAGTCCATCAGTTACTAAGGATAAATTTTGACCGCTGATCAGTGATTCAATTCTGGATCACTCTGTGTACCTCTTAACAGACTTGCTGCAAGGCACACATCAGGTGCGGTACTCAGCATGGCATACTTTAGAGTCTACGGCTAAGGCATAGAAGACAACCATCGTCTATTCTCTTTATTCTGCCGTGGTCGGTTTTTGAGTCTTACTCAAATTCACACCTTACAACACAGTCAAGAACTCCTTCTTTGCCGATCTATTTTGAATTCCTTCAAAAACTTGTCAAGGCATGCATCTTGTTGAAACTTCTATTAAGCGTTTTGATCTATCTCCATAGATCTTGATGCTCAACGTTCAAGTAGCTCAATCCAGGTATTCCTTTGAAAAACTCCTTTCAAACAACCTTTTATGCTTCACAGAAATTCTACATTACCTCTGATCAACAATATGTCAACCACATATACTTATCAAAAATTCTATAGTGCTCCCACTCACTTCTTTGGAAATACAAGTTTCTCATAAACCTTGTACAAACCCAAAATCTTTGATCATCTCATCAAAGTGTATATTCCAACTCCGAGATGCTTGCACCATTCCACTGAAGGATCGCTGGAGCTTGCATACTTGTTAGTATCTTTAGGATCGACAAAAACCTCCTGGCAATGTTTGCTCAAGGAAACCGTCGAGGAAACAATGTTTTGACATCCTATGTGCAATATTTCAAAAATAATGCAGCAACTACTAACATAATTCTAACAAACTTTCAGCATCGCTATGAGTGAGAAAGTCTCATCATAGTCAACTGTTTGATCTTGTCGGAAACATCTTTGCGACAAGTCGAGCTTTTCTTAATAGTGACTTATCACCATCATCGTGTGTCTTCCTTTTAAAGATCCATCTTTACTCAATAGTCCTATGACCATCAAGTAGTTCTTCCAAAGTCTACACTTTGTTTTGATACATGGATCCTCTCTCGGATTTCATGGCCTCCAGCCATTTGTCGGAATCCGGGCCCACCATTGCTTTCTTCATAACTCGTAGGTTCGCTGTTGCTCAACAACATGACCTCCAAGACAGGGTTACCGTACCACTCTGTAGTGGTACGCGACCTTGTCAACCTACGAGGTTTGTAGTAACTTGATCCGGTGCTCGATGATCACCATCATCAGCTTTCACTTCAATTGGTGTAGGCGCCACAGGAACAACTTCCTGCGCCCTGCTACACACTGGTTGAAGTGATGGTTCAAATAACCTCATCAAGTTCTACCACCCTCCCACTCAATTCTTTCGAGAGAAACCTTTCCTCGAGAAACGATCCATTTCTAGAAACAAACACTTTGCTTTCGGATGTGAGATAGGAGATGTACCCAACTGTTTTGGATATCCTATGAAGATGCATTTATCCGCTTTGGGTTCGAGCTTATCAGACTGAAACGTTTTCACATAAGTGTCGAAGCCCCAAACTTTCAAGAAACGACAGTTTAGATTTCTCTAAACCTCAGTCTATACTGTGTCATCTCAACAGAAATACGCGGTGCCCTATTTAAAGTGAATGCGGTTGTCTCTAATGCATAACCCATAAACGATAGTGGTAATTCGATAAGAGACATCATAGCATGCACCATACCAAATAGTGCATGGCTATGACGTTCAGACACATCATCCCACTATGATGTTCCAGGTGGCATGAACTGCGAAACAATTTCCACATTGTCTTAACTGCGTACCAAAACTCGTAACTCAGATATTCATTTCTATGATCATATCGTAGATCGTTTATCCTCTTGTTACGACGAACTTCACTCTAAAACAAAATTGAACTTTTCAATATTTCAGACTTGTGATTCATTAAGTAAATACTCTTGTATCTACTCAAATCGTCATTGAAGTAAGAACATAATGATATCCACTGCGTGCCTAAGCACCCATTGGACTGCATACATCAAAATTTATCACTTCCAACAAGTTACTATCTTGTTTCATCTCAATGAAAACAAGGCTTTGCTCATGTGGTATGATTTGCATGTCACTTGTGATTCAAAATCAAGTGAGTATAAAGATCCATCAGCCTGGAGCCTCTTCATGCAATTTATACCAACATGACTCAAGCGGCAGTGCCACAAGTAAGTTGTACTATCATCATTACCTCGTATCTTTTGGCACCAATATCATGAACATGTGTAACACTACAATCGAGATTCAATAAACCATTGAAGGTGATTATTCAAGCAAATAGAGTTACCATTATTCTCTTTAAATGAATAATCGTATTGCAATAAACACGATCCAATCATGTTCATGCTTAACGCAAGCACCAAATAACAATTATTTAGGTTTAACACCAATCCCGATGGTAGAGGGAGCGTGCGACGTTTGATCATATCAACATTGGAAACACTTCCAACACGTATCGTCACCTCGCCTTTAGCTAGTCTCCGTTTATGCCGTAGCTTTCATTTCGTGTTGCTAATCACTTAGCAGCCGAACCGGTATCCAATACCCTCACGCTACTAGGAGTACTAGTAAAGTACACATCAACATCATGTATATCAAATATACTTCTTTCGACTTTTGCCAGCCTTCTTATCTACCAAGTATCTAGAGTTGCTCCGCCTGAGTGAATGTTCCCCTCATTACAGAAGCACTTAGTCTCGGGTTTGGGTTTAATCTTGGGTCTCTTCATTAGTGCAGCAACTGTTTTTCCGTTTCACGAAGTATCCCTTCTAGCCCTTGCCTTTCTTGAAACTTAGTGGTTTTACTAACCATCAACTATTGATGCTCCTTCTTGATTTCTACTTTCGCAGTGTCAAACATCGCGAATCGCTCAAGGATCATTGTATCTATCCTTGATATGTTATAGTTCATCATGAAGCTCTCACAGCTTGGTGGCAGTGACTTTGGAGAACCATCACTATCTCATGTGGAAGATTAAATCCCACTTGATTCAAGCGATTGTCGTACTCAGACAATCTGAGCACATGCTCAACGATTGAGCTTTTCTCCTTTACTTTGTGGACAAAGAATCTTGTCGGAGGTCTCGTACCTCTTAACAAGGGCACAAGCATGAAATCACAATTTCATCTCTTTAGAACATCACTTATGTTCCGCGACGTTTCAAAACGTCTTCGGCGCCTTGCTTCTAAGCCATTAAGTATTTTGCACTGAACTATCGTGTAGTCATCAGAAACGTTTATGTCGGATGTTCATAGCATCCACAGACGACGCTCGAGGTGCAGCACACCGAGTGGTGCATTAAGGACATAAGCCTTCTGCGCATCAACGAGGACAATCCTCTGCAAAGTTTGCTACTATCAACTTTCAACTAAATTTTCTCTAGGAACATATAAAAACAGTAGAGCTATAGCGCAAGCTACATCGTAATTCGCAAAGACCATTAGACTATGTTCATGACAATTAGTTCAATTAATCATATTACTTAAGAACTCCCACTCAAAAAGTACATCTCTCTAGTCATTTGAGTGGTACATGATCCAAATCCACTATCTCAAGTCCGATCATCACGTGAGTCGAGAATAGTTTTAGTGGTAAGCATCTCTATGCTAATCATATCAACTATACGATTCATGCTCGACCTTTCAGTCTCATGTGTTCCGAGGCCATGTCTACACATGCTAGGCTCGTCAAGCTTAACCCGAGTGTTCTGCGTGTGCAACTGTTTTGCACCCGTTGTATGTGAACGTTGAGTCTATCACACCCGATCATCACGTGGTGTCTCGAAACGAAGAACTGTCGCAACGGTGCATAGTCGGGGAGAACACAATTTCGTCTTGAAATTTTAGTGAGAGATCACCTCATAATGCTAGCGTCGTTCTAAGCAAGATAAGGTGCATAAAGGATTAACATCACATGCAATTCATAAGTGACATGATATGGCCATCATCATGTGCTTCTTGATCTCCATCACCAAAGCACTGGCACGATCTTCTTGTCACCGGCGTCACACCATGATCTCCATCATCATGATCTCCATCAACGTGTTGCCATCGGGGTTGTCGTGCTACTCATGCTATTACTACTAAAGCTACGTCCTAGCAATATAGTAAACGCATCTGCAAGCACAAATGTTAGTTTAAAGACAACCCTATGGTTCCTGCCGGTTGCCGTACCATCGACGTGCAAGTCGATATTATCTATTACAACATGATCATCTCATACATCCAATATATCACATCACACCGTTGGGCATATCACATCACAAGCATACCCTGCAAAAACAAGTTAGACGTCCTCTAATTTTGTTGTTGCATGTTTTACATGGTGACCATGGGTATCTAGTAGGATCGCATCTTACTTACGCAAGCAACACAATGGAGATATATGAATTGCTATTAAACCTTATACAAGGACCTCCTTGGTCAAATCCGATTCAACTAAAGTTGGAGAATCCGACCCTTGCCAGTCATCTTTGAGCAAAGGGGGTTACTCGTAGCGATGAAACCAGTCTCTCGTAAGCGTACGAGTAATGTCGGTCCAAGCCGCTTCAATCCAACAATACCGCGGAATCACGAAAAGACTAAGGAGGGCAGGAAAACGCACATCACCGCCCACAAAAACTTTTGTGTTCTACTCGAGAAGACATCTACGCATGAACCTAGCTCATGATGCCAAAGTTGGGGAACGTCGCATGGGAAACAAAAATTTCCTATGCGCACGAAGACCTATCATGGTGATGTCCATCTACGAGAGGGGATATTTGATCTACGTACCCTTGTAGATCGCACAGCAGAAGCATTAAGAAACGCGGTTGATGTAGTGGAACGTCCTCACGTCCCTCGATCCGCCCCGCGATCCGTCCCACGATCTAGTGCCGAACGGACGGCACCTCCGCGTTCAGCACACGTACAGCTCGACGATGATCTCCGCCTTCTTGATCCAGCAAGAGAGACGGAGAGGTAGATGAGTTCTCCGGCAGCGTGACGGCGCTCCGGAGGTTGGTGGTGATCTAATCTCAGCAGGGCGCCGCCCGAGCTCCGCAGAAACGCGATCTAGAGGTAAAACCGTGGAGGTATGTGGTCGGGCTGCCGTGGCAAAAGTTGTCTCAAATAAGCCCTAAAACCTCCGTATATATAGGTGGGAGAGGGGGGGCCTTGCCTTGGGGCTCAAGGAGCCCCAAGGGGGTCGGCCGAGCCAAGGGGGGGAGTCCTCCCCTTCCAAACCGAATCCAACTAGGTTTGGAAGGTGGAGTCCTTCCCCTTTTTCCCACCTCCCCTTTTTTTTCTTTTTCTCTTTGTTCCTATGGCGCATAGGGCCTTCTTGGGCTTTCCCACCAGCCCACTAAGGGCTGGTGTACCACCCCCAAGGCCTATGGGCTTCCCCGGGGTGGGTTGCCCCCCCGGTGAACACCCGAAACCCATTCGTCATTCCCGGTACATTCCCGGTAACTCCGAAAACCTTCCGATAATCAAATGAGGTCATCCTATATATCAATCTTCGTTTCCGGACCATTCCGGAAACCCTCGTGACGTCCGTGATCTTATCCGGGACTCCGAACAACATTCGGTAACCAACCATATAACTCAAATACGCATAAAACAACGTCGAACCTTAAGTGTGCAGACCCTGCGGGTTCGAGAACTATGTAGACATGACCCGAGTGACTCCTCGGTCAATATCCAATAGCGGGACCTGGATGCCCATATTGGATCCCACATATTCTACGAAGATCTTATCGTTTGAACCTCGGTGCCAAGGATTCATATAATCCCGTATGTCATTCCCTTTGTCCTTCGGTATGTTACTTGCCCGAGATTCGATCGTCAGTATCCGCATACCTATTTCAATCTCATTTACCGGCAAGTCTCTTTACTCGTTCCGTAATACAAGATCCCACAACTTACACTAAGTCACATTGCTTGCAAGGCTTGTGTGTGATGTTGTATTACCGAGTGGGCCCCGAGATACATCTCCGTCACACGGAGTGACAAATCCCAGTCTCGATCCATACTAACTCAACGAACACCTTCGGAGATACCTGTAGAGCATCTTTATAGTCACCCAGTTACGTTGCGACGTTTGATACACACAAAGCATTCCTCCGGTGTCAGTGAGTTATATGATCTCATGGTCATAGGAACAAATACTTGACACGCAGAAAACAGTAGCAACAAAATGACACGATCAATATGCTACGTCTATTAGTTTGGGTCTAATCCATCACATGATTCTCCTAATGATGTGATCCCGTTATCAAGTGACAACACTTGCCTATGGTCAGGAAACCTTGACCATCTTTGATCAACGAGCTAGTCAACTAGAAGCTTACTAGGGACAGTGTTTTGTCTATGTATCCACACATGCACTGTGTTTCCAATCAATACAATTATAGCATGGCTAATAAATGATTATCATGAACAAAGAAATATAATAATAACTAATTTATTATTGCCTCTAGGGCATATTTCCAACACTCCTGCATGGCGCGGCATCGACGAACTCGACGCCGCCAGGCTGCCCGCCGTCCTCCTCGCCGCCGCCTGCCTTCCTCCTCGCCGTCGCCGTCGTCCTCCTCGCTGCCGCCGCCGTCCTCCTCGCCGCCGCCTGCCGTCCTCCTCGCCGTCGTCGACGCCCTCCCCTCCCACTCCGGCCGGTAAGCCCCCCGCCCCCTCCTCCCCAACACTCCGGCCGGTAGAAGAAAAGAAGAAAAAGGAGAAGAAAAGAAGGAAAAGGAGAAGAAAAGAAGAAAAAGGAGAAGATAAGAAGGAAAAGGAGAAGAAAAGAAGAAAAAGGAGAAGAAAAGAAGAAAAGAAGAAAAAGGAGAAGAAAAGATTTTTTTGTCATTTAATTCCTATTGTTATTAGGTTTGTGCTAGATTATTAGGGTTAGTAATATTTAGAATTAGGTTAGGGTTACAAGAAGAAGAAAGATGAACAAAAATAAGAAAATAAGATTAGGAAAAAGGAAAATAAGAACAGGAGGAGAAGAAAAGAAGAAAAAGGAGAATAAGAAGAGGAGGAGAGGAGAAGAAGAGGAAAAATAGAAGAAGAGGAGAAGTAGAAGAAGAGAAGTTGAAGAAGAAGCGGAGAAGAAAATAAGAAAGAAGATGAAGAAGAAGAAGAAGACATTTCAACGTATATAGATGCTTAATTAGTGTTTCTTAGATTATTGCTTAATTTTGCTATTGTATATGCTTAAGTGCTAATAGTTTATTTTACTATATATACAATTAGTTTATTTTTAGCAAGAAAATTAATAGAACTAGTTTATTTTTTTAGTTCATTTTACGATGCCTACCCCGCATCCTCTTCGTCGACTCGGCGAAGGACACCTGCTTGATCAGAGGGGCCATGTCCGGGACTGGGCTCCGCCCGGCTGGTATTGGGAGGTGCTACCTTCCGGGGGGTGTAGGTTGGTGAGGAGCCAGCCCGTTGTTGACCCGATCCTTGTTTGGTGGCGGTCGTGTGGGCCAGTGATGGTGTCGAGGCTTCCGGACACCGCGGAGGTGGTACGTCACCGTGTCAGCGAGGAGGATGAGCACGTCCGTCGCTACATGGTTGCGTTGGAGGGCAGGTTCGAGCATACCTGGCAGGTTCTTCAGGGATCTCACTGGAGCTATGATCCTGTGATGGTTCCTTCTCTTTGGGTGTCCACCGCCCGCGACGATACCCGTCGGGTGCTGCGGTTCTAGCTGTATCAGTGATGCTATATGTATGATAGTATTCGAGGAGTATTAGTGATAATATTCGACGATGTACGGACAAAAGAGATGATGTAGTTTTGCTTATAATTGAATGCATGCTAATTTGAATACTACTTTATTTTACGATTTGGTTTTGCTTATTGAATGCTCAAATTGGAAAAGTACTCCTACTTTGAATACTATGCAGAAATCTAGGAGTCCCGGGTGGAGCCACAACCCGGGACTAAAGTTGTTTTGGAACGGAGTTCCTGATAGAATAATTCTTTTTTGGTACAAAGTTCAACAAAGTCCTTTGACACTAGACAATGTGACATATAGAAGGGTAGATGAGATCAGGAAAAATAGGATCATTTTCTACACATCTAGAATGTCGCCATTTTGTTAAATCCTTAAAGGTTAAGAGAATCTGTTAGACATATTTGAGAGTTTAGGTTCTAGCTAAGACCCGGGACTAAAGGTCCTCCTATATAAAACGACACTTCGAAGTTTCCAACCCTTTTATATAGTTTGTTAGTTTATTAGTTAATCAAATGTCCGTTTTTTGCAGAACTATGGATCCACATATCAGGAACCTCGAAGAGGAAGAACTTCTCAAAGATATAATCAAAGACGGCCCCGACGTTGAACCAGCTGAATCTCCGTCGTCATATCTAAACCCCTCCGGATATGGAATGGAGGTCGACCGACACGAAGATGAAGCCGATGGGGCAGGAGATAGGTCCAATGACGGAGAAGGTGATAGCTCCACTGATGGAGAAGCCGGTGGAGAAATAATAAAGTCCGGCGAGGTATACATATGAAGTTCGACAATCACTTGTAATATGTGAAACATATTGGAGATAGCTCTATATTGTATACATATACATTCATTTGACGAATGTTTCTCCCTCTTAGGCCTCCACATCGAGCAAAGCTACGAAACGAGGCCCGACTACAAAGTTGGATGCACGGACGCATTACACCTTTGAGGTGATATTGCCTACGGGCGAACCCAAGCTTCCTAAGAATGCTCCTGACACATTCAAGAAGCAATGCAGAGTTCTCGTTAGGGATCACGTCCCGATCAGCGTTCGGGAGTGGAACAAGCGCAAAGGGGCAGCCGATAGTGACTATGTCGCCGAAAGGTACAAAGATAATCTTTGGAATGATCTCATGTCACATTTCAACCTGCCAGAATGTGAGAATGAAGACGCCGTAAAAATACTGAGGGCCAAAGTCAAGCGGTGGACTCTAAAGAAGATGGTCGAACTGTTCCGTAGCTGGAAGAAGAAGCTATGGAAAAACTATCTGAAGACAAAGAAAGTGCCAGTATTCGAGGGGTATCTAGCCAAGCAAGCGAATCACTGGAAGGCATTTCAAGAGTACAAGGAGTCAGAAGATGCCCAAGCATTATCAGAAAAGAACAATAAAAATGCCGACAAGGAGAAATATCACCACAAGCTGGGGCCAGGGGGCTATGAGACTGCCATCCCAAAGTGGGATAAGAAAGAGCAAGATCTGCTAGCTAAAGGCATCATACCTGAACCACTCCGTGATGAGTGGGAATTGAGAGCAAGAAATTGGTTCCTTGCGCATGGTGGTTCGTACGACGAAGAAACAGGGGACCTCATCTGCAGTGACGGTCTTAGGATACTCAGGGAGAATTGGAAAAAGATAGTGAAAGAAATTAAGGAGGGAAAAAGACAGTTCACTGCAGATAGAGAGAAAGATTTGTTCACACTGGTCCTCGGCAATGACGAACATGGAGGACAAACACGAGGCTTCGGTCCTTCTTACCCGTGGTGGCTTGGGTTTGCCAGAGACCAAGACACTTACAGAAGCCGAGCGAGAGCAAAGAAGCGACAACAGCATGAGGAGAATGACAAGTTCAACCAGTTGCTTGCCAGGATTAATGAGCAACAGAAGCAGATTGATGAGCTTAGAGGAGTAGCGCGCGAGGAAGATCCTGCACTCGATATTACCAGCGCCCCATCTAAGAGGAAAAGCAGCGTGGCTGAATCTGAGGCCCCGCCCGACGATGCATGAAGAATGATAGAGGGCTGTCCCGGCTACCCCGTGGATGGAATCAAGGAGTCAACATCATGTGAACTCCATCAGAAATTCAAGAACATATCCATGAAGGTGGCCGTCGGACAAGCTTTACCTTCTGGCCCTGATGCACGCTGGCATGGCCGTGAGATTCCAGCTGGCTTTGCTAAAGTCGGGGTGGATGAAATCATGGCGGGGTTTCATGATATGGAGCTCGACATAGCTGGACCCGAAGATGAGAGGACACTCGGAGAAGTACTGGGTGGAGTCATCCTATGGGACAAGAACTACATCAAGCTTCCAGGCTCGGCCCCAAGGACAACACCGCGTCCGAGTCGTCGCAGGTCACCTACACCTCCATCACCTCCAAGCCCTCCACATGACGACGGCCAGCACAACACGAGTCCATCTCGATCACCGCCGCTGGACTTGGGTCGTCCGTCTCCGCCGCCGCCCGCTCCGGATACTAAGCGGAAGCGTGCCAGCAAGAACGCTCCGCCGATGATTTCTAAGCGACGGAGCTCCCCAAAGCGCAAACTGTCGCCCCTCCCAAAGGTACCTCATGCTAATCTTCCTATCAGACCTTATGATTGTACCGCCGAGGAAAACACCACGATAGCAAAGGAACATCATGATGCGTAGATGAAAAAGAAGGAACCCGAGCCCCGCCCGGAATACACCGAGAAGCAAATAGCATTTGCAAAATACTTCACGAACCTTCCATCACAGTATGACTTACACCATAAGCCTGATGACTATACACGCACATTGCAGAAGGAAGTGAAAAAGAGCAGATCACGTGCAAGTGCAAGTGGGAGCAAATCAAGTTCAACTACAAGCAAAAAAAGATCAGACGTTCCTCAGCTTGGACAACAGGCCAAACAGTCGATCCCACCCCTCAGGGTGTTACCCGAGAATGTCCCCCTCTGGTGCAGGGGCAAGATTTGGAATTAGCAAAGAAGTGGGCGGATGAATGGGGTATCCCGGTTGAAGACGTCCTGGCTTCCCAAGACGACAGGTTACCCAAGGCTGTGGTAGCCCCTAAGCCACAGTTTGTCATGGGAGCGCCTTTGGTCAGCAAAGATGATCTCCCAACAAATATGAGTTACTTGCATACATGGTACTTAAGTGAATCAAAGAATGGGAGAACGATGATCGTGGTGAGTGTCCCACGGGAGTACTACGGCCGCCCCGAAGAAATCCATATCGACTTTGATGAACTCTTCCAGATGTACAATGCCGACGCCCTCAACAAACCGCTTATGAGTTGCTATTGTCTGTAAGTTTTTCAATTCGTTGTCTACATATAACTTGTTTAGTTATTTCAATTCATTGCCTACATATAACTTGTACTCTATTATGCAGAATGAACATTCTGGATTGTAAAAATAGGAACATCCTAAATATTGGGTTTATTGACCCAGATAAAATACATATAGCGACGCTAACTGATAAACTCAAGGAGACGGAGGAAAACCTTCTAAGGTTTCTAACAGATCAAAATTTCTGTGACCACATACTATTTCCATACAACTTCAGGTGAGGGTCTTTACTCTGTTGTGTCCATTCACTTATAAGTGTAACTGATAAGTTGCTGACACACACATATATATATATACATGTGCAGCTTCCATTGGATTCTGTTGGACATTCAAATTGATAAGGGAAGAGTTGATGCCTTCGACCCATTATCGAGACCCTTGGAACAGTTCCAAAGCCTGCAGGACATGCTCCAAGGGTAATTTCAATCATTCTTGCCCTCTATCGGTCTCTTTCGATGATTTTCTGATTTATCAATTAATGAAAAACTTAGCAAATCATTTTCCTTGTCGGGCAGGGTTTGGAAGCGGTTCAAGTGCGTGACTCCCGGTATCGAGCCTGAGAAGCTGACCTTTAGAGCGGCTCAGGTAAGTAGTAGTATGATATACTTCTATTTTCAATACATTTATGATGCTAGATTATTATTTTGATTATATATATTCTATTCTCGTAAAGTGCGACCACCAGCCACGGGGGACGCATCTATGCAGATACTATGTTTGCGAGACCATTCGCACGTTTACCTCTGAGCACAAGGATCACAGATACGACGTAAGCAATGAACATTCACACCTCTATTTTTATCCGTCATTCTTTGTTATCATGATTGATATTCATATTCATCTCCTCTTCTTATATAGTACACGGCCATAAGGGAGAAGTCCCTACCAGAGCAACGCGGGATTGCTGTTGCAGAGGAGCTTGCGACCTTTGTGAGGACGGAAGCTATAAATGACAAAGGACGATTTAGTGTAGCTAGGGGCCATTACTGATGTTGGTCCATGTAATCGAATAGACGGGCTCTAGTCTCGATAATTCAGATCTCCATATAATTGTATATATATGCTCGCTTGTAAGATAAGTTAATCTTAACACTCGTAAGCCCATTCCGAAAATGGGAATTGGCAGAAGATGGTTCACCCTGAGACAAAGTCTTCTTCTTTAAATACTTTGCTTTAACCATATCTTGCCAATCTACAACGTGGGATTGAATTCGCTCCAAGATTCAATCTCGCTTGTTCGACGGTGCCTTTTCCCTTTTGTGGGTCAAAGTTGAACACCTGTATGGTGTGTGATTCAACATTTTTCCTTTCTAATTTAATACTTGTCTTTTTTCCTTTTATTACGAACCCGGTATGTTCCATTTCCCCGTTAAATTTTTGGATAGGGATTTTATGGAGGGGTTGTTCTAGTTCTCAACTCGATCCAATATGTGCTATATGTACAAAAGAAAAACACTATCGCGCGAACCCCAACCACCCCATTGAACCTTCCCCACTTGCAACCGCCTTGTCGCCCGTCGCCTTTGTCTCCGACTCCAGGCACCATACCCGCTGCCGCCTGCCATGAGCCAGTCCCGCACCATTTTACACCCCGATTCCAGGCTGCTCTCAAGTCTCATCACCATAATGGCCGCCCAAATCCGTCCACCCCTTCACCGACCACCCAAATCCGGACACCTCGTCGGCGACCGTAGCTAGATCTTTGATCCCCGTCGTTGGATCAATCGGTTTTAGCGGTCGGCTGCCCTGATTTGATTGTGCCTACCACCCCAAGGTTCTTCACGACCATCGCAGAGGTACTCGGCTACCCCTACCCCCCCCCCCCCCCCCCCCCGCAGTGGAAGATGCCCTCGTGCCTTGATCTCGATGTTGTACCATGGCGTTCAGTGCCGGTCATCGGGCCACTTCGCCGCGAAGATCCGCAACCCTGATACAGGGGAGGGGACGTGGCTCGGCATCTTCAACATCGCACAGCTTGCTGCGAGCGCTTACGGTGCGATAGAACCACGTACTTCAGCCAGCACCAGACGCCGGGCGGTGCTCAATTTCCCGGAGGAGGCTGACCACACACAGTTTCTCGCCCTTCGTTTGGACTGTATCCCCTGAGGAGGAGAAGGCACACCGCCGACTGATACGCAATGCTACGCCAAGGCCAACGATGCCCTTTATATGGAAAAGTTTGTCATGGCTAATCCGAAGATCGTCACTCAAACATTGCATTCTTCACCGAGATAGGAGGTGCGACATAAAGAAGAAGACAGATGAGGAGGAGGATCATAAGATTTCCGCCAAGGTTGTCGAGTTGTTTAGGCATCTACCGACTAGGAGGTGGACCCGTCTACCGGCAATGACCACAAGCCCCTCCGACGAAGGGGTGATAGGCATCGACTCGTACTTTGGCGACTTCGACATGTATTGTCATTTTAATGCCTCTTCAATATTTCGTGCTAGAGTTCGTAATTTCAAAATATGCAGTTAATCATGGGCAACAATTTTAGGGCATCTGTTACAACAGAAATTTTCCGGGTGCCTCAAAACCTCCTCTCTCATCACTTACAATCATTTTTGGGGCATCAAACTTTTGGGCATTCGTTGAAGATGCTCTTAGATTAGTAGCAATTCGCTGCTCATCTTTTGATTGTATCACCACGGAGTTTTTTCTTAAAGCATCTACTACAGATAGACCCTTCAAATCCACCTCAAACGTCTAGACAGCCCGTCCGATCACTGACCGGTCATAAAAAATTGATTTAGCCGGACCCCTCATATCCATCTTAAACATTCGGACTGACCGACATTGCTCATATTCATCTGAAATATTAAGACAATATGAGGGCTCGCGGACGCGCTCGTAAACGTCCGGTCAGTCTGCCACATAGGACGTGATTTCATACGGGACCACTTTTTCTGTTTCTTTATCCATTCTTTTTCTCTTCACCAATCATGTTTAAATGACCGGACATATGAGAAAAAATATAAAAGGTGCGGTCACACCAACAAAAAATTAAGGGTTTAAAACGGACACGTCCGATCATCGACCGGACGTGTCCGCAGATATTTAGGGGACCGAATTTGTAAGTTCTGGGCTCTTAATGTGGAGAAAAGGACGCACCCAACCACTCTACTCCCATCTAGAAAGACACGAGAAAAACAGAGCAATGAGACAGAAACGGAGCACTGGACCGAAGTTCCCGTCACTCGATCCCCCGGGGGTGCATGCAAAGCTCAGTGAAACCGGCGGATCCGCACACGGTTTTGGGGCTGCGCGCGCCCGGCATACGAGGGCGCCAGGGGAGGCACGCCGCGACGGTACCATACGAGCGCGCGCCCAACCGTGATCGCTCCCATCTCTTGTGCTGCGCCCTCGCGCGCAGGCAACCCCAGCCGCCATCGCACACGCGCCGTCGCCACGCACGCACACCGGCAGCGATCTCGTCGCCGTCGCTCCCTTGCTCGCGCCACTCCGTTCGTCAAGATGATACGGCAAATCTAATCCCTTTCATCCCATAATCACGCTCAGTACGTTCTGTAGAGACGCAGCAGCCGTACGTGGCCGCGAGTCGCCAGCATGACAAAACTGACTAACATGGCAGCTGATGTGCAGGTGGCCACAATGTGGATATGATAGCATCGTTTTAACGGCTGGGTTCTCCGGAGGGCCGCTGCATGCCCATGCCCATGCCCATGCGTGAAGAACGTGACCGGAGGGTAGCTAGGGTAGTCTCACGGACCAGATCGATAGACCGGCAGGCCGGCCCGGCCGGTATTTGTGAATCTGTTGGCCGCGCGCGCTTGATGCTGGCTGACGGGGGACGGCGGAATTGGATAGCTGTAAACGGTGTAGCTCGTGTTCGTAGCCGATCATGTGCTGTCGACGGCGAGGGCGTGACGGTACGATATTATGCCGAACCCCCCTTTTGGTAGTAGTATCACAGAAGCGGAACTTGTTATCATATCCTAATGATTTTGTACGTCGAACTAGATTTCGCATGATCGGTTCGAAGGCTGCTCCGAGGTTTGTGGACTGCACCGTGACGAGCCTAAACAATACTAGTTCGTTAGTTCGTTGCCCGTGCGTTGTCACGGAAAAACAACAATTATTGATGCATTTAAAAAAAATCGACGTGCAACAAATTATATTTTCATTTTTATGTTAAGTAGAGCACCATTATGATTTTATGATGTTTCCTCCAATGGTGTAGAGCTATGTAATATGTTGCTCACAGAAGATGTGCCTAAGGCGAGATACTGCTCACAACAGCTTATTTCAGCATCACCTTTATCTGAAACCTGCACATAAGGGCTTAAATTACGGAAGCATTACCACTCGGTGGTTCCCCCACGTAGGCTTGTATCCGTGAAGCCATTGTTTTGCACAACTTTCACCCAACGAAAGCATCAGCAGCATGTGGGTCCCATGTTTCTTCCCATCTCTTACTTTCCTCACCTATTTCACTTTCCCCTCCTCATGCATTAACGAGAGGCAAACAATGACTTGCCGTTGATCTTCCTTTTTTTCCTTTTTCTCGGGCTTTTTCTGAACATCCGCCTCTTCTGCAGACCACAGTAGTACACTGTGAGGCACCCATACCTGACACCCGAGCCGAGCTGGCCTGCGAGGCATCTGGTTCAGGCGACGCGTTGGACATGCCCTAAGTAACTTCCTCGCTTCTGGATGGACGCGAGCTCCTGTCAGCTTCCCCATAGGGGTCAACCTCCGAAGTCATCATTATTGCACATGTTTCCGATTCATATATGAGGTTACACATGGGTCAACTTCCTGGCTTCTGCACATAAGTAATGTCCAGAATATATGCAATTAGTACCACTCCATCCAGTCGTCATCATTACACAGGTTTCTGATTCATCTACGAGGTTGCACGTTCTCTGAATCTGTAAACTTGCATTTCTTGATTAAAACATGCGCTTATAGTTCACATGCGCTTATATTAATAGTTACCGGGGAAGCAAGGAACTTCTTGATTAAAACATCATCACAATTGATGAAAAATAATGTAGATTAGACTTGTATCACATAAAAAATTCACACGTACACTATTCTCAAAAAATAATATACCACTTCGAATTCAGATGTGTTCCAAGAAAAGCTATACTTCGACATTGTATGCAAATAAAAAAACTAATTATATCCTAGTAAGCTACAGATGATCTGTGTGACTATGCTTCCATGTACAGTTTAATAGCAGAGATGTTCTGCAGGTTGAACAAAAAGTCTACACAAAGGAGATTTCTTAATCAGAACCTAGGCTATCGTTCCGATCACCTGAATAATAACAATTACAAAAGGCACCGGATACGAACTTCAGGAACATCCAATATATGGACCAAATAATTGAGTCGTCAAACAAGAGATACACAGAGTAGGAGGGGTAGAGGGTGAAATGAGCCGTCAAACAACTCCAAGAACCTCCAATATATAGCAAAGTTCTACCCTTTGTAAACGCCAGAGGGGTCGGCGTTTTGGACGATCCAGGGGTGCTCCAGAACCTTGTGGAGGTGTAGGCGACTGTTGGGAACGTCGCATGGGAAACAAAAAATTTCCTACGCGCACGAAGACCTATCATGGTGATGTCCATCTACGAGAGGAGATTTCCGATCTACGTACCGTTGTAGATCGCACAGCAGAAGCGTTAAGAAACGCGGTTGATGTAGTGGATGTTGGGGAACGTCGCATGGGAAACAAAAATTTTCCTACGCGCACGAAGACCTATCATGGTGATGTCCATCTACGAGAGGGGATGAGTGATCTACGTACCCTTGTAGATCGTACAGCAGAAGCGTTAGAGAACGCGGTTGATGTAGTGGAACGTCCTCACGTCCCTCGATCCGCCCCGCGAACAATCCCGCGATCAGTCCCACGATCTAGTACCGAACGGACGGCACCTCCGCGTTCAGCACACGTACAGCTCGACGATGATCTCGGCCCTCTTGATCCAGCAAGAGAGACGGAGAGGTAGAAGAGTTCTCCGGCAGCGTGACGGCGCTCCGGAGGTTGGTGATGATCTCGTCTCAGCAGGGCTCCGCCCGAGCTCCGCAGAAACGCGATCTAGAGGAAAAACTATGGAGGTATGTGGTCGGGCTGCCGTGGCAAAAGTTGTCTCAAATCAGCCCTAATACCTTAGTATATATAGGACGGAGGGGGAGGGAAGAGGCAGCCTCAAACCCTCAAGGGTTGGCCGAAATTGGAGGTGGAGGAGTCCTACTCCAATCCTACTTGGAGTAGGATTCCACCTTCCCACTTGGAAACTCTTTCCACCTTGTGTTTTTTTCCTTCTCAAACCTTATGGGCCTTAGTGGGAACTTATTCCAGCCCACTAGGGGCTGGTTTATCTCTTCCCATAGCCCATGAGACCCCTTGGGGCGTGACACCCCTCCCGATGGTCCCCGGCACCCCTCCCGGCACTCCCGGTACACTACCGATGAGCCCGAAACTTTTCCGGTGACCAAAACAGGACTTCCTATATATCAATCTTTACCTCCGGACCATTCCGGAGCTCCTCGTGACATCCTGGATCTCATCCGGGACTCCGAACAACATTCGGTAACCAACCATATAACTCAAATACGCATAAAACAACGTCGAACCTTAAGTGTGCAGACCCTGCGGGTTCGAGAACTATGTAGACATGACCCGAGAGACTCCTCGGTCAATATCCAATAGCGGGACCTGGATGCCCATATTGGATCCTACATATTCTACGAAGATCTTATCGTTTGAACCTCAGTGCCAAGGATTCATATAATCCCGTATGTCATTCCCTTTGTCCTTCGGTATGTTACTTGCCCGAGATTCGATCGTCAGTATCCGCATACCTATTTCAATCTCGTTTACCGGCAAGTCTCTTTACTCGTTTCGTAATACAAGATCCCGCAACTTACGCTAAGTTACATTGCTTGCAAGGCTTGTGTGTGATGTTGTATTACCGAGTGGGCCCCGAGATACCTCTCCGTCACACGGAGTGACAAATCCCAGTCTTGATCCATACTAACTCAACGAACACCTTCGGAGATACCTGTAGATCATCTTTATAGTCACCCAGTTACGTTGCGACGTTTGATACACACAAAGCATTCCTCCGGTGTCCGTGAGTTATATGATTTCATGGTCATAGGAACAAATACTTGACACGCAGAAAATAGTAGCAACAAAATGACACGATCAACATGCTACGTCTATTAGTTTGGGTCTAGTCCATCACATGATTCTCCTAATGATGTGATCCCGTTATCAAGTGACAACACTTGCCTATGGCCAGGAAACCTTGACCATCTTTGATCAACGAGCTAGTCAACTAGAGGCTTACTAGGGACAGTGTTTTGTCTATGTATCCACACAAGTATTGTGTTTCCAATCAATACAATTATAGCATGGATAATAAACGATTATCATGAACAAAGAAATATAATAATAACTAATTTATTATTGCCTCTAGGGCATATTTCCAACAGTCTCCCACTTGCACTAGAGTCAATAATCTAGTTCACATCACCATGTGATTACAATGAATCCAACACCCATATAGTTATGGGGTCTGATCACGTCTTGCTCGTGAGAGAGGTTTTAGTCAACGGTTCTGAAACTTTCAGATCCGTGCGTCCTTTACAAATCTTTATGTCATCTTATAGATGCTGCTACTACGTGCTATTCGGAAATGCTCCAAATATCTACTCTACTATACGAATCCGTTTCACTACTCATAGTTATTCGGATTAGTGTCAAAGCTTGCATCGACGTAACCTTTTACGACAAACTCTTTAACCACCTCCATAATCGAGAAAAATCCCTTAGTCCATTAGTTACTAAGGATAAATTTTGACCGCTGCTAGTGATTCAATCATGGATCACTCTCTGTACCTCTCAACATATTTTGAGTCAAGGCACATATCAGGTGCGGTACACAGCATGGCATACTTTAGATTCTACGGCTAAGGCATAGAAGACGACCTTCGTCTATTCTCTTTATTCTGCCGTGGTCGGGTTTTGAGTCTTACTCAAATTCACACCTCACAACGCAACCAAGAACTCCTTCTTTGCTGGTCTATTTTGAACTCCTTCAAAAACTTGTCAAGGCATGCATCTTGTTGAAACTTCCATTAAGCGCTTTCGATCCATCTCCATAGATCTTTGATGCTCAACGTTCAAGTAGCTCAATCCAGGTATTCCTTTGAAAACTCCTTTCAAACAACCTTGTATGCTTTACAGAAATTCTACATTACTTCTGATCCACAATATGTCAACCACATATACTTATCAGAAATTCTATAGTGCTCCCACTCACTTCTTTGGAAATACAAGTTTCTCATAAACCTTGTACAAACCCAAAATCTTTGATCATCTCATCAAAGTGCTTATTCCAACTCCGAGATGCTTGCACCAGTCCATTGAAGGATCGCTGGAGCTTGCATACTTGTTAGTATCCTTAGGATCGACAAAACCTCATGGTTGTATCTCATACAATGTTTGCTCAAGGAAACCGTCGAGGAAACAATGTTTTGACATCCTACGTGCAATATTTCATAAATAATGCAGCAACTACTAACATAATTCCAACAGACCTTTAGCATCGCTACGAGTGAGAAAGTATCATCATAGTCAACTGTTTGATCTTGTCGAAAACATCTTTGCGACAAGTCGAGCTTTTCTTAATAGTGACTTATCACCATCATTGTCTGTCTTCTTTTAAAGATCCATTTTTACTCAATAGTCCTATGACCATCAAGTAGTTCTACCAAAGTCTACACTTTGTTTTCACACATGGATCCTCTCTCGGATTTTATGGCTTGCAGCCATTTGTCGGAATCTGGGCCCACCATCGCTTTCTCCATAACTCGTAGGTTCACTGTTTCTCAACAACATGACCTCCAAGACAGGGTTACCGTACTACTCTGCAGCAGTACGCGACCTTGTCGACCTACGAGGTTTGTAGTAACTTGATCCGATGCTTGATGATCACCATCATCAGCTTCCACTTCAATTGGTGTAGGCGCCACAGGAACAACTTCCTGCGCCCTGCTACACACTGGTTGAAGTGATGGTTCAATAACCTCATCAAGTTCTACTACCCTCCCACTCAATTCTTTCGAGATAAACCTTTTCTCGAGAAAGGATCCTTTTCTAGAAACAAACACTTTGCTTTCGGATCTGAGATAGGAGATGTACCCAACTGTTTTGGATATCCTATGAAGATGCATTTGTCCGCTTTGGGTTCGAGCTTATCAGACTAAAACCTTTTTCACATAAGTTTCGAAGCCCCAAACTTTCAAGAAACGACAGTTTAGATTTCTCTAAACCTCAGTCTATACTGTGTCATCTCAACGGAAATACGCGGTGCCCTATTTAAAGTGAATGTGGTTGTCTCTAATGCATAACCCATAAACGATAGTGGTAATTCGATAAGATACATCACATCATGCACCATACTAAATAGTGCGTGGTATGACGTTCAGACACATTATCACACCATGATGTTCCAGGTGGCATGAACTGTGAAACAATTTCCACATTGTCTTAACTGTGTACCAAAAACTCGTAACTCAGATATTCATTTCTATGATCATATCGTAGACAGTTCATCCTCTTCTTACGACGAACTTCACTCTGAAACAGAATTGAACTTTTCAATATTTCAGACTTGTGATTCATTAAGTAAATACTCCTGTATCTACTCAAGTCGTCAGTGAAGTAAGAACATAATGATATCCACTGCGTGCCTCAGCACTCACTGGACTGCATACATCAAAATGTATCACTTCCAACAAGTTACTATCTTGTTTCATCTCAATGAAAACAAGGCCTTGCTCATGTGGTATGATTTGCATGTCACTAGTGATTCGAAATCAGGTGAGTAAAGATCCACCAGCATGGAGCCTCTTCATGCAATTCATACTAACATGACTCAAGCGGCAGTGCCACAAGTAAGTGGTACTATCATCATCAACTCGTATCTTTTGGCACCAATGTGTAACACTACAATCGAGATTCAATAAACCATTGAAGGTGATTATTCAAGCAAATAGAGTAACCATTATTCTCTTTGAATGAATAATCGTATTGCAATAAACACGATCCAATCATGTTCATGCCTAACGCAAGCACCAAATAACAATTATTTAGGTTCAACACCAATCCCGATGGTAGAGGGAGCGTGCGACGTTTGATCATATCAACCTTGGAAACACTTCCAACACGTATCGTCACCTTGCCTTTAGCTAGTCTCCGTTTATGTCGTAGCTTTCATTTTGCGTTACTAATCACTTAGCAACCGAACCGGTATCCAATACCCTCATGCTACTAGGAGTACTAGTAAAGTACACATCAACATTATGTATATCAAATATACTTCTTTCGACTTTTGCCAGCCTTCTTATCTACCAAGTATCTAGAGTTGCTCCGCCTCAGTGACTGTTCCCCTTATTACAGAAGCACTTAGTCTCGGGTTTGGGTTTAATCTTGGGTCTCTTCATTAGCGCAGCAACTGTTTTGCCGTTTCACGAAGTATCCCTTCTAGCCCTCGCCTTTCTTGAAACTTAGTGGTTTTCCAAACCATCAACTATTGATGCTCCTTCTTGATTTCTACTTTCGCAGTGTCAAACGTCGCGAATCGCTCAAGGATCATTGTATCTATCCTTGATATGTCATAGTTCATCACGAAGCTCTCAAAGCTTGGTGGCAGTGACTTTTGGAGAACCATCACTATCTCATCTGGAAGATTAGCTCCCACTTGATTCAAGGGATTGTCGTACTCAGACAATCTGAGCACATGCTCAACGATTGAGCTTTTCTCCTTTACTTTGTGGTCAAAGAATCTTGTTGGAGGTCTAGTACCTCTTAACAAGGGCACAAGCATGAAATCACAACTGCATCTCTTCAGAACATCACTTATGTTCCGTGACGTTTTACAACGTTTTCGGCGCCTTGCTTCTAAGCCATCAAGTATCTTGCACTGAACTATCGTGTAGTCTTCAGTAATGTGTATGTCGGATGTTCATAGCATCCACAGACGACGCTCGAGGTGCAGCACACCGAGTGGTGCATTAAGGACATAAGCCTTCTGCGTAGCAACGAGGACAATCCTCGGTTTTACAGACTCAGTCTGCAAAGGTTGCTACTATCAATTTTCAACTAAATTTTCTCTAGGAACATATAAAAACAGTAGAGCTATAGCGCAAGTTACATCGTAATTCGCAAAGACCATTAGACTATGTTCATGACAATTAGTTCAATTAATCATATTACTTAAGAACTCTCACTCAAAAAGTACATCTCTCTAGTCATTTGAGTGGTACATGATCCAAATCCGCTATCTCAAGTCCGATCATCACGTGAGTCGAGAATAGTTTCAGTGGTAAGCATCCCTATGCTAATCATATCAACTATACGATTCATGCTCGACCTTTCGGTCTCATGTGTTCCGAGGCCATGTCTGCACATGCTAGGCTCGTCAAGCTTAACCCGAGTGTTCCGCGTGTGCAACTGTTTTGCACCCGTTGTATGTGAACGTTGAGTCTATCACACCCGATCATCACGTGGTGTCTCGAAATGAAGAACTGTCGCAACGGTGCACAGTCGGGGAGAACACAATTTCGTCTTGAAATTTTAGTGAGAGATCACCTCATAATGCTACCGTCGTTCTAAGCAAAATAAGGTGCATAAAAGGATTAACATCACATGCAATTCATAAGTGACATGATATGGCCATCATCACGTGCTTCTTGATCTCCATCACCAAAGCACCGGCACGATCTTCTTGTCACCGGCGCCACACCATGATCATCCATCAACGTGTTGCCATCGGGGTTGTCGTGCTACTTATGCTATTACTACTAAAGCTACATCCTAGCAAAATAGTAAACGCATCTGCAAGCACAAACGTTAGTATAAAGACAACCCTATGGCTCCTGCCGGTTGCCGTACCATCGACATGCAAGTCGATATTTCTATTACAACATGATCATCTCATACATCCAATATATCACATCACATCGTTGGCCATATCACATCACAATCACACCCTGCAAAAACAAGTTAGACGTCCTCTAATTTTGTTGTTGCATGTTTTACGTGGTGACCAAGGGTATCTAGTAGGATCGCATCTTACTTACGCAAACACCACAACGGAGATATATGAGTTGCTATTTAACCTCATCCAAGGACCTCCTCGATCAAATCCGATTCAACTAAAGTTGGAGAAACCGTCACTTGCCAGTCATCTTTGAGCAAAGGGGGTTACTCGTAACGATGAAACCAGTCTCTCGTAAGCGTACGAGTAATGTCGGTCCAAGCCGCTTCAATCCAACAATACCGCGGAATCAAGAAAAGACTAAGGAGGGCAGCAAAACGCACATCACCGCCCACAAAACCTTTTGTGTTCTACTCGAGAAGACATCTACGCATGAACCTAGCTCATGATGCCACTGTTGGGGAACGTCGCATGGGAAACAAAAAATTTCCTACGCGCACGAAGACCTATCATGGTGATGTCCATCTACGAGAGGGGATGAGTGATCTACGTACCCTTGTAGATCGTACAGCAGAAGCGTTAGAGAACGCGGTTGATGTAGTGGAACGTCCTCACGTCCCTCGATCCGCCCCGCGAACAATCCCGCGATCAGTCCCACGATCTAGTACCGAACGGACGGCACCTCCGCGTTCAGCACACGTACAGCTCGACGATGATCTCGGCCCTCTTGATCCAGCAAGAGAGACGGAGAGGTAGAAGAGTTCTCCGGCAGCGTGACGGCGCTCCGGAGGTTGGTGATGATCTCGTCTCAGCAGGGCTCCGCCCGAGCTCCGCAGAAACGCGATCTAGAGGAAAAACTATGGAGGTATGTGGTCGGGCTGCCGTGGCAAAAGTTGTCTCAAATCAGCCCTAATACCTTAGTATATATAGGACGGAGGGGGAGGGAAGAGGCAGCCTCAAACCCTCAAGGGTTGGCCGAAATTGGAGGTGGAGGAGTCCTACTCCAATCCTACTTGGAGTAGGATTCCACCTTCCCACTTGGAAACTCTTTCCACCTTGTGTTTTTTCCTTCTCAAACCTTATGGGCCTTAGTGGGAACTTATTCCAGCCCACTAGGGGCTGGTTTATCTCTTCCCATAGCCCATGAGACCCCTTGGGGCGTGACACCCCTCCCGATGGTCCCCGGCACCCCTCCCGGCACTCCCGGTACACTACCGATGAGCCCGAAACTTTTCCGGTGACCAAAACAGGACTTCCTATATATCAATCTTTACCTCCGGACCATTCCGGAGCTCCTCGTGACATCCTGGATCTCATCCGGGACTCCGAACAACATTCGGTAACCAACCATATAACTCAAATACGCATAAAACAACGTCGAACCTTAAGTGTGCAGACCCTGCGGGTTCGAGAACTATGTAGACATGACCCGAGAGACTCCTCGGTCAATATCCAATAGCGGGACCTGGATGCCCATATTGGATCCTACATATTCTACGAAGATCTTATCGTTTGAACCTCAGTGCCAAGGATTCATATAATCCCGTATGTCATTCCCTTTGTCCTTCGGTATGTTACTTGCCCGAGATTCGATCGTCAGTATCCGCATACCTATTTCAATCTCGTTTACCGGCAAGTCTCTTTACTCGTTTCGTAATACAAGATCCCGCAACTTACGCTAAGTTACATTGCTTGCAAGGCTTGTGTGTGATGTTGTATTACCGAGTGGGCCCCGAGATACCTCTCCGTCACACGGAGTGACAAATCCCAGTCTTGATCCATACTAACTCAACGAACACCTTCGGAGATACCTGTAGATCATCTTTATAGTCACCCAGTTACGTTGCGACGTTTGATACACACAAAGCATTCCTCCGGTGTCCGTGAGTTATATGATTTCATGGTCATAGGAACAAATACTTGACACGCAGAAAATAGTAGCAACAAAATGACACGATCAACATGCTACGTCTATTAGTTTGGGTCTAGTCCATCACATGATTCTCCTAATGATGTGATCCCGTTATCAAGTGACAACACTTGCCTATGGCCAGGAAACCTTGACCATCTTTGATCAACGAGCTAGTCAACTAGAGGCTTACTAGGGACAGTGTTTTGTCTATGTATCCACACAAGTATTGTGTTTCCAATCAATACAATTATAGCATGGATAATAAACGATTATCATGAACAAAGAAATATAATAATAACTAATTTATTATTGCCTCTAGGGCATATTTCCAACAGTGGAACGTCCTCACGCCCCTCGATCCGCCCCGCGAACCGTCCCACGAACCGTCCCGCGATCCGTCCCACGATCCGCTCCGATCTAGTGCCGAACGGACGGCACCTCCGCGTTCAGCACACGTACAGCTCGACGATGATCTCGGCCTTCTTGATCCAGCAAGAGAGACGGAGAGGTAGATGAGTTCTCCGGCAGCGTGACGGCGCTCCGGAGGTTGGTGGTGATCTTATCTCAGCAGGGCTCCGCCCGAGCTCCGCAGAAACGCGATCTAGAGGTGAAACCGTGGAGATATGTGGTCGGGCTGCCGTGGCAAAGTTGTCTCAAATCAGCCCTAAAACCTCCGTATATATAGGGGGAGGAGGGGGAGCCTTGCCTTGGGGTCCAAGGACTCCCAAGGGGGTCGGCCGAGCCAAGGGGGGCAACCCTCCCCTTCCAAACCGAGTCCAACTAGGTTTGGAAGGAGGAGTCCTTCCCCCTTTTCCCACCTCCTCTTTTTTTTTCCTTTTCTCTTTGATTTTCTTCCTATGGCGCATAGGGCCTTCTTGGGCTGTCCCACCAGCCCACTAAGGGCTGGTGCGCCAGCCCCAAGGCCTATGGGCTTCCCCGGGGTGGGTTGCCCCCCCCCCCCCCCGGTGAACACCCGGAACCCATTCGTCATTCCCGGTACATTCCCGGTAACTCCGAAAACCTTCCGGTAATCAAATGAGGTCATCCTATATATCAATCTTCGTTTCCGGACCATTCCGGAAACCCTCGTGACGTCCGTGATCTCATCCGAGACTCCGAACAACATTCGGTAACCAACCATATAACTCAAATACGCATAGAACAACGTCGAACCTTAAGTGTGCAGACCCTGCGGGTTCGAGAACTATGTAGACATGACCAGAGAGACTCCTCGGTCAATATCCAATAGCGGGACCTGTATGCCCATATTGGATCCTACATATTCTACGAAGATCTTATCGTTTGAACCTTAGTGCCAAGGATTCATATAATCCCGTATGTCATTCCCTTTGTCCTTCGGTATGTTACTTGCCCGAGATTCGATCGTCAGTATCCGCATACCTATTTCAATCTCGTTTACCGGCAAGTCTCTTTACTCGTTCCGTATTACAAGATCCCGCAACTTACACTAAGTCACATTGCTTGCAAGGCTTGTGTGTGATGTTGTATTACCGAGTGGGCCCCGAGATACCTCTCCGTCACACGGAGTGACAAATCCCAGTCTCGATCCATACTAACTCAACGAACACCTTCGGAGATACCTGTAGAGCATCTTTATAGTCACCTAGTTACGTTGCGACGTTTGATACACACAAAGTATTCCTCCGGTGACCATTTGTAAGACAGACACATTTTCAGCACAGGACATGTCACATTAACTATTTTCTTGTTGTAATCATGATCAGAAGTCAGTTACATGTGAAATGAGGTCCTTCGCAGCAGGAGATACAAATGGTTTCGATGGGAACTTCAGATCCACTTTTACTCTCCTGTATTTTTAACAAGGCAGTTTCAGAGACATCGGTTGCTTATAAGGGTGCGAAGGGAGCTAAGTACAGTTGCATGGATTTTAAACTAACTGTAATCTCTCAATCATGAAGATTTAAACATGTGATTCAATCGGAATAACTTATGGTGCAATGCTGCAAATGTAGTCTCACTGCTGAGTTACCTTCGATATGTCTCAGAGTGTTCTTTGGCTTCAAAAGTTGGGAGCCCATAAAGGAATTCATAACATAGGATGCCCAAGCTCCATATGTCTACATGGTAATCGTGCTATGTCTTCTCCACTATAAACATGCAACAAATTGAGAGACAAGTAAAGCTAATAGAAATTTGTGGTATTCTATTTCACCACGAATGAGTTGTGACACTAAAGTAAATGAAAAGGAAAGTACCCATTTCAGGAGGCAGATAATCTAAAGTCCCACACATTGTCCTCCTTCGGTTAAAGGTATGAACAGACCAGCCGAAGTCAGCAATCTTCAGCTCGCCCTATTATGAAAGCATATACCTGTTGTAAACACCACAGAGCATATTGTTCCAGTTCATAAAAAAGCAAAGCAAAGTAGTGCAAATACCTGCACTCCAACTAAAAGGTTTTCCGGTTTAATATCTCGATGTATCACGTGCTTCCCGTGAAGATAGATCAGGGCACGTGCCAATGATGCAATGTACTGAAAATAAAAACAAGGAAAGTTCAGCTACTACTTTTGAATAGTGTGTAGATGATACATTTACCACGAACACATTCAAAGCATATACTTACAGTTGTGGAGCGTCTTTCTGAGAAATGCTTGCATCTCTGCAACTCCTTGTAGAGCTCTCCTTTTCCGGCATGTTCCAAGATTAGGTAAACACGGGTCTGCAAAATTTGTATGGAACTGATGATCAGACGAGGGTGAAATGAAGCAATAATGATTCTCCGTGTTATAGTTGGGACAATCTGTACCTGATCATAAAAATACCCATATAAGCGAAGAATATTGGGGTGCCTAAGGTGACTCTGGATGTCTACTTCGCATCGCAGCGGATGCTCCACCTCCCCGGTGATTCTCTTGCCCCCAAAAAATCGCACTCGCCCCCAAAGCTCGCGCTCGTGTACTACCCAAACATCGGCGGCGCTGCACTTGATCTGGATGGACGCGAGCTCCTGTCAGCTTCCTCGCAGGGGTCATCCTCCGAAGTCGTTCTTGGCGTAGTACATGGAAGAGATGCCTGTTGCGGTGGTGCAGGCGAGCAAATCAGGACACATACCTGGATCGGCCGACTGAAGCCGCCGTCGGACCAGCAGAACGAATTCGTGTCGCCCCTGCTCTACTTCTCTTCTCTCCATCTCACCTCCTCTCTCTCCCTCGTCTCTTCTTCCCAGGAGGCGGAGCCGCCATGGCCATCCAGCGCCTGCCAGTCGGGCACACGCATTGTCCTTGGCTCCTTGCCATCCCTAAACCCACTGGAAAAAATAGAACAGGAGGAGAACGGCAAAATAAAAAAACTGAGAAATTGAACCTTACACCGGGAGCCGACTCACACGCGATGCACTGGCAGCATCGCTCCTCACAACAACCTGAAAAAGAGCAGAACCCACACGTTAGAACGACGAAGTAAAATTAGGCGCAACACAAATACATCCACACCTTTCATGATTTGATCCAATGCTTCATGGCTGGCTTGACATGCTTCTCTTGTTGTAGCCCGTCCAGCCGAGTCTCTTGTTGTAGAAGAGTTGTAGTAGTCTATAAGATCCTACATGGCGAAAATTAATGTCATTGTGCTGTATCAGAAAAATTATTATAGAACTTAACATGCATGGGTACGTTAAACAATTTTTCTCATTTGCAATGTCATCCTACAATAGCAGCAGTGCATACCTGGTACGGTCCACATTACTGCTCTGGAAATACCTGCAAGTCAGTTTCGATATTTGAGAACAATTCTGTTGTATGTTAACTTTTTTTATTCTGGCTTCTAAGTCGCTTATTGAGAAAACAAATAAACAGGCTGATCTACTTCACGCTTGTAGTACAGGTCGCATCTACTTTTACAAATGGTGTTTGTCCGTACATAAGATCGAAACAGTGAAAGAACAGAAAACCGGCCAAAGATACCCTTTCCAGAACGCAACACATGAGGCAAATATTGTCCATGAAACAAATATGATTAGTAGTTTAGTACAACATCACCTCATTCAAGACCATTAGAATGGGTTTTGGAAGACCAATTTCCACGAACTTAGCTACCTGTATTTCATCATGCAAGTATCTTTTATTCACTCTTCCAAGAATACATAAGTAGGGCAAATAAGCTGGCGATGGAGCAAAACTGAAAGTCGAGTTTATAAAGACCGAATACAACTCTGAATTACCTGTAAAAAAGTCATTTACTCTAGCTTCAACAAATAATTATGGAAAGATAGAGCAGTAATATCATACAAAACAAACGAAATCACTACCATATCAGTTGCCCTATCAAATTGAATCGAATCCCCGAGGAACCTTCTTTATCTTTTTGAAACTCCTTTCTTGCGAGCTCTTGTATGGAATGGGCTTGCATAAATAATTGATGGTGTGCAAGTCAGCGAACATCAACATCTTGAAAGCTAAAATCTTTTACATCAGGCCCTCGGGAAGAGAACAACGCGACCTGGGGAGCTGAATTGAACAGTGTCGGTGCCAAACCATCTGCGATACCGACTGTTGCTTGGAACACTGTAGCCCGTCCAGCCCAGTCTCTTGTTGTAGAAGAGTTGTAGTAGTCTATAAGATCCTACATGGCCAAAATTAATGTCATTGTGTTGTATCAGAAAAATCATTATAGAACTTAACATGCATGGGTACTTTAAACAATTTTTCTCATTTGCAATGTCATCCTACAATAGCAGCAGTGCATACATGGTACGGTCCACATTACTGCTCTGGAAGTACCTGCAAGTTAGTTTCGATATTTGAGAACAATTATGTTGTATGTTAACTTTTTTTATTCTGGCTTCTAAGTCGCTTATTGAGAAAACAAATAAACAGGTTGATCTACTTCACGCTTGTAGTACAGGTCGCATCTACTTTTACGAATGGTGTTTGTCCGTACATATCTGCACAATAGGCTCCATTGGAGATAAAATACCTTTGTTTTGCTGACATCTGTGATGAGAATCCCAGGAATATTGACAGGCACAGGATCAAACTTTGTCCCTGGGTAACTATCTTCTACAGCAACAACAAAGCCAGTTGCACCTAGACTCCTGGCTGTTTGAGACACTTTCTTGATTGAAGCTGTCCCAGAAATATAATTAAAAGAATAGCCACACAACAGAATTTTCCCCTGAACTTTCCTCTTATTTAAGAGTTCTGGCCTTTGACAATCTAGCGCACTGTACTTGGTTGAAGATGAATCCAGCAGAGCATTAGTAGCAGAAATCAGGCCAAACGATTTATTTCCATGTGTTGCAGCTATAATCAGATGAGATAATTGTCAACTAACCACAGGTAGAAGTGTATAGTTAATTGTCAGAATACCAACACCAGTCACAGTACTATAAAATGGACTTGTTGACAGTTATTGCAAGATTACACCAGGAGGACTACAACTCTGCAATCAAGAGCCTACAAAGAGAACAAAACACAGAATGCATCTTCCAACCAAAGTATTTTCACAATCAGCAGCTCGGACCGGGACCGGACCGGACTGAGCTGTCCAGCGAGCTCGTTTTCGAGGACCGGACCGAAAGGGAGCCGTCTCGATCAAGCCTGGGAGGACCGTGGGGACCGATTCCATAACTACTTTCAGCTGCTCTTTAGTTCCTATTTAGCTGCAGTTTAGGTTGAGCCATGAATCAACACACACGGGAGGTGGGCTACGTGCTAGATTGAGCCCTGAATCAACTGAGAGCTGAAACTTTGACGAAACTGACGAACTGAATTTTCTCAACATGACAAACTAAATTTTCTGAACTGTCAGTATTCACTCACGTTTCTGAACTGGCTACACAACGACGTCGTGCCCCAGTTCTACCTGGTGGCGCCAGTGAGGCATTCACTTACCTGGGTAACTGATGTCCGGTGTGCATGCTGTGCTGAAGTAACGACAATAATGGCTAGCGGCGGCAAGAGGCTACGGTGCACGGGAAGGAGAGGAAGGATGGAAAGGGGAAGCAGTGATATATTCAGTTTTCCTTCTGTTTTCTGTTTGACTTGATAAAAGGAAACTGCAACATGGGATGATGGATGATTACCATATTCTCTCGTTAGTTCCTGTCATCTTCTCCACCATGGATTCGTGGGCCTCCTCGTAGCAAGCGTGTGCGGACCTGCTCTTCGCCCGCGCGCCCCTCTTCACCGCCACCCCCGCCTCCCCCACCCCCGATGCGCTCACGCTCGCCGAGCCCCTCCTGGCCAACCTCGACGCCTTCGTCGCCGCCATGGACGAGATCTCCGGCGGGGCCTTCCTCCGTGCAGTGCATAGTGTGGGGCGAGATGTAAGCAAGAGTCAGGCAGCGACATAGTTTGCCATGGTAAAGTCCACAGGCATTTCTACTGAATCCAGTTTGTCATGCGCTGACTGGAATCAGATGAAGAGAGGTAAGACGGTGGAAGCCACATAGAGGAAGGAGATCCCCAACCACTATGCTTTTGCTTCTGTCGCTGCCATGTGTCATCTCTGGCCGCCTGGTCCTTGAGCGCTTACGCGGTAGGGAACATGACACGATTGAGGCAATGCATGAACAGCATGCACACATAGATCATTAGCCATGAACGCATAAATTTAGGCATCATTGCCCCTCCTAGGCTAGCTTTGGTTCAGGTCCAAGGGGTGATGTGAGCGATGTCCTAGATAGTTTCAGCTATGGCCTGATAAGCTGGATGGCCTAGCTAGCTTCGGCTGCGCCTTGAGGGGTGAGGACGTCATGATGCAAGCACATTTAGGGGGAAAATGATACAAATAAAGATAATTAGTCTACTAAATTAACGGATGATGCTTCTGAGTTTTGTTGTAATTTCTAGACTGTTTTTCTTTTTCCAAGGGATGATGCTTCTGAGTTTTGTTGTAATTTCTAGACTACTTGTCTTTTTGCTGGTTAACCTTTCAATTTTTTATATATAATAGATTGAGCATATGTTTTGGCAATTAGTTTCGTAAATGATAGTAAATTATAGATTCTATAAATACAGGGTTATAGCTGGTCTATTCAAGTTGCTAGCACAATAGTGCTCCTCCGGCATACAGGGTTATAACTGATATATAGTGAAAAATGTTGGTAACATGGTACCAGATCCTGTACAGTGGTGTAGAAGAACATGTTCCAAATGGTATTACAATGCTCCAGTGCTTCCTGGCTCCGATGGGGAAGAGAATGAGAACTTCCAAAGACGGATCTATTGGTTGTTATTAGAAGAGTAAGTGCTGAATAATGCAATAAATTCTTTGAGTATAATGTAAATCAGATTCCAAAGCCAATTAGGATAGTCTAATGATAGCTGAAACGATATCACAACAGAAGCATGACAAAATTCGATGATGATAATCATCTCCTATTTTTTCCCCAGGGGTTTCATGAATATTTTTCTTGTGCACTATCTTGAAATCAAGGTACGTATAGTTTCATCCATGATGAAATTTTGACTTTCTTTTGTAAGAATATGTGCAGCAATAGAATCTTACCTAAAGGATGAATATTTTGTGGCCGACGGGAGAGCGCACCAGCATGGAGATGCCCTTGCGGATGATCGACTTCTTGTGGCCGACGGGAGAGTGCACCAGCACGGAGATGCCCTTGTGGAAGATCGACATCGTTGCGGGGAGGTGAGCCCTCCTGCCCTCGTCCGCCTCGGCCGCGCTCCTCCCCATGCTCCGCCGCCTCTGCCTCCGCGGCCACTCCTCCTTCTTTGTCCTCGCCGACCTGGACCCCTCCGACCCCTCATCCCCCACCGTCCTCTCGCGCCTCTCCCGGGGCCTCCTCGCGCGCGCCATCGCCGCCTCCCGCGCGCATGACCTGCTCTTCGCCCGCGCACTCCTCTTCACCGCCACCCCCGCCTCCCCCCACCCCCGATGCGGTCACGCTCGCCGAGCCCCTCCTGGCCGACCTCGACGCCTTCGTCGCCGCCATGGACGAGATCTCCGACGGGGCCTTCCTCCGCGCAGTGCCGAGCGGCACGGGGGCGTGTCCCACTCGCGGAGGGCCGGCGGGGAGGGAGAGGGTGTGGCGACAAGGAGGGCCGGTGGGAAGGGAGAGGGCGCGGGGGCGGCGGCGGCACCGAGCGGCGCGGGGGGCTGCGCGAGAGGAGCGGTTCGCCCTTGGGGATGGGTCGGGGAGTGCGAGGATGCCGTCGTGGGTTCGCACGAGTACGAGGAGGGTGGGGGAGGAGTGAACGAGGGGTCGATTTTTTCTTTGTTGCGAGGTGGGATTGATCGAGGGTTTTTTTCTTACTTGTCTGGTTAATCGTTTGGTTTACGAAGGGATGAAAAAAATCAAGGAAACTGTTAGCGGTGGAACTGCTAGCGAGGTCGAACCATCATGGAGGTTGAACCATCACGACGGCACATGCTGCTTTAATAGTAGAGACTAGCTGCTTTGAGTGGGATCAATAAGCCGGTTTTGAAAATTGAAGGTCCGAGATATCTAGTTTTGTAGTTGAGTGACCGGCTGCTTGATGGGGGCCGGCCCTTGATGGGTGATCTTGGGTCTCTCAGCTGCTCCTCATGTTCTGGATTCGTTAACGTGGTTTTGATGTTGCCTGTTTACTTCTGTTGAGGTGTTCTTGATGGGGTTTTGCTGTGTTGCATAAGTGTTGGGCTTGCGTTTGTTGTGTGTTCGAAACTATTGGCAGGCTGCTTGGTTTTGAGCCTGAGCGTTTGGGTATTTTAATTATTTTGGTTCGGGTAGTTCGGTTTATGAGTAATTCAGGTAATTAAAAATAAGAGCCAGATTTTTTTCGCCCGACGGTCGAGTAAAAAGCTGATTCGGGTAGTTTGGTTTATGGGTAATTCGTTTGTTGTGTGTACCATGACGTCAGAGAGCGTCCTTCTCCTACGTGAGTTCATCTTTGCGCATCGGACACCGAGTCTCCACTGCGCCGCACCATCGAGATCCGCCGTCATCAATGTGTCAGATGAAGCACAACTCCATCAAAGAAGGTGTCCACTTCTTCCTCGAGCATGTGTACATCTTCAAGAATGACGCCCCCAAGGGAAAAAACGACACCAGAGTGTCGTCGTCATCCGACCTACTGATCTAGGGTTTCCTCAGAGGTAGCGGATAGAGGTCTGGAGCTTCTCCGCCGCGATGCGTTCAAGAAGGTAACGGCCAAAAGAGTGCCGCCATCGCTGGTCTTGGTAACAAGTCGAGAACGAGGTTTTTCCCCGGATCCGCTCGATAAACCTCCAACAAGCATGGTGTGCACGAGTGGCCACCAATCCGAGTCGCCGCGCAGCGAGTAGGCTGCACCTGCTAGTTAAAATCTTTCCAAAGGCCAAACCACACATGGTGCAAACCAGTCCACCAGGCCCTCCATGTCGCCACCGTCGATCCGGGGCCAGATGGCCCGTCGCCGCAAATCCGATAGCCGCCGCTGAACACATCCAACGCTGGTGCCCGATGCCCTATCATCGCGGACGCAACCATTGTCGCGTGAGGCAGAGCCGGTCTGCGTCGTTGCCGGTCAAGGCAAGGACGCCCGCCGCACCACCAAGGCAAAAATCGGTTGCGCCTCCTCATGCCACGGGGCTCCGCACCATCCCCATGACACAGGAAAGAGGGAGGCCCCCGCCACCGCCATTGGACCCTGGGCTATAGGTTGGCGGCATCCTTCGATGGCGGCAAAGAGAGGGAGGGAATAAATGAAAGCCCCCGGCGGGTAGGATTTCCTCCCACCCGAGTCCCCTGAGCGGGGGTCACACACGCAGGGGGAGGGGGTTGTTGCTTGGAGATCAGGAAAGCGATTGAACTTGTAAAAGGCAAATGATCAATGCTTTCTTGGGCGTCACAAAACTCACAATTGTTGGTGGCTGTTTGACCTATTTTACTTAAATTGTCTTTGGAAATGAACCTTCCCTTGATCACTAACCCAATAAAATATTTAATCTCTGAAGGCATTTGGTAGAGAGATTTAACTGAAACAGTACCAGAGCTGGTCAACAACCATCTAACTTTGTCACTCCATTCTGAACAATCTGACTACACATGTCTTAAAAGTATATACCAGATGCAACCTCTTTCTTGAGTGTCCTATGGTTAAACTTTTTTGAAGATCGCTTTTTATTGCTTTTAACATCAAGCCACCTAATAGTTTGAACACGTTATTTGAGACGTGGTTAAAGGGGGTTGATGTTAAAATTGCTAAACTTATCCGAGTAGGAACACGTTTTCTGGGCTACATGGAATTATAGAAATGACTTGGTATTTAACAAACATCAACAAATTCACTTTTTGCAGGTCATTTTCAGGGCTACCTCATTGATCCGCACATGGTCATTACTCATTTATGTGGAAGCCAGGGAGCCTATGGTTACTGTATGTGTCCGATGGAAGATGGTAGCTCAGGCTATGAAAGGATCGATATGGTTGACTAGAGGGGGGGGGGTGAATAGGCAACGACCACTTTTTAAATAATCTTAACAAGTTAAGGTAAACAACATATGGGTTCACAATTAATACAACAATGGGGTGAACCCTAATGAAGCTAATAACGAGAGTTACTAAGACAAGTAAGAGATAGACGACAACATAAGCATACACAAAGTAAAGGTTAGAGATAACCACGAGTGGAACCGATGGAGACGAGGATGTGTTACCGAAGTTCCTTCCCTTTGACAGGAAGTACGTCTCCGTTGGAGCGGTGTGGAGGCACAATGCTCCCCAATAAGCCACTAAGGCCACCGTATTCTCCTCACGCCCTCGCACGATGCAAGGTACCGTGATTCCACTATAGGTGCCCATGAAGGCGGCGACCGAACCTTTACAAACAAGGTTGGGGCAAACTCCACACAAAGCTTGGAGGCTCCCAACAAGACCACGAAGCTTCACCACAATGGAATGTGGCTTCGAGGTGACCTCAACCGTCTAGAAAGCTCAAACACCCAAGAGTAACAAGATCCACAAGGGATTGGTGGGGGAATCAATTTTTCTCTTGGTGGAAGTGTGGATCTAGGCCTTCTCAACCAATCCCTAAAGAATCAATAAGTTTGATTGGCTAGGGAGAGAGATCGGGAACTTTTGAGCTTAGGGAGCAACAATGGAGCTTGGGAGAGGAAGAGATAAGGTTCCACAGCTAGAAGAACCCTTTATATAGTGGGGGGGCGAATCCAACCGTTTTCCCCACTCTCTGCCCGAGTCTAGCGGTACTACCGCTGGCTGCAGCGGTACTACCGCTGGCTCTTCAGCGGTACTACCGCTGGCCCCTTGGTAGTGCATAAGAACTAAGAAAGTCTTCGCAAAAAGGTCCATCCACGAACAACCGCTAGGCAGGCGGTACTACCGCAGACCAGGGGCGGTACTACCGCTAGCACTCCAACGGTACTACCGCTAGGGCTGGCGGTACTACCGCTAGGGCCAGCGGTACTACCGCTGGGGGACCATTTGCGAAGAAGAAGGAAACACAAAGGCGGGAACCACTCCAAAGATGCTGGTAAGGGAAAATATGTGAAGTGTGAACGTGCAAAGATTGATTCCACCCAAACCTTTCCACTACGGTTCCCCTCTTAATAGTACGACTTTCCTATGACTCAAATAAAGAGAGTCGTAGAGAACACCGGTCTTCTGTTCCACGAACGAGGGGGCGAGTCGTCTTGTGCTGTTGACGTGTGTTATGTGAAATCTTAATCACACACACGGTTAGTCCTTTGCGGTACTGTCATCAATCACCAAAATTACTTAGGCATAAACTATGCCCCGGCAATCTCCCCCTTTTTGGTGGATTGATGACAATACCGGATTTGCACATAGAATAATATGAGAAACAAAAGATAGAGATATATGACAATAAGGAGCATATGACTCATAACATATGATGGAAATAAATCTCACACAAGTTCATGTCTCGCAAAAGATTGCAAAATAGAAGCAAACCAAGTTCGAAGCAAAACACGAAAGATAAGCAAAGCAAAGCAAAGTTTCGACTCTCTCAAAGCAAATTTCCTAGACTCTCCCCCCCCTTTGGCACAAGACACCAAAAAGGGGCACACCTAACGCCACAGGTGGTTACTCCTCATCCTCAGCATCGCCAGACTCGTTTGTGCCCTCCGGATCATCCTGCTCCTCCTCTTCCTCCTCAGCGCGAGACCACTGGTAACCTTGAGCCCGCATCCAAGTAGCCTCTGGAGTTATGTCGTCCTCTGATCTGTTGGAGATGTCAACATCAAGAGTCCTTAGGACACGCTTGTGCCTCTGACGGTTTTCCTTCTGAGCCACGTGCGTCTGGTACTGGCCCTTAGCCTGCATGCAGAAGAGAGTCTTCATCTTATCCTGCAGTTTGATGGCCCAAGATGGCATAGCAGAAGAGCGGGACTGAGAGGCGATTCCTCTGTCAGCAGCAGTCTCTGTGTCAGTGTCCATGTGCTGAGAGGAAGTTGATGGGTTGGCCCATTTATCCTTGACACGAAGCTTGACAGGATCGTGCACAATGTAGTCAGCCTGAATGTATAACTCCTCCTGCGGATAGGTGTCTTGCCACTTCTGACGGATATAAGCGAACAGATAGGGCCCGTAGATGGGAACCTTGCGCATCATGACGCAGTTCCATAGCTCAGTGAACATCACATCAGAAATATCAAGAGGGGCAGACTCCTTAGTCATAGCCTCCTCACAGAGCAGCAGCATCTCAGCCAGAGAGCCATGTACCTCGTCGAAGTTGCCAATGCGAGGAAAGAGGGTGTTGCAGAAGATCCGATGCATGATGTCCAGATGCTTGGGGAGCACACCCTTCTTCACATAGAGTTGCTGCAATCTATCCTTGGCGGGGCCCTATCAGTGGGAGCTGCAGCATGAGAACGCGACCCAAGTGGAGTGTCAGCTCCCTGGAACTCAACCTTGAGGAATGCCATGAATTCCCGCCAGGTACCGGTCATCTTCTGAGCCCCAGTCATCCACACCATGGAGCGCTCGTCATCAGGAGAGAAGTGAACCGTGACATAGAACTGGGCAACAACATTGGGGTCAAAGTCTGTCTTGAAAGTGATGATGTCCTTGATGCCCAGTTTGTCAATCAGAGAAAGAGCATCACCAAAGTAGTCCAAGTTCCGCTGAAGGTGAGCCAGGTCAATCCACTGAACGGGGACAAAGTTCTTCTTCAAATTCATGACAATATCACGGTAGATCCTGCAGTGATCCCTTGCCCAAACATGCTCAACATTCTTGATCACAGCCCGCTCTTGGAGGTAATGGTTTTGAGTGCGGAACCGCAGAAATTCCTTAGGGGGCATTGTGCGGACGTTGATCCCCTTATCCTTGTGAGCGGTCTTCTTGAAGGCCTGCTTTTTGGGTTGCAGACCTAACGTGGCGAAACCTTTGGAGCCTCTGGATTGCGAAAGTTCTTTGACTGTGTGTCCCATGGGGGGTTCGAGCGGCGAGCACAACCTGTGACACAAAACGCACACCGAAAAAAGAGCGACAAAAGGAATCAAGGCAATGAACCAGAGAAGGCAGAAAAGTAAACACACATTACCAAGCATATGAAAAGAATACACAGAGAATCTTGCTGGCGGTAGTACCGCTGGGGTCCTGGCAGTAGTACCGCTACCCCTGGCGGTAGTACCGCTGGGGTTTGATTTTCAGATCTGTAAGAAAAATAGACCCCATAGATATGGCTACACGGATTTTACAAGGGCATGGGCTGTGTAGGAACACTAAGAACTCCACCACAGCCTAATCACATGAGGAACACAAGTACCACCTAAATAAGCACATGCCTAGTCAAGAGAGAGCAAGTTTTAGATCTAATCCAAACATAGTTCAAGTGCTTGATCTAAAACATGTAAATCCTAGGGCATGGCAAAATAAACAGCACGAGTCATAAGACCTACACTCCCCTCAAATATCTACTTCATGCCATCCAAGAACAAGACAAAGACATGGATCCAAACCACCAATGCTCCTAACCCTAGAACAAGAACATCAACCAAGAGAAAAAGGAGAGGAGCTTTACCGGGGTCCATTGCACTTGGAGGAGGAAGGAGAAGTGAAGCAAACCCTCCAACTCAACGGAGAGAAGGGGCTCCACGAATAGAGATCGAAATAGGAGGAGTTCGGGGTTGGGGAGGGAGGAGCCGCGAGGAAGAAGAAAGAGGCAGCAAAAAAACGGGCTCCCCCTCCTTTATATATCCCAAGGGGTACGGGCCACCGGTAGTACCGCTGTGGTTCTGGCGGTAGTACCGCTGGCTGCAGCGGTAGTACCCCTGGGGTCCTGGCGGTAGTACCGCTCCCCCTGGCGGTAGTACCGCTCCCCCTGAGACAGCCCTAAAAAATCCAAGTTAGGTCGTGGTAGATTGGGATCCTGGCGGTAGTACCGCTATCCCGGGTGGTAGTACCGCTGGGGTCCTGGCGGTAGTACCGCTACCCCGGGCGGTAGTACCGCTACCCCTGGCGGTAGTACCGCTGCAAATGTCACAACGGGACCTAGGAGAAGAGAAGAACGTGGGCAAATGATAAGTAAGTGGAAAAAGAAGATAGCACCAGAAATATATACTGACTTGTCATTTTATATCCTTTCTTCGATAGGAGAGAAAGGTGGGGGTGGGCGGTGGCCGAGGCCACCCATGTTTGAGACAAAGGTATGACACCGCAAAGAATTATCCTTGGGTTCATGACCAATGCTCGTCTTTGAAGCACAAGTGCCATTTGACAATGGCTAAAGTGAAAGACTAGATCGACTTAGGCATAATGGGGGGAGGAAAAGTTCATTGAGAGAACAACACTCCCCCTATGTCCATGCCTACATCTAGACCAAGATAGAATGCAAAGTGAGGTGCAACATGCCTAGCTTCAATCCACATTACTTGAATCAATGATATTTAGCTCATGCCTTAACTCCCAGAACCGTGCTTCATCTAGAGGCTTAGTGAAAATATCTGCAAGTTGCTCTTCAGTGTGGATGAAGTGGACCTCAATATCACCTAGCTTGATATGTTCACGAATGAAGTGATGACGAATATCAATATGCTTGGTTTTGCTATGTTGCATTGGGTTGAGGGAAATCTTGATAGCACTTTGATTGTCACATAGAAGAGGCACTTTGTCACAAGTGACACCGTAACCCTTTAAAGTTTGCCTCATCCATAGCAATTGTGCACAACAACTTGCAGCTGCCACATACTCAGCTTCGGTGGATGATAGAGAGACGCAATTCTGCTTCTTTGAAGACCAACTTACCAGTGAGCGACCAAGGAATTGGCATCCTCCAGAAGTTGACTTCCTCTCCACACAATCTCCTGCCCAATCTGAGTCACAATAGCCAACTAGATTGAAGTTTGCTCCTTTGGGATACCAAAGACCAAAGTTTGGGGTATGAGCCAAATATGGAAAGATTCGCTTAACAGCCATATAATGACTTTCTTTTGGTGCGGCTTGAAACCGTGCACATATCCCTACACTCAACATAATATCCGGTCTAGATGCACAAAGGTAAAGGAGGGATCCAATCATGGAGCGATATACCTTTTGATCCACTTCTTTACCATTGGGATCACTGTCAAGCTTGCATCTTGTTGGCATGGGGAACTTGACCGGTTTGACATCTTCGAGATCGAATCATTTGAGCATGTCTTGAGTGTACTTGGCTTGTTTGATGAAGGTCCCTTTTAGGCCTTGTTTAATCTTGAACCCGAGGAAGAACTTCAACTCTCCCATCATGGACATCTCGAATTTCTCAGTCATTAGTGCAGCAAATTCTTCATTGAAGGAAATGTTAGGAGAGCCAAAGATAATATCATCAACATATAGTTGGCATATGAAAAAATCCCCTTTAACCCTCTTAGTAAAAAGAGTGGGATCTATCGTCCCAATTTCAAACCCACGATCTTGTAACAACTCAGTAAAATACTCATACCACGCACGTGGGGCTTGTTTAAGGCCATAGAGTACCTTATTAAGTTTGTACACATGATTGGGGAGCTTGGGATGTTCGAATCCCGGGGGTTGTTTGACATAGACCAACTCATTTAAAGGACCATTAAGAAAGGCACTTTTCACATCCATTTGTTGTAATTTAAAGTTATGATGAGAACCCTTAGATGTTGGGCCTTGATAGGGGTAGCGCACTATATATAAGCCACCCGTCCCCTCTGGCACAAGGGTTCGCACCCCCTATAATACACATTCCACACTGCAAGAGCTCCTGAGCACTCAGACGTAGGGCTGTTACCTCTACGAGAGGGACCAAAACTCATATACCTTGCATACAAGCTTCCCGTAGCTAAGACTCTGCCCTCTCCTTTCGTACCCTACACCTGTACTGTCAAGTTCATTCAAATGATAACTCGTTGCCCGAATAATGGGGGCCAAAAGCAGTTCCCCCCTGAAGTATAAATTGTGCGCATGATCTATGTCACCCACTTACGAAAAAAGGAGAGGAGCACTTTGGGATGTATGTGCCATAGAGCTAGTATCCCCAAAGTACAACCCATGGTCTGCATGTCTGATCACTTATGATCGTACGGCTCACCCTACCAGTATTCGACACCGGTGATTAGCGGCCTTGGTAACCGACCCCATCATTGATGGGTAACATCTCACACGAGTCCTCAATGATAGAGGTAGGAGCCTCAATCTAATTTATGAGGATGCAATGCGAAAAAGGGCATTTATCCATCAAGAATCAAACTCAGCAATACCACCTTCAAAAGAGTAATTCCAGGCGTTGATGCTCACTGTTCGGGCATGATAACCCTAGAGGTAGTTTTCGGTTCACCCGACAACTTTTGGAGCGAAGATTTGATCTCCAGCATTGTCCCCTTCCGCAGCGGGTACCATGCAGTCCTCGGCCGTACATCGTTCGCTCACTTCAATGTTGTCCCCACTATGCATACCTCAAGTTGAAGATGCTAGGACCTAAGGGTATCATTACAGTAAATGGTAACACCGAGCAATCCCTCCGAACTAAGGAACACACTACTCCTTTGGCAGTCAAAGTACATGCTCGAGGCATGACAATCAAGTCAAAGCTAACCGTGAATGAGCATAAACGAGCTCGTGCCACGTCGTAGTTACATATCACTCCAGCTAAATATGGATACACTACCCATAGCAGCACCTTTCCTCCAGCGAAGTATGTGCCTCAAAGGCACAATTTTGTGCTTAAGCTATGTGGATTAATAATATACAACTCACTGTTCGGGAACATCGAACCATGTCTAGTGTAGTCTTCGGACCCATATAGGTATCGTTAAGGGTCGTTCTATGTGTTAAGCAGACCCATACATTGGTGGTTCTCAAGACCGCCATTGTTTAAAGAAATGTTCATTGAAGTTTTCCCCTTTGAAGGAATACTTCCTGAAGAGTGATGGCGCAAATGCGCACGAGGGTGTTTAAGGAACATCAAGGTAGCTATACCAAACCTTGTGTAAACCTATAGTGTCTAGGCTTTTCTATACATACATACATACATACATACATACATACATATATGCTAACCCCTTTGGTTAAAAGTTGGGTTGCCCCACTCCTGTGCTAACCCCTTTATGTTCCGCTAGTTAGGCTAAAAGGGTAAAGAGAGAACCTATGTGACTGTACTTCCAGCTAGTCTGGTTAAGTACCTCGCTCGAGAAAACCGAAAATTGACAGACACAATATGCGACAACTGGTCTGCGATCCAAGACAAAGTGTTAAACTAAAACAACCATCAGGGGTTTATCACGTTCTATTTAAGGTTTGAAATCATTGAGACCAAAGTGATTATAGGTTCTTAGACTACGGAATAAGCCAGAGAACCTTTGTGATTGTACAAAGGGGCTCTAATTAGCACCCGCAGTCAGGCTCCTATGGTTAAATAAAAGATGTAAAGCCACATAGTACGATTTTTGGTTTTCTCCCGCATTACCGCCTTAGGGTGCAAGACGTTGTCTAGGTGTAACAATGCGGAGGCCGAAAAAAAACCACTAGTATCTGGCAGGGGGATGAAGCTAACGACTAGAAACTTGTTTAAGGCCATAGAGTACCTTTGACAGGAAGTACGTCTCCGTTGGAGCGGTGTGTAGGCACAATGCTCCCCAATAAGCCACTAAGGCCACCGTATTCTCCTCACGCCCTCGCACGATGCAAGGTACCGTGATTCCACTATAGGTGCCCTTGAAGGCGACGACCGAACCTTTACAAACAAGGTTGGGGAAAACTCCACACAAAGCTTGGAGGCTCCCAACAAGACCACGAAGCTTCACCACAATGGAATGTGGCTTCGAGGTGACCTCAACCGTCTAGGATGCTCAAACACCCAGGAGTAACAAGATCCGCAAGGGATTGGTGGGGGAATCAATTTTTCTCTTGGTGGAAGTGTGGATCTAGGCCTTCTCAACCAATCCCTAAAGAATCAATAAGTTTGATTGGCTAGGGAGAGAGATCGGGCACTTTTGAGCTTAGGGAGCAACAATGGAGCTTGGGAGAGGAAGAGATAAGGTTCCACAGCTAGAAGAACCCTTTACATAGTGGGGGGGAAATCCAACCATTTTCCCCACTCTCTGCCCGAGTCTAGCGGTACTACCGCTAGCACTCCAACGGTACTACCGCTGGCTGCAGCGGTACTACCGCTGGCCTCCTGGTAGTGCATAAGAACTAAGAAAGTCTTCGCAAAAAGGTCCGTCCACGAACAACCGCTAGGCAGGCGGTACTAAGCTCCTAGAGCGGTACTACCGCAGACCAGGGGCGGTACTACCGCTAGGGCTGGCGGTACTACCGCTTGGCCCAGTGGTACTACCGCTGGGGGACCATTTGCGAAGCAGAAGGAAACACAAAGGCAGGAGCCACTCCAAAGATGCTGGTAAGGGAAAATATGTGAAGTGTGAGCGTGCAAAGATTGATTCCACCCAAACCTTTCCACTACGGTTCCCCTCTTAATAGTACGGCTTTCCTATGACTCAAATAAAGAGAATCGTAGAGAACGCCGGTCTTCTGTTCCACGAACGAGGGGGCGAGTCGTCTTGTGCCGTTGACGTGTGTTATCTGAAATCTTAATCACACACACGGTTAGTCCTTTGCGGTACTGTCATAAATCACCAAAATTACTTAGGCATAAACTATGCCCCAACAGGCTATCTTTAACCGGTTTGGATGGCGTCATATTAATAGGATAGGTGGTTAGTCATCTAGGCCTATGTGCATCCCTGGTTGGGTGCGTCGGGCCCTGTGTAACTTTTATATCTTTTGCTTAAGACTCTTTATACCTTTTGATGACTTGATATCGTAATATATGGCCGTATACATCCCTCGATGCAGAGGCCGGGGCTATGCCTCCTTTTCAAAAAGAAATAAAAAAATTCTACATACAAGTACCTCCTAAACCTAATACAATTGAAATCCCGACTAACAATCTTAACCGCAATGATGTTCCTACAAAATGTAAGATTATATGAACGAGGGAAAATATGACAAAGAGAATTATTATGGACCCATGCATCCTCCCATGCCTTACACCCATTACTCACAAACCTGTGACAACAACTATAAAGATATCCCTAACACTCGTAAGCCCATTCAAAAAATGGGAATTGGCAGGAGATGGTTCACCCTGAGACAAAGTCTTCGTCTTTAAATATAAATACTTTGCTTTAACCATATCTTGCCAATGTACAGCATTTTTTTTATAATGTTCTGTGCGACTCCGACGATTCCTCATATGACGATAAGGAGATGCTGCTTGTCATGTTGGTCCATGACCACCTTAATAGGCAGCGGCCGTTGTTCCGGGGCTCGATTTCGGGGCATGTTCTGACGTTGAATCGCAACCGAGAGAGCAGCCATTTTCTTTTATGGAGAGACTACTTCGACACAAGCAATCCGATGTTCAAACATCAGTGATTCCAGCGTCATTTTCGTATGGCTAGGCATGTTTTCAACCGGATTCAAGAGGGGGTGGTCGAATACAATGACTACTTCGAATGCAAAGAGGATTGGAAAGATTGACTTCTCATCTTATCAAAAATGCACTACAACTATCTGGATGCTTGCTTACGGAGTACCCGGTGATCTTATCGATGAGTACGTCTGTATGAGTGTGTCTACGTGCCCAGAGTTGGTGTACAGATTCTGCAAGGCCGTGGTTGCAGTGTTTGGTCCTGAGTACTTGAGAGAGCCGACTGCTGCAGACACAACCCGCTTGTTGATGACCAATGCTAGCCGGGGCTTCCCAGGGATACTTGGCAGCATAGACTGCATGCACTGGGAGTGGAAGAACTGCCCATCTGCTTAGGAAGGCCAATACAAGGGCCATGTCAAGTCTTGCACTGTCATACTTGAGGCCGTGGCCTCTCAAGATATCTGGATCTGGCACTCTTTTTTTTTGGCATGGCCGGATCGCACAATGATATCAACGTGCTTCAACTATCGCCGGTGTTTGCAAGGCTTGACGAAGGCAACAACCTGATCGGTCAGTGTTAACATCAACGGTCACAACTACAACAAAGGATACTATCTACCTGACGGAATCTATCCACAGTGGACCACTATTGTGAAGACAATCTCCAAACCTGTCGGAGAGAAGAGGAAAAGATTTGCCCAAGAGCAAGAGAGTGCTAGGAAGGATGTCGAGCGTGTCTTCGGTATTCTGCAATCTCGATGGGGCATAGTTCGACATCCTGCTAGAACTTGGAGCACCAAAAAGTTGTGGGAAGTGATGACTGCTTGTGTGATCATGCACAATATGATCGTATATGATGAGCGTCCGGAACGTCTTCACGATCAAGGGTTTAAGTTTCAGGGTGACAATGTGGTGCCTCAGCATGGCGGAGAAGCGGCATCGTTTCCGTAGTTCATCCAATTTCATCATAAAATGCGTGATTGAGAAACTCATATTCAGTTACAAGATGATTTGATTAAGCATATGTACGATCATGTTGGCAACCAATAGGTGTATCTTTTAGACAATTTAATTTTTATTAGGCTTGTAAAATTTTGCTATATTTTATTTTAATTATGAAACTATACTATTTTATTTGTTTTTGAAAAAATACAAAATATTTGTATTTAAATATGGGTTAAATATGGATCGACGCGTTGGACGCGTTGTCGACCCAAATCATAGACCGAACGGACATAGAATCAATGCATAACCCAAACAAACGAAAAGCAAATAAAATCATCGTCCGTATAGATCGTGAGTTGAAGTTGCTCTGATTCACTCGTCTTACTTTTACGAGAAGTGATACCACTACAAACCGCTTTACTGCATTGCTAGTGATATATGCTACTGCTAGGTCTCACGTGCAAGAACACACGACACACGTCCATATCATCACGGATCCACGGGCCGGTGCCGGTGCCGGTGGCCGGTCCCGAGCCCCAGGGCTATATAATCTCCGCCCTGCGCCGCTCTCCAAAATCCAAATACTCCATCCGCAAGCAGTTCAAGGCAGAGAGCAGCAGAGCAAACCAGCCAGATCGTCGTTTCGGTACCTGTCGTCAAGCATGTGCAAGGTCATCGGCACGGTCCAGTCGCTCGCCTGGCTCCGCCGCGCCGTGCGGCGGTGGCGCTCCAGGTCGGCGGCCTCGGTGCGGCGGCTTGCCAAGGACATGCTGGACGCCGCGGTGCCGGCGGGGCACGTGGCGGTGCGCGCGGAGGGCAGCGGCGCCGGTGAGTCGTCGTCGAGGCGGTTCGCGGTGCCGCTGGCGCAGCTGAGCCACCCGGCGTTCTGGGAGCTGCTGCGTCAGGCGGAGGAGGAGTACGGCTTCCCGTCGGCCCCCGGCCCCCTCGTGCTCCCATGCGACGAGGGCCACCTCCGCGACGTCCTCCGCCGCGTCTCCTCGTCGAACGCCGAAGGGTGCCGCTCATTCCGGCGCCGCAGCGTCATGGCGGCGCCCCTGCTGCAGGGCGCACGATGACTCTGGCGCCATGGTGGCGCCGCCTCGTCTCGTGATCGACCGGCCGTTCGTTCGTGCGCCCAGCCACCGTACATCGCAGAAGCGGGATAGCCGTGTCAATTTGGTCCTTTTTCCTACCGGCCGGAAGGAGCGGCCAGCAGTAGTACAACTCCGGCTACGCGCGCGGCGCAGTGCCATCCGTGGCGACGAGTGTGCGCGCTGAAACGGGGCAACCGGGCAAGGGCTTACCAGATCGACCCGATGATGAATTACGTGATTACTTCTGCTATGCTACGCTATCAATCCTTCAGTCGAGTTGGCATTACAAAATGTACACATCTTCTCGACATAGATATTGAATGTTTATATATTTTCGTGCCATTTGCAGGTACACAGCTAGTAAACGCATAGCTCGATTGTGTCTTAAAACTTAGAGCATGTATACACGGACCCCTCGTAACCGTTTTAAACGTCCAAACAATCTGCCCGACCACTTATCGATCACAAAAAATCGACTCAAACGAGACTCAAAAGCCCAGGCTGATCGACCACCCTCATATTCAGCCCAAATATGGGACGGATATGGAGAAGCACGGGCGTGTCCGGATACGCCCGCCGCGTCGGCCTGACGGCGGTGCCCCGTGCGGAAACCCGATGGTCCGACAGCGTCTCGCTCGTCACCACGGTATGAACGCTGCATGGCGTCACTCAGGCTCCCTGTCTGAGGCCGTAGCCGACTATTTAAGTCGGTCGGCGTCCCCCAGCCCTAGCACATCCACCCCCTGCTTCTACCGCCACCAGAGCCCGTCATCCATGACCCCACGTTGCCGCCACTACACGATTCGACGTCGTCTTTGGCTCTTTGAGCAGGTCCGGATCCGGAGGACCGCGGGGCTACCTCTGGATCCGGAGAAGGATTTTAAGGAGAAGAAGGAGGAGGAGATGGAGGAGGAAGAGGACCAGGAGCCGACGAAGGAAGCACAATCGCCGGGCGTGGGAAGGACCAGCAGGAGTTGGCAAAGGAGGCGCCGACGATGGAGGAGGACGTCGATCTGTGGTCGACACTACCGCAAAAGGCCTACCAGTGGAGGGTATAAAATGGGCTTCAGTGGCGGGCCCTAGGCCTAGGAGCAGGAGCCGTCGAAGGAAGCACAATCGTTGGGCGTGGGAAGGACCAGCAGGAGCTGGCGAAGGAGGCGCCAACGATGGAGGAGGACGTCGATCTGTGGTCGACACTACCGCAAAAGGCCTACCACTGGAGGGTATAAAATGGGCTTCAGTGTCGGGCCCTAGGCCAAGGCAGACCCGCCGCTAACTTCCCGCCACTAATGACAAGTCAATAGTGGCGGGCCTGGGCCAGCCACTGCTAGGCAGGTCACCACTGGCTGGCTGGATTTAGGCTCGCCACTAATAATTAATGCCAGGATTTACTCTTGGTTGAATTTTGACCCGTTCAAATTGAGGCCCGCCACTGGTCAGTGGAGGGTCCAAATTTAGCCACGTCACTCATCTTTGTACGAGGATAAAAAATATGTTATAGTGGCAGCATTTTGGAGTTCATACGTACATAGATACCATCACTAAATATATACATAACATTTTGATGTTCATACAGATAGTCCATAAAATATATATCCAGTCCAGCATAGAATGTCCCCTAACACATACCAGGTTAAAATAAAATAGCAAACAACATATTCCAGCACCTCTTACACAATTTAGTTCATAACAGTATAAAATATGCATGGAACTCTAGATTGTCGCCGCCATTGGATGTGCTGCGCCCTTGGTTTTGGTGCATTGACTAACCTAATTAAAAAGAACAAACAAGCATGTAAGTGCATATACACACTATCAAAAATAAGACAACATAGATGCATATGAACTACTATGTTTAGGAAAGAAAATTATAAGAAAGCATGGTATCATCATGAATATAGGTACAACCCCACTCATGTTAAACAGCAACACCTAGACATCAAAATAAGAACCTACGAAGCATGATCATAGGATATACAGTAAGCCTAATACACATGTCTACATTATTTAAGCATGGCACCATGCCAATAAGAAAACGGCAAGACCTCAAAGACAAGCTGAAAAACATGAAATGAAACAGCATCATTCTCTTAGAACAATTCACAAAAAAACTACTACTCCCTCTGTCCCCTAATATAAGATGTTTCTGCAAGCTAAAACAACTTGTAAAAACATTTTATATTATAAGACGCAGGGAGTATATAATTTTTTAAATAGTGAGGACTAATTAACAACATATGAATTACCAAACAACAATGCTACAAGCAACAGAACTAGTACTAGTGCTTCCAAATAGGTAAGACAAATTGATAGGTACATCATACTGTTTCTTTTGGAGTCAAAAATAAATTAATAGGTTTAGTATAACGAAGTAATTTTATGGGAAAAAAATTGACTAACATGAGAAGTCAAATCTTCCATTACTGAGTGGCATATCAATTACTTATTAAAACTTTACAAAACAATTACAAGTTAACTATGATATTTTAGTTATAACAGAATATTGCGCCGATCCTAACAGGAGGAGAGAGGCTGATTTGCACCTAGGAGCTAGTATTAACTGCAGTAGACACACATACATAATACATGTTCGAGAACATTGCATGGGAAACAAAAAAATTATTACGCGCATCCAAAATCTATATATGTAGATGTATAGCTAGGAGTGGGGGAATACATCTACATACCCCTATAGATGGCTAAGCAAAAGCAGTAAAAACGTGGTTGAAGTAGTTGAACGTCTTCGTGATCCAATCACGATTCGTCTCGATCTAGCGTCGAACGAACGTCACCTTCACGTTCAGCACACGTATGGCTCGATGACGTCTCCACCTCCTCGATACAGCAAGCAAAGGAGACATTCTATGTTGGACGTTAGACGTTGGAGAGGCGGAGTTACACTCTCCGACCCCCCCGTATAATGCACGCGTGCGGGCACCGCAACCATGTCGTGTTCGACTTGTCTCCTTCCAAGAAGGATCGGTCATCGACCTGACGTTCACCAGCACCGTCCGGTCACGGTCTCCGACGAGGAGGAGTAGGGCATGGGAGACGGAGAGAGCTTGACTCTCGTGAGTCGGCTAGTGTCCCATGTACGAGTCTACCTCGTCGGCGACAGGACCAACACTACATGGGACACAACCGCCCGCCGGACATGGATACAGTGGAGCTGGACGAGCTTTGCTTGCATTAGATTTACGTTGCATGTAATAATATGAATTCGAGGTTTCTAATTTAAGATGTCCGGTTGTAGAATACATTATTTGAGAGATGACCGACCAGTGTCCACGGACGCGTCTGCCGCCAGCATTTGAGGGATCGGATTTGCCAAGTCCGGATATAGATGCTCTTAGAGTGCTACTCCACAACATAAGCTTACAAGGCCCAATTCTTCGAGTAAACCGCTACAAACTTCAAAGTACGGTGTGGAAGGTTTGACGAAATCACTAATTGTGTGGTACACCTTTCAAAGATCGCTCCCACTATTCAGGTTGCAATAAGTGGCGCACTGCATGCGTGCCATTTGTCCCAACATGAGAGTTTTTCCTTTTTTCCTAGATTCGTATTTTCAAAACGTTTTATCGCCTAAACCGAGCGTCCAAATATCTTACCGTTTTCAACGTTGAGTTTTTGGCATTTAGATCTTCATAACTAGATACATATTAATAGATTTTAACGAACATTTTTTTCACGAAAAAATCGATAAAAAACCATGCCTCTTGCGATAGAAAAAAACGCAAAAAAACACGTTTTTTCGTTTTTTTTTCCCTTTTCGAGAGGCACGAGCGTGCCTATCAAGAAGGAAAAACCGTGCCTCTCGCGAATAAACAGAAAACATATTTTTTCCCTTTCCGACAGGCACGACCATGCCTCTCGCAAAAAAAAAACACCAAATGTTTTTTTTTCCGTTTTCGATAGGCACGGTCGTGCCTTTCGCGAAGGCAAAACCATACCTCTCACGAGAAAAAAACAGAAAACACGTTTTTTCGTGATTTTTTTGAACTTTTTACATTAAAACTTTAAGAAAGACCGGTGAAAATCGAAACACAAAAAAAATTCAGAAAACTCAATATAAAAGCCGAAAACTCGTGTAAAAAAATGCGGAGGAAGCGCTCAAAACACGGTATGTGGCGATGACTGAGAACGCGCCAAATGAAGCGTGTGAGAGTGCTCGCTGGGAGGCTCCCGAAGAAGCGCTCGCTAACTAGTTGCTTCCAAGGTTTGGGCTCTAAGGACATCTTCAACAGTTGTAAGATAGTTGTTTGTAAAATTTGCGAGCTAGGATATATGATGATGTGGCAACAAAAAATAAGGAAAGAGAGAAAAGTTGTATGTAGATTAACCAATAGCTCTTGCACAAGCTCCAAGGTTAAATTAAGAGCAATTGCATTTATTCCTTTTCTCCTATTGGATAATTTAGATGCAATTATTGAAGTAGTTGTATGATCCTTTGTTGGTTGATGACATGGACAATTTTATCAAAAAAACTACATACAAACTATTGAAGATGCCTAAGTACAGATTCTTCAACCTGATTTAAATGGCGGGCCGTTTAGTCAAACGGGGGTGGTCCAATTGTGGGCTATGCCTCTTTGTTGCACCACGGTAGAGTCGATCGTCCATTTTCCCCCAGTGCCGCTTCTCCCTCTGAATTTGTGAGTCTCCGATTGGCTTGGTCACTATTGCTTCCATACTAACTCTTGGATGGGCATCAATAATGTTTCCACATGGTGGTGACATTTTATGGAATGTAATCGTGATAACCGCAAGGGTATGGCTACGCCCGCAATGCACATTGTATGAAAAAATTAAAAGAACGCAATGCAAGTGTCTTCAACAACAAATTTGGAAAGGGATACATCTTTATTAAGATCCGTAAGAAGGCTTGTATATGGGCCAAGGTGGATGCTAAGTGTTTGAGTAATTTAATATCGGGAGAGTAGATTTTTGTGCGCGATGGAGTGGCCTTAGGGCTTGTACGAAACACAAACTATATGTTATTTAATAAACTCTCTCTTATTTAATGAATAAGAGCATCTTCGAGCGGACATGCAAACTTTCACATCCGTTTGGACCGCGGAAGCCATCCAACGCACACGTGTATCCGTCCGCAGATCGGTTCGATGCGATTTCTCCCGCAAAACGAAAACAAAAATGAGCAAGCTTTGCGGGATTCCGGATATAAAAAGTGTCACTATCTGACACCCCTCGTCCATCCAAAACTTTTTTCGGACCCTCGCGAATCCATGCTCCTCATTTTTTCTTCTTTATTCTTTCTCTATTGCCTTCGCTGCACAACATGATCGTCGAGGATGATGATGAGGATGATGATGACAGCTTTGGAATTTAACAACATGAGTGATCTTATCCATCTTCCGGAACAGAATCCGATTACATTTTAAGAGTTTATTCAAATGAATCAACAAATTCGGCATCGATCAACTTACGAGCAGCTAAAGAAAGATCTGATTGAGCATCAGTGAGCGGTGAAAGGGGACAACAATGTTCTCACCACGGAAGCCATCCAACGCAGGACTGTATCCGTCCGCGGGACGGTCGTGGTGCGATTTCTCCCGTAAAATGGAAACAAAAGTGGGTAAGCTTTGCCGTAGTCCGGACACAAGAGACGTGGCTATCTCACACCCCTGGCCCATCCAAAACCATTTCCGGACCCTCACGACTCCATCCTTATCATTTTTCTTCTTTATTCTTTCTCTCTCACCTTCGTCGCACAATATGATCGTCGGGGATGAGGGTGACTATGCTGCCACAGCTCTAGAATTTGAGAACATGGATGATCTTATCCAACTTCCGAAATAAAATCCGACCATATTTGAAGAGTTGATTTAAATGCATCAACAAATTCGGCATCGATCAACTCACGAGCAGCTTAAGAAAGATCTGACTGAGCATCAATGGACGATGGAAGGGGACAACAATGGTGGGACGTAATATTTAAAAAAAAATTGAACTAGTGTTGCATGCGATGATTTAAACATATGTACCCTTTACATGCGACTATTTGATCGTGCAGACATAAAAAAAATAGGATAGATCTATGCTGCTACGGGTGGATCATACCTGACCAAACGGGTCGTGCCTGCCGGGCCGGCACGGCTGCCCGCAGGCCAGGCACGACACGGGCCGGGCCCGACACGGGCTAATCGTGCTCGGGCTAGGCACGAGCACATCGTGGGCCGTGCTCGGGCTGCCACCCCGAGCCCGCGTGCTGGCACGGCCCGACACGATTAGGAGCCGGGGGAGCGGTCGATGGGGCCATGGGGGAGTCGGGAGCGAGGGAGCGGGGGGGAGGAAAGGGCGCGGGCGGCTGGGCGGGAAAAAGGGAGAGAGGCGGCTGGGCGGCAAAAAAAACAGCAAAAGTGTTGCGGCCCCCCGTGCCTTAGCGTGCCGCGGGCCGGGCCGATTAGGCCACGTGACGTGCTTGGGCCTGGGAGGCTGGCACGCGGGTCGGCACGGCACGACCCGCTTAATAATCGGGTCCAAACGTGTCGTGTCGTGCCGGGCACGATTACGGCTGGCCGGGCCGTGCCGTGCCGTGCCGGGCCGATCCATTTGACCAGGTATGGGTTGGATGGCGTCCTCTCGCACCTGCCCATGAACACGAAATCTATGGGTTGCCATTAAAAATGCTCCAAGGCAAAGTGTTTGCCCTTTTCAAAGAAAAATAGAGTTTCTCTTAGTTCAGTAGCAATTGTTTTTTATCGTACCAACACGGAGTTGTCAGACCGAATAAAAGGACGCAACCACTTCCCTCCCATCCACAGGGACACGTGAAAAACAGAGAACGGAGAAAGAAACAGAGTACTGGACCCCAGTACCTGTCAGCCGGGATGCGAAGCTCAGTGAAACCAGCGGATCCGCACACGGTTTTGGGGGTGCGCGCGCCCCGTAAACGAGGGCGCCACGGTCACTCGGTCAGGAGAGGCACGCGGCGGCGGTACGACGCGAGCGCGCGGCTAACCGTGATCGCGTCCGCTGTCCGTCCGAGTGCACGCGCGCGCCCATCCCATGTGCTGCGCCGTCGCGCGCAGGCAACCCCAGCCGCCATTGCACAGGCACAGCGCGCGTGGCCGTCACGCACAGTCGCACACACACCGGCAAAGATCTCGTCGCCGTCGCCACCTCGCTCACGCGCACGCCGATCTCGCTACGAAGGCGATCGATCACGAGCGCGGGCACTGGGCAGCAGCACGCCCCCATACCCCGCGGCGCCGTGCCATCCATGGCGCCGGTCATGCACGCACGTAGCGCGCGTCTCTGTGTGCGCGCGCCGAAACCGGGGCCAAGACTTTCCGGGCTAATGACAGGACAGATCGATGCTCATCTATCCGTTTCGGACCTTTTCATCCCATATAATCACGCTCGGCAGACTAGAATATACAGTTATGTTCTGGTGAGACGCAGCATTGGATAGCGGTAGCTGAGTCGCTAGCATGACAACACTGAAGAACATGGCAGGCAGCTGAGATGTCCCTTGCGAGGGTGTGCCAATGATGGCATCGTTTTCAGGGCTGGGTGCTCCGGAAGAACCGGCGGTCATGTCGCCGCTCCATGGCCATGCCTGAAGAACGTGACCGGAGGGTAGGGCAGTCTCACGGAGCTGATCGAGAGACGGGCCGGCCGGCTGGTATTTGTAAATCCGTTGGCTGCGCGCTTGATGCTGACGGGGGACGGCGGATTGGATAGCAGCAACGGTGTCGCTCGTGTTCGTAGGCGATCTTGTGCTGTCGATGGCGAGGGCTCAACCGTATGAGATGTCGAACCCACTTTTGGGATCATATCACGATACGGGCGAATCTATCCTATTTAGCAAAGTGTCGAATACCTTACAGTCGTGATTGTGGACACAATTTGTGTTCGTGGGCGGTTTCAGTTGATATGCCCCTCGCAAGCAGCTGGCGATGGCGTTTGACACCCTGCTATATGCAACGTCTGTCAGAAGGTGTTGAAGTGGATGACCGTCATAGTCAGCCGTTGCTTCTCTCCCCACCGAAAGAGCCATGAACATCGCTTGCGTGGGGCAGGCTATGGCATGGAGTGCTCGTGGTGTCGGCGGGCTGGCAAGTTTTAGCGAGGAAGGCATCCGATGAAAATAGGTAGGATGACACCGGTGATGGCGGGGCGAAGGGAGGAGCACGTGAAGAGAAAAGAGGGGTTGTGTCCCAATTGGGTTTGGGTGCAAGTGATGACGGGTCAGGGAAGGACAAGGGCACACGTCGCCGTCCGTCCGGACGTGTCCGCTTCGACGCAAACACAACTCAAAATTAAGGCGGGGATAAAGCAAAAGTAGGCGAAAAACAGATAAATGTTCGTTTGCTATACATATTGGGTCGGATTTATGCCCGTTTATCTTTAGATGGACGCGGTCGAAACATTTAGGATCAGACTATGAAGTTGGTCTAAGGTTCCTTGACTTTACCTTGACATGCCTAGTCAATTAGTTGTTGTGGATAGAATAGCGTTCTACTCTTGCTGAAAGATAAAACATTCAAGGAATTTCACATACTACCTCCGAGTCGAATTAATCAACGCAACAAGGGTTAGAGCATCTAAGGACTCGACAAATCTGGACCCTATACATACACGGACACACCTGGGCATGCTCGTGGAAGCATATAGATGATCCCACATGTTTCGCTCCCTGCATCTACATATCTTAAATTCGGACTCTCAAATCCATGTAAATCCATACACATCGATCACAATATCCATTATCGCATGTAAATAACAAATGTTGGTACTGAACATAATGATGTTTACATAAAAATTATTTGAAGTGCACAATTGAACATAAGCTCTTTGGTATTCATTATAGGTCCACGTATGCTCCACAAGATCATTGAGTAGCTGGGCATGCACTTCATGATTTCAAAGATTCTGATGCATCTGCAAAAAGTTCATAAGCTGAGCTGCATCTTGATCTTCCGGGATTTCAACTTGTTCTCCTCGTGCTTAAAAATCATTGGTTTGAGCTACACAATTGCCCTCATCCTCGACGATCATATTGTGCAAAATAACACAACATGTCATCTGCTGCCAGAAAGTTTCTGATTTCCACATCATTGCATCCCCATGAACAATTCTTGAATGCGCTTGCAGCAGTCTGAATGCCCTCTCCACATCCTTCTAGGTGCTTCCTGCATTGTCGCGAAGTACTTTTATTTTTTGCCATGTGGTTTGGATATGGTCTTTATAAATGCAGCCCATTGAGGATATATGCCATCGACAAGATAGTATTCCATGGTGTAGTCTCGGTCGTTGACGATGTAGTTGCACGGAGGTGATTCCAAGTTGCAAAGCCTACTGAACATCGGAGATCGTTGAAGCATGTTGATGTCGTTGTGAGAATCTGTCCTTCTAAAGAAAGCATGTGAAATGCATAAGTCATGTGATGCCACCGCTTCTAGTATGATTGTGGCCTCTTTGGTGTGACCTTGATACATTCCCCACAAAACTTTGCGGCAGTTCCTCCATTGACAATGGATGCAATCAACTGATCCAACCATTCCTGGAAACCCACCGCCTCTCCAATAGCTAACAACTTCTTCGTGTCCTGCACATTTGGTTCTGTGAGATACCCAGGTACAAGTGCATCCACCACGACGCGAGCAAACTTTACAGTAGTGTTCAGGCATGTGCTCTTCCCCGTCCTCACCATCTCACCAACGACATCTGCAGTAGTACAAAGTGCAAGGATTCTCAAAGCAGCCGTGCACTTCTTGTTGGCATAGAAAGAGAGATGACCACAACAATCCCTTGTGAGCTTCAAGTAGTCATCGTGTGCCTCCACTTCCTCCACAATGCGAAAAAACAATGGTTTCCGCATGCGAAAATGTCTACAAAACCATGGATCATCCGGGAAAGTAAGCTATGGAGCAAAGTGGTCCCTCTGTAGTAGTCGAGCTCTGCACACCCTTCCTCGATTGATCACTCTTCTCCCTTTGATTTAGCCTTGAAGTTGAGACTGTGCTCCACTTGTCGGTCCATTTCTTCTTGCATGCTCATAAGAATTATCATTTCCACTTCTTCGTCCAAATCAGAGGAATCGAAGAACACATTTTGAATCATTAGACCAAGCTCGGTCGGTCCATACTCCTTGCCGGACGAAGCATCGAAATCCTTCCTTTTGCCCAATAAAATCACAAAAAATGTGATCACACAATGTGTCAAACACATCACGCACAAGGCATAGCCAGAGTGTTGTCGGAATACTACGGTGGTGTTTGGGCCGGCAGCAATGCCCCCCGTGGTGAGGATGGGATAGGGGACTGCTCTACTGGAGCTGGTGGCATAGAGGCTAGGAACGGCTGCAGAGAACATACGACAGTGGACCTGCAAGATGGATGACATGGAGGAGGAAGAAGAGAGGAGAGAGCAACTGGATCCGAAAGTTCTTGGAGTGGATTTGCTGCAATTTGTGGTGGGGTCAGGCTACCGGACCGACTTTGGCGGGCGTGACCAGGCGCCCATATGCACCCCATATTTAGGATGGATATGAGGGGAGTCGATCAGCCCGAGCATTTGAGGCCCGTTTGAAGTGACCGGGTGGCCCTCCTGGGCGTTTGAGGGGGGTTTGGGGTGTGGGGCTGTAGACGCTCTTACATCAATTAATTCCAACTAGATGAAGTATTAAAATTCCATTCTTGGTCTTAGCGCATGGCCAATCCTTCTCTTTGTGGCCATCGACGTGTTCCGGAACTGCTATCAGAGATCATCCCCAAGATATATTGATCGGATAGTTTTTGGCCATGCACGTCCATTCCAGCCTGTGAAGTTCCATGAGGGCGTGGCATGAAACTCTGTTCTTTGTTGACACCATGAGACATGTCGACTTCTTAATTTTTATGGTGTACACAGCTGTGGAGAAGGTCATCATGGCTAAGATCGGAGGACTAGTTAGACGGACAAGGCCTTCGAGGCGATTGACTCAGCCAGGTGCTTGGTAACACTCAGGAGTAGCAGTGTCAAGTGGGGGCGACAACAGTGGATGAATATATTTTTGGTGGTAGTCCTCGGGGGTCGAGCCATGACTTTGAGAGTGAAAAATTTAAGGTATGTCCTTTATTGGTTGTGCGTGGCAATTGCTTTGCTAAAGGAGCTGTTTTTAGAGCCCGAACTTGGATACGTCCCAAACGTATCTACATTTCCAAACACTTTTTCTCTTGTTGTGGACTCTAATTTGCATGATTCAGACTGACGTTGTTTTCAACAGAACTGCCATGGGTATGTTTTCAACAGAAATGCAATGTTCTTGTTTTTGTGCAGAAATAAAAGTTCTTAGAATTGGACAAAACTTTCTATAGATTTCTATGGAATAAATAAAAAATACTAGAACAACGATCCACTGGAGGGGGGCACGAGTTGATCACAAGGCAAGAGGGTGCGCCCTAATGCCTTATGTGGCCCATGTGGCCTATTCTTATTCCCTGAGAAAAAAATAAGCGAGAAGTTTTCATCACGTTATATGAGACGGGGCCGCCACCACCTCCCGTTCTTCCTCTCGATGACTGATCTGGAGTCCCTTTGGACCTCCGGAGAGGGTGATTCATCGTCGTCGTCATCACCAACCCTTCTTCATCAATAATTCCATGATGCTCACCACCGGGACTGAGTAATTAATATATAGGCTTGCTGATTGGATGAGATTTATCATGAAATCAAGTTATTTTGATAGGGCTTGATCCCTAGTATCCACTATATCCACGAGGATGAGATTTAGCGGCAACAACAGTAGTGATAGTTACTATTGTTGTTGCTGCTGTTACCATCACTACGAACTCCTACTGTAACTGTTCAACCATTATTTTTCTATGCTACTAAAATTCTGTTGGAGAAAAGGATTCCAGGTGTGGTTGAATTGACAACTCAACTGCTAAGATCAATAAATATTCTTTGTCTCCCCTCGTGTCGAATCAATAAATTAGGGTGTAATACTACACGCGAAGACCGTTGCAATCTCCTATACTTGTGAGTTATCAATAAATTTTTCTGGCGCTATTGCCAAGGAGCATAGCTCTATTTATTGTGTTCACTTTGGATTCTCACTTGTCATGATGAAGAAACTAAAAGACCACAGGACCAAGATTATTCCCTCTAGAACGAGGTAAGGAACTGCCATCCGGTTCTGTACTTGATTCACCTTCTCTTTTGAGGAGGCTTGCGATACCACCACTTGTTGTTCGTTGTGATATGTCACAAGTAATTGATGATGCTATTTCTAAATTTCAAGAGACTCATGATGATGCTACTATTATGTTAGATAAACTTGAAATTGTGCCACTTAATGAATTACTTGATTCTTATATTGCTAGATCTAAAGAAATTGAAAATGTTGAAAGTGATGAGAACTATGATTCACCTATTATGCCTATCTCTGCTACTCGGGTTACTATGCCTTTTGTTCGTGAAGGTTATGTTATGGATGCAGAGATAGCTAGAGACTTTCTTGCTTGTAATGATAGAGAAGATTTAAGGATATTGCTACATAAGCTAAAAGAAAAATCTATGATGGAGAACATAAAATATGATCCTAAGTTTGCTACTTCTCATATATGTGTTGCTCATAAGGATTATGAATTCTCTGTTGATCCTGATTTAGTTACTTTGGTAGAGTCTGATCCTTTTCATGGTCATGAGACTGAAACTGTTGTGGCACACCTTACCAAACAAAAGATATTGAGACCCTATTTGCTCATGAGGAAAAGACTCGTTATTACTATATACTTAAGATTATTACTTCGTCATTAAAGAGTGATGCTAAGAAATGGTTTCATACTCTTTCTCTTGGTTGTGTGCATAGTCCCTAGGATATGATATGTTATTTCTCTGAAAAATAGTTTCTTGCTCATAAGAAACAAACTGCTTTATAGAAAATATTTAATTTTGTGCACGTTGAAGAAGAGAATCTCCCTCAAGCTTGCCCGAGGCTTGTCGAGCTTTTAAGCTTTGCGTGATCATCCTCCTAAGAAAAATAAGATACTTCGTATCTTTTATAATAGATTGACTGATGCTTCTAGAGACTACCAAGATAGTTGTGCTGGTTGTGTTCTCACGGAATGAACTATAGGACAAGATGAAGAATTATTGAATAATATATTGATGAATGCTAATGACTGGACACTTCCTGAACCATCGCCATAACCAATTCAAAAGAACAGAGGTATTCTATTCCTCAGTCTAGAAGATATGCAAGAAGCAAGATATCTATGAAACAAAAAGGTATTAAATCTGAAGATGTTAAGAATTTACCACTTATTAAAGAAATATGTGACCACGATATCCCTACACAGACAATAGAGGTAAATTCACTCCTTAGATTTGATGAGGATTATATACCTTGTAATAAAACCGTTTAGCAATGTGTGGATGAGTTTTACAATTATATTGTTAAGCAAGAACACTTCAACATGCATGTTAAAAATCAACTACAATGGAATGCCATGATGATTGACTGTTTGAGTGGCTTGATGTTTAGAATTGTGTATGATGTTAAAGGTCTAGGTAAACATGCGTCCATGGTTCATACTCAATTAGACCAAGTTGCTAAGTCACAAAATGATTTGCTTGATAAAATTAATGATAAACTGAATGATCATGTTCTTAGAGTAATGAATAAAGGGGGTAGAATGACTCGGGAATGTCTCTATCCGGAAGGTCACCCTAACAGAATTGAACAAGATTCCTTGGGAGTTAATGATGATGCACCTAGTCCATCAAAAAAGGAAAATAAAAAGAACAATGATAGGACTGTGCATGCTTCTAGTGAACCTATTATAGAAAAATCTACTGAAAATCGTAATGATGTTTCTACTTATGATGCTGAGACATAACATGGTAGTGAAAACCTAGCGACAATCTTAATAATAATAATGATGATGTTCACGTAGATGCTCAACCAGATAATGATGTGGAAATAGAACCAACTAATGATCTTGATAACCCAAATCCTAAGAATAAATGCTTTGATAATAGGGATTTTGTTGCTAGAAATCATGGTAGAGGAAGAGAGCCATGGGTTCAGAAACCCATGCCCTTCCCTCGTAAGCCTTCTAAGAATAATGACAAGTGAGATTTTGAATATTTTGTTGAAATGCTTAGATTTGTCTTTCTACGAACACGTTTGACGGATATCTTGAAAATGCCTCCTTATGTTAAATACATGAAATATATTATCACCAATACAAGAAAGATACATGAATCTAAGATTTCCACCATGCTTGTTAATTATTATTTTGATGGTGAAGTGGCTAATAAGTTGGGAGATCCTGGTATACCCACAATACCTTGCTCCATTAGACGAAGTTATGCTAAAACTGCTTTATGCCATCTAGGAGCCGGTGTTAATTAGTGTTATGCCTTTGTCTTTATATAAATGACTTGATTTGAATAAGCCAACACCTACTGAAATTCCTTTTCAAATGGCTGATAAATCGACTGATATACTTATTGTAATTCATGAGGATGTCCCTATTGCGGTTGCAAATGTTCCTATCTTAATGGACTTTGTTATTCTGGAGATGATCGAGGATGAAAACATGTCGATTATCCTTGGTAGACTCTTTATAAATACTGCACGGGGTGTTATAGATTGCAACAAAAGCAAGGTTTGTTTTCACGTCAATGGTAAACAACATACATTGCATTTTCCGAAGAAACAACCTACGATGAATAATATACATTCCATTGAGCAAGTTGTCGCAATTACTATTCGAGGGTTTAAATTTCTGGAGCCGAACACACCCCAGGGGGTGCACCTGTTGCTCACAAGGCAACATGGCGCGCCCACCCCCTAGGGCGCGCCAAGATGCCTTGTTGGTCCCATAGGACCCCACTCACTTAGCACTTCAACCCACATCATCTTCTACCCCTAAAAAAGTCCTAGTTGCTCTCTCTCTCTCTCTCTCTCTCCCTCTCTCCCTCACTCTCTCTCTCTCTCTCTCTCTCTCTCTCTCTCTCTCTCCCTCTCTCATGTTCTTGCTCCCAAACCTGAGATTTTCGATCTTTTTGCTCGAAACTCTGTTTCTGAATCTATTTTGAGGATTGCTCATTGGTATGTGAGTCCTCCCCAATTAGTTTTTGTTTTTGTGTATTATATTTTCCATATTTTGATTCTTTTGGTGCAACTAAAAACTAGCTTGCATGTTTAATTCTTTGATTTCCAAGTAGTTTGAATGCTTGATATATCCTCTAGACATCCATATGAGTAGTTGCCATCAATCTTAAAAAGTTTTGTTGATATAATTTTGTGGCCCAAAAATTTCATAAATTTTTTCTTAGGAAAATAAACACATTTAGGAGGAGTTCTTCAAGGAGAAGGTCCTCTGGAGAATCATCGGCCAAAAGCTCGGTACGACAAGCATTTGTTGAACCCATGACAAGTTTGGTGGTGATGGCCGACACTAAATCATACCGGTGTCCATGTGAACCGCCTTCATCGCAAATAAGTGCACTCAACATATATATTCATCCTGGGTGCCGGTATTTAGGAAGAAATTGATCAATGTATATTCATAACACCGATTTAACCACCTTCATCACAACAAGTGCACTCAACATTATAACCTCACCCATTCATTCACACACAGGTTTGAGTATCATTCTCGTACTTATAGAGTTCTCTTTCATCTTTATGACAAATCTTATGGTATGTCTCTAGAATAATTCTATGATGCATGCTAAATTCCATATTGGTGTTCACTTAGAGAACCGCAAAAATCTAATTATAATATGTTCCTTAATATTTTTTGCAATGGTGAGGATAAAGGAATTTCGCAAGCTAGAATGAAAAAGTATTCAGTTCCCCTCTATTTGTTACTTTGCACCGTTTAACGGGAAATGTATTGTTGGTAAGCAATGTTGAAGTGCGCTTTGCGCCCCTGATTTGAGCATTATTCATACCGCCTTAACACGCAATAAACTATATAATATTGGTGCAATTGTTGTGTGTGAGCTGCACCATGATGCGAGCAATGGTGATTTATATGAGGATTTATGCCTCCCGCGTAGCTGCAAAGCTAGGTGTCTTGCCTCACCCCAATGATCCTATATTACCTCATAAATACTTAGATTTTAGAGCAATGCAGGGTCATGATTTTATTAGAGACAAAGCTCAGGGTCATGATTACAATTTAACTTTTGATAAATATCGTGTTGTCTCTGTTCTTTTTCATGCACCAATTCTCTTTCACTTTTGGACAAAACAATACATTTTATCCATGAGAATAAAGCGCGCGAGTACAACGAGGCAGTAGATGTTGCTTGTCTGGCTGAGGAGGCAACACAGAACGCCTCCACGAGATATCACTTTGATTATTATTCATCCCAGCGATGATGATTACCAAGCTAGGCCAAAAGCTTAAGCTTGGGGGAGTACGCATTCCTCATCGACATTATATTCATGTTCATACATTTCATTCCAACTATCGGTGTTCATCCTCTTTTATTGTATGCCCATGTTTAAACTTATCTCTGTTTTTCTTTTGTGTGTTTGAAAAGTTTCATAAACTCCAAAAACATGTCTTCTTCCTTTTTATTTTTATTTCTTCCTTTTCTAGTTTGTGGTATTAAAAAGAAAAACCAAAAAGATTTCTAGTTTCTTCCTTTGTTTCTTGGGAGCTTTCCCACGTAAATAGTTTTTCTCATTCTTTTTTTCTTTTGCTTTTTTCGCTTTCATCATAAAAACTAAAAACTCCAAAAATATGTTAGTGTCTTTCTCTAAAATTCTTTTCTTTTCGTTGAGCCATTGGAAGGAGAAGACAACCGTAAAAATGTTGAGTGGCTCTCATATGCATTATTGTTGATCTAACAAAGAGCCAACATTACCTTGTCTTCCTATTTGAATAAATTGTTTCACAGATTCTAGCTTAATCCACGACACACTTGCACTATTTTTATTTTCACATCATTCGGTCATGCAAGGCAAAGACAATAATGATGATGATTTGATGAATTGATCGTGGTAAAGGAAGCTGGTATGAACTATTTTTGTTTTCCGTTTTTGAAAATATGTTTAGATCGTTCGATCTTGATTCAACATATTATGAGTAAACATGTTTGTGGTGACAATTATATATTATAGTTGTTGATGCAATGCTTAAATAGTTAGGAGTAGATAATGATTTGCCTTGTGTGTCAACATGCATTAAAATGGTTGTGATGTACTCCCTATGTCCCAAAATAATTGACTCAAAAATGACTCAACTTTGCACTAAAATTAGTGCAAAGTTGATTCACTTTTTAGTCATTTATTTTGGGATGGATGGAGTAGTATGTTAGTATGGTATCATCCTCTTAGTAATTCGAGCGACTTGACTTAGCCCATGTGCAAACAGGTAGTTGAATTTAAACTAATGGAGCCTTCATGATATTTGAATTCAGAGTGTTCATATCCTACCCATGTTAGTGTTCAATGTTAATAACTCTTAATGCATGATTTTGACCTTTTTCGCTCTCTATCTGGTAGCTTCTCAATCTATTGCTAGCCTTCACCTGTACTAACCGGGAATACTGCTTGTGCATCCAAATCCTTAAACCCAAGTTGTTCCAAATGAGTCCACCATACTACCTATATGCGGTATTGAAAAGACCTCGATGACGCCTAGAGGGGTGGTGAATAGGCTATTTAAAAACTTCTTCAGATTTGGCTTGAACCTGATGCGGAAATAAACTAAGAGGGTACTTGTCAAGCTCAAATCCCAAATGCACTAGGCACTGCAACGTGTATCAACAACACGATCTACTAAGATGGGCACAATGCAGTTACTAACAAGCACAAGTAAGTTACACAAACTTACTTGAGCTATATCACACGACAAGTAGGTAAATAACACAAGATACTAGATCACACTATATCACACGATATATCAAGGGCTGCAAGTATGCACGTGTGGATATAGAGTATGCTTGAATGATTAATCTTGTACAAGAAATGGCCAACACAATATAATGAGCACAAGCAATATGCAATGTATGTATGCTCAAATAACACAAGTAAACCACAAGTAAGGAGTTAGGGTTAAGGATAACCAAGGTCACTGAGACGAAGAAGTATCCCGATGTTCACTTCCTTGGAGGGAAGCTAGTCACCGTTAGAGAGGTGGATGTTACCACGAAGGCACATCAACGCCACGAAGCCTCACCCTATTCTCCCTTTGAGATAACACCACGAAGGCGTTTCTCAACTACTAGTGGTAAGCCTTTGAGGTGGCTTCCAAACCCTCACAAAATTTTCCGGGGGAAATCACACGAATTGATTCCTCTCCGAAGAACTCCTACCGCCTAGGAGTCTCCAACCTCCAAGAGTAACAAGATCACGGGGAATGCTCAAAACTTGCTCAAATCACAAATAGCTTGGGTTGAGAGAAGGAGAGGGAGAAGATCTATCTTTTGATTGGAACAACTCTCAAAGGGGCTCACAAATGCTCTTGGGATCTAAGATTTGGAGTGAGCAAATGTGTGTGAGGTGGAAGTGTGTTCTTATGAGGATAAGGCTGTGTTGGGCCAACCCTCTCACGAAGTGGGAGGGGGGTATTTATAGTGTGGAGAGAAAAAGAGCCGTTGGGGGTACTTTTAAGTCACACAGGGTCCGGACATCCGACAGTTGTCGGAAGTCCGGGCGTCCGCGAGGGACCGGACGTCCGACAGTGGCCGGACGTCCGAGACCTGTAGCCATGACTGGAACTCTTCTGAGTTCGTCAGCGGTCGGACGTCCGACAGGGGTCGGTCGTCCGAGGCCTGTAGATGTGCGTGAACATTTTTGAATTCATCAGCATACCGACGTCCGGAGTGCCCCGGAAGTCCGTGTTATACAACACAATTCCTACTGGTGGTAGGTTCCGGATTTCCGATGGGTGTCGGACGTCCGGAGGTAGCTGGATTTCCGAGACATAGTGCACACAAACTACTGGTGTTGACCTCCGGATTTCCGGAGCTTGGCCGGACGTCCGGCCCTCGGTCGTCCGGAGGGAGCCGGATTTCCGAGATATAAGCCTTACAAACTACTAGTGTCTGGTTTCGGATTTCCTCAGGGAGCCGGATGTCCGGGCCTCGGACGTCCGGAGGAAGCCGGAAGTCCGAGTTATATGGCTGTGATTTCTCTGGTATAGGATTCCGGATTTCCGAAGCTGTCGGGCGTCCGGCCCTCGGACGTCCGGAGGAGACCGGATGTCCGAGGCACTGGTTCTGTTTTCAGATAACAGCAGAACAGTGGAGATGTGGTCTGAACAGAAATTGAAGATGTAGTTTGAGCAAGTTCATCGCAAAACCTGTGATCCCCTCTTAATACTGCGGGATCCCTAAGGACTCAAGAATCATAAAAGAGTACTGATGATCCATACTTGAGTGTATACTTTTATCTGCTGATCATCACTCCGCACAACTAACGTCAAAGGGACTGATACCTTTGAGTTACCCCTTTCACTTGAGCTTGATGTTGTTGTTCCTTCTTGGCTCAAGTTGAAAGCAAGACATGATGAAGTCTTCAAGTAGCTTTCCCATACACAATGCGGAAAACCTAGCTTATGTATTCATCTTCATTTGTCCACCATGTGAACATCCACAAGAATCAAGCATGAAGTGCTCATGAATGCTTATCTTGATCTTGTCCTTGTTAGCACATGAGGTTGTCCTTGTCAGCACATGATCATTGACAATAGTTTCAATGATATATTCGTGCTGATCCGCTTGAACTTGCACACCACAATCTTGATGACGATCACCACTTGATGTCATCCTTCATGGGTTGTATGAGATCTTCCTTTTGACGCAAGCCCAGTGGAAGCACACCTAACCCCCACATAGGAGTCTCACAAAGACCATGGGTTAGGACACAAACACGTAATGGACAATGCTTACCATACCAAGGGATCACTTGATCCCTCTCGGTACATCTTATACGTTTTGTGTGTTGATCATCTTGATTTGCTCTTAGTCTAAGATCTTGATCAAACTAGTGTTTCTATGACCATTCTTTGGATAATACCTTGAATAACATCTTGGTCAACATATAAACTCCTTGAACCCAACATATGGACTTCAAGAAGTGCCTATGGACAAATCCTATAAATATAACTTAAGGCAACCATTAGTCCATAGGGATTGTCATCAATTACCAAAACCACATATGGAGATATATTATGCTCTATCACGTATTACCCTGTTGTTTCAAGTAAATTTGCATGTGCCACCTCTAAACATTCGAATAAACTTTTTTTTGTGTGCTAGTACCGCTCATGGAGTGACACGGCGGTCAGTATCATTCATGCTAAGCGGGTTATTCTCAAGATGGGTGTTTATTCGCTTGTCAATTAATGAGAGAGGCTGATAAAAGGGATGTCTAGTCCTGCATAATCAAAATAATTAAACAAAACTCCCGGGGCAGTTACAATGTTGGAGGGCACCCGAGGATTCCGCTAGCCATGCATGGCTTGTGTATGTATGGTGGATGGGAGTAAACTTTATATTTCCACTTGGGAACTGTGGATAATGTGTTTAGCATGGAAGATATTAAAATATGTGTTGTGACGTTGATAGGAAAAGCACACAACCCAAAATTACAATTTCATCGTAGTTTTAAACCTTGAGTTGTGTCACCTCTGCAAGTCAATGCTTCCCTCTACGAAGGGCATTTCCATTTACTTTCATGTTATTTACTTTTATTTTTGAGTCATCGTCTTCTTATCGAAGCACCAAACGTGAGAGCACTATTGTCAATCTTATGCATCAAGTCTAGTTAATGTTGAATGTGAGCATGACTGGATCTTTTCTACCCTTTGTTACAATGTTTAGTCGTTGCTTGAACCTCGGAGGTGCTCTGCATTTATGTTTTGCGGTCTCAGAAAGGGCTAGTGTGATACCATATTATTATGGGATTATATAATATCATGGTTGTTTTAAAAAATTGTTGCCATATGAGATATTTTATTATAGCTCGCTAATTGGTTATGTTGTTGTCATGGTTAGTTATGATCTTTGCCAAAAACCTGAACACTAGCTAAGTATATACTCCCTCCGTCCCAAAATACTTATCTTAGGTTTTCTAGAAATGGACGTATCCAAATACTAAAACGTGACTAGATACATTCATATCTAGACAAATGTAAGACAAGAGTTTTGGGATGGAGGGAGTATACAACAACGAGAAGAAATGAGTTTGCAAAGGTTTTCTTTATCACTTTCATTTTTTCAACTAAATTGCTTGAGGACAAGCAATTAGTTAAGCTTCAGCGAGTTGATACATCCCAAATGTATCTTCTTTCCCAAATACTTCCGCTCTTGTTTGTGGACTATAATTTGCATGATTTGAATGAAACTAATCCGGACTACCGTTGTTTTCAGCAGAACTGCCATAGTGTTCTTTTGCGCAAAAATAAAAGTTCTCAGAATTGGATTAAACTTTCTCAAGTTTTTTATGAAATAAATAAAAAATACTGGAGCGAAGATCCAACGGAGGGGGGCACTAGTTGCTCGCAAGGCAACACGGTGCGCCCACCCCCAAGGGCGCGCCCTGATGCCTTGTGGGGCCCACATGGCTCTGCTGACACTAAATCCAAACCTATATATTCCTTTTCCCCGAAAAAATAAGAGAGAAGTTTTTATTATGTTTTACGATACAAAGCCGCCGCCACCTCCTGCTCTTGGTCGGGAGGGCTGATGTGGAGTTCGTTTGGAACTCCGGAGAGGGGAATCATCACCGTCGTCATCACCAACCCTTCTTCATCAACAATTCCATGAGTCTGACCAACGGGAGTGACTAATTCCTTTGTAGGTGTGCTGGACGGTGATGGGATTCGGCAACATATATCATGTAATCGAGTTATTTTGATAAGGCTTGATCCCTAGTATCCACTATGTTGTGAGATTCATGTTGCTTTGACTTCGTTATGCTTAATATGTGTCACTAGGGCCCGAGTGTCATGATTTTATATTCGAACCAATTATTTTGCATGAATATGAGAGTGTTTTGGATCATATCTTACAAGTTGTATGCGCCTATTACGTGTCATGATCGGCATACCCCAAGATGACAATAATTAGGATTCTTTTTGGTGATTACCGTAGTTTGAGGAGTTCATGTATTCCCTATGTGATAATGCTTTGTTCCGGTTCTCTATTAAAAGGAGGCCTTAATATCTCTTATATTTCCTTTTGGACACTACTACCATGGGAGGGGAGGACAAAAGATTCCATGTAAGTTCTTACTATAGGCAGGTATGACTATATACAGAATACATGCCAACATTTCATTGATGAATTGGAGCTAGTTTTTGTCACTGTGGTGTGTAAAGGTTACATGATGAATGTTATCCAACATACGTATCCATCACCCATCCAATCCCTACACTTTTCACATATTGATCTTTGCTAAGTTACTATTGTTGTTGCTGCTGTTACCATCACTGCAAACTACTATAGTTACTGTTCTAATACTATTTTGGTGTGCTATTAAAACTATGCCGCACACACAGATTCCATGTTTGGTTGATTTGACAACTCAACTGCTAATACCAATAAATATTCTTTGGCCCCCCTTGTGTTGAATCGATAAGTCAGGGTGTAATACTACCCATGAAGATTATTGCGATCCCCTATACTTATGGGTTATCAAACTTCTCAAGGGTGAAAATCTGAGATCTTGGATCGGGCAGCGATGGCGCTTGTGCATTGTTTTCTTCTTGAAGGTGTTGCGTTTGGAGACCATTTATGTTTTCCATGTGTTGTATTTGGTGGTGGTTTGTGTGCGGTTGCTGACAGGATTCAATCGATATGGCCAGACCTTTGTTTTTGTTATTTTTTTTATTTTGTTGTGTGCATTCTGGATGTCTTTGCAACATCATGTAGGTACAAAGACTAGGTGTAATTGGTGTCTGCATGATAAATATATTCCCTTATTCAAAAATAATTGTACTCATACCCGTTAGTGGTTATAATTTTCCCCATACCCGTCATCCAATAGGGTAAATGAGTACTTGGAGGTAAAAGTAACCACATTTGCATAATACCATTTTGAGAAACACGTAATCATAAACAACAACAATACATATAATAAACAACACATCATAAACAACAACACATTTTATAAACATCAACACTTTCTTGTAAACAACAACACATCAAAATATCAACACATAGTCATAAACAGTAGCACATACTCATGCATTTTAAGTTCAAAAACTCATGACAAATCGTAGATGTAATTTTCTCGTATTTGTTAGATGTTATAAGGGTACATGGATGTGCGGTTATGGGTTATATGATCCCATACCCGCTCTACCTGATGGGTTTGACATTTTCCTATTTATATACCTACGAGTAACTTTTTGACCCATACCCCTACCCTAATAAGGGTTTTGCCCGTGGGGTAGGTAGGTAATGGGTACTCATTGCCATCCCTAGGTATGACAACAACTATCATACTAGTCCAATCGGCATAATACTCCCCCTGTTTTTAATTTACTCTGCATATTAGGTGTGTCTAAAGTCAATTTTTATATACTTTTGACAATCTTGTAGGAAAATATATTAACATATACACCACAAAATCTATATCATTAGATTCATCATTGCATATACTTTCACATTATATAAATGTGTTATTGTAAATGTTCATATTGTTTCTACAAACTTGGTTAAACTTTATAAGTTTGAATTGAGTCGAACCTAATATGCAGAGTAAATAGGAATAGAGTGAGTACCAACCATATGATGATTTTTGGTTGAAAACGTCACCTTAGCAGAGTCACCAGTAGACCATCATTCACCATACTATATGGAACGCGCTCCATATACGGCCAACGAGATTCCGTATTTGAAGCGTGGAGATCTCAATATGGAATGTGCGTTATGGAACAACCGCTCGAGTGGAAGGGAATTTCAGCTCCCGCCTCGTCCTTCCGCGCAGCCCATCTACTCACCTTGTCAATGGCGTAGACGCAGAAGACGCCATGGCACCGGGAAACATGACAATTAATTGCCAACTGTCTGTGCCCATTAACACCAAGTTTCCCACAATATTTTGTCGCCTGCAGCCAAACCCATCACAATAAAACTCAAACTCCACCTAAATGGGGGGGGGGGGCTTAAACACCCTCTATAATCAGACACAACCATATACAACAAGAAAAAACATATGCAAAGTAGCAAATACAACTATGGTCCAAAACTTGAAGAAACTGCCACTTCCATATACCTCATAGCTCGATCATATTATCCAGCACCAAGCTCATTAGCTAACCCCAACCTTCTTATCAATGGGCTCCATCCCCCACGCTTGGAGGAAAATCAATTACCACCCTTAAAAATTACAGTGTCGCGCTACGAAGCCCCGTTTAAGTATATGTTTTCTACATAATTATTCAGTTATCAATCTATCTAGTGATATCTTACATTATCACAGCAGAATGAAGTGGCAACATATTATCAAAACACGCCGCATTTCAGTTTTCTAGATAAACAAAATAACTACAACAACACCCACCAAATGCCACCCCTCCAACATTGAAGGGAAAGTCGAAATACAAGAGCTAATCTAAGACAAGCTAATAGGCACATTTATTATGCCAATGGGGCATTTTTACTATGACCTAAACATATCTTGCTAATTTGTACTTAAAAGAACTGATGATCATGATCTTCAAGGTCAGAACAAGAAAACATATATTATCACTATGTTTGCAACCGCTGTAATCAAAAAATATATATAATAAAACCACATTATGGGTTTTTTCAAAGACACCGTGTTTGACCCTTAGATTTGTAATCTAATGGATCATGGTCGGGAGATCTACATAAGTGTACCAAAACAGATTGTATCTGTTAGATTTACATAATTGCACCTAATAAGATCCGTTGGAGGGAGTTGTTAATGGCACATTATGTACATGTTCTCATAGTTTTACCACGGGTTTTTTGGAAGAACATTTATCAAGATGATGATTCTACATAGTCCATGTGGAGATTAGGAGGGTGGGCAGGACTTAGTTAGATAATCCCCACATATTTTAACTAGCACGTGGTTAGCATAATTGGCAATACTGCACCCTTTCTTCTAGACTCTCCCAAACATTGCATCTAATGTTTGCGCATCTTCAGGAGATATATAATGTACATCATCTTTCAGTAATAAAGTCTATGGTTACTCTTCATTGGCACTGCTATGCATCACTAATGAAGAAGCATTTGTGAACACGCCCAAAAAAGATGATCCAAGTGTGTGGTAAAAGATCAACCATTTTGTTATGGGGTATTTTCATGGAAAACATCATTCCAATCATGAAATTATTGTCATGCCTCTCCAATCCCTCCTAATCAAGTTGTATATAATCTGAGTACATTATTAGAGGAGAGGCAAACATATACATTAATTTTTAAAGGGACTCTCACCTTCCATATATTTATATATTGCCTATTTGATCTATAGTTTTGATGGCTAGATACATGGAATGTATAGAAATAAATCTAGGTTTCTTAAAAAGATGAACAGGCGTGCCTTCCTCATTATAACAAATCCACACCACTACATTGTCATTCATATGGCCTAGTTTTTTTGACAAATTTAAACAACACTTCCTTTACTTTCACTAAACCCTGCGATAAGTGAGATTTTTTAGATTTTTCCTTGGACTGAAACAATGGGAAGCTCCTACTATACATATTTCTAATAAGATTATGCCAAATATCATGTTCGTTATCAATCTTCCAAAACCATTTACTAAGGAGATAAATGTCAGAACATGTAATCCACTAAACCAAGCCCAATATAATCCTTAGGTTGACACGCTTATTGCTAAATAATTAGATGATATTTTCTGGATCCCTCATTTTCCTGCCATAAGGGCTTGTTTAGTTACAGGAAAAGTGGACGATAAGTGGAGGAAATTACAAGTTTTCTTTCAAAACACTATTCATTCCTTTAGTTTAAATGAATGGAGGACAAGAGAAATGGACACAAATTCTTTTTATCTCGAAAAACATAGGAAATTTACAACCCACTTCGAATGCGTGTGAGATTTGGTACACACAAATTACAAGATCAAAGTCCTTAGTGACAATAATATCCTAGTTATAACTTTTCATGTGGTTTTACTTTTATTTGATCGTGGTTAGTTCCAATCTTTTTCCTATTCCTGTGAACCAAACACACGATCTAACATTACTACTGTGTTTATGATCCACTGCTTTGCACCAGTTACCTTTGAGGGAGTCCGGGATTAGGGGGTCCTTGGACCGTCTGTCTATTCTCATGGGCCGGACTCCCGGGCCTGCTCGATCATTAATAGAAGTATTGGATTTGAGATGGACTCTTTCCAAGACTTGGCGTGCAATCAAGGCGATGTAGTAGTCGACATGTTCCTTCTTTATTGTAACCGACCTTGTGTAATCCTAGTATCCCTGACATCTATATAAGCCAAAGGGCCATAGTTCGTAGGACACATTAAAGTCACTAGATTAGTGTTTAGACCACAACATCCGATCCCACAGTAGATCAACTCTGTACATTGTACTATTCCATCAATGACAACAAAAACAGGACGTAGAACATCCAAAGGGCCATAATTCATGGAAAAGATAATGAAGACCATGACGAACCAGAGGTCATAATTTATAATAGAACTCAATAAGAAGTTCATCGAGACGAGGAGTTCTATTACGTTCATTTGGGAAACATCAGATTTTATAACTTCAAAACTAAACACGCTATGAGGAAAAGGTCTACCAGCATAATCTAGAGCACAAGGCATAGGAAAATCTAGCAATGTATTTAAACTGTGTATGAACTAGACAATCTGTAGAACATTCCATATCCATCCAGACGGATTTGCCATGGAGACACACACACAAACACACCAAAAAGGTGGGATATCATCCGATAGACTCAAAACAGGAGATGCAAATTGCAAACCAAGCTCAAGCTGAGCCCGCTCAACCGCGAACAACGCGGCAGAAAAAGGGAGGAAAACGTGGAGGAAAAGGGAACCAAGATCCGTGGCACGGAAGGCATGCGTCATATGGGTTTCGACCGACCTACGTCAGTGGATCTAGCTTCTTGCTGCATGGCGCCTTGTTTGCTTGCCTCGTTCAGTGGATCTGCATGGCGCCTAGATGGCTAGCGCCATTAAGTTGGTTGGCCGTACCAACGAACAAACGGCAGATGTCAATGGCGTATCGGTCCTGCTGGACCGGGGCGATCGATGCGCGCGGCAGGTAGCTGGCCAGCACGGCAGCACGGACGGTGCCGCGGACTCGTGGATGCATGGCCAGATGGTCTGCACTGCCACCGCAGCAGCGACGCGGTAATGGCCACCTCTAGCTAGCCTGGTCCGATAGTCTGACAGGACAACTGCCTTCTCTAGTCTGGTCCTCTTTGGGACGACCATGACATGCATGCATGAACAATGGCGACGTGATTCACACCGGCGTCTAGTGTTTACTCGACTGGATTCCAGCACACATGGACGATCTTTGCATCTAAGCCATCTCTGGGACAATCATGAACGCACGTTGGCCTGGCCCGTGCTGGACTACATCGACCCCACGTATATTTATCTTTATCCGTTTGCTGAACCAAACACTAGCCATTTTATTTCACTTCCCTTCTCCGACCAATCACCTAAACTCACCTCCGGCGATCTTCGGTCTGGCGGACAGGAGATCCGAGACCTTTACTTCCATATCCGTCGACCTCGAGCTCATCTCATGCGACGGCGAGGAACAGGTGGTTGTTCGGTTTACGCCCCACTGCTCCCAGAAGGCGCGGCCACGCGACGGCAGCGCTTGGACTCGTAACGTCGGGAATTCATTGTGTCGGCATAACAGGTGCATGGATCCGGTGTCAATGCCTCATCGGAGGCGGTGCGGTTCGTCTGGTGTTCAAACGTCATGGCGGACGTGCAACCACTCGACGCACCGAGGAGGCACCATTGACGTCCGCGGAAGGATCTGTCATCGACCTTACATCCACCGGCATCCTTTGGATTACAGGCTCCAACGAGGAAGAGTAGGGCACGGGAGACGGCGGGAGATCGACTCTCGTGAGTCAGCTAGTGTTCCATGTACTATTTTCACCTAGCCGGGGACTGGACCGACACTACGAGGGGCACAGCCAGCTCCCAGACATGGACACGGCGGAGCCGGACGAGCTCCGTTTAGTATTAGGTTTATGTTACATATAATAGTACGGATTTGAGGTTTCCATGTTAAGATATCCGATTGTAGAATACATTATTTGAGACGTGTCCAATCATTGTCGGTGTTTGAGAAGTGGAATTTGTCAAATCCGATTCTCTAACACGCAAAATGAAAAAAAAAAATGCCTGTTGTGTTACAAACTGAAAAAATATACAGTCTGCGCCCAATCGCCCCCAACACAACGTAACCCGTATCACGTGAAACAGAGAGCTACAGACATCGACCACACTTCGCTCATCTCACTTTCACCAGAAATGATCCTACAAACCGCTAGCTTAGCCGCAGTGCTAGTGCTATGCTACTGCTAGGTCTCACGTGCAAGACACACGACACACGTCCAAGTCCGCACCACGGGTTCACGGTGCGGTGACGGTGCCATTCCTGCAACTTTCCGCCAACTCCTGTGGCTGACCCCGAGCCCCGGCCCCTATATATTGCGACCCCGTCGTCCCCGTCTCCAAATACTCCATCCGCCAGCAAAGCAAAGTCCGGTCAGTTAGCCAAGCTCAAGCATGTGCAAGGTCATCGACACCGTCCAGTCGCTCGCCAGGCTGCGCCGCGCCGTGCGGCGGTGGCGCTCCCGTTTGGCGGCCTCGGTGCGGCCCAACAAGGATGTGCTGGAGCTTGACGCCGCGGTCCCGGCGGGGCACGTCGCCGTGCGCGCGGAGGACCGCGGCGACGGAGAGCCGTCCTCGAGGCGGTTCGTTGTGCCGGTGGCGCAGCTGAGCCACCCGGCGTTCCGGGAGCTCCTCCGGCAGGCGGAGGAGTACGGTTTCCCGTCGTCCTCCGGCCCCCTCACGCTCCCCTGCGACGAGGACCAGCTCCGCGACGTCCTCCGCCGCGTCTCGTCGTCCGACTCCGAGGAGCGCCCCTACTTCCGTGCCCCGTCGCCGGCGCGGCGCGTCACGATGAGTCGCGGCCGCTGCTGCAGGCGGTGACCGCGGAGAAGCTCGTCTCGTGATCGATCGATCGTTCGTTCGTACACCTCTGTACATTGCACAAGCGGGATAGCCGTGTCCATTTGGCCCCTTTGATGCAAGCCGGAAGCAGCAGCAGAAGTAGTTCAACTACGCGCGCGCCCATGCCGCGGCGCCGTGCCATCCGTGGCGACGGGTGCGCTCTCAGAAAGCCTGAAACCGGGCAAGACTTTCCAGACTCGTGACAAGACAGTTACAGTGACAGATCGCTTCCATGATAAATTAGTACTACAACACTAACATAAAATGTGTTTGCAGTTCAAATTGAACTTCAAAAACATCTTATACATTAGTTTAAAGGAAGACTATCCTGCACCATTGGTCTGTCGGTTGAGCTGGCATTAGAAGATGTACATATCTTATTGTCCTAGAAATTAAATTTGTATATATTTTCATCATATTTGCATATGGGTCCGTCTAGAGCTCAGTCGACCAAGACGGCTGACGTCATCGTTGTAGTACAGCCCCGTTCGAATTTCCTGCTCGTTTGTTATACAAAGACTTTTCTGTGTTGTGGTTTTTTTCTTAGGCCAACTCCAGTGTACGACCTCATCCGGTCCGGCTCTGTCCGTTTGGCGCAAAATGGACAAACCCCACGACCCATCGCGCGTCGGCCTGGACGCATCTCGTCCGTTTTGCGTCTGGACCAATCCATTTCCGACGTAAGCACGCGTCCAGTTTGGGTCCTGGCAGACTGCGAGCACACGCGCTCGAGCCCTCCTCTCGTCCGCGTCGGGGATGCGTGGCAGCCGGCCACCTACCTCCCATCGCTCATACTTCCTGCGCACGCCCGGTAGGCCCAGTATGTCATCCACTCACGCGGGCGGTCGCCGTCCTTCTTAAATGAGGAAGGCGTGGACCGGCACAACGCCCACTCCACTCCCTCCTCGCGAACGACGCAGCGCCCACGCCCGCTCCAAACCCTAGTTCCTCCCCTCCCTCGAGCTCTCCGACCGCCGGCAGCAATGGGGTGGTGGAGCACCGGCGGCAAGGGGAAGGGGGCGCATGACCACAAGGCTGGGTCCTCATCCGGCTGCCGCCGTTCTTCTCCTCCGCGAAGGCCTGCTCCGGCAGCCTTCTCCATTGCCCCTCCGGGCGCCCTGGGGCGCTCCGGCAGTACGTCCATGCGGACGTGTGCCGCGGGTACCGGGAGACAAGGACGCCGCTCCCCTGGAGCGACGCCCACTTGCCAAACAACTGGCACCTCTCCGCCGATCGGGTGTCGATCACGCCGGTGCCAACGAGCGGTCGTGCCCGTCGCGACGAGATCCACCGCCGCCGACGCCGCCTCCTGATACGTCTCCATCGTATCTACTTTCCAAACTCTTTTGCCCTTGTTTTGGACTCTAACTTGCATGATTTGAATGGAACTAACCCGGAGTGACGTTGTTTTCAGCAGAATTGCCATGGTGTTGTTTTTGTGCAGAAATGAAAGTTCTCGGAACGTCCTCAAAATTTACGGCGAATATTTCTGAAAAATATGAAAAATACGTGCGCAAAGATCCACCTGAGGGGACAGGCTAGTGGGCCACAAGCCCTGTAGCCGCGGCCTCCCCCCTGGCCGCGGCTACCAGGCTTGTGGGGCCCACGTGGCTCTGCCGCCCCCAATTCCAGCGCTATTTATTCCCTTTCGTCCCGGAAAAAATCAGGAGAGAAGAGTTCATCGCGTTTCACGATCCAGAGGCGCCGCCACATCCCGTTCTTGCCCTGGAGGGCAGATCTGGAGTCCGTTTTGGGCTCCGGATCAAGGAGATCGTCATCATCAACCTTCTTCCCCCTCCAATTCCATGAAGCTCTTCATCGTTCGTGAGTAATCTATTCGTAGGCTCGCTGGGCGGTGATGAGTAGGATGAGAACTATCATGTAATCGAGTTAGTTTTGACGGGGATTGATCCCTAGTATCCACTATGTTCTGAGATTGATGTTGCTACTACTTTGCCATGCTTAATGCTTATCACTAGGGCCCGAGTGCCATGATTTCAGATCTGAAACTATTATGTTGTCACCAATATATGTGTGTTTTAGATCCGATCTTGCAAGTTGTAGTTACCTACTATGTGTTATGATCCGGCAACCCCGGAGTGACAATAACCGGAACCACTCCCGGTGATGACAATAGTTTGAGGAGTTCATGTGTTCACCAAGTGCTAATGCGTTGGTCCGGTTCTTTATTAAAAGGAGAACCTTAATATCCCGTAGTATCCATTTGGACCCCGCTGCCACGGGAGGGACGGACAATAGATGTCATGCAAGTTCTTTTCCCTAAGCACGTATGACTACACACGGAATGCATGCCTACATCACATTGACGAACGGGAGCTAGTCACATATCTCTCCGTGTTATAACTGTTGCATGATGAATGTCATCCGACAAATCACCGATCCATTGCCTACGAGTTTGTCCCACTGCTGTTACTTGCTTTTCTCTGCTGCTGTTACTACTGTTGCTGCTACTGTTACTTGCTGATACTGTTACTTGCTTTGCTCTGCTGCTGTTACTACTGTTGTTGCTACTGTTACTTGCTACTACTGTTACTTGCTATTGTTGCTACTTGCTACTGCTGTCACTATTGTTGTTCCTTGCCACTACTGTTACTTGTTACTCTGCTACTACCTGCTACAATACTTTTCTGGCGCCATTGATACTTCAGTTAGGAATAATTTGCCGTCAACAGATTCTTTCCTAGCACATTTGCTATCATACTACTTTGTTGCTTATATCCTGCTTGCACATACTAATCTTTCAGGTGTGGTTGAGCCGACAACTCAACTGCTAATACTGGAGAATATCCTTTCACTCCCATAGTGTCGAACCAACAAATTTGGGTTGAATACTCTACCCTCGAAAACTGTCGCGATCCCACACGTTGGTGGGCCATTGCAAGACAAGTGCTAATTGTTGAGCAATTGGAAGCACCTCCCCGACGACCTCTACGACAACCTGAGGTACGCCGTGGATTCCCTCCTGTGGGACACGTGGTTCCACGATGAGCACGACATGTGGCGCGTGTCCTACTTTGCTGGCGAACATGACAGCCTGTGGCGGGCAGGTGTAGAGCGCCGGGCGCGCCCTCCGAGCCCTCCCAGTTGCGCGGGCGTACGCGGGTGCGCTGCCTGACGTCGAACCCATCGTTGTCACCCTCACCGTCGCCGCCACCTCCTCCTCGCATGACCGAAGAGGAGGAGGCCTGGCTTATCCAGCGTGTCATGAAAGATTCCATGAGCATGTACGATGAGCGCGAGTGGGTGGGGCTCGAGGACGCGTTGGCCCTCTTCGCGGCCGACGACGTGGCCATCCCAGAGGAGTAGCCCGTAGAGGTGAAGCAGGAGGTGCATGAGGTGCCCGACGCGTTCCCCCACGAGCTGGTGGGCGAGTGCTGCACTTGGTCGTGCACAGCCACAGAGATGGCCTAGGGAGTGGTCGTACCTTGGTGCCCCACGCCGCCATGGTCACCAGAGCGCGGGCCATCGCCGCGGGGGGAGGTGGTGCAGGCGCCGCCAGCGCCGCCAACCATCGAGGGGCCGTCAGCCCACCTATGGACGATGCCGCTGTACGTCGACCTCATTGGCGACGATGACGACAACGGCGGCGCCTGAAAACGGCGACGCGCACGGCAGCAACGCGGGGCGGCACATTTTATCTTGTTTCTTAAGTTATGTTAATTAAGGACTGTGGACCGTGGGGCCGTTGAATTATTAGTGTATAATTATTTTAATGTTTGACTTTATTTACATTTTCCGGCATTGTTTTCCATTTTTTTAAAAATATCATCTCCGCCCCGGACGATTTGGGGTGTGGCCGCGCGTTGGGCGCACCGGCCCGGCCACGGACCGATACGGACATGGGCAGTCCCATTATCGCCCCAAACGGGTAGAATTCGGCCCAAACAGACGTTCGAATGGGGTCGCACGCTCGAGTTGGCCTTATTATCTTCGTAAAATGAGCTGCTTTTGTCCCTTGTTTTGTGTGTTAATGAATGGCTCTTTTTCTTGCTACTAGTACGTGGGTGGCTTTTTTCGGTTGTCTTGTCTTTCTAGTATTTGGTTGGTTCTAGAAAACGCCCCCGTGTCGCTCCCACGAGGCGATTCGTGCGGAACCCTAGATCACCGACAGCATTGGCCACCCATCTCCCCCCTCCCCTCACCACCATCGGGGGCCGTCGTTGGGCAAAGCCCGCACGGCGGCGGGGCTTTCTTGTGCGAGCTGGTGCTGGCTCGGGGACTTCACGCACATGCGTAAGGTGGTGCGCGATGGCGGTGGACAGTCGGTTATCTGCTAGGATTTGACGGTGGTTGCGAGCCTCCAGGGCACGGATCTGGTCAGCGGTGCCCTGGATCTAGCTTTCGATCCATCGGGGGCCGTTCCTTTGCGACGTGGTGTGCCACGGCGGTGGAGGATGTGCGAAGGGGCGACGAGTATGCAAGGGGTCCTGGTGGTGGTCGTGGTGCGCGATAGCCCTGGTTCCCGACACGCAAGGAACTTAGGCAGCGCTGAAAACGTGCTAGAGATGGAGATGAAGCATGCAAGGGGTGTTGTTGAGATGCTGCAGGTGGCAAGTTCAGAGTGTTGTGGTGGTGGACTATGGCGAGGGAGTTGAGTGGGGCGTGGGTGATGCTCCTGCGGCGTGGATCTGGCGAGCGCGTGGTGGTCGGGCGCTCGAGCGGTGGCCCCGGATCTGTTCTTTGGTGATGGCGGTCGTGGTGGCTGTGTGTGCAGCGCCATGGCTGGAGCTCAGGTGCATCGTGATTCTACGGTAGTGTGTCGGCCCTCGATCTTGCCAGGGATGCTTGGGTTGGCTATGGCTGTGGTGCGGGGCGTCGGATCTGACCACACGTGGCTGGTCCTCGTTCCTGCGATGGTGGTGTGGTTGCCTGGTCAACGGCTCTGTGTGATGCAAGCGGCGATGGCGGGGCGGTTCTGATCGAAGGCTCCGGGCTTTGGTGGTGGGTGGTGGTTTAGGCGGGCAGTGGCTCTTGTATGCCGGTTCGAGGGGAAGACTTCTTTTGGCTGCTCGGGGTAAAAGCCTTGCTCTGGCCTTAGCCGAAGCCAACGATGGTGACGCTTGTGGGCGCCGCTCGTCTCCTTGGGGGCCTCTTTGTTCGAGGGCCTAAGACCTTGTCTCTCGCACTGCAGGGAAACCCCTGTTCTAGGTTCTTGGAACGGATGATGACGGCGTTTCGTGTTGTGTTCCTTCTTGAAGGCTTCGTTTTGGGGTGTTCTTGGCCTGCGAGTGCCATCGGCTTGGGTGGTGCACGGCCTCGGGGCCGGCATGGAGCTCAGAATGACGGTTTCGAAACTCGTCGTCATGGAGGGGTGTCGGCATTATTCACGTGGGTGAGAGTGTCGTTTGCTAGCTTGCTGCGCGGCCTCGAGGTTGGCGTGGATGTCGGAGCGGCGACTTCGGATCTGGTTGTGTGGTGTCGTCTTTTGTTTCTCGGGTGATGAAACTGACAGCTAGCCTGGTGCGCAACCTCGGAGTTGGCGTGTATGGTCGCAGTCTGTGTGTCGGAGCGGCGGCTTCGGAGATAGATGTAGGGTGTCGGCTCCATTTGCTTGGGCAGCAAGGCAGGTGGCTGCCCTGGTGCGAGGCCTCGGGGTAGGTGTGGATGCCGGAGCGGCGGCTTCGGGTTTGGTTGTAGTGTGTCACTTGCGGGTTGCTCGGGTGACGGAGCGAGCTGCTCGCTTGGTGCGTGGCCCCGAGGTCAGCGTGGGTTGATGGTGCCGTGTTGGGGACTTGTTGCAATGTTTTTTACCCGGGTTTTGGTTAAGTAACCGGGCAACTCTTTTCTATCTTAATTAATGAATCGTACTCTAAAGGATCGTATTTCATAAAAAATTATTTGGTTGGTTCTTTTATTTTTTTCGCTTCTATATGGGTTGTCAAATATACGCTGTATGTGTCAACGCTCCCAGCTGACGCACACTCGAGTCTGTCTCCATGAAACATAATGCATACAAAAAATGTAGTGCGCTTATATTACTTTGAGCACATAATTTTGACAAAAAAGAGAAAAACTAATTAATCCCTGATTTAACTTAAAAAATGTTTAGAAAGTGGAAAGGATAGGAGAATATTAATGCTCACTCTCGTTGCACACGGATGGCGGGTATCTAATTGCACATGGTTGATGGACATGCGACTACATGCGATTAACATTTGTGCAACCAGATGATGATATTTTGAGGAATAAAAAACAAGTTGCATAGAAATGACACGCATGTAATTGTATGTGGGAGACAAACATGCGCCTATCACTCTCTCCCGTTGCCCCTTCCAACAAAACAAAAGTCCAGTTGCGACCATGTTAGAGGACATGCAGTTGTGTCCAGGGAGTGACACTTGTAGTTCCGGGGCTTTTCTCTGGGGTTGCAACTCGCCCTCTACCCCCTCTACCCATCGGCCCCCTCGGCATAACAGAAAGTTAAGTTACAGTCGGTTTGGAAGATATGCGGTAGCGGTTACTGGCGTCGCTTGGAGTTGCATGCCTAGTGGGGGACATGCAAGTGTGCCTCTCTCCCGCCTCCCCTCCCGGAAAAACAAAAGTCCAGTTGTGACCATCTTGGGCGACATGCAGTTGCGGTTGGGAAGGCACACTTGCAGTTGCGAGGCTGTTGTTGGGCTTGCAACTATTCCGCCGCCCCCTCTGCCCGCCGGCCCACTAGGTATAACGAAAAGTCAATTCTGGTCGGTTTAAAAGACATGCGGTTGCGGCTGCACGCGTCGCTTGGGGTTGCATGTTTAGTGTGGGACATGCAAGTGCCACTCTCTTCCGCCGCCCCTCCCGACAAAATAAAAGTCAAGTTGCGACCATGTTGGGGGACATGCAATTGCGGCCGGGGAGTGACACTTGCACTTGCGGGCTGTTATCTGGCTTGCAACTAGCCTGCCCCTTCTGCCCGACACCGCCCTCGATAGACAAAATAATCGGTTATAGTCAGTTTGGAAGAAATGCAGTTGCTGTGGCGGGTGTCACTTGCAATTTCATGCCTAGTGTGGGACATGCAAGTGCCCCTCTCTCCCACCGCCCCGTCCCACAAAACAAAAGTCGAGTTGTGACCATGTTGGGGGACATGCAGTTGCGGCCGGGGAGTGACACATGAAGTTGCATGCGGGGAGTGAGACATGCAGTTGCGTCCGGTGAGTAAGACATGCATTTGTGGGTTTGTTGCCGGGCTTGCAACTGGCCCGCCGCCCACTCTGCTCGCCTCCCCCTCAAGAGAAACAAAAAATGGAGTAGTAGTTGGTTTGGAAGATATGCGGTTGTGGTAGCGGGCATCGTTTGAAGTTGCATGCCTTGTGTGGGACATGCAAGTGCCCCACTCTTTCCCGCTGCCCCGCCCGACAAAACAAAGGTCCAGTTGCGATCATGTTGGGGGACATGCAGTTGCCGCCGGGGAGTGACACTTGAAGTTGCAGGGATGTTGTCGGGCTTGCAACCGGCCCGCCCCGTCTACCCACACCCCTATCGATAGACACAAAAAAGTAAAGTTGCAGTCGGTTTGGGAGACACGCGATTGCGGTGGCGGGTGACTCTTAGAGTTGCATGCCTAGTGTGGGGCATGCAAGTGCCCCTCTCCCCCGCCACCTCGTCCGACAAAACAAAAGTTTAGTTGCGACCATGTTGGGGACATGCAGTTACGGCAGGGGAGTGACACTTGCAGTTGCGGGGCTATTGTCCGCTTGCAACTAGCCTGCCCCCTCTGCCCGCCACCCCGTATCGATAGACACAAAAAACTCGAGTTGCAATCGGTTTGGAAGACATGCGGTTGCGGTTGCTGATGTCGATTGCAGTTTGATGCCTAGCGTGGGACATCCAAGTGCCCCTCTCTCCCGCCGCCCCGCGCAAACAAAGCAAAACTCTAGTTGCGACCATGTTAGGGAACATGCAGTTGTGGCCATGTTGGGGACATACCGTTGCGGGGCTATTGTTGGGAACAAATCATAAAGGGGGAGTAGCAACCATGTTCAAATACATGTAGTTGAGGCTGCCATGTATTGTAACATGGTTGCAACAATCCCACCCCGTCCTCTCCACACCGTCCCCTTCAACAAAACAAAGTCTGACATGGAAAAAATGTTAGGTTTGTAGATTACTCTCATGGTTACTCCATTTTTCTAAAAAATATGAGAAATGCCTTTTTTTGCATTCATATAGCATGTCAGATCGATAAGCGAGTGTGTATATGATAATTAAAGTTTAGAATGTCCTAACACACATAAAAAGGTAGAGCATAACTACCAGACATATACATTTGTGAGACCAGGAAAAAAAACAATTATATTATAAATAATACGTATACAGAAATAAAAAATAAGAACTTAGCATATTATATAAGTAGATATATTCACAGAAGATATGGTTAGGAGCCAAAGAAACATGCAAAGAAGCATACTGACACATGAAGTTGTGAATTTGACTAACACAAAGGTACATGAGGCCTCCCAAATCGTACATATATCTATTAAAAAGACATGATCATCCTTTGATTCATTAAACATGAAAAAAATATACACATACAACAGAGAGGCCTCAGTTCACGGCTCGGGCAATCAAAACAACAACAAAAAGATGAGACCGACAAATGACAAAAGAACAATAAGAAGAACCATCAAACGTCTGTCAAAAATAAGCCCACGAAACACTCGCTATCCTGTGACACAGGACTTTATCCCGTGACACAGGACTAGGCCAACGGTGAAAAATGGGTAAACGGGTGGACAAAGAGCGTTGCACGGGTCGAAACAAATACAACCCAGTTCCTGCATGAATCTTGGATAACCATGATCCAACGCTGCAATGTGTCCTTGTGGAGGTGTTATGCGGTGGCAGTGTGTCGCCCGACGGCAACAGATCGCGGTCATATATAGCATTAGAGCGACGACTCGTGGTACATCGTCTCAGGATCACTGACCATGCTCAGATTTAGCTTTGAACTACGATTTTTTTCAAAACTACAATCAAATTTACCACAAATTAAAAAAGAACCTGTCAAAAAAAATAGCAAAACTAATACCCGTCGGCCAGCCGGAGGCCGAAGAGCCGCCCGTCAGTCACGTGGTGGCCGAAGAGAGCCGTCGGCCACTAGGAGGCCAAAGTGCCCTGGATAAGCCCGACCAACCTCCTTCTCCCTCCTTTCTTCCTCCTCTCCTCCTTTCTCTTTCTCTCTTTGCAAAAAAACGAAATTTTCACCCTCCGATCTCCTTCTTCTTCCACCCGTTTTGCGATTTGATCTGATCAAACAATAGATCGTACCCATCTTCATCGGCGTACGGTCTCCTTTTTTTGTCATTTGACAGTTTTTTGTTCGTTTGGTGGGGTGTTTTGGTGGAGAGGAAGAAGAGAGGAAGAAGAAGGTGGAAAGGAAGAATAAGGGGACACACGGGTCGAAGGTATGCGGATTTTTTATAGTTTTTGTTAGTTTTTTTGTTGTACGCAAAATAAGTGATAGCCCTTTCTTTCTTTCACTCCCTCTCAGCATCACGGGCCTCCTGCCGCTGTCTGTAAACCTCACCAGTCGAAGTTTCTCTTCTTCGCTTTGCCTCATCATCTCATCAAGAAAAGCCCTCTGCTCCACATAGTACTTTTCCCACTCTCTCTTCTCCTCTGCTTTCTCGTCTACTTCAACCTTCGCTCGGTGCTCTTCCAAGTTCAAACTAGCCCATGCATGACGACCTCTTTCACGAATCTCGGTCACCGCCCAGACCGGCATTTCCGTGTCGATCCAAGGATAGTACATGCACAGAGGAGGAGGAGACTACAAAAAAAAGAAATATATATATCAAGCTAACAATAATATCTATAACTTGTTTATTCTTGATGACTGATGCATACCGGAGGACTGATGTACGGTGAAGGAGCAACGGGTGGATCTTCCTCATAATTGACGCACATGAAAAACTTCATGCCCAACCAATCTGAAAAATCCGTCACCTCCTTCACCTTGCAAAGATCACCGCACCAACAACGAACTGCTTCCACCCCCCGAGGCAAACTCGCACTCTTTATTTTCTTAGGCCTTATGCTTTGATCCGAGCAAGGCAAACTCATAATGACTAAAACGGTAGTGTTTTGAAGTGTGGCTGGATGATGGAGGAAGGTAGTCCAATGCCTACTTTTATAGACTCAAACAACAAGGGCGATGGCGGGAAAACGAGAAGGGAAATGAGGCGGAAAAAATTAGGCGGGATAGGGGGCGGGGAAAATTTGGCGGGAAAGTAGGGGGGATAAATTGGCGGGAAAGTAGGGGGGATAAACTCGCGGGAAAGAAAGTGGCGGCAGAGAATGGCGGTAAAGAATTTAAGGAAAGAAAGTGGCGGAAGAGTATGGGGGAAAGAAAATGGCGAGACAGTACAATCACTATGACAGATTGCTGAAAACGACAGCTATCTCATGTTCACGCTCTTTGAAGGTTATGAGCACCAAATTGTTGACTTCAATAGACGATGCTAGAAGAAAATTACCGAAACCTTCCTTCTTCAACACCATTCTACCACCCAATCCAATAAAGTAGGAACAAGGAATGCTCACGGATATATCATCGTCTTTAGAATACAAAGTAATTTCAAGAGTTAAATAACCAGCCCTAGGAATTGACACAAATTCCTTCAAACTCCTCACGACCATGCTAGGAATAACCTCACGAAAAACATCAAGTTATATGGTATTCAGCTTACAAATTTAAAACAGTATGCTACAACAAAGAACAAATAAATAAAAAAGTACCCGAAACCAAAGCTCACCGTATGTTGAGAAATAACATTCGTGGAATCCATCCATCCATCCTATGAATAAAAGGAATACACAATATGTAGTTGTCATCAAAGATCTATCGCGACATGACATACATTTGATGATAATCCAGAGTGACGCCACCACTATCAAAACAAATGTCAACAAGTTCCCTCTGAGTTTCACTCAGATCCTCAAGAGCTACAAAAAAATGATTACACAAACTGAGCAGAACAACAAAACGTATAAGCTGAAACAAAACTGAAAATCAATCCAACAAATAACTCACCAACACAGGATAAAGGGAACAACATAACACCATCCCGATGAAAATCGACATCAATCATAGTTCCATAGTGCTCAAGCCTAACAGTCATCATGTCACGATGACGGAGACCATAATCATTCACAAGTTCCTCCCACGAAGAACCATGGAATTTACTGCCCATCCGACCATGTCTAAACAGAACATGGTATAGGTTACCTCACTGTTGTGAAGAGCAAGATCAATATATGTATCACCCCTGCGAATAGCTAAAGCTCTGCACTCCTCAATGTACCGAGCAAGATGTGATCTAACACTGCACGAAATATACTACAACAAGAATGGAAGCAAACATCATAATCATATAAACAAAGGCATTCACATACATTCCAACCAAAACAACATCAACCATATGACATAGTCAGATAAACAAGATATAGAATCTTACAACACGCCTTGAACATCGACGATCCAGCACAACAGTGAATACAGACGCACCGGAATCAAAGGAAGAACAAGGGTCACCAGGAGCTCGACAAAATGGGCAAGCCATTTACCTGCAAACTAACGGTGACCAATAAGAACCGAATCGACAACTGAGTTGAAAGTTGAGATTTTTCATTGAGTTGGAAGCAAAAAAAAAATACCGTAGGCCTCTGGAGAGAGCCCTGATCTATTGTTTACGCCGGTTCGATACGAAAATGAGTGGACGAGCGAAGAAATCGGCGCGGGGTTGAAGCACCAGAAAGCAACGGGAGTGGGAGGTGGAGCTGGGAAGCCTGGAGGACGGGGAGGGCGAAAAGAGGGGTCAAAGGAGAAAGGAGGGGAGACTTAGCTAGGGGCTCTTCAGCCTCCTGGTGGCCGACATGCACCCCTCGGCCTCCCCCTGGCCGACATCACCTCTTCGGCCTCCACCTGGCCGACAGGCAGCACGTCGACCTCCGGATGGCCGACGGGGTATTAGTTTTTCTATTTATTTTTTCGACGGGTTCTTTTTTAATTTATGGTAAATTTGGTTGTAGTTTTTACAAAAAATCTTGAACTACACTTGCATGCGAGGGGATCGCTAGATCGTCTCTCATATGAGATTCTCGCGACACTATCTTCCTACCCTGTGCAACTCGTGCATCGATGGATATTCTTGGCTTCATAGACCGCTCTTGATGCCTTGTTGCCTGCCTAGTCTGTTCACGTTTCTCTCTCATGTTGATGGGTCAAGCGTGGACACTTGCACCATCTTAGTAGGGACAACAACTGCTCGGCAAGGATGAATGTTGCATTTTTTTAATATGTTTCCTCCACATTGTCATAACTTTAGTCTTGCATGTATTTGCTCTTTATCGGCGTGAGACTGTGCGTGTACGTGTGCGTGTGCGTGCATGGGCGTGCGTGCGTGTGTGCGCGCGTCAGTGTTGGATGTGTGGATCCTATGCAAAGATCGGATGTGTTCTCATAGTGTTTTATATCCTTTGATGTTTCATGATGAGTTAATAAAAAACATCCTTATCAAAAAATGAGATGGCATTCTATCAATAGAAGATACCGATAGTTTACACGGGTTTCTAAACAAAATATGCACCGAAAAGGGTATGATGCACTCGATATCGATGCTTCACCATTTGCAGTTAATTTGTATATTCATAGATCTTGTTCTTATCAAAGTTTGGGCCATTGTCAACTTTGTAGGAGAGAGACAATACATCGTCTCAAATTATTTTCAAATTTTGTCTATGCATCCTCATTTGGGAAATGATTCATGATTGACTTGGGCCTAATTGACATGAAAATTGACTCCTAGGCCAACTTTCACCAGCTTCTTGTACCAATTTCCCTTGCACATTACTAGATCTACTGGCGCTAATTCATTTCATTTAATAGATAATCAAGATTGGTGTTCCAACGGATAAATATCTTATAAAAAGAATTGAATATATTTCCATATTTATCTCGAGGACGTCCACGGGAATGACATATTTGGTGTGCTAATTTGTTGGTTGATAGGGACAGAAAAACTATGATATTCTTCCGAAATAATTTCATTCTTACAACCAAATTCTGCACAAATATTTAACTAGGAGTAGTGGAGGGAGTCTTGCTCGGGCTCAACACCTTAGCTATGCCATGCCACGAGAGTATATGTTTTTGTTTCGTTTTAAGGCTTCGGCTATCCTTTCTTCTCTCGAAACCCTTCTCCATCATGACAATGATGAGTTGTTGGATCTTGGAAGTTTGCGAGAGGTACTACATTGAACAGTTACACAATCAGATGGATAACACAATATTGTCTCTAGAATTAACATAGAGCCTCGAATGGTGCCTCCAATGAGTAAATATAAAAGGAAATATATAATAGTTATATAATGTCCCTTGTTAGACGAACGAAGGGGGGGACAACTTTCCCGCTGCTATGTTTTATAGTATACGTAGTCCAGCGCACACAAATGGCATTAAATCTCCCTTTAACATTACATTTGTAGAAAACATCAGTTAACCTTATCAAGATTTATTTTAAAGAAGACTTCATTTTTTTCTTGTGCATTTCATGCAACAACTGGCCACACCTACTTTATTAGTTTTAACAATAATGGTAGTATAATTTTAAATATCATGTTAAGAGAATAAATCAGTCTGTAATGTTGAATTTACTAGGAACTACACATTTGGAATAGGAGTGAGATATTCATAATTAAAAACTGTAATATCCAACTTACCGTGATATAATTCATGAAAAAGCTAGATGAAGATCATGATAGACTAGAGTAAAAAATTCTGATAAAACTCAATAGGTAATCCATAAGGACGAGAACGTCTAGTATGCTTCATTTAGGAAACACCCGTTTTTATTATTTACAAACTAAGCACATTATGAAGAAAAAGATTTATCAACATAATCTAGAGCACAATGCATAGGACTATGTAAAGTTATGTTTAAAACTGTATCAGTAGCACAAATCCATATATATTTTTATGGAGACAAAGATATCATTGGATAGACTGTAAACAGTGAAATGCAAAACATGCCCAAGCTGTGCCCGGTCAGCCGTGAACGACACGGCGGGAAAAAAGGCAAAAACGTGGAGGTTTAGGAAGAAAGTAAATAGGATCCCCAGTGCAGGAGTGGTAAGAGATTAGATTCAGTTTTACTTTTCATAATAAACCAAGACACACATATGACATTATACCTCTATTTAACTTTACATTTGTAGAAAAATAATATCAGTCTCATAGTATGTCTTATTAAGATTTATTTTAAAGAAAACGCCATCTTTTTCTTCTTCTTAAGCATTTCATACAACAAAGCCGTATATATTTTATTAATTTTAACAACAACTCAATTTTTCTTAATGATAGTAAAATTTTAAATAACACGTTGAGAGGACAAATCGGCGTGTAATGTTGAATCACTAGGATCTACACATTAGGAATAGGAGTGAGAAATCCACAATTAAATAATGCAGTATCCAATCTACCTTGATATAATTAATGGAAAAGTTAGATGAAGATCATGATAAACTATAAGCAAAAATTTCTGATAAAACTCAATAGGTAGCTAGTCCATCATGACGAGTACTTCTATTATTCTTCATTTGAGGAACACTTGTTTTATATTCTTTCCAAACTAAGCATAATATGAGAAATAAGATCTACCTATATAATCTAGAGCACAGTGCATAGGAGTACATAGAGATATGTTTAAAACTGTTTCAGCAGCACAAATCCATGGATATTCTCATTAAAATTAAAATATCATCGGATAGACTCCAAACGGGGAAATGCAAACGAAGCCCAGGCTGTGCCCGCTCAGCCGTGAACAATGCGGTGGAAAAAAAGAGAGGAAAACGTGGAGGTTTAGAAAGGAAAAAGTAAACCAGGATCCGTGGCACTGCACACCAAACGCATGCGTTATATGGAGCTCGATCGGCCTAGGCACCACGTAATTAAGTACGTCCGCCGGTGGTCATACGTACTGTTCTTTCTTGCTGCATGCATGGCGCCTACGTAGGCTGCGGCTACTGAACGTGAACGTGAATGTGCCCGCCTGGTTCAGTGGATCTGGCCATCTGTGCGTGGGAATGGAAGCTAGCTAGCTAGTGCCTTTAAGGCTGCGCGTACCAACGAACGAACAGCAACGCCAATGGCGTGCCGGACCGGACTATCGGTGCGCGCGGCCGGTGGGAAGCCGGCACGGCCGGGTGGAGCCTGGAGGCGGCCATCGGCGGTGCAGCGGGCTCGTGGACGTACGCATGGTCTGATGGTCCGTGCTGCCACCGCGGCAACGTCGACGAGGTAGTTGCCTTCTCTGGCTAGTCTGGTCCTATCCTCTCGGGGTGTCTTATCTAGTCTGGTCCTCTGTGCGACAGTGGGACGGGGGACCAGGAAATGCACGCATGAGCAACCGTGTGACATGAGTCACACCCGTGCGTAGCGTGTAAGAGCATCTACGCTGGACACTAAAACCCGCCTCAAAAACTCGAACAACATGTCCGATAATTGATCGGGCACAAAAAAAACTAATACAGTCGGACCCCTCATGCTTTTTTAAAACGTCTGGACTGATCGGCCGGAATCTTTCATATCAATCTCAAATATGACGATACGAGGGCTCACGGACACATCCAGATGCATCCGGTCAGTGCATCACGTAGGACGCGACTTCATCCCACATCACCTTTTCTTCTTTTTTTATTTTTTTCTTTTTCTTTATTCTTTTTCATCAATTACGTGCAAGTGATCGAACATATAAATAAAATATGAAAGATGCGGTTGTACAGATAAAAAGATAAGGACTTAAAACAAACTTGCATGTTACTGACCGAACGCGTCCGAAAACATTTAAAAGGTCGGATTTACAAGTTTCGGCTGTAGAAGCTAATAGACTGGACTGGAGCAGAGACGGATGATGTTTCTATCTCATCAGACAGAGTTGAACAGATTAACCTACGTTAAACGATGAATATACTTTTTATCGGAAATATTGGTTCAGCAGATATTTTGTCAACAGCCTACGTCGAATCGCCTCCAAACTGAAAGTAACCTGTATCATGTGAATTTTTGTACTTAAGGAGAGTTGTAGACGTCGACCACACTCTACTCATCTCACTTTCACCAGAAATGATCCTACAATCCGAGCCGCTTTACTGCACTGCTAATGCTAATGCTAATGCTAATGCTATGCTACTGCTAGGTCTCACGTGCACGACACACGACACACGACACACGTCCAAGTCAGCACCACGGGTTCACGGTGCGACGCCGGTACCATTCCCGTAATTTTGCACCAATTCCGGTGGCCGACCCCGAGCCCCGGCGCTATATATTGCGACCCGCCGTCCCGCTCTCCAAATACTCCATCCGCAAGCAGTCTAAAGGCAGTCGGCAGCAAGCAAAGCAAAGCAAAGCCAGCTCCTCGCTTCACTCCGGTCAGTCAAGCTCAGGCATGTGCAAGGTCATCAACACGGTCCCGGCGCTCGCCTGGCTGCGCCGCGCCGTGCGCCGGTGGCGCTCCCGAGGGGCGGCATCGGCCCGGCCCAACAAGGATGTGCTGGAGCTTGACGCCACGGTGCCGGCGGGGCACGTCGCCGTGCGCCTGGAGGGCCGCGGGGACGGAGAGCCGTCGTCGAGGCGGTTCGTGGTGCGGCTGGAGAAGCTGAGCCACCCGGCGTTCCGGGAGCTGCTGCGCCAGGCGGAGGAGGAGTACGGCTTCCCGTCGGCCTCCGGGCCCGTCGTGCTCCCCTGCGACGAGGACCACCTCCGCGATGTACTCCGCCGCGTCTCGTTGTCCGAGGAGCGCCCCTCCTTCCGTCGCCGCCGGGGTGTCGTGGCGGCGCCGCACGGTGATTGTGATTCGTGGCCGCTGCTGCAGGGGGCGGCCGTGGAGAAGCTCGTCTCGTGATGAATCGTATCCTTCGGCCGTTCGTTGGTGCACCCAGCCTCTGTACATTGCACACACAGGCGGGATGGCCGTGTCCGTTTGGTCCTTTTCGTGCGCGCGCCCATGCCGCAGCCGCCGTGCCATCCATGGCGACGAGTGCGCGCGCTGAAACCGGGCAAGAATTTCCACACTTGTGACAAGACAGTTGAGCTGGCAGATCGACCCGATAATAAATTAGCACTATCACTCTATTAGTCCAGCTGGCATTACAAAATGTACATAGCTTATCGTCCTAGAAATGTAATTGTATATTTTTGTGCTATTTGCAAATCTGTTGGCTGTGCCTGTACATGGGAGCGAAAGGTAGACAACTACACGCATAGCTCATTTGTATCTTACTAGCAAAAGAGCCTATGCGTTGCAACGGAAGAGAAAATAACATACGCTCTAAACGCAATATGTTTTCATATGGCATCACATTTGTGTTGCCGACGATGTCTTTAGTGCTCACACAACGAAAACGCGTTTGAATGTACAGTCACTCGGATAAGATGAAAAATATGTTGTTTCTCCCCCACGAGGTTTTTAAAGGTAAGCATGTGTGGTTAACGATGTTTTTTTCCTCTTAATTTGGTTTTAATATAGTGGATGTTTATTGCAATTCGTATCGTCGTCGGAAAGAGAGAAAAAAAGGACCGTACACTACGGATTCAGTTTGCACCAAAAATAATACTTAAGAAGTATTCAACAGCTAAAAATAACATCCTATTTAGATTCTACATATTGTTTTAATCAAATTTCATATATAAAATCTTAAAATCGGAGTTACGGTTTGAAAGATATGGATAATTTTGTTTTAGATAAAATTTGGATTGATTAACTGAAAAGTTTGGGTTTTTTTTGTTAAAATACGGAGTGCGGGTTGATTACCTGGAACATCAGGGGGTTTTCTAAACAATGCAAAAAACAATTTGTTTTCTGACTTAAATCCGGACTGAGGGTTGATTTCAGAAAATGTCGGGGGCATTTTTGTAAAAGTGGCCTGGCGAAACGTTTTCCTCACTTAAGAAAGGACTGCGGGTTGATTAACTAAAAAACGAGGGACTTTTTCGCAAAAATGTCATGACGGAAGACCAAAAATCGTAGTTGCTTTATTATTAGGGAGAGACTGTGTGAGGACATCTCCAATCAAAATCCGTAAATTTATCACACCTCCGTTCGTGGGCACGGAGAACTAGTCCGCGGATACAAATGCTAAGGTCCCCGGCCAACGCTATTCGCAAATATTTCAGCCTGCATTTGAACGACTGACGAAGTTTATGCAAACTCGTTGATATTTATCAAAATTGGAATAGAAAATAGAACAAAATCATCCATACATAGCATGTCAATTAAGTCTAGTACAATAATATCTCAAATTCGAATAAATTAATCAAATGTCCAACAAGATTTTATTAATAGATCATGTTCCCCCACACATACTCCCCCTTCACGTTCATCCAATTGTATGTGCACATAAATGACTGTTCCTCCGTCCTATGGTACATCACGACAGCTTGTGCGGGCTATATAATGTGTAGACCAACATTGAGTAAATGAATCAATCAACAAGTTAAGCAAGAGGAAGTAAAACATACAATCTCATTGTTTGCCGCGTGCAATGACCAATTTGCCTCGAGCTGACGAACCCTGTTACAAAACTTGTTGACGGTACTGTGGATAGCGTACCAGCGATTCAATAACGACCTCACATTGCATGCTCGAAAGATGTACATGTAGTATGGTGCAATGTGCTTTGTCGGTGAAACAATTCATGCACTTGCCGACATAAGGTCTTCCCTCTGCTTCTGCCTACAAAATACACGGATATGACCAACCACGCATCGCCCAACAACTCATCCTCCATGAACGAGTAGCTCACCATCCTTCAGACTATAAAAAATGACATGGTGTTCGAAAATAAGCTCAATGACATTTGATCGAACACCTGTCGAACGTGGTGTCCACCATGGTCCATGGAGGTCGTCTACATGGGGCGGAGTGTACCTGGTACAAACGGCTCCAGGGTGGACAACATCATTGTAGAGCGAGCGTCCGTGTCGGTGTTGGTTGTGGACGTCCGGCAATGCCCGTGTGGCGACCGAAGACGTACGTCGATGGCGGAGGAGGTGGAAGGTGCGAAAAGCAAGGGGAAAAGGGCGAAGTGGAAGGAAATAAGACCGGGAGGGGGATTGATGGGCCGGCGGTGTCAGAGTCTTACGTTTCACCAGTTCGAACTCTTGCAAAGCCCCCCTGTTTGTCTCCAATTTGTTGGCAAAATACATCCGGACTACTCTGCGGATCGATGCATGCCTGCGTCAGATGGCTTACTCGCCCCGGATGTATGCGGATGGTTTGCCGATCTAAGGGCATCTCTAACGCCAACCGGCAAATTTTTTCTCACAACCATCCATGGACAGGGAGGCAGTCTGTGGATACAGATGCCAGATGCTTCTATCCTCACATACATTTCACGAATATTTGAATCAACCTCATGAAATTTGTGCAAACTGGATGAATTTTGATATAAACCAAAAAAAATCAATTAAACTAGCATAGTTTCTACATAAAACATTAAAACAAAAATCCTAAGCCGCTCCACGTTGGCGCGTTGTTCATCAACTCGCCGTTCCAAGCCAGCTCGTGAAGAAGTAGCAAGTTACTCCATGCAGACACGACGAGGAGCACGATAGCATGGGCATCGTGGCTGCCATGGATGAGGCCATCCGCCATCAATGTTGGTTGCACCGAGCACGGTCGATGGAGAAAGAGGCCGACTATGCGGAGCTCGATGAGTCGGTGGCCAATGTGTCGGCGTCCGTCATCAATATCAAGGAGAAGTTGAACTTGTGAGGCCGCTGCCGCTTTGGTCCTAGAAAGTCTACCGCAGGCGAGCCACTAGCGTCCACAACCGGTGTCGCATCCTCTCTCGCGGGCCATTACCGTCCCATGCATAAAAACCAATCCTGATCCGCGATTCACGGAAGCCGATGCAACCCAATCCCTTTGGCTGAAGCATCCCCTTTGCACTCGGACGAGAGGGGGAGGAATATACCTCAGGGGCTCTCGATAGTCTGATGAGCGGGTTACCGAACATGACAAAGACAAAGGGATCCGCAAGGGACGACACAGTCTAGTGTAGTATATCCTTGTCACGGGAATTGAGCTCCACGCAGTCGTACATGTACATAGTTTTACCTTTCTAGCCTAAATATGTATTTCTGTTCGGTTTGTGTGAAATCCATCACATTTACACGGACATTGTTGTATGTCGGCCTTTGGCATCAGCGTTTGTGGACTAATTCCATGTCCGAAATCTGCCATATTTACCCGACAAACATAGTTGAATATCGGTCTTCCGCATGAGATGCCCGACCGATCCAGTTCTTTTAGGGACCGATCCGGCTTGAGAGGTTGATCAAACGAGGCGTCGCCACGTAGTAGAGTATTTGCGAGACAGGTGCATGGAGTTTCTTTGGCCCTGTTTGGATACTCTAACTTGGCTAGAAGTTAGGGTTAGTTTCTAACTTTAGTCTAACCATAAACTAACTCTAGCCTTTGGTGGTTAGTTTGACAATAAATGCATTTTTTTCAATCATGTGTATCTTTTAACCAGGATTTGTTATGGCCAGCTTTTGTGTAGGCCTGGTGCAAGGGTATGGAGGAGGATGGAGGTGACCTGTGGCAGGCCGGCGGGGCGAGCAGGCCGAGCGGGGCAAGCGCGGCCGGCAGGGCGAGCGCGGTCTGTGGGGCGAGCAGGCCGAGCGGGGAGACCGCGGCCTGCAGGGCGAGCGTGGCCTGCGGGGCGAGTAGGCCGAGCAACGTGCGATGCGGGAGGATGGAGAGGAAAGGATCCGATGCGGTCAAAATATTAATTTTTTTTACCTGTCCATCCCCAACTAGCTTCAATTAGCATCTTTTCTCAGGGCTAGTTTTTTTGATGGGTTAGTTTGCATCTAACTCAAACTAACCCATGTGTTTGGATACTTTGGGAGTTAGTTCAGCTCAAACTAGCTCAAACTAACTCTAGCAGTGGGATCCAAACAAGTTCTTTGTTTTACATGCCTCTGCTGCAGATATTGCTGCTCCGTCCAATCTTGAAGGCAATTTCCTGTCAGACCAAACAGGACAAAGAGCCCGGGTGAAACCACGCAGGGTCTGACGATTCTCAAGCGTACGCGGCTCCCTGTCCCCCCTCATCCACGCTCGTGCCGCGTGCTCCATTGCATAGCAACTTTTGGAAATCGAGTTTAGTTGCCGGCACGGACTCAACATGGTTGATTTATCCGACGGATTAGGGGCCACCTTTTGGTCTGGACGCGCGAAGAGTTCGCTGGATCGGGTGCAGGACCCGACGCCTGCAAGCTGCGGCACGCTGGGTTGGGCTGCACGGACTACCCCAGGTTGGCAGTGGAACGCCGATCTCGTCGCCGTGTCGTGTCGCGCGCTGCCACACAAAAACTAGCGCTCATCGCGGTGGCCGTCCCTGCAGTTTGCGCCACCCCACAAGGCACTGACCCGGTGATCCCTTACCCCAGCGCTATATATGTCGCCGCCCAAGCTTATCCCGCTCTTCCACTCCACACTCTTCCACCCAGAACATACAGCTCCCAAGTCCCAACCAGAGCGCTAGCAGCAGCAGCAGCAGCAGCAAGAGAGCGCGTCCGATAGCTCGTCGGGGCAAAGCAAGGCAAGGCAAGGCAAGATGTGCAACGTCATAACGATCCCGTCGGTCGCCTGGCTGCGCCGCGCCGTGCGCCGGTGGCGGGCCCGCCGCGGTTCCGCCTCCGCCCCGGTGCCGGCGGGGCACGTCGCCGTGTGCGCGGAGGGAGCGCGGTTCATGGTGCGGCTGGCGCACCTGAGCCACCCGGCGTTCCTGGAGCTGCTCCGGCAGGCGGAGGAGGAGTACGGCTTCGCGTCCGGCGCTTCCGGCCCCGTCGCGCTCCCCTGCGACGAGGACCGCCTCCGGGACGTCCTCCGCCGCGTCTCTTCCTCGTCCGACTCCGAGGTGCCGCGACGCTCCTCCTTCTGCCGCCGGCGCGGCGAGTCGCGGCCGCTGCTGCAGGGTGCGGCCGTGGAGAAGCGCTTCTTGTGAGCGATCGGCCAACGGCGCGCGTGCAGCGGCGCCGAAGGTCGAGCAACGCAGCGCCCGATTTCTGTGCGCAACGGCAGCAAGTAGTGAGTGGTGACAGAGACAGACACGGTATTCCGGAGGCGGGAAAAAGGCGGCTGCCGTGGCCGTGAAGAGCGTTCGGGCCGGCGTGCTCCTGTCCCGTGCCCAGCAAAACGCCGGCCGGGGTACTGAGCTAGGAAGTAACAGTATGTGATGGTGATGGTAGTAACTGATTGAAGAAGGCGACGATTTTTTTGGGATTGTTTTCTCTTGTAACTATTCTACTCGTCTCTGCAACTCCTTGCCGAGGCATACGAGTAAATTGATTAATAATGATTGGTCATTGTTCTTGTTGTACATGCAGTTTGTCGTCGTTTGTGACTCATTTGTCTCCGTCGTGTTGACGTGGCAAAACTTATCATGACCGGTAAGGCTGGTTGTAATGGATAGTATCATATACTAAAATCATGCATATGATATTAGTGTATAATACCACATCCGTAATGCATATTATCATATGTTAGTATCATAGAGTATTTTATTTATTGTCATACAAGACACATAGTAGCACATCATTTAATATGATACAGTATCATAATATGATACTCAACCCTCTCTTTCTTCATTTAATTCTATGTCACCTCATCAAGATTGCTTACTTGGCATACATGATACTAGTTATGATACTTTCATTACGGACAGCCTAATCATTAGCTTGAGAGAGCTTAAGCTTTGTAAGATGAAGACATTGGTTTCCTTAATGAAATCGGACCCAACAGCCCTATCCGACCAATAATTGCCCTCAAATTATTCAAACCCTTACTCCTCCTCTCTTCATCCTCCATCATTTTTAGTGCGTGATCTTTCGTCATTCGGCACCCTTACTCTACATCCTCATCACTCGTCCTGATCCGCCACCTTGCTGTCTTCCAGCCCGTCCCCTACCGCGGCGACGCAAACATAGTGTGCCTCATCCGTCGGCGTCCCTTCATCTGATTCGTCTTGCAAGCAGGAGCATGTCGCTGACAACGAGAGATGGAGGCGGAGTTGGCGATGCAAGTAGGTGCGGGCATCGTCGACGAGATGTCTCCCCCAGGAAGCCGGGCACTCTTGCTCTCCATCCATCAAAGTGCTCACGCGCATTGTGCCACCCAGCACCGTTGGGGCCGAGAAGGATGTGACGGCCGGCTGGGCCATTCCGGAGAGCTTTCCGGCCAGGCAAAAGCCGTCGATGGATGAATGTGAGTAGACACAGCTCGTTAGGGAGCGGATGAGCATGGGCACCCGCACCGGCACCGCTCGGGCTGCACTCAACATGTTCGACGGAATGACTGAACAAGACCGGGTACTCGAGAATGTCGAGGCATTTGGGGAGATTGAGCTGTAGAAGGAGAGGTTGCAACTCACACGAGACGCGGAGGATGTGAAGATCATGTTGACAGATGAAACCTTCTTGGATGAGCAAGTCAAGAAATGGCTTGCGGAGAAGAAGAAGGAGACCAACAACCGTATGGTGCTGGGCATGGGAGGGCGGCTGCGGCATTGGAGCAGGCGGCCAGGATGCATGCAGAGGAGGCAGCCCGGATGCAGACGGAGATGGTTGTTCATGCGGAGCAGGACGAGAAGGATGCATGGACGAACTCGTCCGGCCAGAGATCCGAAAATAAGCACTCGTCGGGCGGACATTGATTTTATTTTGACATGTCCGGTTTGTTAAACTTTAATTTGCTTTTGTTTTAAACTTTTGAATTCGGACAATTTATATTGCATGATCGACGTGCATGGATTGCATGGATTTGAAATTTGCATTGCAGGTATGTGGATGCACAATGCAAAATATGAGGGACGCGTCCGTGGGCGTATATGGGACGGATTTAACAAGTCCGGGTATATATATGCTCCTACTACCTTGCTAGTGTCCATAGAATTAGTATTGTAGCATATGGTTGATTAGAATTAGTATTGTAACATATGGTTGATTCGAAATAGGGGAACAAATTGCCAACTAAACGTACCATCCTCAGAGAACATAATTTGTCCTGAAAAGCATTCAATTCCCCATGGTAAAAATTACGATGTCAGATTTGTACTGAAATCCTTTTTAGCAAAGAAAGGCCGTACCATTCGGTTTTCACTGTAGAAACCATCTAGTTCAGAAGCATTACTCCTACATAACAACCAGCATTTTTCAGTAACCTAAATTATTACGCTAGCCTGAAAGAGCAAATACTAAACATACTCCCTCCGTTCCTAAATATAAGTCTTTTAAAAGATTTCATTAAGGGTCTACATACGAAGTAAAATGAGTGAATCAACACTTTAAAATATGTCTATATACATTTGTATGTAGTCCTTTAGTGAAATCTTTAAAAAGACTTATATTTAGCAACAGATGGAGTAGTTAATAGTAAAAAGATCATTTTTCAGCCACGGTCAGTCACTAGACGGAGTTACCCTTAATTTCATTAGCAGGGAAGCCTACAAGTGTCAGTGTGTCACGCTAGCAAGACTCGCGACAATGGTAATTAGCTAGCCGCAGCCATTTCGAAAAAGAAAAAAACAAGCCGCAAGGTTTGCCTGCAGGCCGCGCCACTTTGCCGTCGGCGAGCAGAGGACATGTGGACTGCTTTTCTTTGGCAGTATCATGCATGCAATCCGAACGAAACCAGACATTATCTGTTGATTAGGAACTCATGCACATGCTCGTGGCGAGTGAAACAGAACATGCAACGACGAGTGCATGCATGCATGCATGTTTGCCAGATCCTGAAGCGCACATCTCCTGAAGGGCGACCAGGTTACTTGACTGACCGAATAAAGTTTAGATCCACGCACCGGCCAGTGTATATTCTTATTATCGACCTATCCGTTTCAGAGGTTAAGCAGACGAGGCGTCGCCACGTAGTGAGGTAAACATGACAAGAAACAAGTGCATGGAGTTCGTTTGTTTTACATAAAGATACTGGCATACTGCTGCTCATTCTCGGTCCGATCTTGAATGCATTTTCATTTTCCTGTCTGAGGATTCTCGAGGTTACGCGCGCGGCTCCCTGTCCCGCCACACCATCACGCGCGTGCACGGCGACTAGTAAATCAGGTCAAAAGAAACCTACTGCCGGGTAAGAGCTTCTACAGCCCAAACTTACAAAAATGCAAAAATGACCCTCAAACGTTCGCGCGTACGTCCGTGAAACTGACTGAACACGTCTTAAAAAAAATTCTGCATCTGAATATTTTATATTACATTTTCCAAATCCATACAAAACATATAAACCTATGTATGTGTAAACTATCTACCTTTCGTCGAAGATTTCGACAATTCCGAGCCTTTCGGCGGATAGATGTGCAACAGCTACGGCTCCGCCCTCTTCGACGACTCCGGCTGTTTCGTTGCGGCTTCCTCCGCCGCTATGTCCACCTCGAACTCGTTGAAGAAGGCGTCAACATCCACCTGCCTCTGCCGAATGAGCCGGCGGTTGGCCTCCACCTCGGCCTCATCCGAGATAGAATACGGGATGGCCTGCTGCTCCACCATCTCGTTGGCTTGGGCGACGATGAACTTCGCATCTGCCTCCGTCATGTTCAAGCCCGGAGCATGGATCTTCGGGTCATCCTCCTCCTTCGGCTCGTCCTCCTCCATGGCCTTCGGCACCTCCTCCTCCGGTTGCTCATCCTCCTCTTTCGTTTCCGGCTAGTCCCGAGGGAGCCCGCACCAAATGTCGGTGATGTGCCGAGCCTAGATCTCCGCCTCGATCTGCATTCGGCGCTCCCGTGGGAGCTGAGCGTAGATGATGATCCTAAGGCGAACCATACTAAAGTCGCAAAGCGGGGGAGAGGAGGCGGATGGGCTCGGGTGGCGGCGAAGGGAGGGAGGAGGTGGATATGCTAGGGCTAGGGGATATCGACCGACTTAAATAGGTAGCTATGGCTTCAGGGAGCTAGCCGGAGCGACCCCACGGCGTTCACACCGCGATGACGTTCGAGGCACCCGTCAGACCTTCGAATTTCCGGGCGAGTCTGCATGGGACCATGCCGTAAGGACGACGTGATGGACGTGCTCGGGCTCGCGCGGACTCCTCCATATTCGCGCCTTATTTATAAGGAATATGAGGGATGTCGTTCAACCGAAACGTTTAAGACCCTTTTAGATGGTACGACTCGGTAAATTTTTATGACTGGACAGTGACCGGGCGACCATCCGGACATTAAGGGTCAGACTATAGATGCCCTAAGAGCATCTACAGTCAGACCCCTCAAATCCGGCCCTCAAACACCGCGGGAGCACCTCAGCACGCCCGCGGATGCATCCGAGCAGCCCCTCATATTTCGCTATGTGCATGCACACACCTTATATTCGGACTCTTAAATCCATACAAAACCATGCACGTCGATCATCCAGTACGAATTGTTTGAATACAACAATTGTAAACAAAAGCAAACAATAGCATAGTTCAAGCAAATGGACGTCCCAAAATAAAATCAATGTCCGACCGACAGGTGTTGTGGATCACTCGCCGGACGAGTTCGCACATGCATCCTGCTCCGCCTAGGCATCCATCTCCGCCTACATCCGGGCCTCCTCTGCGTGCATCCTAGCAACGATCGCCGCCTGCATCAGGGCCTCCTGCTCCGCTGGCCCGTTCATAGCCGCCCTGGCCGTCTCCAATGCTCTACGGTCGTTGGTCTCCTTTTTCCTGCCCACAAGCCATTTTTTAGCATGTTCATTCAAAGTGAATTCATCCGCGAGCATGATTTTAGCATCCTCCGCGTCGTGTGAGAGTTGCAACCTATCCTTTTCAAGATCAATATCTCCAAATGTCTTGGCCTTTTGGAGTTCCCATTTGATCGCCCCCTCTTGCTTCTCCAACTCGGTCTTCTCCCTCTCAATTTGAAGTTGCGTCTCTGCCTTTGTCCGATCCCACTCCATCTTCTCCTTGTGCGCGTCCAACATAAGCTTGTGCCTCTCCTCTTTCTTGGTCTTCCTTGCCGAAAAATGTCCATCCATGTGGACGACATTTTTGTAGCCACGGCGTCACGAACGTTCCTTCCCTTCTCCCACTTAGATCCCATGAGTAGCCGGTTATTCTTTGGCACGGTAGTTTTTTTTTTGGTAACGACAATATCGTCGTCATCATCATCCAATCCAATGGATTGGTGGGAGCTTGAGCCATCAGTCCACTTCTTTCCGGCCTTGAGGTCGGCCACAACTTGTTGCCACTTTGGATTGCCATCTAATAAGAGCCAACAATGGCTAAAAGTAAATGGTCACTTCTCGGTCTCGTGATACAAAGAGGCCACCATCGCCGCGTAACATAAAAAATACGTATGAGAACACAAATGAAAAACACATGAACATATTAAAATGATAGTAATTAAGATGAGGCGATCGAGCTTACATGAGTTGTCACTCCCATCCCACTTTGAGACCGTTTAGTCACTTGTGAGTAGTAACCGACATACTTGTTCACTTCTCCTTGTATGACCCTCCATCGATGATGGAGAGATGCCACATTGCAGGTGCTCACGATAGGATTCGGCGCCACAATACTACTTTCGTTCGTGATAGTCCTTTCAAATCTTCTCCCAATACGTGCTCCCCTTTTGCTCGGTGTCACTTATTGGATCCAATGTTGCGTTCAACCAAGATTGAATCAACAAGATGTCCTCGTATCTTGAGAAATCAAGCCCTCTTGCCTTCGGCGTCTTGCCCTTCTTCTTCTTGGTAGGATCGGGTTCGGATGTTGCCCCAATCACAAATGCGCTGGTCTCCTCTATTTCATATTCCACATGTGATGGATCTTCACTCTTATTTATCTTATTTGCCAAGTATGTCTCCTACACGTTCAAGGTTTGCAAGCAGTCATCTTGTACGAACTAGCGAACTATATGAAACATTAATCATTTGATCGGACAAGAGCAAACGTACCTGATCTTGTTGAGGCACTTCATCGAACATGTCGTGTGTAGCCTGGATAGTGGGTTTGCCCGGCTCATCCGCTCCCGAACGAGCTGTAGGGACTCACACTCTTGGACCGATGGTTGTTACGTGGCCGGAAAGTTTTCCGAAAGGATCCAGCCGGCCGTCTCCTCCTCCTCCTCCTCGATCTCGACGGTATCGCACGACACAATCCGCGATGGCACTTGCAAGGATGGGATAAGGGGAGACCGGTGCGCCGGTGGAGACATCTTGTCGATGACGCCTGCAGGTAGTTGTGCGGCCAACTCCCTCTGTCGCTTTCGGCGATGGCTAAGCTTACGGGAGATGTTCTCCTGTTTGCAAGACGAAGCGGAGGAAGGCCCGCCAACGGACGAGACGGACTGCCTCTCCATCGCGACGATCGGGGACGGGATGGAAGACATCACGACGGCGGATCGGGACATGTGATGAGGATGGAGAGCAACGGTGCCGAACAGCTAGGGTCGAACGCGGGAATTGTTGGCGGGCGATGGGAGGAGGAGGAAGGGTTTGGGAGATATTGTACAATTTAAGATAGGGTCGGGTTGTCGGGTCTGATGTGACGGATTTGTCCGGGCTTTCCTATATCCATCACATATTTAGACTGAAAATAGGGGTGCCGATCAGTCCGAGCGTTTGAGGCTGGTTTAAGAGGTCCGTCTGGATCGATTTTTCGTGACCGGACAGTGAATGGATGGCATGTCGACGCATTTGAAGAGGGTTGTAGATGCTCTAATCTTGCTACTTCACTCGCCGCGAGTCCGCTCAAACTCACCGACCGTCATCTTACCTGGATAGGTACCCCTCTGATTGACCAGCAAACTGGAGATCGGCACGTCGCGAGACGCCCGGATCGCAGCATCCAGCAGGGCTCTTCCAATCCACCCACGGCGGATTATGTTCGGGCCCAGGTACACTGCACTTTGAGGTTGGTTGTAGTGATCAGCTCAGCTCATGATCTCCCATCATATCTGCAGCGATTAAAATTTTGCGCCGCATCCGGCGACAGCAACCGCCGGACTGTGCTCGAGTCGACTGCCCGCGCGCACGACGTAGTGGTAGGAGTAGACTATACCGCCGCCTCGTTCGGTCGACCGGCGGGTACGCACGCACGCACGTACGTACGTACGTGTCACGGCGCGGCGCCGTCGCACATGCGGATGCGGGGAATCTCTGCGGCGGGGGCGATGATGGTGGCGTCCCGTGGACGGACTCGTCGACGGTTCCAGCCCAAATCCGTGCGTCGGGCGTCCCTCCTGCTCTCGAGATCTCACATCACCTACACGAACACGATCGCACCGATGCATGTGCGTACACAATGCGCTCGAGAGGGAGAGGGCCGTCTTACAGTGTAGTACGCCGGTAGTGTACAGTTTGTACACGGGTGACCGGCCGCATCGGCATCGGCATCGGCATCGGCCCTTTCCGGCTGCCTAGTTGTACTAACCGTGACTGTCAAGTACAAGTACTGCTCTTGCTTCTTATGATTGGCGCCGCCTGGTGCACGACTCCACGCCACAGAGCCATGTTCAAGGCTCAACCTTCTAGCTAGCTCGATCGGCTATACACCCAGCCAGGTCATCTGAAAATGAAAGTGCTATAGTATCAACTGCCTTGGTTGTACTGACCGTAACTACCAAGCACAAGTACGAGTACTGCTCCTTCTGGTGATTGCCGCGTCGCTCGCAAACCCATGTTCTACGGATTAGAGCGCCCGAGCTCTTCTAGATGCTCCATCGCTACATCCTACTCTACATGTTTATGGTACACAGCTCATCTGAAAGTGAAGGCGTTTAAGTCGTATGCAAATTGCGGTGAAGGTCGTATGCAAATGTTGCACAGTACAGTACAGTACTACTCCTATATGGCTGCGTTGCAGAGTCAGCCACATGCTCCCATAACATAATGGCCATATATGCCACACAACACCAAGCATGCATGTATCACATGGAGTCATCATTTGCACTTACTCACGGCACGGTCGCGGGACACCCACTACGTGCGCACGCTAATTGGTGTGGGTGCTTGACACGTACAGCATCTAGCGAAGCAGGGGACAAATTAAGCTCCTGCCGTATGGAACCCTGGTTTAAAAAAAAAATACACACGAGTTTGCGTACATTATAGTATTATTAGAGAACAGGAACCTTAGCTTATTATTGGCTTGATTAATCTACATACATGTACCAAATCATGTAAATCTCCTTGGCGCATTAACGTTTGTTCCGTTCCCACACTAAATTAATGCGAGCCCGGAGAAGAGGACTTCACTGTTGTGTGAAGGCTCATGGAAAAAGGAATAAAAAGGAGAAGAATATGGATATACAAGCACGCTTAAATCATTTTGAATTTTTTTGTCAAACAAAAACCTAATTTTTAAAAGGAGGATGATCCGGGCCTCTACATCTGCACAAGCATACAACTATTTTATTAATTATTCATAAAACTTTTATAAGTAATACATTAATATGTTTGAAACCTTACTCTTGACAGCATCTGTCGTTACTCTATCCGGTTGATATAGGGGTGTCGATTAGCTGAGCCGAACACGAAACAGACCTCGCATCGAAGTATAACATTTTAAGCTAGAAGCCTCAACCAAACCTCTTGCGGGGTCTAGGTCACACATTGATCCAACACACTCTTTGAGGTCGTCGTCGTCATCTTCCATCGATCAGAACAGATACTGACGTATCAACTATATCTGGCTATCGCTCGGACCGGATCGGGCTTTGGGCCGGGCCAGGCCAAGCCCGATATAGAAAACCTAGGCCCAAGCCCGGCCCGACCCAACTGTCGGGCCTAGATTTCAAGCCCAGGCCCGATCCATCACTGCTAAATCCCGCCGGCTTCGGAACTTGGGCCATGCCCCTTCCCCTAAAACACAAAGACACCAAGCCCAGGCCCAACACGAAAAACTCTTCGGACTCAAAATGCAGTCTCGAACCTGGTCCATGGGCAAGGTTAGACCGGACCGGGTCGAGCTTTTTCCAGTCGGGCCGGGCTGCCGATGGCCAGATATAGTACCAATCATGTCAGGCCAGCCGTCGACACTACGACGACGCCAGACAACGTCAACTCCCTCCATACATCCATCATCATACATTCATCGTCGAGGCCCTGCCGCATCATGCCCCAGCGCTATATATGTCACCGCCCCGTCCAGCTCTTCCACTCCACACTCCATCACCCAGAGCACACAGCTCCCAAATCCCAACCAGAGCGCTAGCAGCAAGCGAGCGCGTCCGATAGCTCGTCGGGGCAAAGCAAGGCAAGGCAAGATGTGCAACGTCATCACGATCCCGTCGGTCGCCTGGCTGCGCCGCGCCGTGCGCCGGTGGCGGGCCGGCCGCCGCTCCGCCTCTGCTTCCGTGCCGGCGGGGCACGTGACGGTCTGCGCGGAGGGCGCGCGGTTCATGGTGCGGCTGGCGCACCTAAGCCACCCGGCGTTCCTGGAGCTGCTCCGGCAGGCGGAGGAGGAGTACGGCTTCCCGTCCGGCGCATCCGGCCCCGTCGCGCTCCCCTGCGACGAGGACCGCCTCCGCGACGTCCTCCGCCGCGTCTCCTCCTCGTCCGACTCCGAGGTGGTGCCGCCCCGCTCCTCCTCCCGCCGCCGGCGCGGCGACTCGCGGCCGCTGCTGCAGGGAGTGGCATTCCTGTGAGCGCGCACCGGACCGTTTGGTGACCGCAACAGCAGCAACTGGTGACAGGGGAGAGACGATCGACACGGTCTGCCGGGCGCGGGAAAGCGGGCCGCGTACGCACGGCAAGCGCCGGAACACTGATTCGAAGGGCCGGCGACGGCGTGCTCCTCCGCCCTGCGTAATGCCGGCGATCGGACACGCGCGTACTGGAGCTGGGCAGTACAGTATGTGACGATGATTCTACTAGTAGTTGATTGAAGAACAAAGGCGGCGATTTTTTGGATTGCTTTCTCTTGTAAGTTGTAACTACTCTACTCGTATCTGTGCAACTCGTTGCCGAGGCATACGATACGAGCAAATAAATTAATAAAGATTGATTGGTTGTTCTTGCTGTACATGCAAACATTGTCGTCGTTTGTGACCCATGAATGTCATCGTCATGTTGACGTGGCGAAAAACCTATCTTGGCTGTTACTCATTAGCCCTTTCCACTGAAAATTATTAATAATTACTCCCTCCGTCTTATAATGTACAGTACGTCTTGAATTATGGAACTGAGGAAGTAGCTTAAGCTTTGTAAGATAAAGACGTTGATTTCATTGAGTCAAGCTCTATGTTAAAAAAAACATAATGCTAACTTGTGCGTGCGGTGAGGACGGATGCTACACACGTCGGCTTGTGCGAAGCGGTCAAGTCATGCTTGCTAAGTGTTAGGATTTAATTAATTAATGTAATTAGTTAAAGTTAATCACTACTTGTAAACCGTACGTGGATGTTTCCACGATGCCGAACCAACACATCGTTCCTGGAGCGACGTCTTCAAGAACCGCCTCCTCAAACCATCGCATCCTTTGGATGCGTCCGTTCCCCCTGTATATAAATGTTCATTCATCAATGGAAAAGAATAGTTGATTCATTTACTTTCAACACGTTATCGGCACGTATCCTACGAACAGAGCATCGAGACAAGGAGAGAAGGTAAGATGGCAGGGATGAACCTGCACAGAATCGCCTCTGCTCTCGTTCGTTTCATTGGAAAGGAAATCCGTCGATCTGCAAGAAGCCATGGTATTGGAGTTCGTCGCCATTGGGGCTCTCGCAACGACCGCCGTGGTCGTCGTGGTCATCACGACCACCCTGGATCTGCCGCAGCAGGACCAAGCAACCCACCAACGGCCGTCCACCATGCCTATCAGGCACCTCCAATGCCAGCCTTTGTCGCCCCGCCGGCCTTTGTCGCTCCACAAATGGATTGGCTACTGGAGGACGCAGGGGGGGGGGGGGTCTTCTGTCCAGTGCATAGATACGGGTCGTGCCCTCAACCCCGGCCACTCCACCACCGGAACCACAGATCGTCGGAGGGCCTACATACCCGGATCTCCCAACGCCGACGTCTGCCGACGAAGAGCCCCTTGCGCCTCCAGGCTATGGCCCTGTGCCCGCCATGGCATAGTGGGAAGTGACACCGACGGAGGCGGCCGAAGCCGGCGCCACCATCCCCAACCTCAACACAGCCTCTGACGTGAAGATCGAGGATGGGGCGTCGTCACACACAGCCGCCGCATCTCCGCCGACTCCTTCCCCGGCCAGCCCACGGACGCCACCTCCTGCGGCTCGCCAGATCCTTCACCGCTTCATGGCGGCGTTGGAGCGGCACCGCCCCGGCCTCCGCTCCGGATCCTGGGCCCACGCTGGCCTCCACCTTTTTGGCTACGATGCGACGGCCTCCGCCCCGTCCTCCCCCTGAAGCTCGCCGGCGCAAGGCGCCATCGGCGACGATACTTACGGGATTTCGTGGGGGTGGCTCTGGAAGGAATTGACCCCAACCACACCACCTCCCGCCCCTTTTATCCGCTCAGCCAGCGACGCCCTTATGGGCCTGGGCCGAAAGGCCTCCTGGGCTGACTTTTGACTAATAATAAAAAAAAAGTCCAACTATTAGTACTATTTAGTGCTTGTCATGTTTTAGCCTCGTAAATTTAGGAATTTGCAGATAGGTTCAACTACTAGCGTTGTAATTAAGCGCTTGTCATGGCTTAGACCTTGTACCTCGGTGTAATTATATATTATACTCAATTTAATTGTGTATTAAAGTTTAGACAATATTATGTCTATAAATGATTACATGTTCAATGCGTTTGCAATTTGCAATCCCTATAACATGACAAATGATAAAATAATATCTTTTTGCAATTGAAAATCATTTATTTATTTTGGCAACTCAAATATTAATTCACCATCAATTAAGTCAAATAGAATGCCTATGGAGCATACAATAGACTTAATTCATATAGAATTAATATACAAAAATTATAAGTGACTACCTCAAATCTATATATGAGATCATGAGATAATGTGGCATCTACTCCATAATGTGCAGATTATCAACGATTATTGCGAGGTCTACATTTTGTCAAATTTGACATTATGACTACCTTCAATGTGTTCTCTTATATATTTAAATCAAATCATAAACATAAGGTACTAAGAATGACGCATCTACTAACTTTGGTTAGATTATGCTTCTTAGTGTTCTGAGATATACTCCATAAAAAATGGTTATTATCTCCAAAGTGGTATGATAGATGATTTGAGTCTGTACTTGAGCTCACGACAATTGCAAATTTTATTACAACATGACCATGATGATTTTAATTTACATACAAGTAAATTGATCAAATACCTGGTTCTTAATCTTGTAGGACAAAATGACCGTCAAAGAATTTGAAGAGCTTGCGCTCGACGGACACAACTACCCTACATGGGCTATGGATGTTAAAATCAGTCCTTCATCCCGTGGTATTGCAGCTGCACTCATACCTCCTGCAGATCCTCCTCAAGAGGGAGTTGCACAATTAACTGAGCAACAACAATATGGTGCTTTATACATCACAAGACACCATATCCATCCAGATCTGAAATCTGAATACTTGATGGAGGAATCTCCAAGCAATATGTGGCAATCTCTTAAGAATATATATGAACAACAAAAGGCAGTTATACTACCTGAAGCTAGTCACGAGTGGACTCATTTAAGACTCCAAGATTTCAAATCTATCGGAGCTTATAATCATGAGGTTCATAAATTTTGTTCTAAGTTGCCGTTTTGTGAGAAGGAGCCTACAGAAGCACAGAAGATAGAAAAAACTCTATCAACTATGCTCCCGGCTGATAGGATCCTACAACAACAATATCGTGCCCAGAATTATACAGCTTATTCAGAACTTATACATGTGCTCCTACAGGCCGTGAAACACGATGAACTTCTGATAAAGAATAGTCATCAACGCCCAGTTGGGGCTGCTCCTCTCCCTGAAGTACATGCAAATTTTTAGAAAAACATTAAGTTCAATGGTTCTCCCAAAGGCCAAAAGAAGAACTTTAAGGGCAAAAATAACCACAACAAGAAGAACAAGCCACAAAGTTCAGACAAGGGGAAGGGCATAACAAAGAATAAGTTTGATAAAACTAAACTTTGACAGAAATGTGGCTGCTACAAGCATGTCACCAAAAAATGCCGCACCCAAAGACATCTGGTAAACCTCTACCTGCAATCCATGGGACGTAACAAACCTGTCCAAGGAGCAAGATATGAATCCCACTTCAATCTTCAACTTGACAACAACAAGGAAGCTGGTTGTTCGCAAGATGTTCAAGGAGCACCAAGTAACAACAAGGAATTCCATATACCGCAGGACTCCATGGACACGGAGAATATGATGACACAGTACGCCACCGACATGTTCGGAGACTTTGACTAGTCAATTGACACCATTTAGATATTTTATTGGTGTACATCCATTAGATTGTTGTAATAAGAACATATTATTAATATTATTGTTGTAGTAGTCATTTACTGTATTATGTATATTGTGTCAGCATTTTGATATCAATAAAGTTATATGTATTCTATATATTCAATAAAGTATTTTCACTAAACTAAAAAATCCACATTTCAATATATAGATTTCTACGGGAGTTAAATCCAATGAAGGAGGAAATGTGCCTTGTGGACAGTGGCACCACAAACTCTATACTTAGGGAAGTAAAGTATTTCCAAACTCTTACAAAGTTGAATGGAGATATTTTAACAATCACTGGACCGATGCGGTAGTTGTTGGCACTGGACGTACCATATTTACCCTCCCTATGGGTACACAAATTGTAATTGAGGATGCTTTATTGTATCCTGATTCAACTCGTACCCTCATAGGTTTTAGAGATATCCGCAAAAATGGTTTCCACATTGAAACTCATGAAGACAACAAAGAGGAATATCTCCTCTTTACCAAAAATAACGGATATGGAAAATGAATATTTGAGAAAATTCCGTCTTTATCATCAGGATTATACTACACTTGCATAAACCCGTAGAACATGTTGCATATAAGATAATTTTTCAGAATGTAAATGCATTCCAGACTTGGCATGATCGCCTTGGTCCTCCCCGTATCAGGATGATGAGGAAAATTATCTGCAATTCCAATGGTCATGACTTGAATGAAGCTAAATTCCCACAATCTTTGGATTTTATGTGCACAGCATGTGCTACTGGGAAACTCATTTTAAGACCCTCATATCTTAAAATTCAAGGAGAACCACCACTAGTGGGGACAGGGCCTATAGTCCCGGCCCTAAGGGGCTTTAGTCCTGGTTCACCAACCGGGATTAAAGGGGCGGAACTAAAGGCCTAACCTTTTCGTCTCGGCCTTGTTACACGCCGAGACTAAAGGTGCTCCACGTGGGCGCCTCGTAGCGCCCCAGGGGCAGGCCCTTTAGTCCCGGTTCGTTACACGGTCCGGGACTAAAGATTTTCAGATTTTGCTGGTTTTTGGGTTTTTTTTTGAATGAAATTATTTTTGGGTTTTAGTGTTTTAGGGTTTAGGTGTTCGGGAGATTAACGTGATGCCTCTCTTGGTGTTCAGGAATTAGTTTTCATATAATTTAAATAGAAATAATTATGCATATATATATATATATAAGATTAACTTATCTTACAAGCGATCATATATATACAATTATATGGAGATCTGAATTATCGGGACTAGAGCCCGTCTATTCGATTACATGGACGAACATGAGTAATGGACCTTAGCTACACTAAATCGTCCTTTGTCTTCTATAGCTTCCGTCCTCAGAAATCCCGCAAGCTCCTCTGCAACAGCAATCGCGCGTTGCTGTGGTAGGACCTTCGTCCTCATGGCCGTGTGCTATATAAGAAGAGGAGATGAATATGAATATCAATCATGATAACAAAGAATGACGGGTAAAAATAGAGGTGTGAATGTTCATTGCTTACGTCGAATCTGTGATCCTTGAACTCACAGGTAAACGTGCGAATGGTCTCGCAAACATAGTATCCGCATAGATGCGTTCCCCGTGGTTGCTGGTCGCAATTTACGAGAAGAGAATATATATAATCAAAATAATAATCTAGCATAATAAATGTATTGAAAATTAATAGAAGTATATCATACTACCACTTACCTGAGCCGCTCTAAAGGTCAGCTTCTTAGGAAAGTTACCGGTAGTTACGCACTTGAACCGCTTCCAAACCCTGCCCGAGAAGGATAATGATTTGCTAAGTTTTTCATTAATTGATATAACAGAAAATCATCGAAAGAGACCGATAGAGCGCAAGAATGATTAAAATTACCCTTGGAGCATGTCCTGCAGGCTTTGGAACTGTTCCAAGGGTCTCGATAATGGGTCGAAGGCATCAACTCTTCCCTTATCAATTTGAATGTCCAACAGAATCCAATGGAAGCTGCACATGTATATATATATGTGTGTGTTAGTAACTTATCAATTACACTTATAAGTGAATGGACACAACAGAGTAAAGACCCTCACCTGAAGTTGTATGGAAACAGTATGTGGTCACAGAAATTTTGATCTGTTAGAAACCTTAGAAGGTTTTCCTCCGTCTCCTTGGGTTTGTCAGTTAGCGTCGCTATATGTATTTTATCTGGGTCAATAAACCCAATATTTAGGATGCTCTTACTTTTACACTCCAGAATCTTCATTCTGCATAATAGAGTACAAGTTATATATAGACAATGAATTGAAATAACTAAACAAGTTATATGTAGACAACGAATTAAAAACCTACAGACAATAGCAACTCATAAGCGATTTGTCGAGGGCGTCGCCATTGTACATCTGGAAGAGTTCATCAAAGTCGATATGGATTTCTTCGGAGCGGCCGTAGTACTCCCGTGGGACACTCAGCACGATCATTGTTCTCCCATTCTTTGATTCACTTAAGTACCATTTATGCAAGTAATGCATATTTGTTGGGAGATCATCGTTGCTGACCAAAGGCTCTCCCATGACAAACTGTGGCTTAGGGGCTACCACAGCCTTGGGTATCCTGTCGTCTTGGGAAGCCACCAAATCTTCCACCGAGATACCACATTCATCCGCCAACTCCTTTGCTCTTTCAAAAGCTTGCCCCTGCACCGGAGGGGGAACATTCTCGGTTAACACCTTGAGGGGTGGGATCGACTGTTTGGCCTGTTGTCCAAGCTGAGGAACGTCTGATTTTTTCTTGCTTGTAGTTGAACTTGATTTGCTCCCACTTGCACTTGCACGTGAGCTGCTCTTTTTCACTTCCTTCTGCAATGTGCGTGTATAATCATCAGGCTTATAGTGTAAGTCATACTGTGATGGAGTGGTTATGAAGTCTTTTGCCCATGCTATGTGCTTCTCGGTGTATTCCGGGCAGGGCTCGGGTTCCTTCCTTTTCATCTGCGCATCATGTTGTTCCTTTGCTATCCTCGCGTTTTCCTCGGGGGTACGATCATAAGGTCTGATAGGAAGATTAGCATGAGGTACCTTTGGGAGGGGCGACAGTTTGCGCTTTGGGGAGCTCCGTCGCTTAGAAATCTTCGACGGAGCGTTCTTGCTGGCACGCTTCCGCTTAGTATCATGTGCGGGCGGCGGCGGAGACGGACGACCCGAGTCCGGCGGCGGTGATCGAGATGGACTCGTGTTGTGCTGGCCGACGTCATGTCGAGGGCTTGGAGGTAATGGAGGTGTAGGTGACCTGCGACGACTCGGAGGCGGTGTTGTCCTTGGGCCGAGCCTGGAAGCTTGATGTAGTTCTTGTCCCATAGGATGACTCCACCCAGTACTTCTCCGAGTGTCCTCTCATCTTCGGGTCCAGCTATGTCGAGCTCCATATCATGAAACCCCGCCATGATTTCATCCACCCCGACTTTAGCAAAGCCAGCTGGAATCTCACGGCCATGCCAGCGTGCGTCAGGGCCAGAAGGTAAAGCTTTTCCGACGGCCACCTTCATGGATATGTTCTTCAATTTCTGATGAAGTTCACATGATGTTGACTCCTTGATTCCATCCACGGGGTAGCCGGGACCGCCCTCTATCATTCTTCGTTCATCGTCGGGCGGGGCCTCAGATTCAGCCATGCTGCTTTTCCGCTTAGATGGGGCGCCGGTAATATCAAGTGCAGGATCTTCCTGGCGCGGTACTCCTCTAAGCTCATCAATCTGCTTCTGTTGCTCGTTAATCCTTGCAAGCAACTGGTTGAACTTGTCATTCTCGTCATCCTGTTGCCGCTTCTTTGCTCTCTCTCGGCTTCTGTAAGTGTCTTGGTCTCTGGCAAACCCAAGCCACCACGGGTAAGAAGGACCGAAGCCTCGCGTTCGTCCTCCATGTTCGTCATTGTCGAGGACCAGTGTGAGCAAATCTTTATCTCCATCTGCAGTGAACTTTCTTTGTCCCTCCTTAATTTCTTTCACTATCCTTTTCCAATTCTCCCTGGGTATCCTAAGCTCGTCATTGCAGATGAGGTCCCCTGTTGTTTCGTCGTACGACCCACCATGCGCAAGGAACCAATTTCTTGCTCTCAATTCCCACTCATCACGGAGTGGTTCAGGTACGATGCCTTTATCTATCACATCTTGCTCTTTCTTATCCCACTTTGGGATGGCAGTCTCATAGCCCCCTGGCCCCAGCTTCTGGTGATATTTCTTCTTGTCGGCATTTATCTTGTTCTTTTCTGATAATGCCTGGGCATCTTCTCACTCCTTGTACTCTTGAAATGCCTTCCAGTGATTCGCATGCTTGGCTATATACCCCTCGAATACTGGCACTTTCTGTGTCTTCAGATAGTTTTTCCATAGCTTATTCTTCCAGCTACAGAACAGTTCGGCCATCTTCTTCAGAGTCCACTGCTTGACTTTGGCCCTCAGTTTGTCTACGGCGTCTTCATTCTCACATTCTGGCAGGTTGAAATGTGACATGAGATCATTCCAAAGATTATCTTTGTACCTTTCGGTGACATAGTCACTATCGGCTGCCCCTTTGCGCTTGTTCCACTCCCGAACGCTGATCGGGACGTGATCCCTAACGAGAACTCCGCATTGCTTCTTGAATGTGTCAGCAACATTCTTAGGAAGCTTGGGTTCGCCCGTAGGAAATATCACCTCAAATGTGTAATGCGTCCGTGCATCCAACTTTCTAGTCGGGCCTCGTTTCGTAGTTTTGCTCGATGTGGAGGCCTAAGAGGGAGAAACATTCGTCAAATGAATGTATATGTATACAATATAGAGCTATCTCCAATATTTTTCACATATTACAAGTGATTGTCGAACTTCATATGTATACCTCACCGGACTTCTCCTCTTCACTGGCTTCTCCATCAGTGGAGCTATCACGTTCTCCGTCATTGGACCTATCTCCTGCCCCATCGGCTTCATCTTCGTGTCGCTCGACCTCCATTCGAACGTCCTGGTTTAGATATGACGACGGAGATTCAGCTGGTTCAACGTCGGGGCCGTCTTTGATTATATCTTCGAGAAGTTCTTCCTCTTCGAGGTTCCTCATATGTGGATCCATAGTTCTGCAAAAAACGGATTCTCTTAACCTTTGTAGCAAAAAAGAATTATTCTATCAGGAACTCCGTTCCAAAACAACTTAAGTCCCGGGTCGTGGCTCCACCCGGGACTCCTAGATTTCTGCATAGTATTTAAAGTAGGAGTACTTTTCCAATTTGAGCATTCAATAAGCAAAACCAAATCGTAAAATAAAGTAGTATTCAAATTAGCATGCATTCAATTATAAGCTAATACATCATCACTTTTGTCCGTACATCGTCGAATATTATCACTAATACTCCTCGAATACTATCATACATATAGCATCACTAATACATCTAGAACCGTAGCGCCTGACGGGTATCGGCGCGGGCGGTGGACACCCAAAGAGAAGGAACCATCACAGGATCATAGCTCCAGTGAGATCCCCGAAGAACCTGCCAGGTATGCTCGAACCTGCCCTCCAACGCAACCATGTAGCGACGGACGTGCTCATCCTCCTCGCTGACACGGTGACGTACCACCTCCGCGGTGTCCGGAAGCCTCGGCACCCTCACTGGCCCACGTGACCGCCACCAAACAAGGATCGGGTCAACGACGGGCTGGCTCCTCACCAACCTACGCCCCCCGGAAGGTAGCACCTCCCAATACCAGCCGGGCGGAGCCCAGTCCCGGAGAGGGCCCCTCTGATTAAGCAGTTGTCCTCCGCCGAGTCGACGACGAGGATGCGGGATAGACATCGTAAAATGAACTAAAAAAATAAACTAGTTCTATTAATTTTCTTGCTAAAAATAAACTATTAACACTTAAGCATATATAATAGCAAAATTAAACTATTAACACTTAAGCATATACAATAGCAAAATTAAGCAATAATCTAAGAAACACTATTAACTTAAGCATATACACTATACAATAGCAAAATTCCTCCTCTTCTTATTTTCATTTTTCTTCTCGTCCTCTTCTTTTCTTCTCTTCTCCTCCTCTTGTTTTCTTCTTTTCTTATACACTATACACTATATACACTATAGAAAAATTCCTCCTCTCCCTTATACACTATACACTATATACACTATACACTTAAGCATATACACTATACAATATATACTTTTTCTTCTTTTCTTCTCCTCCTCTTCTTATATTCATTTTTCCTAATCTTATTTTCTTATTTTTGTTCATATTTCTTCTTCTTGTAACCCTAACCTAATTCTAAATATTACTAACCCTAATAATCTAGCACAAACCTAATAACAATAGGAATTAAATGACAAAAAAATATTTTACTTTTTCTTCTTTTCTTCTCCTTTTTCTTCCTTTCTTCTCCTTTTTCTTCTTCTCTTCTCATTTTTCTTCTTTTCTTCTATACTGGCCGGAGTGTTGGGGAGGAGGGGGTGGGGGGCTTACCGGCCGGAGGTGTCGACGGCGCTCGGCGAGGAGGACGGCGCAGAGGACGGCGCGACGGCGAGGAGCACGGCGCGACGGCTAGGAGGACGGCGCGGCGGCGAGGAGGACGACGCGGCGGCGAGGAGGACGACGCGGCGGCGAGGAGGACGACGCGGCGGCGAGGAGGACGGCCGACGACGAGGAGGACGGCAGGCGGCGGCGAGCAGGACGGCGGGCAGCCTGACCGCGTCGGTTAGTTCGTCGATGTGCCGCGCCGGGCAGAAGAACGAGAGGAAGAAGAAGAGAAATGGACGAATTGGGTTGGAAATTTTCGAAGTCCCGCTTACATAGGTGGATCTATAGTCCCGGTGTGTGGCTCGGGCCGGGACTAAAGACCCCCTTTAGTCCCGGGTGGAGCCACGACCCGAGACTAAAGGCCTCTTTTCGGGCACACCAAGAGGCGGGAAGCAGGGGGTCTTTAGTCCCGGTGCGTGGCTCCAGCCGGGACTAAAGGGTGTCTTTATTCCCGGGGCGTGGCTCCACCCGGGACTAAAGCCCCTCCTCGGCTGCATGCTAAGTTTAGTCCCACCTCGCCCAGCGAGGGGGACTAACACTTGTTTATAAGGCCCGTCGCAGCTTGTCCATCGAGCTCCTCTCTAAAGCAGGCTTACGGGCCTAAACTTACTGAAAATTGAAACTATATTCGAAATTGTGGAGAAAATTCAATCTGAATTCAAAGTGAATTCAGGTTGAATTTTGTCCATGATTTCTCATATAGTTTCAATTTTTTGCTATTTTCAAAATTAATTATTTTGACTATCCAAACTATTAACTTATTTTGTTATTTTCAATTAAAAACTATGTTTATTAAAAATTCTTTTTGCATATTTGAGAATTTGACAAAACTATTATAATGAAAAGTGTTTCAAATTGAATAAATAATGCAAAACTATTTTCTATTTTCATAATTAATAATTTTGACTATCCAAACTATTATCTATTTTGTTATTTTCAATTAAAAACTATGTTTATTAAAAATTATTTTTGCATATTTGAGAATTTGACAAAACTATGATAATGAAAAGTGTTTCAAATTGAATAAATAATGCAAAACTATTTTCTATTTTCATAATTAATAATTTTGACTATCCAAACTATTATCTATTTTGTTATTTTCAATTAAAAACTATGTTTATTAAAAATTATTTTTGCATATTTGAGAATTTGACAAAACTATGATAATGAAAAGTGTTTCAAATTGAATAAATAATGCAAAACTATTTTCTATTTTCATAATTAATAATTTTGACTATCCAAACTATTATCTATTTTGTTATTTTCAATTAAAAACTATGTTTATTAAAAATTCTTTTTGCATATTTGAGAATTTGACAAAACTATGATAATGAAAAGTGTTTCAAATTGAATGAATAATGCAAAACTATTTTCTATTTTCATAATTAATAATTTTGACTATCCAAACTATTACTATTTTGTTATTTTCAATTAAAAACCATGTTTATTAAAAATTCTTTTTGCATATTTGAAAATTTGACAAAACTATGATAATGAAAAGTGTGTCAAATTGAATAAATAATGCAAAACTATTTTTTATTTTCATAATTAATAATTGTGACTATCCAAACTATTATCTCTCGAAGTAGCAGGGTTTCGAACGAGAACTCATCTCTTACAAATGGATTTCATTTTTTTTGAACTTATTTGAACTCCATACTTTTTGTGTGTTCAAAATGCACCATTCAAAGGCACATCACAAAATTTCAACAATTTCTGACTTCATTTGGTATATTTCGTGCATTTACTTTTTTTTTGAGCTAGTTGACCCTGAAATTGAAAAGCACTACAAATGAACTCCGAAAATGTTGAAAGTTGGCATGCTATCATCATTTCACCCACATAGCATGTGTTAAAAAGTTGAGAGGGCTACGACAAAAACTGGATGCAGTTCGTGTACAAAACTGACAATCTCTCTCGAAGTAGCAGGGTTTCGAACGAGAACTCATCTCTTACAAAGGGATTTCATTTTTTTGAACCTATTTGAACTCCATACTTTTTGTGTGTTCAAAATGCACCATTCAAAGGCACATCACAAAATTTCAACAATTTCTGACTTCATTTGGTATTCTTCGTGCATTTACTTATTTTTTTTGAGCTAGTTGACCCTGAAATTGAAAAGCACTACAAATGAACTCTGAAAATGTTGAAAGTTGGCATGCTATCATCATTTCACCCACATAGCATGTGTTAAAAAGTTGAGAGGGCTACGACAAAAACTGGATGCAGTTCGTGTACAAAACTGACAATCTCTCTCGAAGTAGCAAGGTTTCGAACCAAAACTCATCTCTTACAAAGGGATTTCATTTTTTTGAACTTATTTGAACTACATACTTTTTGTGTGTTCAAAATGCACCATTCAAAGGCACATCACAAAATGGACAATCTCTCTCGAAGTAGAAGCGACCCCCACAATAAGAGACGACATTCTTCTTCTCTCATATATGGTGGACACTAGCTCACCTGATTTTTTCAACCGTCGATGATGGTCTCTACTCCTAGTTCCCCTAGTGCATAACCAATATCTAGCACAAGGAGAAGAAGGAGAAGCGACCCCCAGAACAAAAGTGGTTCCGCTGCACGCCACGTGGTTCCGCTGCACACCACGTGGGACTAATGGTCTTTCATTTTTAAATGATTGTTTTAATCAAAAACAGATCTGTTACAAAAGGGACTTCATTTTTTAGAAAGGGCTAAACCATTCAAATTTGGAAACTATAATGGCACAAACAGAAACTAGACATATATAAATTGGTCCAAGAAGTACATGATACTAGTCCAAACAGTACATAATAATAGCTACCATAGATATATATACAAGTGTTCGACGTTCAGGACACTACTCGTCTGAATCATCTAAATCAGAATGTCCACGTTCCTGAGGTGACGATGGCCATAGTGGACGACTCGAATCTTGCGGTACAACTCGTATGAAATGTATGCATCTTTTGCTGCATACTCAATGTTGATATCATCAAGTGGGCCCTTCTCCCAAAGTTTGTGCTGAAAATTTGGGAAACTGGTCTTCATATCACCATATGACTCGTCGATCAAGGCAACTGTCATATGAGCCATCGAAGTCCTGTCATGTCGAAGCCTGAATATCGTTTGGAGATCAACGAGGCAACCAGCTGGTATCTCAATACCGAAGTTGTGCCTCATCTTCAGCTTGTCGTTCCTTATGTCAAAGGAAGCAAAAGTGATGCCGCTGCGAAGGAACTCCATGAGTTCTGGACAATGCTTGTCACTCCTGCAACAGAAACAAATTAAAATGGAACAAATGTTACATACTGCTGCAATAAGGAAACATGTTTCACTACAACTAAAGAGAAACTTATCTTTAGGATTCAAATAGAACATATGCAATGGAACCTAGAGAGATCACTATAGCTATCCAATGGAACCTAGAGAGATCACTAGCTATATGCAATTTTCATGACTATGACATATCATATTGCTATCCAATGGAACCTAGAGAGATCACTAGCTATATTCAATTTTCATAACCTTGGATCAAAGAACACCGCATAAAATTGTATCACTACAACTATGATTTCAATGGAACATATTGAACCAATCAGATTTTTCAGATTATGGAACACTATTCCAATCAGATTGTGTTCCCTTCAACTAATCAAAATTGTTTGACTACAACTATTTGAAGCGAACCAACTATGATTCCAATGGAACATATTAAACACTAGTTGATTCTAATACGATTTTTCAGATTATGAACACTATTCCAATCAGATTGTGTTCCCCTTCAACTAATCAAAATTACTACAACTATTTGAAGGGAACCAACTATGATTCCAATGGAACATATTAAACACTAGTTGATTCTAATATGATTTTTCAGATTATGGAACACTATTCCAATTAGATTGTGCTCCCCTTCAACTAATCAAAATTGTTTCACTACAACTATTTGAAGGGAACCAACTATGATTCAAACAAATAAACTTACAATGTCATTATCTTGGATCAAAGAAAGCCTCAAAACTTACCTCGCCCATTGGAAGATCAAGACATGGGGTGCGAAGCATAGTTGGATGACGGCAACACCGCGTTGATCGGCCGTGTACTCCAGATCAAGCCCCAAGAACTTCTCATGATCCGCTGCATGGTCAAACCATCGTTCCTTCAACTGTTGAAGAAAAAACGGCACCTCCCTGCTCAGGTTCGTGTACACGACACGGAGCTTGGTCGTGCCATGTGCGAGCACCTCATGAAAGCTAGTTGGCATGGTGGAAGAAGAGAGGAGAAGAACAGAGGAGAAGAACAGAGAGGGCGACGCGAGAGAGAAGAAGAACAGAGAAATGGCGACTCTACGTTTCGGTTCGTGCTTTTCATCGCCCGAAACGACGCGGGATGCAAACCGTTTGGGCCTTTAGTCCCGGCTTGAGCCACCAACCGGGACTAAAGAGGTATACCAAACGGTTGCCACCACTACGGCAGGCCACGTGTTAGGCCTTTAGTCCCGGTTTGAGCCACCAACCGGGACTAAAGAGGCATACCAACGGTTGCCACCACTATGGCAGGCCACGTGTTAGTCCTTTAGTTCCGGGTTGATCCACCAACCGGGACTAAAGGGGGATACGAACGGTTGCCACCACCACTGCCCGCCGCGTAGCCCTTTAGTCCCGGTTTGGGACATGAACCGGGACTAAAGGCTCCTTACGGGCCGGGACTAAAGCCTCGAGGGAGGCATTGAGAATTGGGGCGACGTGGCCGGGCCTTTAGTCCCGGCCGAGAGGCAGGCCGGGACTAAAGGGTCCAGGCCAAAGGCCCGTTTTCCACTAGTGCACTCCAATTCCTTGAACGAATTCAAGGCGATTTTTGTGGTCCTATCCAACCATTATCTGGACCTTTTAGGTATTTCATGGTTCTAATAGATGCATCTACACGATGGTCTCACGTGTGTTTACTTTCTACACGAAACCATTCATTTGCCAAAATAATGAGACAGATTATCAAATTGCAAGCTCATTATCCCGAGAATCGAATTAGATCAATTCGACTGGACAACGCTGCTCAATTCTCCTCGCATGCCTTTAATGATTATTGCATGGCGTTAGGCATTGAAGTTCAGCACTTAGTCCCATATGTCCACACTCAAAATGGATTATCTGAATCCCTAATTAAGAGAATTAAGCTCTTTGCACGACCCTTACTAATGAATTGCAATTTACCAACTTCTTGTTGGGGTCACGAAATTTTACACGCTGCTGACTTAATCCAATTGCGACCAACTGCATATCACAGCAGTTCCCCTATGCAATTAGTACATGGAAATCAACCAAATATTTCCCATCTGCGTAAATTCGGATGCGCCACATATATCCCAATCTCACCACCGCAACGTACATCCATGGGCCCACACAGAAAATTGGGGATCTACGTGGGGTACAAATCACCGTCGATAGTAAAGTACCTTGAACCCCTCACGGGGGATCTATTCACAGCCCATCACGCTGACTGCATCTTTAATGTGGAACATTTCCCGGCATTAGGGGGAGACATCAAGTACCAAAAAGAATGCCCGGAAATCAATTGGAATGCCCAAGACATTTCCTCCTCTGATCCACGTACGCAAGAAACTGAACTTCAAGTTCGGAAAATTATTGATTTGCAACATATTTCAAATAACCTACGAGATTCATTTACTGACTATAAAGGTGTTACAAAATCCTATAATCTTGCCAGAAATGCTCCCGAAAGAGTGGAGGTACCAACAAAAATCACTCAACCCCCTGTTCAAAGGAAGAGGGGGAGAAATACGGCCACAGAACAGGATTCAGCTTCTCGCAAGCAACAAAGGAAACAGAGGAAGAAACTCTCTGAACCAGTAAATGTAAATCAACCTAACGTTGATAATGATCAAATGGGTAATGAACACCCAGTGGAAGAACGACCTCCACAACCCAGCTCAGTTGTGCACTCAATGAGTGGGACATCGGAAAACCCCGACTCAATCGTATTGGGAAATCACGACTAGTCAACATGGGTAAATGAAATTTCCACCAACTATATAGATTCTCGAGAATGTTACAATCGTAAGTCTACAATTGTCGACATATATTTCTCAACTACACTTGCAGACAACCTTCTAAATGATCATGATCCAAAGACCATGGCAGAGTGCAAGAAACGCTCTGACTGGCCTAAATGGAAGGATGCAATCCAAGTAGAGTTAGCCTCGCTCAATAAACGAAAGGTATACACTGAAGCAATACCTACACCTCCCAGAGTTTTCCCTGTGGGATTCAAATGGGTTTTCGTCCGTAAAAGAAATAAGAACAACGAGGTGGTGAGATATAAAGCAAGGCTAGTAGCCCAAGGTTTCACGCAGAGACCAGGCATTGATTTCAATGAAACATACTCTCCAGTAATGAGTGGTATTACTTTCCGATACCTTATTTCTATGGCAGTACAAAATCGTCTATCTATCCAGTTGATGGACGTAGTGACCGCCTACCTTTATGGTTCACTTGATTCGGACATATACATGAAGGTTCCTGATGGAGTCCCAATCCCGAATCCAAACGCAAAACGCAACGCATATTGTGTAAAACTAAACAAGTCTTTATACGGCTTAAAACAGTCGGGTCGCATGTGGTACAACCAACTTAGTGAGTTCTTTTTGGAAAAAAGGATACTCCAATAATGATGATCGCCCATGTGTTTTCATAAAAAAGTCCGCAACCGGATTTTGCATTATTTCAGTGTATGTTGATGATCCTAACATCATTGGAACCACCGAAGATATTGATGAAGCACACAATCACTTAAAGACGGAATTTGAAATGAAGGATTTGGGTAAAACCAAATTTTTCTTAGGATTACAACTTGAGCACCTCCCCTCAGGTATTTTGGTTCATCAAACCGCCTATATCTAGAAAATATTGGAGAAATTCAATATGGACAAATCATATCCATCCAAAACCCTTATGGTAGTTCGATCTCTAGACGTAGAGGAAGATCAGTTTATACCAAAGGATGATGGAGAAAAAAATATTAGGACCTGAAGTCCCATATCTTAGTGCCGTTGGAGCGTTCATGTATCTTGCAAATTGCACCAGGCCTAACATTGCATTTGCAGTGAATTTACTAGCTAGACATAGCGCAGCTCCCACTAAACGTCATTGGACTGGAGTTAAGAATATCTTTCGATATCTCCAAGGCACAAAGGATCTTGGCCTATTCTTTCAATTTCAGAAAAATATGGACATTGAGATGATTGGGTATACCGATGCTGGCTACTTATCAGACCCCCATAATGCGAGATCACAAACCGGTTTTGTGTTCCTACATGGTGGGACAACCATCTCATGAAAGTCTTCTAAACAGACCCTAGTGGCTACATCCATCAATCATTCTGAAATAATCGCATTATATGAAGCGTCACGTGAATGTGTATGGCTTCGCAGAATGATAAACCACGTACAAAAATCATGTGGCAAAGGTCTTATCAAATCTCCAATCATTATCTACGAAGATAATGCTGCTTGTGTTGCTCAAATGCAAACGGGTTACATAAAGAGTAATATCACTAAGCATATTTCTTCTATTTTTTTTCCTCATCAATTACAGAAGAAAGGGAAAATAAACATTTTGCAAGTCAAATCGTGCGATAATCTCACTGAACTATTTACAAAATCACTCCGAGCTTCAACATTTGAAAAATATGTTCATGGAATAGGTATTCGACGACTTCAGGATTTGCAAAGATCGGGGGGAGTTTCTCTCTGAAAAATAACCCGTTCAAACATTATATTGCACTATTTTTCCCTTTATGAGTTTACTTTCATAGTTCTCATCAAGATTTTTAATGAGGTAATATCAACATAAGATCATATGGCATACTGTCCGTTTTTTTCACCAGGGTTTTTAGGAAAAGTATATATGATATATTTTTTGTCCTCTAATTCTATGGATACATTTCATATAGAATTAACAGAGGCAATAATCATTATATGTTGTATCATTTTCTTCTTATTTTTCCACGGGGTTTGAAGAAGTTTTAGCAGCATATACTATACTACTCCTCATATTTTTTCAGAGGGTTTTTGCGGGAGATTATTTCAAGATGATGGACATGCTCAAGGACAAGTATAGATTAGGGGGAGTGTTAGGATTTAATTAATTAATGTAATTAGTTAAAGTTAATCTCTACTTGTAAACCGCATGTGGATGTTCCCACGATGCCGAACCAACACATCGTTTCTGGAGCGACGCCTCCAGGAACCGCCTCCTCAAACCGTCGAATCCTTTGAATGTGTCCGTTCTCTCTGTATATAAATGTTCATTCATTAATGAAAAAGAATAGTTGATTCATTCACTTTCAACACTAAGTAGCTAATCCGCTTCGAATAAAATTCTGGGCCGCATCCAGCGACAGCATCCGTGAGAGGCGAGACTGTGCCCGTGCGCATGACGTCTCAGCTAGAAAATCAGTACTACTATCGCGGCCTCGATCGTTCAACGTACGTACGTACGTACGTGTCACGGCGCGGGGCCGTCCACATGCGGGAATCTCAACGGTGGGGCGATGATGGTGACGTCCACTGGAGTGACTGGACTGATCGACTGTTCCAACCCAAATCCTTATGTACCCTACACGATCACTCAAGTACATGTGCACACACAATGAACTCGAGAGTGAGAGGGCCGTCTCACGCTTAGGGCATCTACATCCCGACACCTCGTATCGTCTTAAACATCGGTCATAAAAAATCGATCGAGTTAAACCTCTTAAACGGGCATCAAACATCCGGACTAACCGACATCGCTCATATTCAACTCAAATATGAAATAAATATAAAAGAGCTCGGACGTGTCCGGACACGTCTGCCACGTCAGTCTGACGGCATGCTCTCACGTGGACTTGTCTAAAAACCCGAAGGTCCGACAGACGCCTCGACTGTCGCCACCGTGTGAACACCGTGTGGTGCCGCTCCGACTCGCCGCCCGAGGCCATAGACGGCTATTTAAGCCGGACGGTGTCGCCCAGCCCTAGCACATCCACCTCCTTCCTCCCTTCGCCGTCACCCAAGCCCAACCGCCTCCTCTCCTCCGCTCTCCGACCTGATTATGGTCCGCCGTAGGATCGGCGCCTATGCTCAGCTCACGTCGGAGCGTCGGATGCAGATTGAGGCGGAGATCTAGACTTAACGCGCCGCCTACATCGCTGCGGGTATCCCTCCAGACCCGTCGAAAACGGAGGAGGAGGAGGAGCTTGTAGTGGTCGTTTTTGTTTGTTTCTTGAGTGGTCGTTTTTATAAGTTCAGGTTGTAGATGCTTTTACCATACAGTATGTACATGGGTGTGACCGGCCTTTCCAAATGCCTAAGTTGTGCTGCTCCTTGCTCCTTCTGATGGTTGACGCTGCCCCGTGCACCTATCAACCCATGTTCTTTCTTCCTCCGGATTATAATAAGACCCTGTTTGGTTCCAATAAGTCACGTGACATATAAGTCAGGTGACTTAAAACCAGTGACTTATAAGTCACCCTTGTTTGGTTGTCACCTGACTTATAAGTCACCTGACCACACCGGTGACCTCGTTGTCGAACTGGACAGACCTCGCCGCGCTCTGGACGCCGCCCGGCACGACGGCGCTGTGGTCGTCGTCGACCTCGTCGAAGAACGGCTCGTCGGAGTAGCGGAGCATGCAGGCGTCGAGCCAGACGACGGCGTCCTTCTTGGATGAGCAGAGGCGCTGGGCCTGGGCTCCCGCGGAGCGGATGCACTCGGCGCACGTCATCCTGGGGACGTCCCCACGGCAGAGCGCCAGGCCGTGCACGCCGCCGGAGCTGCCGATGTCGAACCCGATGGTCGGGCGGAGGCGAGCGGATCCGGCCGGGGCGAGCTCGCGAGGGAGGCCGGCGGCGGCGAGCGGATCCGGCCGGGGCGAGCTCGCGAGGGAGGCCGGCGGCGGCGAGCGGATCCGACTGGGGCGAGCTCGCGATGGAGGCCGGCGGCGGCGAGCGGATCCGGCCGGGGCGAGCTCGCGAGGGAGGCCGGCGGCGGCGAGCTCGCGATGGAGGGCGGCGGCGGCGAGCGGATCCGGCCGGGGCGAGCTCGCGAGGGAGGCCGGCGGCGGCGAGCGGATCCGGCCGGGGCGAGCTCGCGAGGGAGGCCGGCGGCGGCGAGCTCGCGATGCAGGGCGGCGGCGGCGAGCTCGCGATGCAGGGCGGCGGCGGCGAGCTCGCGAGGGAGGTTGGCGGCGGCGAGCTCGCGATGGAGGGCGGCGGCGGCGAGCTCGCGAGGGAGGTTGGCGGCGGCGAGCTCGCGATGGAGGGCGGCGGCGGCGAGCTCGCGATGGGGTGCGCGGGTGCCTGGAACGATGGGGGAGGAGTGGGGTGCGCGGTGCGTGGGCGTGGTCACGGGTGGGCTGGCTGAAAAAGTGGTGGGACCCACCCAAAAAGTAAGTGACTTATAAGTTTTAAGTTGGGGTGGAGCAACTTATGACTTATAAGTTGGGGTGACTTATAAGTTGAACCTGTTTGGTAAAATAAGTCACTTTTTACATTTTTTAACTTATAAGTTGGTGACTTATTTGAAAACAAACAGGGCCTAAGGTCATCTGAAAATGAAAGTGCCACAGTACCAACTCGCAACTGCTTTGGCCGTACTAACCGTGACTATCAAGTACTACACGTACTGATCCTTCAGATGATTGGCGCGTCGCTCACAAAACCATGTTCTTTGGAGTAGACTGCCCAAGCTTCTAGTTGCTCGATCGGTACGTATAGGTATAGATGTATGCTACACAGCTCATGTGAGAGTGAAGGTGCTACGGTACCATTAAACTGGCTTTAAGTCGTATGCAAGCCACTATCATCATTACTTTCACGGTGGAAGTCGTATTCAAATGTTGTATACAATACTACTCCCTCCGTTCTTAAATATAATTTTTTTTAAAGATTTTACTAGAGACTACATGCAAAGGAAATTGAATGAATCTATACTTTAGTATGTCTATATTCATTTGTAAGTAGTCTTTTAATGAAAGCTCTAAAAAAGACTTAAATTTAAGAACGAAGGGGATATAAGTCTTTTAAGAAATTCCATCATGAATCAAAATAAGTGAATGTACATCCTCAAATTTGTCTATATATATCTCTATATCTATTTTGTAATAGAATTTTTAAAAAACTTATATTTTAAAACAGAGGGAGTATATGACTGTGTTGCAGAGTCAGCCACATGCTCGCATATGCCACACCACGACAAGCATGCATGCATGTAACACATGGAGTCATCATTTGCACTTACTCCCGGCACGGTTGCGGGCACCTACTAGCTATGTACGCTAATTGGCGTTGGTGCTTGACACGTAGAGCATCTAGCGAAGCAGGGGACAAATTAAGCCCCTGTCGTGCCGTATGGAACCTTATCAATCCGATCTCTCAAACAAGTGAACAACCCGTCCGCACACACTAACCAATCACGTCTTAATTTCTTTTTTCTACATTTAACTCTTTCATATTTTAATTTTCTTTTTCATATAAAAAGATTCATAATATATTCTACATACTAACTAGTGTAAGCCCTCATCGTAGATGGTTTGCGCTGGGCCAGAGCCGTGTGCGCCATTGCCTACGCCGCCTCTTCTGCCGCATGCGCCGCCTCGTGCCCCTCCTCCTCCGCCTCATGCGGTGGCGCCTCCTGCGGCGACGCCTCGGGCTCCTCCCCCATCTCCTCCCCCTCCTCGAAATCCAACTCCGGTTCCAGAGGTAGCCCCACTTCCCTTCGGATCGTGTAATGTCGGCGACGTGGTGGGATGGCTGACGGGTTCGGAGAGGGAAGTGCTCGGGTGGTGGCGGAGAGAGGGAGGATTTGGGTGTGCTAGGGCTGGGTGGCGCCGGCTGGCTTAATAGCCGGCCTTGACCCTGGAGCGGTACCACAAAGCGTTCACACGTCGCCGATGGTCGAGGCGCCCGTTGGATCGTCGGGTTTTTCGACGAGTCCCTGTGGGGCCAAGCCGTCAGGCCGACGTGGCGAGCGTGCCCGGACGCGCCCGGGCCCCCATATTCGCCCCATATTTGGGCTGCAAATGGGGGGTGTCGATTAGCCCGGATGTTTAAGGCCGGTTTGAGAGACCCGTTTGGGTCAAATTTTTGTGACCGGGCAGTAAGCGGGCGACGTGTCTGGGCTTTGAGAAGGGTTTGAGGGCTCCGCCTATAGATGCTCTTAGAGTATCTATATCTGGACGCCTCAAATGACCCCTCATACATCCGCAGACGCGCCGATTCAGTGACCCGACATAAGAGAAGAAAAAAAGTGACTGAATCGGACCCCTCATATCATTCCTATACGACCGGACTGTGCGCAAACCCTCACATCCATCTCAAATATGAAGAGGATATGAGGGCTCGCGGATGCGCCCGCGCGAGCCCGGCCAGTCCGCCACATAGGATCTGACCCATCCCAGAACATCTTCTTTCTTTATTCATTTTTTTATTTCTCTCTCCTCCTCTCCACCAATAACGTGCAAATGATGGGACATACTAGGATTTTTTTTTAAGTATGGTTGCGTAAACGGACAAATAAAAGACACGCCCGATGATTGACCGAACGCGTCCGTTGATATTTAGGAAATCATATTTGTATTTAGGAAATCATATTTGTATTGTTTGGTTGTAGATGCTCTTTCCTTATTGTTGGCTTGATTATAAGCCTACAACGATACATGTCTCCCCTAATAATAAAGCGCGCAACGCTTCTGTCGTCCATCTCGGTCATTTTACAGAAAAGCCCTCGCAGTTTCAGTTAATTAACCCGCGGTCCAACTTTAAGTCAGAACGAACCGTTTTCTGTCGTTTAGTAGAAAAGTCCTCACAGTTTTAGATAATCAACTCGAGATCCATCTTTTAGTCAGAGCCGAACCGTTTTTTTTGCATTTTACAGAAAACTCCCTGATGTTTCAGGTAATCAACCCGCCGTCCCTATTTAAGTCAGCCGAAACGTTTTTTTGTTTTAACAAAAAAAACCCGACTTTTCAGTTAATCAATCCATATTTTATCTAAAACAAAATTATCCATATCTTTTAATCCGTAACTTCGATTTTAACATGTTATATATGAAATTTGATTGAAAAAATATGTAGAATCTAAATAGGATATTAATTTTAGCTCTTAAATACTTCTTAAATATTATTTTTGGTGCAAACTTAATCTGTAGTGCATGGTTTTTTTTTCTCTCTTTCCGACGACCATACGAATTGCAATAAATGTCCATTAAATTAAAACCAAATTGAGAGAAAAGAAAACATCGTTAACCACACATGCACACCTTTCGAAAATCTCGTGGGGAGAAACAACATATTTCTCATCATATTCCGAGTGATTGTACATTCAAACGCGTTTTCGTTGTGTGAGCACTGAGGCCATCGTCGACAACACAAATGTGATGCCATGTGAAAATATATTACGTTCAAAGCGTGTGTTACTTTCTCTTCCGTTGCAACGCATGGGCTTTTTTTGCTAGGCATCCCTGCACGTCTTAACGACTAGGAAAAAAAATTAGATGTATCGCTGCGTCAACGGACAAATAAAAGACACTCCCGATGATTGACCGGACGCGTCCGTTTATATTTAGGAAATCATATTTGTATTTAGGAAATCATATTTGTAATGTTTGGTTGTAGATGCTCTTTCCTTATTGTTGGCTTGATTATAAGCCTACAACGATACATGTATCCAATCATGTAAATATCCTTGGCGTATTAACTCTTGTTCCGTTTCCACACTAAACTAATGTGAGACCGGAGAAGAGGACCCCTCTGTTGTGTTAAGGCTCATAAAAAATGATTAACGGGGAGAAGAATATGGATATTCAAGAACGCTTAAATCATTTTGAGTTTATGTCAAACAAGAAACCAGTTAAAGACTTGCATCATCATGAAAATTGTTCCTTCTAGCTCATACTCCCTGCGTTTCTAAATATAAGTTTTTTTTAGAGATTTCACTAGAAAACTATATACAAAATAAAATGAGTGAATGTACATTCTAAAGTATATCTATATACTTCCCGTATGTAGACCTTTAATGAAACCTCAAAACAGACTTATATTTAGGAACGGAGGAAGTACCATGCATGCATTGTTCAACCACACGGCCACACCCCGCAAGGCTTGTCCAGAACAAAATGGCTGAACAACTGAAAATATTTTTGTATGCAAGATTTTATCCAGTCTCTTTTTAACTAACAAACCGAAGGATATACTTTTGCCTCATCTGCACACAAAAACTTGCAGCCACGAAAAAATCACATGAAATCCTAGCAAGATGTTAAAAATTCATTTGTTCCATGCATGCCATCTCAGGACCATTTTGGGACTGGTACGTGACGTATTTTCTCAGTAAATGATTAATTTTGCTACGATTATTACACGACCCCGGTCGCAAGAGAACAAGTTCACGAGTTAGTAGATGCAACCTATATTAGTGGCAATCTGGCATTACACAAGAACGAACTCAGACTGCGTTGCTACGAGTCAAAACTAATCTTTTATATATTGTGGAGGCTAAGCTTCAAATGCGATACAGCGAGAAGTGCATCTAGACAAATGACACTCTGTCATGACTCCTAAAGCAGGAACTCTGCTTTTTCATGCATGCACCGGTACACATTACATTATATAGTAACTACAAATGCACTATTTGTTTATTCTTCAATCAACTTAATTTATTATTTCTGTATCTGTCCCTTTTTTCCCCTGCTTCGTTGGCACAAACATGAAAAAAAATGCGCATAGTAAAGGAGAGCAGCGTTTTGGCCCCCTGGCTCATATGAACCCAGGAGTGAACAAATAAATAATCCTATATTTTTGTGAAGAAAGATGTCTGGGTGTGTAATGTCCGTGCTAAATTTCAGAGCATTTTGATATCTGGATAGCTATTAGTCAATTTTTTTTGGAAATATGTGAAAAAATGTACTGTTTGTATAATGCTCGGTTTTGATTTTTTTCCCTAAAAGCTACTCGGATGTTTAAATGCTTTAAAATTCTACACGCACCTCACACAGTCAATCATCTTTCATGCAACAAAAATCTGTTTTTTTCCAACATTTTAGTAATTATTTTCAATTTATTGTTCACCAGGTGCGAATGAGGCTTGGCTCAGAATTAAATATTGGACCGTGGCCTCTCTCACTTTTATTTTTCTTATTCCTTTGGTGTTTTATGTTAGGTCCATGGATAATAGTATCTTCCCTAATAATAAAGCACGGAGCGCTTCTGTCGTCCGTCGCTGGCCGTTTTACAAAAACATTCCTCTATTTTTTTGTAATCAACCCGCGGTCCTTCGTTAAGTGGAAAAACGTTTCGTTTTTTCAAAAAAAAAAACTGCATCGGGGCGGGCCAAGGCAGCAGGCAGCCACCGACTCCTCCCGAGCCACTGATCTGCTCACCACGCCGCCGCCCCGCTCCTCCCGCCGGTCGCCGTCCCCGATCCACGCCGGATCCCGCCTCCGGCGAGCTGCCGAAGCCTTCGCCCACAGCCCTGCCTCCTCTCGAGCTCCGCCCAGATCCGGAGCGCAGGCGGAGCATCTGGCGGTGGAGGAGATCCTCACCGACGGGGGTCACCGGCGTCGAGGTGGGTCTCTCCCGGCCATGTCTGGGGGGGGGGGGGGAGAGACTGTCGTGCCATGCCATGATGGCCGGTGTGGCATCATCATAGGCGGTTAAAGGGAGGACACGACTAGCTCCTCCGGAAAGAAGCTGTCGGCTCTGCTTTGCGACCTCTCTCTTTCTTCCCTTTCTTTCCTTCCTTCTTTCCTTGCTTCCTTCGGTGGCCGCTTTTCGGTCCGTCTTTTCTCCGTTGGCTTTGGGGTGGGGGAAAGAAATGATGCGAGGCTCCGTCCATGCCTGCCTAGATGCTGCGCCCGCTGCTCTTTAGTAGTAGTAGTACTACTACTACTACTTCCTGCGGTTTGAGCTGCGGTGGCGGGGGAAAGGGCGGGGTGAAGCGAGGTGCTCCTCCTGGCGATTCGATCGGTGCCTCTGATAGTCCTGAGATTTTGAGGCGATTCTGCTCTCGTTGTGTTCCGTGGTCTCCGGGGAGCTGCTGATTTGGTAGCGGATTGGGGGGCGTCTGCGCGTGGCCGGAGCCGAGTAGGATTGCGAGCAGGAGAGGTATGTGTTATGCACTTACGCTCCTGATTATCTTCATTTTGCTGCTTGTTAACCTCAAATTGGTCTCCCATAGTCGCCAACCACGAAAGATTTTAGGTCGATTTGGTAGTTTCTGATTTGGCCACTTTGCTCCAATTTGCTCAAGATTGAGCAAATATGTAGTCAGGCTCTAGAAATGTCTGGACTCTGTCCGGTAGTCCATGTAGTATGTTTCATCATGAATCTTCACAGCATTTGTTGTCTAGGCTTTAGAGGTCTGTCCGAATTCATACAAGTTTTGAAATGAAAAAACAGAGAGATCTACTCCGTAGATGTGAATTATTAACTAGGAGGCGTACATAAAGAAGGCACTGTAAACTGTCTTGGTGAATTTGTTCCAATTTGCTCAAGATTGAGTAGTCAGGTTCTAGAAATGTCTCGAGTTGGTTTGGTAGTTTGATTATGAAATTTTCGATAATTTGCTGCTGGTTCAAATTTCTTACTGGGCTTGAGAGATGGGTCGGAAGTTTGTACCACTTTCGAAAGGAAGAAGAAAGAGAGATCTAGGTTGTGAAGTATGGACTAGGAGGTGTCCTCAGACTGCACATAGAGAATCTACTGTAAACTGTTTTCTCTTTACTTTTTGATGAAATCTTCTCATCTTTACTTGCAGAGCAAAATATTCACACTATTAGTTCCAGCTTCAGTTCATCACTGTAACTCATGTCTGCTACTTTCTGTCAGGTGTCTAGGTGTATGAATTCATTTCCTAAAATTATGACACTCATATTTACTGATTGATCTATATTTATGTTCAGTGGATGAAGGGTGCTTGGGTCAATCAAGAGCAAAATCTATATGTTCGTTCCTACAAGAGCTCAATGATGCTGTGAAAGCCAAGTATGTTGAGGAGTCTTCAACAACAATGATAGATACAAACCCTTCATTCTTTTCCTAGTTCACTGTTATCATTGCTACCCAGGTGTGTTTTCGTATACTCTCAAGATAAGCTGCAAAATCAACGATTAATATGCTGGTGCTTTCTATGTAGATTTTTTTGCTGAACGAATACTTGTAATTTCTGTGAAGCCAAAAGATCGAGTGATTAAAATATTGGGTTGTGGATTAGGAGGTTTGTTCAACCAAATGGGGTTACCATAATTTGATGTCAAAAACATAAAGTTAGTACTTAAGGTCAACTGGCATGGGCATTTCATCAACTTATGCAGATACACAAGTAAACTGCTCATCACATGCTGGCCGCACGAATTTTTTTACAAGTAAAATTATCGACCAGTAAATTAGAGGAATTTTCATTTGTGTCAAAATTTTATTGCGCTGTACATCAATTACCAACAGAAAAAAGAGCTTTGCTAGACTTACGTAAAGTTTTCTCCGAAAATTTACGTAGGTGCTGATGTGGCCTTTTTTGATTGGCTTGCACATGGCCGCACCTGAAAATCAGGGTCTTTGTGACAATATACCCATGTAAATTTTGAAGAATTAACTATCGGGTGGATTAGATTATTATTGTTTGTTTTCTAAAAATAAATCTTGAAATTCAGAATAATTCTTTGAATTACCAAGATTTTTGACAACCATGATATTTTTTTGGAAACGTGAAGATTGCTTCAACTTGTGAATAAATTTAAAAGAAAAAACATTTTCTTTTATTTGTGCACAAAATTTCAAAATCAAACGATGATGTGTGAACACAATATGGTCATCATCATGAAAGATCATAATTTTATTACCCGTTGCAACGCACGGGCCTTTTACTAGTCAAAAAAACAAGTTTGAAACCTGGAAGCATATGCTAACTACTGGTCCAAGTATTTACCAGATATGTGTACTAGTTAAAGGTTTGTGCCTGAAATATATATTTGTTTTTGTTCCCGCCAAAAAATAAATTATTTTGTTTGATCTGTTGTAGCCTGCAATGTTCCCTGAATCACTGGCCTGATTCAGAGAAAATAAACACTTCCGACAAGAAGCAAAAAAACGAACTGGCAACAGGCGCTTAGTCAGACCCCATGATACATGAGGTTAGCAAAATCAAAATTCAAATTAAAAAAACAAACAGGCGCTTAGTCAGCTCATCTCTTGTGTAGGTCAGGTGTCATTTATACAAATCAAATCAGGAGTACTAAGTTACCAGTGGACAGTGGTTCCCTTTATTATCTTTAAACTACCAAAAAAATGTGTCCTGCTCTCGACGGAACAGAATACTATGCTGCCAATAGTTCACATTATTTTCTCTAATCTAAAAAAAAGAGAATATGTGGCTGCTGGGATTCGAGCCCAGGTCTCCACGGCCACAACGTGGAATTCTCACCACTAAACTACAGCCATAATATTATCAATACAATATCATTTAGCTTTAACTTCTACTGTTAAGACTCTGATTAGCACGTTCTGGCCAGGAGTTTTAAGTTATCATTAGCAAAAGGTCCGTACGTTGCAACAAAAATGAAAATAACAAAAAAAAAATTAATGTAATAACCATGACTCAAGACCCTCACAAGTCTATGCCCTTTATTTTCACATAGTATTACATTTATGTTGCTAATATATGCCTGAGTGTTCGCAAAGTGAAAACAGTTTAAATATTGTTATTTCTAAGGCGTCTCTCTCTATCTATCTCTCGTGCGCGAGCGCACAGTCGCTCGAAATAAGATGATAAATATTTTTTTTATAAGTTTTTTTAAGAAGTATGCATGCGTGATTATATATGCTTTTTTTCCTCTCAATATGGTTTTAATGGATGCTTATTTTCAACTCATATCACCGCCAGAAAGAAAGAAAAATGGGGCGTGCACTATAGATTAAGTTTGCACCAAAATAATATTTTTTGAAATATTTACCAGCTAAAAATAACATCATATTTAGATTCTACATGTTTTTCTAATCAAATTTCATATATAACATGTTAGAATTGAAGTTATGGTTTAGAAAATATGGATAATTATGTTTTAGATAGACTATGGATTGATTAACCGAAAAGTTAGGGGGTTTTCTATCAAAGCGAAAAAAAGTTTGAACTGACTTAAATATGGACAGCGGTTCGATTGCCTTAAACATGAGGGGTTTTCTAAAAAAACAAATGGACTGCGGTTTAATTACTAAAAAGGCAGGGACTTTTCTAAAAAACGCCATTGACGTAGGACCAAAAACGGTACGTGCTTTATTATTAGGCAGAGAGTCTAGATATGAATAGTTTTTCTTTCCCTTGGTAGTATGTAAGCGCATCTACAGTAGCATACAACAAATCTGTCACACTATATATCCATGCATATTGACGGGATAGAGCATCTACACCCGAAACTTGCAAATTTTGGCTCTCCGACAGTTGCGGACGCGTCCGCTCACATTGATCGGGCGCGCCTTATTTGTTCTCTTTCACACCTGTATTCATTCGAACCCTTAAAATCATACAAATACATGCAGCGCTACGTAAACTACATCAAACACATAGTTCATCAGAACGCATTGCATCGCCGGACAAAAGGCGGCATAGTTCATCGGCAAATCCATATAACAAACTACATAAAACATATTAAAAATATAAACATAAGGGAAGGGCAGAGGAAATCACCATTTTCTCTCCGGCCCCTTTCCCTTCTGGTCATCGATGAGGTCGTGCCCATCCTTCGTGTAGGCGCGGGTGTGCGAAGATGCGTTGTCGTTAGAGCTGGAGGTGGAGCCGTCTGTCATGTCCGAGTTGTTGGAGTTGCAACTCATGCCCGACATCCTGCGGAGCAGGTGTACTTGCTACTTAGTATGGCGGTCCACCTTCACCTTCACATCCGCCTCCTTAGTGGCCTCATGCTCCGACAACTCGATGGCGACTCATAGTGCATCACATTCTTGTGATGGAGGCGGCGGGCATTGCTGCTGGCTACGCCTATAGAGATTTCCTTGGCAAATATTCAAAGGATTCCCCCTCGGCCTTGGAGCCTTGCGTTGATGTTTCCTTGAAGAGGAAAGGGTGATGTAGCACAGCGGCGGTAAGTATTTCCCTCAGTTTGAGAACCAAGGTATCAATCCAGTAGGAGGATCGCGTCAAGTCACAAGTACATGCACAAACACAAAGAGCTTGCACCCAACGCTATGAAGGGGTTGTCAATCCCTTATAGATTGTTTGCAAAGTGAGAACTGAAAGCAAAAAGTAAACAAAGCAAAGTAAAAGTAAAAGTGGAGATGATAGTTGTGAATAGACCCGGGGGCCGTAGTGTTCACTAGTGGCTTCTCTCATGAAAGCAAGTAGACGGTGGGTGAACGAATTACTGTCGAGCAATTGATAGAACCGCGCAAAGTCATGACGTTATCTATGGCAAGGATCATACATATGGGCATCACGTCCAAAACAAGTAGACCGATACTTTCTGCATCTACTACTATTACTCCACACGTCGAGCGCTATCCAACATGCATCTAGTGTATTGAGTTCATAAGAACAGAGTAACGCCTTAAGCAAGATGGCATGATGTAGATGGACAATCTGAAATCTATGATGAAAGCCCATCTTGTTATCCTTGATGGCAACAACACGATGCGTGCCTTGCTGCCCCTTCTGTCACTCGGAAAGGTCACCGCACGGTATGAACCCAAAACCAAGCATTTCTCCCATTGCAAGAATCATAGATCTAGTTGTGTTGGGGATGTAACCTGTGGATGACCCGCCCTAGTTGGGTCGGGTTATCCATTGGGCGACTCATCTAAGTGTTTAGTTGGGCCTCGTTTTGGCCGAATCAAGATCGCACGACGAGTATGGCTCTTGGCGGGTCTCCCAGCTTTGGAAGATGGCGATTTAGAGATCGCAATGGTCACGAGTTGTAGAAAGGAAGGAATCCATGTAAACCCTAGGGAATCGACCTGTATATAAAGGCGAGGTCCTGGGGGACAGGGGATAGGTTAGGAACATCGAGTGCTAGGTTTAGGCGAGTTACGCCTTCCTTGTATTCGAATCCATATCAATACACACAAAAGCAGGACGTAGGCTATTACCTCCTCTCGAGGGGCCGAACCTGGGTAAATCGCCGTGTCTCTCCCGCTTAACCCCTTTGAGTCGCCACCAAGGTTCGATGGCTCCAGTATTAAGTCCTTTCACGAGGACATTTGCCGTGAAAAAACCACGACAGTTGGCGCCCACCGTGGGGCCTACGCACGGTGGAGTTGAGTTCTCAAAGGGAGCCCTACCAGGGTTTGGGAGTTACGCGACGGCGCTCATGACTCGGAGCCGCCGCGGGATAACCTACATCAACAACCAGCGATGGGGACCTGAAGCGAATTCGATTGAATCTGGCTACAGGGTCCCCTTCGGCAAGATCAACATCTTCATCGGCATGATCGGATCATCCGTTCCTGAGCCGGACATCTCCACCGACATCGTCGAGATGGCCAGGTACGTCCGCCCAGTCATAACGCAAAATTTAACTCGCCCGGTCTTTGTGGGGTTCACGCAGGGATCGGAGGAGCCAGAGCACTTGGCAACTCAGGAAACTACCCCGGTCAACTCGGATGATGAATCGTCCATGGGCGACTCAGATTCCATCCGGTCTCTTCATGGGGATGGTCTCGGAGGCTTGTCGCTGGCCATGGATCCGGAAGTCCTTGACCGAACCCACCGCCAGATCGCCATCTACATGGCTGGGGCGACTCAACCCACACAAAACCCTCCTGGAGGCGATGGGACCGGCGGGACGTCCAGGAGTCCATCCGCAGTCCTGGTAGATCTAGCGGCGGAAATAACGAGACTAATGGTGACTCCCCTCACGCCAGAGAACCAAGAGGAGATAAACGCAGAGTTAGCGAAGCTCAAAGAGGCGGTGGCAAAGGCCCACCAGGATGCTGAGATGGAATCCGCCAGGATCGAGACTCGACAAGCCCAAATTGCGGCCGAAAGGATGCGCCTAAACACTGACAACTGGCGGCTCGAGGGACAGCAGCACGCTTCCGACGCCGTCCATCAGCGGAGACACCAGGGTCGCCTGCCCCATGACCTCAATTCGACCCGTCTGTTCGACACTCCACGAACCCCCGGGATGGGAGCCGCCTCGGCAGGAGGACCGGGCCGCCCACCTAACCCGCCGGCTCAGCCGATTGAGGGTCAAATTCCTCGTTTCCGGACACCTCAAGGCCACTTCTCCAACCTGGTGGATAAAGTGCTTGCCGCAACTCGCCACCTGGAGTCTCTTCCGATTCACGGCAACACCCCAGCCAAGATAGAAGCAAGGAATGCCATCGAGATGTTGAAGACGGCGGTGGTTCAAAATGCCCAGTTCTCGCATAGCGTCGAGAGGTTGCACTCCACCCCTCACGCGAGTTATACCAGGAGCAGGCCGGAGGACCAGCCTGCCGTAAATAGTGGGCCGCGACACTTCCCGCAGGACAACCCGCCCGAGCGGAACCCGCCGGGCCGAGATTTCCCGAACATCCAAAACGAGGCCCCGACCCCTCTCGTAGGGAGCGGAGGGCGAGTTGGGGTACCATGCTTTTCCCCGGCCCTTCAGAACGAAAGGATGCCCAAGGATTTTAAGGGACCAAGGAAAGTGCCTAATTATACACCAGACCTCGAACCAACGTCATGGATCGAGGGTTATGAGATTGCCATGGACATGCTCGACGTAAACGAGGCGGTTTGCGCCAGATACTTCACGATGATGCTCGAGGGGTCGGCACGCACTTGGTTGAAAAACTTGCCTCCCAATTCCATCCAGTCCTGGGCCGAGTTAAAAGAGCGTTTCATCAAAAACTTCCGGGGAACCTGCAAACGTCCGATGACGATTGCCGATCTACAACATTGTGTCCAGCGCCCGGATGAATCGGCCCACCATTGGTCACAGCGGGTTGCACAGATCATTCATTCATTAGATGGTATTACGGCGGCTCAAGCTGTGCTTATCCTCGAGCACAATTGTCATTACGACCCCTTAGTGCAGAAGTTGGGGCGACTCAAACGGAAGGTCCAAGACATGGGCGAACTGATGGACACCCTCACTAGATATGCCGAGGCCGATGTTACTAAGGATCCCGGCGAGGATGGTAAGGTTAACTCGCCCAAAAAGGGCGAGTCATCGAAAAATCATACCCGTTTCCAGGGGCGCAATCGTCACAATCAGGGGACCAATGGCAAGCGTAGACCGCAGGAGGAGCCCTCAGACTTGGTCGCCAACACCAATGCTAATGACGGCAGAAAGAAGAATCGAGGTTTCAGTGGGAAAAGGCCGCGTAACTATGAAGAGTTACTCAAGGGCCCTTGCCCGCACCACGCCACGGCTGACGGCCCAGCGAGTCATTCTTGGGAAAACTGTTTCGTGATGCGAGAGTTTCGGGCGGAGGCGATCAAGAAGAGTCAAAACGAAGATCCAGACCGACGCTAGGACCAACTCGCCGCGTCCAACCAAAGACAGAACCCCTTCGGTGGCTTCCCCGAACAGGGGGCTCAGGGAGGCCCGCAGCCAGGCGGTGGCCAGTACCCGATGCACCACCAGTGGCGGTACAACCCGCCGGGAGTTTTCCAGCAGCCGCCCCCATAGGGGGCTCCACAGGACCAGGATGATAATGAGGGCTTCCACAACAATCCCAAACAGCTAAGTAATGGTCAGTACCACGTTTTCACTACTAATGCTTGCAGGCGTGATAAAAAGGTAAGTCACCGGGCGTACAGTATATCTGAGCCGGCGATTTCCAGATATCTCCATTGGTCTGAGCAGACCATAACATGGAGCAGGGAGGATCACCCGCCAAGAGTAGATAACCCGAGCGATCTAGCATTGGTCGTGGCTCCCCAAGTGGGAGGTTACACCCTATCAAAGGTATTAATGGATGGTGGCAGCAACATCAATATCCTATACTTCGACACCTTCCAGAGGATGAATCTATTGGAGAAAGACTTGATGCCTTCAACCACGGTTTTCCATGGAATTGTCCCGGGCAAGTCGGCTTATCCCATAGGCCGGGTCAGGCTCACAGTGGCGTTTGGAACCACGCAGAATTACAGGTCAGAGTCTCTAATCTTTGAGGTGGTCAAGCTGAAAAGCACCTACCATGCACTGTTCGGGCGACCGGCTTACGCCCGCTTCATGGCCCGCCCGTGCTATGTCTACCTCAAGCTCAAAATGCCTGGTCCCAAAGGACCCATCACAGTTGATGGAGATAGAAGGATTGCAAAAGAATGTGAAGAAGGGGACGCGGCTTATGCGGAAGTCGCCTGTGCGGCAGAAGAGCTCAAACACCATCGGGCCAATGTTGACCCGGCGGACATGTCACCGCTCAAGAAACCAACTACAGATTCTGAGTGGCCCCTCAAGTTCAAACCGACGGATGACACTAAGACAATCGATTTCGTGCCTGGCGATTCATCCAAGCAGTTCACCATTGGGACGGGTCTGGACCCCAAATAGGAAAGCGCGCTCATCGAATTCATCCGTGAGAATCGGGACATCTTCGCATGGAAACCTTCTGACATGCCTGGTGTACCGAGAGAATTCGCTGAGCACCATCTTAACGTAGACCCAAATTGCAAACCTGTCCAGCAGTACCTTCGCAGATTCAATGAGGAACGACGCAAGGCGATTGGAGAAGAAGTCGCCCGCCTTTTAGCCGCCGGGTTCATCGTGGAAGTTTTTCACCCCAAATGGCTGGCTAACCCGGTGTTGGTACTCCAGAAGAATGGCACTTTCCGTATGTGTATTGACTATACAGACCTCAACAGAGCTTGTCCCAAAGATCCCTTCGCTCTTCCCCGCATCGATCAAATCATTGACTCGGTGGCGGGATGCGAACGATTGTGTTTTCTGGACGCCTATTCAGGATATCACCAGATCAAGATGGTCGTAGAGGATGAGGAGAAGACGACCTTCATAACCACCTCCGGGGCCTTTTGCTATGTGTCCATGCCTTTTGGACTCAAAAGCGCGGGGGCGACTTATCAACGCTGCATCCAGAATTGTCTTCGTAACCAAATTGGTCGCAACGTCCATGCCTATGTCGACGATATTGTGATCAAGACCCGCCAGGGGAGACACTATTGGAAGACCTTAAGGAGACTTTTGATAATTTACGGGTATATCAGATGAAGTTAAATCCTACCAAGTGCGTTTTTTGTGTACCTGCAGGAAAATTGCTGGGTTTCTTGGTATCGGAGCGCGGCATCGAGGCTAACCCGGACAAGATCTAAGCGGTTACCTCTCTCGGAAAGCCGGCGAATGTTAATCAAGTTCAACGGCTGGCGGGTCGCATTGCGGCTTTAAGTCGTTTTGTGAGTCGCCTAGGGGAAAAGGCGATTCCTCTTTATCAATTATTGAGGAAGTCCGATCGATTCGTGTGGACAAATGAGGCAGACGAGGCGCTTGAGGCCCTGAAACGCCAATTGGTTAACCCGCCGGTCCTGGCATCCCCGACTGAAAAGGAGCCTATGCTTTTGTATATCGCGGCGAATTCCAAGGTAGTAAGTGTGGCCGTGGTCGTTGAAAGAAAGGAAGAAGGGAAGGGATACCAAGTGCAACGCCCAGTATATTTTATCAGCGAGGTGTTAACTCTTTCCAAACAGCGATACCCGCATTGGCAAAAACTGGTCTATGGGGTGTTTATGGCGAGTCAAAAACTTAAGCATTACTTCGAGGAGCACCCGATCACAGTGGTTAGTTCTGCTCCTCTTGGTGACGTCATCCAGAATCGGGAGGCAACAGGGCGAATCACCAAATGGGCGATAGAGCTTGGGTCTCATCACATACAATATACTCCCCGCACAGCTATCAAGTCCCAGGCACTAGTTGATTTCGTCAACGACTGGACCGAGCTACAGGCTCCGGAAGACCGGCCTGACCTTACCTACTGGACTATTTACTTTGATGGATCCAGGCAGCTGGAAGGCTCGGGGGCTGGTGTGGTGTTAGTATCCCCTCAAGGAGATAAGTTCTGTTACGTTCTCTGACTCATGTTTCCCTGCACTAATAATGCGGCGGAATATGAAGCTTTGCTTCACCGCTTGCGACTCGCAAAAGAGATTAACCTAACACGAGTCAGGTGTTTTGGTGACTCCGATTTGGTGGCGCAACAAGTTTCGGGTACCTGGGACTCTCGGGATCCCATGATGGCGGCTTACAGACGAGCTGTGTCTGACGTGGCGGGTCATTTTCATGGCTATCAGGCGGACCATATTGACCGGCGCCTCAACGAGGCAGCTGATGCCCTCTCGCGACTCAGCTCACAGAGAAAACCGGTTCCCCCTAATGTTTTTCTGGATATCTTGCATAAACCATCCGTGGTTTTACCCTCAGAGGAGGAATTGGCGATACCAGATCCTGAGTCTCAGCTCGTGGCGGCTCTCCGTGTCACTCCGGATTGGGTTCTCCCTTATCTGGCTTATCTCACTCGCGACGAGTTACCCACCGACGAAGTTTTGGCTCGCCAGATCGTTCGGCGCAGCAAATCCATGGTCATCATTAATGGCGAGTTATATAAACGGAGCGCTTCTGGGGTTTTTCAGCGATGTGTTTTCCCCGAAGAAGGATGCGCGATCCTAAATGATATTCATTCCGGAGACTGTGGACATCACGCCGGGTCACGTTCTTTGGTATCAAAGGCTTTTCGTCATGGTTTCTTTTGGCTGACGGCTCATGCAGATGCAGAAGACATAGTTCGTCGGTGCGAGGGGTGCCAACGTTATGGAAGGCAGGCTCATGTGCCGGCTCAAGAATTGAGAATGATTCCCATTACTTGGCCTTTTGCAGTTTGGGGGCTGGACATGGTTGGTCCCTTTAAAATTTCCTCCAACAAGAAGACCCAGCTATTGGTGGCAGTTGATAAATTCACCAAGTGGGTTGAGGCGGAACCTGTTGGAGCTTGCGATGCGGAGACAGCGGTCAAGTTTTTGAGGAGGTGATTTTCCGGTTTGGATATCCGCACAGTATTATCACTAATAATGGTACTAACTTGTCCCAAGGGGCGATGCAGGATTTTTGTCGTCGAGAACATATCCGACTTGATATTTCTGCAGTCGCTCACCCGCAATCTAACGGGCAAGCAGAACGGGCGAATCAGGAGGTCTTGCGAGGGATCAAGCCCCGACTCATGGTTCCCGTGGAAAGGACTCCAGGGTGTTGGGTTGAAGAGTTACCTTCGGTACTGTGGAGTATTCGGACCACCCCGAACCGGTCCACGGGATTCACCCCTTTCTTTTTGGTCTATGGAGCAGAGGCTGTTCTTCCTACGGACATAAGGCATGACTCTCTTAGAGTCGCCGCATACGTGGAGCAAGATAATGAGCTGGCGCGTCAAGATTCTTTGGATGCCTTGGAGGAGGCGCGTGACCTGGCTGCGGCCCGTTCGGCTATCTACCAGCAAGATCTACGGCGTTATCATAGTCGCCGGGTTAAGAGTCGGACCTTTCAGGAAGGCGACTTAGTGCTTCGACTAATACAAGATCGAGCAGACATGCACAAGTTGTCACCCCCTTGGGAAGGGCCGTTCGTCGTTAGCAAGAACCTCCGCAATGGCTCTTATTATTTGGTGGATCTTCGGTCTAATCGACCGACCACGGAGGCTGAGTCAACTCGCCCCTGGAATATTGCCCATTTGCGGCCTTACTACACTTGAGCTCTTAAGCTCTACACTTTGTAAGTTTTTCAGTTTCATTATAAAGTAATAAAATACTCCCCGACTTGGGGGCTTCTTCATTAAAAAACAAATTGTGTCATCCTGTTGCGACCGTATGAGCCGACAGAATCTGCATTTAGGGTGGGTGCACGAGGTTTCTGACTCGCCTCTCCCTATTGCGACCTTATGAGCCGACGAAACCTGCATTTAGGGTGGGTGCACGAGCTTTCTGACTCGCCTCCCCCTGTCGCGACCTTATGAGCCGACGAAACCTGCATTTAGGGTGGGTGCACGAGCTTTCTGACTCGCCTCCCCCTGTCGCGACCTTATGAGCCGATGAAACCTGCATTTAGGGTGGGTGCACGAGCTTTCTGACTCGCCTCCCCCTGTCGCGACCTTATGAGCCGACGAAACCTGCATTTAGGGTGGGTGCACGAGCTTTCTGACTCGCCTCCCCCTGTCGCGACCTTATGAGCCGACGAAACCTGCATTTAGGGTGGGGTCACGAGCTTTCTGACTCGCCTCCCCCTGTCGCGACCTTATGAGCTGACTTATGAGCCGACGAAACCTACATTTAGGGTGGGTGCACGAGCTTTCTGACTCGCCTCCCCCTATCGCGACCTTATGAGCCGACGAAACCTGCATTTAGGGTGGGGTCACGAGCTTTCTGACTCGCCTCCCCCTGTCGCGACCTTATGAGCCGACAAAATTACTGTTGCTATTTTTCGTTGTGGCATAGCCCTGAAGGTTTTAAGCCTTTTCTTTCTGATGCTTGTTGAAAATATCTATAGTTTGTTTGTTTTTGCATATGCTATTCTCAAAGCTTAAGACAGGAGGGTGATAAGAATTATTTCATCCATGGCGAATTGAGCGCTATAAAAGACTCTTATAAAAGGCGGGTCAAATATTTCAAATCGCCTTAAGGGCGATATAAAGGTTCTTGCAAGAGGTATCATCAAAAACAGTACTGACTTACGGAAAAAGGACCTATTACATGGCTCTCAGGCCAAATTCAATAAAATTTACTTTGCTGGCGCCTCGGGATCATCCTGATGTGAGCTCTGGCCGACTTCGATTTGCAAGTCGCCCAATACCCAATTGCACTTGGCCAAAGCAGCAAAGTCATCTTCATCAGTCAGAATTGATGCCAGGTCTGCTTCCAAGTCGAAAGGATTCTTGGGTCGCCGAGGAGTTAGACTGGTCGTCACGAAGGTTGGCGGGCTGACCTTCTTGTTTCTGCCATCATAAGCCGCCTGGTATTTTGTTAAATCAAGGCTTGCGGCAAGTTGAGTTGCAGCCAGCCGAGAGTCCTTGATGACTCGCTGATAGTCCTCTTCAACAAATTGGGACCCATCGTCCTTGAGCTGAGGAAAGCCTGCGACTACTTCTTCTAAGTTGATTTCTGGAGCATACGCCAAACAGCGAGTCGGGGCAGTCAGAATACCTCTCCGGGCGGCTGACCGAGTTAACTCGCCAATCTGAGGGGGAAGTGTGGACAAGCAGCCAAGCACAACTTGATGGAAGTAATAGGTTCTTTGGGACCCATCACGGCTTTGACAGTCAAGACACTGCGTGTGTACAATTGCTCTGTCAGCGTGTAAATTGCCTTCAGCATCAACACACAGCTTCTTGAAGGTTGGCGGCTCTTGGACCTGAATCATGATGATTAGCGACTTATCATAAGTGTTATTTTAAAACAAAAAAGAGAGGAGGAGATCAAAGGTTTAAGTAAAGCTTACCAAAGACGGCTTGCGTCATGTTGGAGATATGACGCTTTAAGCCGGACAATTCCTGTTGTACGGTGGCCAGCCTAGCTTCAGCTTTTTCTTCCCTCTTCAAGGCGGCATTTTGGTCAGCCTGAGCTTCTTTCAACTCGGCTTGAGTTTTACCAGTTCGGCCAAGGCCAATTGACATTTTTCCTCCGACTTAGCTCGGGCGTCTTGTTGTCCAGCTAAGTTTTTTCTTAAATCGCTCAGCGCCGATTCGGTCTGAGCAAGGTTTTCCTATTGAAAGTTTAAAATAAGAACAAGTCTCAGAATTACTGCAAAGCAATATCCCTGACACTTGGGGGCTAATGTATAACTTCTTCAGGTGAAATTATACAAAAATCAAGACCCGGCTCATCTTTTTATTGATGACCCGGCCCTTGGGGGTTACTGGTCGCGAAGTTTTTTCTAAAATTTTTCAAGACCCGGCTCATCTTTTTACTGATGACCCGGCCCTTGGGGGTTACTGGTCGCGGAGTTTTTTCTAAAATTTTCAAGACCCGACTCATCTTTTTACTGATGACCCGGCCCTTGGGGGTTAATGGGAATAATATAAATATAACAAAATTTACCTCATGTTTGTTGTTTAACATCTTCAGCAGGTTTTTCTCCATCTCATAGCTCGCCTCCAGGCGACTTGCAAAGCCAGAGCAGAGTTCCTAAAACTCCAAATTTGCATAATCGGAAAGTTTCGCCTTGGAGAGCCCAGACTCGGGAATGGCTTGGGAGGAGGATGCTACATGTTTGGACAAAACTGTCGCCGCCGGCTTAGAAATGCCAGAGCCAATAATAACTACAGCGTCTGGGTCTTCTCTTGTCATCAATGGGCTCGACGGCTTAAGGGCATCCATTGTTTCCTTCGGCGACTCAGGAAGATCCACTTGAGTCGCAGGCTCAGTCTGATCCGGATTGTCTTGAGTCGGAGTTGATTCTTTCGTGGGTTCTGAAGTTGCATCAGGAGTTGATCCACTGGTTTTCCTCTTCTTGGCTTGTGCCCTGAAAAAAAGGGACTAAGCACGTTAAGGAATTGAAAGGCTCGTTATTCTCAAAAGTCAAGGCAAGGTTATCAAAAGACTTACCTCGGAACTCGAATCATTGGTGGAAGTGCCGACATCACTGAGTCGCCGGAAGTAGGAGGAGAGTTCTGCAAGAATTATACATCAATAATACAGGCGGGTTACAAATGTGATCCAAAGAAACATGAATAATGGTTACTCATAAGAGTACCTCGCTTGGCTTTCTTTTGTTCGTTGCTGGTAAGCCAGATACCAGATCGCCGGAGTGACTTCGTGTTTTCCGGTTTGAGGCATGCTGTGCTTTCTTCAGTAGGAAATTTGGGTCCAAATAAGCATTTGGCTGTGAGAAGGGAACTTTCCCACAAATTCGCCTGGCCGGCTTAGGTGGAGAAGGAGATGAATCGGAGGAAACAGAAATTACCTCAACAGAGTCCTCTTGGCTTTCGTTATCTTCATTCTATTTCAAGGGAAGGGAGAGATATAAATACAAATGCTAACAGTAATAGGTGGCGAGTGAAAAGAGAACGAATTTTTACCTCCGAAAGTGCATCGCCGACTTGAGATTCGTCAACTTCGGATGGTTCAGCTGCAGCAGATTTGCCCTTACCCTTGGTTTTCTTTGAGGGCGGCTTGACATTTTTCACGGCTTGCTTTTTGGGCCTCCTGGACCAGAACTTATCGCCTTTCTGAAATGGCATATATTACGAAACCACAATACAAATGAAGCATAAAGAATAAAGACCAAAGGCGGGTTAGGTTTGTTTACCTTGGGCGCCGGGTTAATTTTGCAGAAAGGCTTCACGCCGATTTGGCCGCATTTTCCCGCAGGCTCGCCAGTCAGCTTTTTGATAATGGTAACAATATCCTTTTCCGTTAAAGCTGTGCGGAAATAGCATTGAGGATGATCCAGGGTGCCATCAAAATCACACATCAGACCATCCCGGCGGCTCAGAGGGAGGATACACCATTCAACCCAACAGCGGATTAGGTCGACCCCGGTAAGACCGTTGTTCGTCAAAGATCTTAATTCAGATAGTATTGGGATGAATTCCGATTCCTCCTCCTCGGTAAGCTTGTCTGGAAGCTTGAAGTTGGTCGGAAGGCGAGTTGGCCTGTAACCCAGAAGTTTGTTCTCGCCAGCAGGAGACGTCTCTTGACAGTAAAACCAAGACTCGCCCCAGCCTTTGGGATGGCTGGGCATGGTGAGTGAGGGGAATGGGCTATCCCTGCGGCGCTGGACATTGACGCCACCAAGTTCCAAGCTGGGGCCGTTGTGGAATTCCGTTTGGCGATTCAGATGAAAGAAATGCCAGAATAAAGGGACAAAAGGCTCGATCCGCAGATAAGCCTCACAGAGAACTTGGAATTGGCACAAATTACTTATGGAATTGGGTCCCAGATCCTGGAGACGGACGTTCATGAAAGTTAAGGTGTCCCTAAGAAACTTTGATCCGGGCGGCTTAAAACCTCGCTCCAGGTGTTCAACAAAAACGATTATTTCCCCTTCTTTGGGGTTAGGGAGATCTTCTCCGAACCCAGTGCGCCAGCCAATAACGTCCTGAGCATCCAAACTGCCCGTTTTCACATAATCGGCTAATATGGAGTAATCGACCTTGGTAGGAAGCCAGTCACTCTTGAAGACGGCGCCCATGCTACAAATAAGTAAAGTATGATATTACATGCCTTGGACACCTACTGTATGGGATGAAATTAGTTCATTTAACCCGCCGAGTACTTTGATTAAGGAAGGGTTTTGACCCGCCAGATCAAAGGGCCGAGTTGGTCACTATGGCGACTTATGGAAGTGTGGCTATTCCCAAGGACTACATTCTGAAGACGGTAAGGGCGTTTCATTTGAAGTACCAGGAGATGAAGACTATAAACAACTTTTTGCAAACAGTAAATAAGGAATGGATCTACCAGACAAACGCGAAAACCTAGAGAAAATGACTGGTCGCGACATTTTATTATCAGATGATGCCCTTCGCTTGGTGAAAACATTATTTTCAAAGATTCACGAGTACAACGGATAAATGAAAGTATTCGGAACATTAGCTATCCTACCAACACTCGTGCTAATCGATTCAGAGCAGACATCGTCTATATGCAAGGAGCTTCAAGAATACGGCAATGGCGGAAGTTCAAGCGGAGAATAAATCTACTCCTAAAAGATAGGTGAAAGCCTAACCTGATGCTGTCGGGTGAGAAGAGCCGACGGTGATGGGGTTTGCTGGAGAAGCACGGGCGTCCCGTCGAGCGAAGAGGTTTCCAGCGGCGGCGAAGTTCGTGGTGAATGGCGAGGTGACCGACGGCGATGCAGTCGACGATGACAATGGCGGATGTGTTGGTTGCGGCACGAGAATGGACGACGGTGAAAGCCCACAGGCGGCACCGAAGCTCCTCACGTGAAGGCCAAAAGAACGGCCGGTGACGGATTCCTCGGGGCGATGCGTTTTTCTCGCTGCGCCGGTGGGGAGGAAGGTGACAGGACTGGTAGGTGGGAAGCGCCAGTTCTGTCCCCCCCGGCCTATTTATCAAGGCAGGTGCTGGAATCGAGGCGCCATGAGCGGGAACCGCCGGGGGATAAAAGATTCGCTATAAATGTGCGCCGAAAATTTCAGGATAACAATGCGCTAAGGATCCTTTGGAGTTGTGGCGGTCTTCCCGAAAAAGGAGGAATAAGAAAAGCCAATTAGTAATGATCTGGCGACTTAAGGGATTGTCAGTGCGCGAGGGCGATGGCGGGTGTGCAATTTTCTGACAAATGAAGAAAAATAGGGGATGAATCGCCTTCAATGGAGCAGAGGTGTTGGCGTGAAGAAGAAAGGTTCAAGTCAATTTGGGGCCTAATGTTGGGGATGTAACCTGTGGATGACCCGCCCTAGTTGGGCCGGGTTATCCATTGGGCGACTCATCTAAGTGTTTAGTTGGGCCTCGTTTTGGCCGAATCAAGATCGCACGACGAGTATGACTCTTGGCGGGTCTCCCAGCTTTGGAAGATGGCGGAGCAGGTGTACTTGCTACTTAGTATGGCGGTCCACCTTCACCTTCACATCCGCCTCCTTAGTGGCCTCATGCTCCGACAACTCGATGGCGACTCATAGTGCATCACATTCTTGTGATGGAGGCGGCGGGCATTGCTGCTGGCTACGCCTATAGAGATTTCCTTGGCAAATATTCAAAGGATTCCCCCTCGGCCTTGGAGCCTTGCGTTGATGTTCCCTTGAAGAGGAAAGGGTGATGTAGCACAGCGGCGGTAAGTATTTCCCTCAGTTTGAGAACCAAGGTATCAATCCAGTAGGAGGATCGCGTCAAGTCACAAGTACATGCACAAACACAAAGAGCTTGCACCCAACGCTATGAAGGGGTTGTCAATCCCTTATAGATTGTTTGCAAAGTGAGAACTGAAAGCAAAAAGTAAACAAAGCAAAGTAAAAGTAAAAGTGGAGATGATAGTTGTGAATAGACCCAGGGGCCGTAGTGTTCACTAGTGGCTTCTCTCATGAAAGCAAGTAGACGGTGGGTGAACGAATTACTGTCGAGCAATTGATAGAACCGCGCAAAGTCATGACGTTATCTATGGCAAGGATCATACATATGGGCATCACGTCCAAAACAAGTAGACCGATACTTTCTGCATCTACTACTATTACTCCACACGTCGACCGCTATCCAGCATGCATCTAGTGTATTGAGTTCATAAGAACAGAGTAACGCCTTAAGCAAGATGGCATGATGTAGATGGACAATCTGAAATCTATGATGAAAGCCCATCTTGTTATCCTTGATGGCAACAACATGATGCGTGCCTTGCTGCCCCTTCTGTCACTCGGAAAGGTCACCGCACGGTATGAACCCAAAACCAAGCATTTCTCCCATTGCAAGAATCATAGATCTAGTTGTGTTGGGGATGTAACCTGTGGATGACCCGCCCTAGTTGGGTCGGGTTATCCATTGGGCGACTCATCTAAGTGTTTAGTTGGGCCTCGTTTTGGCCGAATCAAGATCGCACGACGAGTATGGCTCTTGGCGGGTCTCCCAGCTTTGGAAGATGGCGATTTAGAGATCGCAATGGTCACGAGTTGTAGAAAGGAAGGAATCCATGTAAACCCTAGGGAATCGACCTGTATATAAAGGCGAGGTCCTGGGGGACAGGGGATAGGCTAGAAATCATCGAGTGCTAGGTTTAGGCGAGTTACCCCTTCCTTGTTATCGAATCCATATCAATACACACAAAAGAAGGACGTAGGCTATTACCTCCTCTCAAGGGGCCGAACCTGGGTAAATCGCCGTGTCTCTCCCGCTTAACCCCTTTGAGTCGCCACCAAGGTGCGATGGCTCCAGTATTAAGTCCTTTCACGAGGACATCTGCCGTGAAAAAACCACGACAAGTTGGCCAAACAAAACCCAAGACTCGGAGAGACTTACAAGGATATCAAATCATGCATATAAGAAATCAGCAAAGAATTAAATATAATTCATAGATAATCTGATCACAAATCCACAAGTCATCGGATCTCGACAAACACACCGCCAAAGAGGATTACATCGGATGGATCTCCATGAAGATCATGGAGAACTTTGTATTGAAGATCCAAGAGAGAGAAGAAGTCATCTAGCTACTAACTACGGACCCGTAGGTCTGAAGTAGACTACTCACGAGTCATTGGAGAGGCAATGATGTTGATGTATGCTACTGCAACAAAAGACCTTCCAACGGCGTCAGAAATGTACTACGGCACCAGGAATCCTTCTGCTACGGCTACGCCTTAAGGGACTTCATAGGAAAATATGCAAAGGATTTCCCCGTGGCCTTGGAGCCTTGCGTTGGTGTTCCCCCGAAGCGGAAAGGGTGATGTAGCGTAGCGGTGGTAAGTATTTCCCTCAGTTTGAGAACCAAGGTATCGATCCAGTGAAGGAGTATCACAAGTGCCTGCACAAACACAAAAGGCTTGCTCCCAACGCTATGAAGGGGTTGTCAATCCCTTATAGATTGTTCGCCAAGTGAGAACTGAAAGCAACAAAGTAACAAAGCAAAGTAAAAGCAAAAGTGGAAACGATAGGTGTGAATAGACCCGGGGGCCGTAGTGTTTACTAGTGGCTTCTCTCATGAAAGCAAGTAGACGGTGGCTGAACAAATTACTGTCGAGCAATTGATAGAACCGCTCAAAGTCATGACGTCATCTATGGCAATGATTATATCTATAGGCATCACGTCCAAAACAAGTAGACCGATACTTTCTGCATCTACTACTATTACTCCACACGTCGACCGCTATCCAGCATGCATCTAGTGTATTAAGTCCAAAAGAACAGAGTAACGCCTTAAGCAAGATGACATGATGTAGATGGACAATCTCATATCTACGACAAAGCCCACCTTGTTACTGTTGGAAATATGCCCTAGAGGCAATAATAAAATGGTTATTATCATATTTCCTTGTTCATGATAATCGTCTATTGTTCATGCTATAATTGTATTAACAGGAAATAGGAATACATGTGTGAATAAATAGATCACAATGTGTCCCTAGCAAGCCTCTAGTTGTCGTTTCTTAAAGTTTGGGGCTGCGATGCTCATGTGAAGAAACTTCAACCAGAAAAGCTCGAACACAAAGTGGAGAAAGGCGTATTCATAGGATACCCTAAGGAAACTATTGGGTATACCTTCTATCTTAGATCCGAAGGTAAAACCTTTGTTGCCAAGAACGGATCCTTTCTAGAGAAAGAGTTTCTCTCGAAAGAAGTAAGTGGGAGGAAAGTAGAACTTGATGAGGTAATTACACCCCCTCTCGAACAGGAAACTAGCGCAGCGCGGGAAATTGTTCGTGTGGTGCCTGCACGAACTGAAGAGGAAGTTAATGATAATGATCATGAAGCTTCGGATCAACTTACTACTGAACCGCGAAGGTCCACAAGGGCACGCTCCGCACCAGAGTGGTACGACAACCCTGTGATGGAAATCATGTTGTTAGACAATGGTGAACCTTCGAACTATGAAGAAGCGATGGCGGGCCCGGATTCCAACAAATGGCTTGAAGCTATGAAATCCGAGATAGGATCCATGTATGAGAACAAAGTATGGACTTTGGTGGACTTGCCCGATGACCGGCGAGCCATAGAAAATAAATGGATCTTCAAGAAGAAGATTGATGCAAATGGTAATGTAACCGTTTATAAAGCTCGACTTGTCGCAAAGGGTTTTTGACAAATTCAAGGAATTGACTACGAAGAGACTTTCTCTCCCGTAGCGAAGCTGAAATCAGTCTGAATCATGTTAACAATTGCCGCCTTTTATGATTATGAAATTTGGCAAATGGATGTCAAAACAGCGTTCCTTAATGGGAACCTTAAGGAAGAGTTGTATATGATGCAACCAGAAGGTTTTGTTGAACCTAAGGGTGCTAACAAAGTGTGCAAGCTCCAGCGCTCCATCTATGGGCTGGTGCAAGCATCTCGGAGTTGGAACATTCACTTTAATGAGGTGATTAAAGCGTTTGGGTTCATAAAGGTTTACGGAGAAGCCTGTCTGTACAAGAAAGTGAGTGGGAGCTCTGTAGCTTTCCTCATACTGTATGTGGATGACATATTATTGATGGGGAATAATATAGAGATGATGGAGAGCATAAAGGCCTATTTAAACAAGAGTTTTTCAATGAAGGACCATGGAGAAGCTGCATACATATTAGGCATCAAGATCTATAGAGATTGATCGAGACGCCTCATAGGGCTTTCGCAAAGTAAATACCTTGACAAGATATTGAAGAAGTTTAATATGGAAAACTCAAAGAAAGGGTTCTTGCCAGTTTTGCAAGGTATGAGATTGAGTAAGACTCAGTCACCGACCACGGCAGCAGAGAGAGAGAAGATGAGTACTGCCCTCTACGCTTCAGCCGTAGGCTCTCTAATGTATGCCATGTTGTGTACCAGACCTGATATAAACCTTGCCATAAGTTTGGTAGGGAGGTACCAAAGTGATCCCGGTATGGAACACTAGTCAGCGGTCAGGAATATCCTTAAGTACCTGAAAAGGACTAAGGAAATGTTTCTCTCTTATGTAGGTGACGAAGAGCTTGTCGTACGTCGATGCTAGCTTCGACACAGATCCGGATGACTCTAAGTCACATACCGGATATGTATATGTTTTGAATGGTGGGGCAGTGAGCTGGTGCAGCAGCAAGCAAGAAGTCGTGGCAGCATCTACATGTGAAGCGGAGTACATAGCTGCTTCAGAAGCAGCTCATGAAGGAATTTGGATGAAGGAGCTCATCACCGACCTTGGAGTGGTTCCAAGCGCGTCGGGTCCAATGACACTCTTCTGTGATAACACTGGGGCCATTGCCATAGCCAAGGAGCCCAGGTTTCACCGGAAGATGAAGCACATCACACGCCGCTACAACTCCATCCAGGACCATGTCCAGAGTGGAGTGATAGAGAATTTTAAAGTACATACGGATATGAATGTTGCAGACCAGTTGACTAAACCTCTTCCACGAGCAAAACTTGATCAACACCATAATGCTATGGGTGTTCGATACATCACAATGTAACTAGATTATTGACTCTAGTGCAAGTGGGAGACTGTTGGAAATATGCCCTAGAGCAATAATAAAATGGTTATTATCATATTTCCCTGTTCATGATAATCGTCTATTGTTCATGCTATAATTGTATTAACCGGAAACAGTAATACATGTGTGAATAAATAGATCACAATGTGTCCCTAGCAAGCCTCTAGTTGGCTAGCTCGTTAGTCAATAGATGATCATGGTTTCCTGGTCATGGGCATTAGATGTCATTGATAACGGGATCACATCATTGGGAGAATGATGTGATGGACAAGACCCAATCCTAAGCATAGCACTAGATCGTATTGTTCGTATGCTAAAGCTTTTCTAATGTCAAGTGTCTTTTCCTTCGACCGTGAGATTGTGCAACTCCCGGATACCGTAGGAGTGCTTTGGGTGTATCAAACATCACAACGTAACTGGGTGACTATAAAGGTGCACTACGGGTACCTCCGAAAGTGTCTGTTGGGTTGGTACGAATCGAGATCGGGATTTGTCACTCCGTGTGACGGAGAGGTATCTCTGGGCCCACTCGGTAGAACATCATCATGAGCTCAATGTGACTAAGGAGCTCACGAGGAGCTCCGGAATGGTCCGGAGGTAAAGATTGATATATAGGACGGATGCTTTCGGGCACCGGAAGTGTGTCGGGCGTCACGGGTAACGTACCGGGACCACGGGGATCACCGGAGGTGGCCCCGGGGGTCCACCGGAAGGGGGCAATGATCCCGGGAGGCTAGATGGGCCAAGTGCGGGAGGGACCCAGCCCCTAGGTGGGCTGGTGCGCCCCCACACTCAGCCCAAGGCGCAGGAGGTGGAGAGGAGGGAAACCCTAGGCCTTGGTGGGCCTAAGGCCCACCTAGGGGTGCGCCACCCCTCCCCCCTGCCCTGGCCGCCGCACCTCCCATCTGGGGGGATGCCGCACCACCTAGGGAGGGAAACCTAGGGGTGGCACCCCCCCTCCCCTCCTCCTGTATATAGTGGGGGTTTCGGGGCTGTTTTGCACACAATTTTCTCTCTCTCTCGGCGCGGCCCTGCCCTTCTTTCTCCCCCTTTGTGCCGGTGCTTGGCGAAGCTCTGCCGGGAGACCTTGTGTCTCCATCGCCACCACGCCGTCGTGCTGCTGGAGATCTTCCCCAACCTTTCCCTCCTCCTTGCTGGATCAAGGTGCGGGAGACGTCACCGGGCTGCACGTGTGTTGAACGCGGAGGTGCCGTAGTTCGGCACTAGATCGGAATCACACCGCGATCTGAATCCCCACGAGTACGACTCCATCAATCGCGTTCTAGTAACGCTTCCGCTTAGGGATCTTCAAAGGTATGAAGATGCTCTCACCCCTCTATTGTTGCTGGTCTCTCCATAGAAAGATCTGAATATGCGTAGGAATTTTTTTGAATTTATGCTACGATACCCAACAGTTACCCTTGATGGCAACTACACGATGTGTGCCTTGCTGCCCCTAGTGTCACTAGGAAAGGTCACCACACAGTAAGAACCCAAAACCAAGCACTTCTCCCATTGCAAGAATCATAGATTTAGTTGGCCAAACAAAACTCAAGACTCAGAGATACTTACAAGGATATCAAATCATGCATAAAAGAAATCAGCAAAGACTCAAATATATATCATAGATAATCTGGTCACAAATCCACAATTCATCGGATCTCGACAAACACACCGCCAAAGAGGATTACATCGGATAGATCTCCATGAAGACCATGGAGAACTTTGTATTGAAGATCCAAGAGAGAGAAGAAGCCATCTAGCTACTAACTACGGACCCGTAGGTCTGAAGTGAACTACTCACGAGTCATTGGAGGGGCGATGATGTTGATGTAGAAGCCCTCCAACTCCAAAGTCCCCTCCGATAGGGCACCAGGAAGGGTCTCCAGATGAGATCTCGCGGAAACGGAAGCTTGCGGCGGCAAAAAAGTATTTTCGTGGATCCCTTGATTTTTTCTGTATTTTAGGGAATATATAGGCGAAGGAGCTAGGTCAGGGGGGCGCCAGGGAGGCCACAAGCCAGCCATCCGCCGCCCCCCAGTGGCGGATAGGGGGCTTGTGGGCCCCCTGTAGCCCTCCTGGCTTGGCCCTCAAGCCCCCTGATCTTCTTCCGTTCGGGAAAATTTTATTTCGGTGATTTTATTCCGTTTGGACTCTGTTCCAAAATAAGATCTGAAAAGAGCCAAAAACACAGAAAAAACAGGAACTCGCACTTGGCACTGAACTAATAAGTTAGTCCCAAAAAAGATATAAAAGGTACATAAAACATCCAAAGATGACAAGATAACAACATGAAACCATCAAAAATTATAGATACGTTTGAGACGTATCAAGCATCCCCAAGCTTAACTCCTGCTCGTCCTCGGGTAGGGAAGTGATAAAGAATGAATTTTTGATGCTTTCATGCTACCTAGCATAGAGGTCCTTTGTAACTCCTCTTATGTGACGTGAATGTTCAGATCCATTAGATTCAAAACAATAGTTTGCTATTTACGTGGAAACAATAATAATTCAAGCAAACTAGCAAGGTAAACAAGAACTTTCAAAATAACAAGGCCAAAAGAAAGTTATACCTACAAAAGCATATAGTCTGGCTATGCTCTATCATCATTGCACAACGAATTTAAATCATGCACAACCCCGGTATTGGCCAAGTAATTGTTTCACACGTTTACTTTCTCAAACCTTTTTAAGTCTCACGCAATACATGAGCGTGAGCCATGGTTTTAACACTATAAGTGGTGTGGAGTGTGGTGGAGGTTGCAAGACAAAAAAGGAGAAGATGATCACATTAACTAGGCATATCAATGAGCCGTGGAGATGCTCATCAATAGATATCAATGTGAATGAGTAGGGATTTCCATACAAATGATGCACTAGAGCTAAGAGTATGTGAAAGCTCTTAAAGAAAACTAGTGGGTGTGCATCCAACTTGCTTGCTCACGAAGACCTAAGGCAATTTTGAGGAAGCCTATCTATATGGTGGTGACAAAACGAGAGACTCTCAATCATGAAGATCATGGTGCTTAATATGCACAATTGTGGAAGGTGGTAGCATTGTCCCTTCTCTCTTTTTCTCTCATTTTTTTTGGTGGGCTCTTTGGCCTCTCTTTTTTTTGGTGGGCATATTTGGCCTCTTTTATTTCCTCACATGGGACAATGCTCCATCAATGATGATCATCACACTTTCAACTCAAAACTTAGAGCAACGATGACTCTATATGGAATGCCTTCGGTAGTGTACCGTGAAAATGATCTAGCATGGCATAGACATTGATGGGAACATCATGCTAGCTATCTTACGATCATGCAATGGCAATGTAGAAGTGGTGGCACATGTCATGGTGGTAGTTGCATGGCAATATATCTCGAAATGACTTTGAAAAAGCCATAGTAGGTAGGTATGGTGGCTGTTTTGAGGGAGGCTAATGGTGGGTTTTGTGCATCGGTGAAAGTTGCACGGCATTAAGAAGATAGTGATGGTGGAAGGTGAAAGTGCATCTAAACCATGGACTCAACATTAGTCATGAAGAACTCATATACTTGTTGCAAAAGTTTTATTAGTAATCGAAACAAAGCATTCAACGCATACTCCTAGGGGAAGGGTTGGTAGGTATAAACCATCGCGCGATCCCGACCGTCACGCAAAGGATGAGAATCAATAGACCAATCATGCTCAGATTTCATCACATAGCGTTTCACCATACGTGCATGCTACGGGAATCAGTAACTTCAACACAAGTATTTTTAGATCCACAACACCTTACTAGCATGACTTCAATATTACCAAAACCACAACTTAAAACTAATTGAGAGGAATCAAACTTCTCTAATTATTCAATGCACATGAAGGTGGAAGTTTTCGTATCCCTTTGGATAACTACCCCTTTTGAGACTACTTTCCAAGCATAGATCAACTACCAAGCCACGCACCGCTGTGCTCTAAAAGATATAAGTGAAGCACATAGAGCAAAAGCATCTAGCTCAAAAGATATAAGTGAAGCACATGTGAGCTGAATTGTCTACCAAAGTATATAAGTGAAGCTCGACAAAATCACGGTGAGTGCAAGTCTCTCTCTCTAGGTGTGCAGCAAGGATGATTGTGACACAACAAAAATAAAAGACTCCTACGATACAAGATGCTCCAAGCAAAAACACATAACATGTGGTGAATAAAAATATAGCCCCAAATAACGTTACCGATGGATTGAAGACGAGAGAGGGGATGCCTTCCCGGGGCATCCCCAAGCTTAGGCTTTTACGGCATCCTTGAATATCTTGGGGTGCCTTGGGCATCCCCAAGCTTGAGCTCTTGCCACTCTTTATCTCTTTGTCCATAAGAACTTAACCCAAAACTTGAAAACTTCACAACACGAAACTTAAACGGAAACTCGTGATAACATTAGTATGAGAAAGCAAACCACAACTTCCTTAGGTACTGTAGCAAACTTAAATTCTACTTATGCTGATGTTGGGTTACTGTATTTTCAATCTTCCATGGCTAATACCCCCCGATACTATCCATAGTTTCATCAAAATAAGCAACCAACACAACAAAAACAGAATCTGTTAACAGCATATGAGTCTGTAGCAATCTGCATATTTCGTATACTTCTGGTACTTCAAAAATTCTGAAACATTACGACACTCTGAAGAATTTGAGTAACAATCAGCAACAAAAAGAATCAACTCAAAAGCTCTTACAAAAAAAATGAAAATTCTTTTCGTGAGCAGAAAGTTTCTGCCTTTTCCAGCATGACCAAACGATCATCCCCAAGACTAATCATAACGGTTTTGCTTGGCACAAACGCAAAAAGAAACACAAAAAACACAATCATAACAGAATTATGAAAGTGTGGAAAACACAAAACAGAAAGAAAAAGGATAGATTCGTTGGGTTGCCTCGCAACAAGCGCTTTTGTTTAACGCCCTTAGCTAGATAAAACGTGCTGGAATCACGTATAGTCATCTTTGGTGCTCAAACCATAAGTAGCCCTCATCATAGATTCATAAGGCAATCTTATTTTCTTTCTAGGAAAGTGCTCCATGCCCTTCTTTAAAGGAAATTGAAATCTAATATTCCCTTCCTTCATATCGATGATAGCACCAATAGTCCTTAGGAAAGGTCTACCAAGAATAATGGGACATGAAGGATTGCAATCTATGTCAAGTACAATGAAATCCACGGGTACATAGTTCTTATTTGCAACAATAAGAACATCATCGATCCTTCCCATGGGTTTCTTGGCAGTAGAATCCGCAAGATGCAAATTAAGAGAACACTCTTCAATCTCATGAAAACCAAGAATATCACATAAAGACTTTGGAATCGCGGAAACACTAGCACCCAAATCACACAAAGCATTGCACTCATAGTTTCTGATCTTGATTTTGACAGTAGGTTCCCACTCATCATAAAGTTTTCTAGGTATAGAAACTTATAATTCGAGCTTCTCTTTAAGAGATTTCATCATAGCATCTACGATATGCGCGGTAAAGGCTTTGCTTTGGCTATAAGCGTGTGGAGAGTTTGCAATGGATTGCATCAAAGAAATGCATTCAAACAAGGAGCAATTATCATAATTGAATTCCTTGAAATCCAAAGTGGGAGTTTCATTACCACCCAAAATTTTGATTTCTTCTACTCCACTCTCCACACCTTTATCATCAAGATAGGTGGGCTCCGAATCATTGGGGCGTTTTTCAACCATGGTGGATTCATATCCAGCCCCTCCATCAATAGGTTTGACACACGAAAACAAAGATTCGAGAGGAGACACACCAAGCATTTTAAGATCTTCATGATTTGCATCACTAGAACGCACCCTTTTAAACCATTCATGCCTAGCGCGAATTTGGGCAGTTCTTTCTTTGCTCTCATTCATGGAGACACGCATAGCTTTCAAAGTTTCATTCAAGTTGACCTTGGGAGGAGCACATCTAACTTTAAAAGCATCGATATCACAAGATATCCTATCAACGCTCTTAGCCAAGTCGTCTATTTTGAGTAGTTTTTCCTCTATGGACGCATTGAAAATCTTTTGAGAGTTGATATAACTCTTTGATATTACTCTCTAAGTCAGAGGGTAATTTGTTGTGATTTCCATAAGTGTTGTTGTAGGAATTGCCATAATTGTTAGAGGAGTTACTAGGAAAAGGCCTAGGAACATAGTTTCCTCTAAAAGCATTGTTGTTGTCAAAATTGTTCCTACCAACAAAATTAACGTCCAAACTAGCGTTGCTACTCTCAATCAAGGAAGATAGTGGCATGTCATTAGAATCTAAAGGAGCATTTCTACTAGCAACCAAATGCATCAACTCGTCCATCTTAGCACTAAGCGAGTTAATTTCTTCTATAGCGTGTACCTTTTTGCTAGCAGATGACCTTTCAGTGTGCCACTGAGAGTAGTTGGTCATGATATTGTCTAGAATTTTTCTAGCTTCTCCTAACGTGATTTCCATGAACGTTCCACCTGAGGCGGAGTCCAAGATATTTCGAGAGGCAAAATTCAAACCAACGTAAAAGATTTGTATAATCATCCACAAACTCAAGCCATGAGCGGGACAATTTCTAATCATTAATTTCATCCTCTCCCAAGATTGTGCAATGTGTTCATGATCAAGTTGCTTGAAATTCATGATATCGTTACGGAGAGAGATAATCTTAGTCGGCGGACAGTACTTGGATATGTAAGCATGTTTGCACTTATTCCAAGAATCGATACTATTTTTAGGCAAAGAAGAAAACCAAGTTTTTGCACGATCTCGCAAAGAGAACGGAAAAAGCTTCAATTTAACAACATCATTATCCACATCTTTCTTATTTTGCATATCGCAAAGTTCAATGAAAGTATTAAGATGGGATGCGGCATCTTCACTAGGAAGGCCAGAAAATTGCTCTTTCATAACAAGATTCAACAAGGCAACATTGATTTCATATGATTCTGCACTAGTGGCAGGAGCAATCGGAGTACTAATAAAATCATTATTATGAGTATTCGAGAGGTCGCAAAATTTGGTGTTTTCAGCCATGATGACTTCAACAAACAAACAAGAACACAAGCAAGCAAGAAAACTAGCAAAAGAAAACGGCAAAAGGCAAATGAAAACGGAAAAGGAGAAAGGCAAATGAAAACGGCAAATGAGAAGTGGGGGAGAGGAAAACGAGAGGCAACTGGCAAAAAAGGTAAATGCAAGAGATGAGTTTGTGACACTTACTTGGATAGATCTTGACTTGATGCGTCCCCGGCAACGGCGCCAGAAATCCTTCTCTTGCTGGCTACGCCTATATGGATTTTCTTGGCAAATATGCAAAGGATTCCCCTGCGGCCTTGGAGCCTTGCGTTGGAGTTCCCTTGAAGAGGAAAGGGTGATGTAGCACAGCGGCGGTAAGTATTTCCCTCAGTTTGAGAACCAAGGTATCAATCCAGTAGGAGGATCGCGTCAAGTCACAAGTACATGCACAAACACAAAGAGCTTGCACCCAACGCTATGAAGGGGTTGTCAATCCCTTATAGATTGTTTGCAAAGTGAGAACTGAAAGCAAAAAGTAAACAAAGCAAAGTAAAAGTAAAAGTGGAGATGATAGTTGTGAATAGACCCGGGGGCCGTAGTGTTCGCTAGTGGCTTCTCTCATGAAAGCAAGTAGACGGTGGGTGAACGAATTACTGTCGAGCAATTGATAGAACCGCGCAAAGTCATGATGTTATCTATGGAAAGGATCATACATATATGCATCACGTCCGAAACAAGTAGACCGACACTTTCTGCATCTACTACTATTACTCCACACGTCGACCGCTATCCAGCATGCATCTAGTGTATTGAGTTCATAAGAACAGAGTAGCGCCTTAAGCAAGATGACATGATGTAGATGGACAATCTCAAATCTATGATGAAAGCCCATCTTGTTACCCTTGATGGCAACAACATGATGCGTGCCTTGCTGCCCCTTCTGTCACTGGGAAAGGTCACCGCACGGTATGAACCCAAAACCAAGCACTTCTCCCATTGCAAGAATCATAGATCTAGTTGGCCAAACAAAACCCAAGACTCGGAGAGACTTACAAGGATATCAAATCATGCATATAAGAAATCAACAAAGACTCAAATATAATTCATAGATAATCTGATCACAAATCCACAATTCATCGGATCTCGACAAACACACCGCCAAAGAGGATTACATCGGATAGGTCTCCATGAAGATCATGGAGAACTTTGTATTGAAGATCCAAGAGAGAGAAGAAGCCATCTAGCTACTAAACATGAACCCGTAGGTCTGAAGTAGACTATTCACGAGCAATTGGAGAGGCAATGATGTTGATGTAGAAGCCCTCCAGCTCCAAAATCCCCTCCGGCAGGGCACCGGGAAGGGTCTCCAGATGAGATCTCGCGGAAGTGGAAGCTTGCAGTGGCGGAAAAGTGGTTACGTGGACGCGCTTATTTTTTCTGGGATTTTAGGGAATATATAGGCGAAAGAGCTAGGGCAGGGGAGCTCCAGGGAGGCCACAAGCCTAGTAGCCGCCCCCCCCCCCCCCCCCGGCCGCGGCTACAGGGCTTGTGGGCTCCCTTTGGGCCTCCTACCTTGGCCCTCAAGTCCCCCGATCTTCTTCTGTTCTGGAAAAATTCATTTCGGGGATTTTATTCCGTTTGGACTCCGTTCCAAAATCAGATCTGAAAAGAGTCAAAAACACAGAAAAAACAGGAACCGACACTTGGCACTGAACTAATAAGTTAGTCCCAAAAAAGATATAAAAGGTATATAAAACATCCAAATTTGACAATATAACAACATGAAACCATCAAAAATTATAGATATGTTTGAGACGTATCAGGCATCTGTCTCCGCCATCGTGAGAGAACACCCACGACCAACGCAAGGAGCGTGTCCTTGGGGTCGACTGGCACTCGAGTGTGAATTGCGCACGGCTGGCGCCTCCCACCTCTCCCTCGCCCACTCTTGCTTGCACTGGGCTACATACGCCTCGGACTCTGGCGTCTTCGTGTGCCCCGGCACCGATGCAGGCGCGAGGACCCAGGGGTGGCCGGGCACCACTTCTACAACAGAGGGTGGTGGAAGTGGGCGGCGTATCTGGACTACCGGAGCGAAGCGGCCGGATCTACACGTCGGCGGGAATGGCCGACGACATCGTTGGCGCTACGTCGATGGGCGACGGGCGCTGAGGTAGAAGATATGTCGCTGGCAAGGTGTATTGGTCCTTTAGCAACCTCCTCAACGCGATGTGGAGGGCCGCCTACTCCACGTTGATGTCGGATCCGTCGGATTCTGCACCGAAGTTACTTATGTTGCCGGCCATTAGAACAGAGGCGAGGGGGTCTAAAGCGGACTAGACGGAGAGATTGAAGTGTCGATGTCTACGATTTCCGGATGGCGGTATTTTTGGGGTCGGTGGTGGGCTGGCCTGATGTAGCGGGCATGCCCGGACGCGCCCGCGTAGCCTCATATACGCCCCATATTTGGGCTGGATATGAGGGGTGTCGGTTAGCCCGGACGTTTTAGGCCCGTTTAGGGTGTCCGTCTCAGTCTATTTTTTCTGATCGGACGATGACCGAGTTGCATGCCCGGTCACTTGAGACGGGTATGAGGGTTCGGTTGTAGATGTTGTTACCCTTCAATTTTTGTGTGTTGCATCCACATGCCCCAAATTCCAGTGCTCAAATCAACACTACTCCATGCAACACACAAAAGCTATGTACTACAACATACAACATAAATACACCTAGCCTACACCTCTCATTATTGTGGTGTAGACGAACTCCGTGCCTGCATTGCAAAACGAACATGTCGCCTAACATATGGCCGTCACTCTTCATCGTCTAGTACATCTCTACAAAGATTGTGTCCACCTCCGCCCGTACCACGTGGAGGTATAGGCGGTTTGCCTCGACATGTGCCTCTAAGTGGACGGAGTCCAAGATGGCATGTTGCTCCGGAGCCTCCTCCACTTGGACGACCTCGTACTGGACATCCGCGTTACCCATGCAAAATCGAGTTTGGACAACTGAAAGTGTTGGCTCTGCCTCACCCTCCTCCTACTTTGGCACCTCCTTCTCCTACCCCCTGCTCTATATAGTACAGATGCAGGCCGGTTGCAATAAGAGTGTGCGTCGAGTCCGGTTCGCATGAGTCCCGCACGCTAGTCCGACATGGGGAACGCGCCCAGATGCATCTGAGCCTCCTCATATTCAGCCTAGATTTGGGCTGGATATGAGGGGTGTCGGTCAGCCTGAGCATATAGGGCATGTTTGAGGAGCCCTATCGAGTCACATTTTTATGATTGGTCACTGACCTGACCGTCCGCCCGAATGGATATGGGGTTTTAGGAGCCCGGTGGTAGATGATCTACAATTGTGATTTCTATTAAACGAAATCAGAGGGAATACCCTCTTTATAAACAAAACTTCTAATGGTGATAAGCTAGTCGCGTGAGTGCAGATTCCCATAGTTATTTGAGGAACATCATGAATGATCTCCTCAGGAACGAGTTTATGTCTCTCCCACCATAAACATCATATAGTAATGTTGATTCACAAGTGTTGTGAACACTCATAGATAACTCTTCATCATGCAAAGGAAGTAAGAACTCCAAGGCAGCACGATCAATTTCACATGATCCTTTTATAATGTGTCCATCCCAAACCTTCTTCAAACCTACCTAGTTTTGTGGCGAAGGAATAAGAAGTCATTGTATCTTCTGGACTAGCAGTGCAAGATGGACATTAGAGACAAACCTTCACATGTCTACTGGCTAGCGCAACACGACATGGGAGGGTGTCATGCAGCGTATGTCAAATAAAAAATCTTTATCAGGCATGAAAGATTTCAAATCTTACACCAAATAGGATTTATATATTGTGGTATGTCACATGCCATTGGTACGTCGCAGCTTACTGCCGTGTTGATGGTCCCATTGTGTAATATAAGATGATCTCACCAAAAGCATCCCATTTTGTGTTCGTGGCTCCAATTAGTATAATATATGTTATACTGAGGAAGAGGGATAGCAAGAACTCGTAAAACATCAATTGGTCATAACGATTTGTATCTTTAGATCCTCATTCCAACTAATCAAGGTAGGATCAATAAAATCCGCCACCTTATATATGATTCCCTTTTGGAGTAATAACTTTTCTATTGGCAAGATTTGGGATCCGACGAGAGGTTATCTCTCTTCATGTTCCCACTCGAGGTCACGACAGATGTGGTGCACGAAAGGAAGATGTGAAGTGGATCAGGTCCTGGTGTGTTGTTCACTAGGTGTGGTGGTCTTTAAATAGTTGATGTGGGTGAGGTTAAGCGTCTGGGTGCGTCAATGCACGAATGTCGGAGTTGGTTTCTCGACCAGCAGAGCCTATTTAATGGCGAACATCATTGAACGGCATGGTAGGTATCCGTCCCATCACATCTAGTACCTCAGTACGGTTTAGAAGGCACGATTAAATTTACGTGCATTTTGATAATAGAAAAAGTTTAAAGCGCATTGCATTTACTCCTAGCAGCTAATTAGTTCTCCGTTGTATATGGGGTTTCACGGTTTAGAAGGCACGGTTAAGTTTGCGTGCATTTCCACAACACACAAGGTTTAAGACGCATTGCATTTACTACTAGCAGCTAATTAGTACTTCGTTGTACTTCTTTTATATGCATGCATAATGTGAATGCTATTTTTTAACTCATTTTACAGCCAATCAATAACCACCTAGGTTCTAGAGAATTTTCATGCACCCTTCTAAACCGTAACAGAGGGAGTACTATTTCTATATGCATTTGTAACGTGAATGCTATTTTTCAGTCCGTCTCACAACCAATCAATAACCACCTAGGTTTCAGAAAATTTAGAAACACGCTTTCTAAACCATAACAGTTGAAGTAGTAAACTTTTTTTATTTGAACAGGCGTGGACATCAAATAAGCGGTGACCGGCGAGCCGCTTTAATGCCGACCAAACAAATGGTCACCACGTTAATGTGGAGTGGCCCCTCGAAGAATGCAGGCAGTTGGCTTCCGGAAGGTTGTTCTCCTCTCCCTGTTTAGCTCCGTTTACAGGCTGTGATCCTTTGGTTTGCGGGCCGTACGTGCACCTCTCTTGGTTGACGACACGGCTTAACACTAGTTAAGTGGTTTTAAGGACGCTAGACAGTTGGTTAGGATGCGAAAGAAAGCGATCCATCATGTAATGATCAGTGCCGGACGTGCATGCCCTGCAGCACCCAATAATGGCCTGCTGATGGTGGGGTTGAGAAAGACAAAGAAAATGGAAATAATGACTCGTTCATTTGTTTGTGTCAGCCATAAACTAGATAGAAATCTAGCCTGAAAGGACAAAACTACGCGCAATTTTTAGGTTCGTACGCCGTGAGCACCATGTACTAAACACAAGGAGGCGTGCCCATACGTTTACAGTAACGAAAAACCTGACGGAACCAGTAGACAATGTCATCGCCCGGCACATGCAGAGCAGTAGTCCTCCTGGAATTATGATCGCACGTTGCAGCTTTGACTGCCGTGCGCCGCCGCATACATGCATGCATGGAACACGCATGTGGCTCGCCCGCCGGAACTCCGGACAGGGGAGACCGGAAAGAAGTGAGCGGATGAACTGTGGGCTGAGCTGAGCTGGTCAGTCGCTTTCCTCCAATCGATGTGCGTCCAGCGGCGGACAAATTCACGGTTTTAGTTTTATTTTAAAACTTTAGCCCGGTCTAACATTCTTTATGATTTTTTTATCTGACATTTTTCCTATCTCACTCGCTGTGACGGTAGGCATACACATCCTATCATCACAGACAGTGACGATATGGGTCGGATCAGTACGAATGGTTCTTTCGATTCAGTGAAGTCAAACATCCGACTTTTCTCACACTACATCTTGTCCTTAATGTGTTCGGCACATTGTCCAATTTGATTTTTATGATTGTTTTGTACTCCCTCAATTTCATAATATAGTGCCCCTCGTTTTTTGTGATCTAAGTTTGATCATAGATTTAACCAACGAGACCTACTGTGGCGGAAGCAAAAAAATTTACCTCTGAATTCATATCGAAAATACGAATTCAGTGATGTAATTTTTGCTCCCACCGCAGTCGGTCTCATTGGTTTAATATACGGTCAAACTTAGATTTTGGGAAGCGTGGGCGCAGTATATTGTGGAATGGAGGGAGTAGTCAAGATGATTGATTCGGATGGTTCGTCAGATGAGGAATATGGACCGACGAAGCTTGATCAATTACTTCAAAACGAGTCCTTTGATTTATCGGATTCGAACGAAGAAGAGGATATGACCATGATCATGAACATCCAACACGAAATGAGCCGGGAGGTGGAGCACATTCTAAACTTCAGGGGTTCGATCAAAACAAGAAGAGTACTGAACCGAGATAATGTCTCTTGAGCACGACTGCTCTACAAGGACTACTTTGATCCCGTACTAGCATTCCCTCGTGAATTGTTTCGTAAATGATTCCATATGCGCAAACTCTTGTTCTTGTGCATGGTAGAATGAATGGAGGCACATGATTCCTACTTCAAGCTGAGGAGGGAATGTTGCGGGCAACTATCATGCTAAGAAGAAATGCATCAGTTCTATGAGGATGCTTGCACTTCATACCGCCGCTGATGCTGTTGGTGAGATGGTACAGATTGAGGAGAGTACATACCTAAAGAAAATTCTGCAATTTTCCCGCGCCGTGGTGGAGGTCTTTTGAGCAGAGTATCTTAAAGAACGAAATGTGCATGAAACAAAATAGTTCATGGTTATTAGATAGGCAAGATATTTCTAGTATGCTTGGTTCAATTAACTACATGCATGACAATGAAAGAACTGCACCAAAGGTCTATGGAGGAGGTACAACGTACCACCAAAAAGGTCACTATCATATTGGAAGCACTTACATCACATGACTTGTGGATTTGTCATAATTTCTTTGAAATGCCTGGTTCTCACAACGAATCAGAATGTGTTCTGGCGACCTCCCATGTTCAGGCGACTTTGTAATGGAGAATTCTCACGGTGCAACTTCATCGTCAAAGACCGCGACTACAACATGGGGTACTACCTTGAGGATGGTATCTATCCTCAATAAGTGACATTCACGAAGACCATATATGATCCCGACTCCAACAAACAAAACCACTTTACCACAATGCAAGAAGCAGCTAGGATAGATGAGGAGAGGGCATTTGGAGTGTTCCAAGCTCATTGGTGATTGTTCGAGGAACTCCATTGATTTGTCAAGTAGATACTTTGTGGGAGCTGATGGAATGTTGTGTCATTTTACACAATATGATTGTCGAGGATGAGGTAAAGGGAAGCTTGATCCAATGATTTTCACAAGATGGAGAACAAGTCCACATCCCAAAACAACAAAATGCATATCACATCAACTTCCTGCAGAAGCATCACAATATTTGAGTTCATCAGGTACACATACAACTACTCAGTGATCTTGTGAAGCATCTATGGATCCACAATGAAAACCAATGAATTATGCTCTAAAAATAAATTTTATGTTCAAACTATATATTGTCACTATGAAGGTTTTCACACAACAAATATGAACTAATTGGTGGATACTAACAGATTATAAAATAAATCAATTTATCTTGTTTCACTAACTCTAATTCATCTAAACATAAATATCTAAATCCACAATGATGACTGCACAAACATAGCTGAGTTGACCATATGTGACACCGACGGCAGTAGAAGGTCTATTCTTCCCGCTGACACTCATCAAAGGCTGAGGCGCCGACTCCAATCGGGCTAGCTTCTCTATCGGATGCGAGGTCGTGTGGGATGCCGGTTGTGTCGCATAACTCGCGCTCACCACCAAGTTGTCGGCCTCCAAAAACTTGCCGCCACCCCCGATGTCGCCGTCACTACCTCTATTGTCCATCACATTGCCTCTGTCGTCGAGATTCATAGTCACCATGGTTGCCTAGGTCCGAGAGAGAGGGTAAGTTGTGATATGAGAGAGGGTGAGGAGGCCCACCTTTGATCACACAAGGACCAACCAAGCAAGCGACCAACCAAACTCATCCCTAACGTACATAAGGTGGGTGTCGTCTCCCGGCAGTTGACGTGGCACCTACCACGTAAGAGCGCCCTGTCATAAACGAGTTTAAAACGCCCGAAGCGGTACCTAAGTCAAACTGATAGTTTTTAGCAAAAAAGTAGTGACAATTTGGAACTCCTTAAGAACAAATGAGTAGGTTTCCAACAACAAAAAAGGGAGTTCTTAAAGAAGGTTGCCCAATTTGTTTTAATTTTTGGCTATTCGGTCGTGTATTGTCAATCTACTCTTGTTTGTTCTTGGTTCAACTCCAATGTATCATGATTGACTTCAACATATACCATTATTACACAGTATCCCAACAATTTTTGTATAATATGATTTTGTTTTATAGAGTCTTGTCAATAGGGCGGGGAGCTCACGTAATTGCTTTAAGATCAAAATCTATCCACTTAGGGCATGATTCCTTGGATAGATGCTCCCAAACGCGCTCCGCGACGCGCATTGACGTCGGATGTGTTTCCCTGGCAATAGCTCCAGAAAAGGGCTGATCCTGCAATCTCTAGTGTTAGCTAGACGAATGCTTATAACAACTAACCTTCTCTTGCAACGACACCAGAAGAATGCTGCTAGCACTCCCCGGCAATGAAACTGGAAGAATGTTGTTAATGGCCCACCAACGCGTGGGTTCGCAACAGTTTTCGAGGATAGAGTATTCGATCCAATTTGTAGGTACGCCAGTCAGGAGGTGAGAGTATACTCTCAAGTATTAGCAGCTGAATTTGTCAGATTCAACCACACCCGAAAAATTAGTATCTTCAAGCACAATAGTAATAGCGAAGTAGTAACAGCGAAGTAGCGGGTATCGGCAGTGTAACGAGAAATATCAGTGGCAAGAAACAACAGTAGTGACAGCAGTAGCAAGTAGCAACAGTAGCAAGAAACAGTAGTAGCAACAGTAGCAACAACAGTAGTAGCAGAGCAAAACAAGTAACAGCAATAGCAGCAGTAGTAGCAGCAGAGCAAAACAAGTAACGGCAGTAGCAACAGTAGTAGCAACAGAGCAAGACAAGTAATGGCAGTAGCAACAGTAGTAGCAGCAGAGCAAGACAAGTAACGACAGTAGCAACAGTAGGACAAACTCGTAGGCATTGGGTCGGTGATTTGTTTAGATGATATTCATCATGCAACAGCTATAACACGGAGAGATATGTGGCTAGCTCCCGTTCGTCAATGTGATGTAGGCATGCATTCCGTGTGTCGTCATACGTGCTTAGGGAAAAGAACTTGCATGACATCTATTGTCCATCCCTCCCGTGGCAGCGGGGTCCAAAAGGAAACTACGGGATATTAAGGTTCTCCTTTTAATAAAGAACCGGACCAACGCATTAGCACTTGGTGAACACATGAACTCCTCAAACTATGGTCATCACCGGGAGTGGTTCCGGTTATTGTCACTCCGGGGTTGCCGGATCGTAACATATAGTAGGTAACTACAACTTGCAAGATCGGATCTAAAACACACATATATTGGTGACAACATAATAATTTCAGATCTGAAATCATTGCACTCGGGCCCTAGTGACAAGCATTAAGCATGGCAAAGTAGTAGCAACATCAAATCTCAGAACATAGTGGATACTAGGGATCAATCCCCATCAAAACTAACTCAATTACATGATGATCTCATCCTACTCATCACCGTCCAGCGAGCCTACGAATAGATTACTCAAGAACGACGAAGAACTTCATGGAATTGGAGAGGGAAGAAGGTTGATGATGACGATGGCGACGATTTCCCCTCTCCGGAGCCCAAGACGGACTCCAGATCTGCCCTCCAGATGAAGAACAGGTGGTGGCGGCGCCTCCGTATCAAAAACGTGACGAAAACTTCTCTTTTTATTTTTTCTGGGACGAAAGACAACTTATAGAGCTGGAGTTGGGGGCGGCAGAGGCCAGTGGGCCCCACAAGCCTGCCCACCGCCACCAGGGGGTGGTGGCGGAGCAGGGGCCTGTGGCCCACTGGCCCACCCCCTCAGGTGGATTCTGGCGCAGGTATTTTTGATATTTTCCAAAACTGCTCCCTGTAAATTTTCAGGACGTTTGGAGAACTTTGATTTCTGCACAAAAACAACACCATGGCAATTCTGCTGAAAAAAAACGTCAGTCCAGGTTAGTTCCATTCAAATCATGCAGATTATAGTCCAAAACAAGGACAAAAGAGTTTGGAAAAGTAGATACGTTGGAGACGTAACAACTCCCCCAAGCTTAAAACCTTGCTTGTCCTCAAGCAACTCAATTGACAAACTGAGAGAGAAAGAAAAACTTTGAAAAACTCTGTTTGATCTTGTTGTTGCAACTATGTCTAACTCATAACCATAATTTCAGCAAGGTCACAAGTTAACCACATAAGCAAATGACACAAAGGTCTCACGGTAAACTAATATCAATGGCATAATCAGCTAACGAGCAAATAATAATGAGTTTCAAATACCAACACTTCAATCAAGACAAGTATGAAGCAATATGAATAGGTGGTATCTCGCTAGCTCTTTCTGAGGCCGCAAAACATAAATGCAGAGCACTTTCAAAGATCAAGGGCTGACTAAACATTGTAGTTCATAGCAATAAAAGATCCAGTCATAGTCATACTCAATATCAATAAAAAGCAAAGCATAGAAATGAGAGAGGTACTCTCTAATTGGTGCTTATATAAGAGGAGGATGACTCGACAGGAAAATAAATAGACAGGCCCTTCGCAGAGGGAAGCATTGATTTGCGGAGGTGCCAGAGCTCAAGCTTTGAAAACAGAGATAATAATTTTGGGTGGCATGCTTTCATTGTCAACGCAGTGACCAAGAGTTCTCAATATCTTCCATGCTACTCATGCTATAGGAGGTTCCCAAACAGAAAAAGTAAAGTTTTAACTCCCCCAACCACCAATAAATCACACTCCACGGCTAGCCGAATCCTCGGGTACCGTCCATACTAACATCAATCCAAGGCGGAGTCTTGTTTTACAGTTATGTTTTCGATTTAAGCATGGAACTGGGCATCCCAAATACCGGCCCCTTTATCGTGAATGACTGTGAATAAACACATGTCTAGGATAACACTCCTAGCATGGAAGATAACAATAGCCCTCTGTCACCACATGAGCGGTTCGGGCATGCAAAACAGATTTATTTCTCGAAGGTTTAGAGAATGGCACATGCAAATTTACTTGGAATGGCAGGTAGATACCGCAAATAGGTAGGTATGGTGGACTCTCACGGAAAAACTTTTGGGTTTATGGAAGTGGATGCACAAGCAGTATTCCCGCTTAGTACAAGTGAAGGCTAGCAAAAGACTAGGAAGCGACCAACTAGAGAGCGACAACAGTCATCAAGATGCAATGAGTTTGACTAACATTGAGTGCAAGCATGAACATGATATAAATCACCATGAACACGAACATCATAGAGGCTATGTTGATTTTGTTTCAACTACATGCATGAACATGTGCCAAGTCAAGCCACTTGAATCATTCACAGGAGAATACCATCCTATCATACTACATCATAGTCATCTCAAAATCTATGTTGGCATTCAAGACAAACCATTATAAGCTCCTAGCTAATTAAGCATGGCATCAGAAACTATAATCTCTAAGTTCTCACTGCAAACATGGTTCTCTCTCAATAAAGCTGAACCTGGGATGACAAGCTAGTCATATTTACAAAAACAAAATAGATAGAGTTCATACCAGCTTTTCAAGTCTCAGTCACTTCATCATATATCATCATTATTGCCTTTCACTTGCACGATCGAATGATGTGAACAATAATAAGAGTGCTCGTGCATTGGACTAAAGCTGGAATCTGCACGCAAACACAGAGAAGAAGACAAAGTAATATGGCTCTTTGAAAGCTAAACAAGTATGCATGCAAGAGCCACTAAACATTGTAACCAATATCTTCTACCTTGACCCAAAGAAAAAGAAAACTATTTACACGGGAAAGCTCCCAACAAGCAAAAGAAGAAAGGAAAATCTTTTTGGGTTTTATCAAAAGGACATAAAACAAGAAAACAAGAAAGCGAAAATAAACTAGCATGGATAATACAGTGGCAAAGTGTAAACACCGACTAACAAAGGGAAAGCATAAGCATGAATGTAAAGTTGGTGCAAACACGTACTCCCCCAAGCTTAGGCTTTTGGCCTAGCTTGGTCTACTCCCAAGGAGGGAAATATCCAGCTCTAGGATACTCCAGAAAGGACTGTGGATGCCACTGCTGTCTGAGCTCCTCTCGCTCCCACAGATAAACTGGCGTCTGGTACTCGACTGGCGGCTCGGGCATGGGCACCTGTGGTTGGGCCAAGCCCCAATATGCGTAGATATCCGAGGGCATAATAATGTACCTGCTTGCATGAAGATCGAACAAAGAAGGAGCAAGCAAAGTAATAGTCTCTCGAGTACCCTGACTAAATACCAGGTTATAAATCATCCGTCTACTAGCATCTCTATCCAGAAAATCATGGCGAACCATGATGTCATAATCGAGATATTTCTCAGGAAGAAGCATTTCTTCTTCCTCCTTCAGTCTAATGGGTATCTCAAAGTGTCTAGCAAGACGGGTAGCATAGATACTTCCATAGATGACTCCTTTGGAACGGTTTGTGTTCAACCGCTGAGCTACTATAGCACCTAGGCTATAAGTCTTATTGTTATAAATGCCTACGCGCAAAACCGCAAGGTCTGGAGAGCTAAGTGATCCAGCCTCCCCACGGCCAATCAAACATTTTCCCACAAATAATGAGAACTACCGAAGCACAGGAAAATGTATGCTAGCAATTCTAGCACGAGACACTCCTCTCTCCTCTCCAACAGCAATAGTACCTATGAAAGCCTCCAAGTCCCGTGGACGAGGATTGATACGTCCATTTTGCATCATGCTTTCATGTTGATATTTATTGCTTTTTGGGCTGTTATATTACTTTGTGGTACCATATTTATGCCTTTTCTCTCTTATTTTGCAAGGTTTATTTGAAGAGGGAGAATTCAGGCAGCTGGAGTTCTGGACTGGAAAAGGAGCAAATCTTAGTCCACTATTCTGCACATCTCCAAATGCCCTGAAAAGTTACGTGGATTTTTTTGGGATTATATAAAAAATACTGGGCGAAAGAATTACCAGAGGGGGTTGCTAGGGCGCCACAAGCCCTGCCACGGCCACCACCCCCCTGGTGTCGGAGTGGGGGCTTGTGGGCTCCCTGACGGCCCACTAGCCCCCCTCTTTTGCTATATGAAGGGTTTTGGTGTGGAAAAAATCATACGGGAGCTTTTTCGTGGTTTCGCCGCCGCCACGAGGCGGAACTTGAGCAGATCCAATCTAGAGCACCGGCAGGACGATCCTGCCGGGGAAACTTCCCTCCCGGAGGGGGAAATCGTCGCCATCATCATCACCAACACTCCTCTCATCGAAGGGGAGGCATCTTCGTCAACATCTTCGTCAGCACCATCTCCTCTCCAATCCCTAGTTCATCTCTTGTAACCATTCTTCGTCTCGCAACTCCGATTGATACTTGTAAGGTTGCTAGTAGTGTTGATTACTCTTTGTAGTTGATGCTAGTTGGATTACTTGGTGGGAGAGTTTATGTTCAGATCCTTGATGCTATTCATTACACCTCTGATCATGACTATGATTATGTTTTCTGAGTAGTTACTTTTGTTCTTGAGGACATGGGATAAGTCATGTTAATAATAGTCATGTGAATTTGATATTCGTTCGGTATTTTGATATGTTGTATGTTGTCTTTTCCTCTAGTGGTGTTATGTAAACGTCGACTACATAACACTTCACCATATTTGGGCCTAGAGGAAGGCATTGGGGAGTAGTAAGTAGATGATGGGTTGCTGGAGTGATAGAAGCTTAAACCCCAGTCTATGTGTTGCTTCGTAAGGGGCTGATTTGGATCCACTACTTTAATGCTATAGTTAGACTTTGTCTTAATTATTCTTTTGTAGTTGCGGATGCTTGCGAGAGAGGTTAATCATAAGTGGGATGCTTGTCCAAGTAAGGGCAGTACCCAAGCTCCGGTCCACCCACATATCAAACTATCAAAGTAACGAACGCGAATCATATGAACATGATGAAACAAGCATGACATAAATTCCCGTGTGTCCCTGGTAGCGTTTTTCCTCCTATAAGACTTTGTTCAGGCTTTTCCCTTGCTACAAAAAGGGATTGGGCCACTTGCTGCATCGTTGCTACTACTTGTTACTTGTTACTCTTTGCTCGTTACGTTTCACCTCGCTACACAATCACTTGTTACCGCTACTTTCAGTGCTTGCAGTTATTACCTTGCTGAAATCCGTTTATCACGGCCTTCTGCTCCTCGTTGGGTTCGAATCTCTTACTTATCGGAAGGACTACGATTGATCCCCTATACTTATGGGTCATCAAGACTCTTTTCTGGCGCCGTTGCCGGGGAGTGAAGCGCCTTTGGTAAGTGGAAATTGGTAAGGAAACATCTATATATTGTGCTGAAATTTATTGTCACTTGTCACTATGGAAACTGTTCCTTTGAGGAGTTTGTTCGGGGTATCTTCACCACGAACGGAAGCACGAGAAGTTGTTCCTCAACCTGAGGTACCTACTGAAAATATCTTTTATGAAATTCCTTCGGGTATGCTTGAGAAACTGCTGGCTAATCCTTTTACAGGAGATGGATCTTCACATCGAGACTTGCATCTAATCTATGTAGATGAAGTTTGTGGTTTATTTAAGCTTGCTGGTTTGCCCGAGGATGAGGTAAAGAAAAAGTCTTTCCTTTATCTTTGAAGGATAAGGCGTTGCCATGATATAGGCTATGTGATGATACTGGATCATGGGGCTACAATCGGTTGAAATTGGAATTTCATCAAAAGTTCTATCCTATGCATTTAGTACATCGTGATCGGAACTTTATTTATAACTTTTGGCCTCGTGACAGGGAAAGCATAGCTCAAGCTTGGGGGAGGCTTAAATCAATGCTATATTCATGCCCCAATAATGAGCTCTCGAGAGAAATCATCACTCAAAACTTTTATGCTCGGCTTTCTCGTGAAGATCGTACCATGCTTGACACTTCTTGTACCGGTTCTTTTATGAAGAAGGATATTGATCACAAGTGGAATTTATTGGAAAGAATCAAACGCAACTCTGAAGATTGGGAGCTGGAGGAAGGTAAGGAATCAGGTATGAATTTCCAGTTTGATTGCGTTAAATCTTTTGTTGAGACAAACACTTTTAGAGATTTTAGCGCTAAGTATGGATTTGACTCCGAGATAGTAGCTTCTCTATGTGAATATTTTGCTCCTCATGTTGATCTTCCCAAAGAGAAGTGGTTTATATATCATCCACCTATAGAAGTCAACATAGCCAAACCCAATCTAGTTGAAGAGAAAGTCATTGCCTTTAGTGATCCTATTGTTCCTTGTGCCTACGCTGAGAAACCACCTTACCCTGCTAGGAAAAAGGATTATTCTAAAGCTCCAACTGTGATACGTAGGGGTTACATTAGACCACTTGCACCCCCTGAGGAAATTAGAGTTGAACCTAGTGTTGCTATTATCAAAGATCTCTTAGCCGAAGACATAGATGGGCATGTTATCAAATTCTGTGAGGACTCTGCTAGAATTGCTAAACCTCATGCGAAAGACAAATACAGACCTGTAGTTGGTCTGCCCGTTGTTTCTGTCAAGATAGGAGATCACTGTTACCATAGTTTATGTGATATGGGAGCTAGTGTTAGTGCAATACCCCGTTCTCTATATGATGAAATCAAAGATGAGATTGCACCTGCTGAGTAGGAACCCATTGATGTCACTATTACGCTAGCTAATAGAGACACTATCTGCCCTCTGGGAATTGTGAGAGATGTAGAAGTCCTGTGTGGTAAGACGAAGTATCCTACTGATTTCCTCGTTCTTGGTACTGCACAAGATAGCTTTTGTCCCATCATATTTGGTAGACCCTTTCTCAACACTGTCAATGCTCACATTGATTGCATTAAGCAGACTGTCACAGTTAGTTTTGAGGGTGTGTCTCATGAATTTAACTTCTCCAAGTTTGGAAGACTACCCCATGAAAAAGAGTCGTCTGGAAGGGATGAAATCATTGCTCTTGCCTCTATTGCCGTACCTCCTACGGATCCTTTAGAGCAATATCTTCTTGAGCATGAAAATGATATGCATATGGAGGAGAGAGATGAGATAGATAAAATTGTCTTAGAACAATATCCTATTCTCAAGAATAATCTTCCTGTTGAACTGCTTGGGGATCCTCCCCCACCCAAGGGTGATCCTGTGTTCGAGCTTAAACAGTTGCCTGATACTCTTAAGTATGCCTATCTTGATGAGAAGGAGATATATCATGTTATTATTAGTGCTCTCCTGTCAGAGCACGGAGAGAAGAAGTTACTAAAAACTCTGAGGAAGCACCGTGCTGCTATTGGATATACTCTTGATGATCTTAAGGGTATTGGTCCTACTCTATGTCAGCACAAGATTAAAACCGATCCTGACTTTAAACCAGTTGCTGATCATCAAAGGAGATTAAAACCTAAGATGAAAGAAGTCGTTAGAAAAGAAATATTAAAGCTTCTGGAAGCGGGAATCATTTATCCTGTTGTTCATAGTGATTGGGTAAGTCCAGTACATTGCGTACCTAAGAAGGGAGGTATCACCGTCGTTCCTAATGATATGGATGAACTAATCCCACAAAGGATTATTACCGGCAATAGGATGGTGATAGACTTTCGGAAACTGAACAAGGCAACCAGGAAAGATCATTATCCTTTGCCGTTTATCGACCAAATGCTAGAAAGGCTATCAAAACACACACACTTCTGCTTTCTAGACGGTTATTCAGGTTTCTCGCAAATACCTGTTGTGCAATCTAATCAGGAGAAAACCACTTTCACCTGCACCTTCGGTACCTTTGCTTATAGACGTATGCCTTTTGGCTTATGCAATGCACCTGCCACCTTTCAAAGATGTATGATGGCTATATTCTCTCACTTTTGTGAAAAGATTGTTGAGGTTTTCATGGATGGCTTCTCCGTTTACAGGTCTTCCTTTGATGATTGCCTCAGCAACCTTGATCGAGTCTTACAAAGATGCGAAGAGACCAAACTCGTCTTGAATTGGGAGAAGTGCCACTTTATGGTTAATGAAGGCATTGTCTTAGGACACAAGATCTCTGAAAGAGGCATTGAAGTTGATAAGGCTAAGGTTGATGCAATTGAGAAAATGCCTTGCCCCACAGATATCAGAGGTATACAAAGTTTCCTAGGTCATGCTGGTTTCTATAGAAGGTTCATTAAAGACTTCTCTAAGATTTCTAGGCCTCTTACCAACCTCTTGCATAAGGATGTTCCTTTTGTTTTTGATGAGGATTGTGAGGAAGCTTTCGAAATACTTAAGAAGGCTTTGATAACCGCACCTATTGTTCAACCACCTGACTGGAACTTGCCCTTTGAAATCATGTGCGACGCTAGTGATTACGCTGTTGGTGCTGTTCTAGGACAAAGAGTTGACAAGAAGTTGAATGTTATTCACTACGCTAGTAAAACTCCAGACAGTGCCCAAAGAAACTATGCCACTACGGAAAAGGAGTTTTTAGCAGTCGTGTTTGCATGTGAAAAGTTCAGATCTTACATAGTTGACTCCAAAGTCACTATTCACTCTGATCATGCTGCTATTAAGTACCTTATGGAGAAGAAGGACGCTAAGCCTAGGCTAATCAGATAGGTTCTCCTGCTACAGGAATTTGATTTGCATGTTGTTGACCCAAAGGGTGCTGATAACCCTCTAGCAGATAACTTGTCTAGGCTAGAGAATGTCCTTGATGACCCACTACCTATTGATGACAGCTTTCTTGATGAGCAATTAAATGTCATTCGCACTTCACATAGTGCATCGTGGTATGCCGATTATGCAAACTATATCGTAGCCAAATACATACCATCCAGTTTCACCTATCAGCAAAAGAAGAAATTCTTCTTTGATTTGAGACACTACTTTTGGGATGATCCTCGCCTTTATAAGGAAGGAGTAGATGGTGTTATTAGACGTTGTGTGCGTGAACATGAACAGGGACAGATCCTGCAGAAGTGTCATTCCGAAGCCTACGGAGGACACCACGCTGGAGATAGAACTGCCCATAAGGTATTGCAATCAGGTTTCTATTGGCCCACTCTCATCAAGGATGCCCGTAATTTTGTCTTGTCTTGTGAAGAATGCCAAAGAATAGGGAACATCAGTAAGCGTCAGGAAATGCCTATGAACTATTCACTTGTCATTGGAACATTTGATGTCTGGGGCTTTGATTGTATGGGACCCTTCCCGAGTTCCATGGGTACACTCACATCTTAGTTGTTGTAGATTACGTTACTAAGTGGTAGAAGCTATCCCCACTAAAAATGTTGATCACCACACTTCTATTAAGATGATTAAAGAAGTCATTTTCCCAAGATTTGGAGTTCCTAGATATCTGATGACTAATGGCGGTTCACACTTCATTCATGGTGTTTTCCGCAAGATGCTCGCTAAGTATGATGTCAACCATAGAGTTGCATCTCCTTATCATCCTCAGTCTAGTGGTCAAGTGGAGTTGAGTAATAGGGATATCAAGTTGATCTTACAAAAGACCGTCAATAGATCTCGAAAGAATTGGTCTAGCAAACTTGACGATGCACTATGGGCTTATAGGACTGCCTATAAGAATCCCATGGGCATGTCGCCGTATAAAATGGTTTACGGTAAGGCCTGTCATTTACCTCTTGAGCTCGAACACAAAGCTTATTGGGCAATCAAAGAGCTCAACTTTGATTTCAAACTTGCCGGTGAGAAGCGGTTGTTTGATATCAGCTCGTTAGATGAATGGAGAACCCAGGCATATGAGAATGCCAAGTTGTTCAAGGAAAATGTTAAGAGATAGCACGACAAACGAATATAGAAACGAGAGTTCAATGTAGGTGATTATGTCTTGCTATACAATTCTCATTTGAGATTCTTTGCAGGCAAGCTTCTCTCTAAATGGGAAGGTCCCTATGTTATCGAGGAAGTATATCGTTCCGGTGCCATCAAAATCAATAACACGGAAGGAAATTTTCCTAGGGTAGTAAATGGGCAAAGAATCAAGCATTACATCTCTGGTACTCCCATAAATGTTGAGACCAATATCATCAATGTTATAACTCCAGAGGAGTACATAAGGGATGTTTATCGGCCTGTTTCAGCCCCTGAAAACGAAGAGGTATCTGTTTCGGTAAGAAATTGGACTCTGATGCTTTTCCAATAGGAAATTTCCTCCGTTTTGGAATTTTTGGAAAATTAGAAAAATAAAAAGCAGTCCAGAGAGCGAACGAGGCGGCCACAAGCCCTGCCACCGCCCCTACCCCCTGGTGGCGAAGGGCAAGCTTGTGGGCACCTCGTGTGCCTCCCGGACTCTGTTATCTTGCGGAGCACTCCTTCTGGTCCAGAAAAAATCAATATATACTCGCCTGAAGGTTTTGATCTCCGTATCGCGTAGTTTTCCTCTGTTTTCATTTCGAGCTTGTTCCTGCTGCAGATTTAGAGCAAAGATGTCTCAGGAATCTGTTGGGGAGAATGATCTTCACCAAGTTCATGAGGAAGTAGATGCTGATTTGAAAAGAGTAGAAGTCACGGAAGCCAGGGACCAAGCTAAGGAGAAAACCCAAGCTAGGGAGGAAGTTCAACCTATGTTCAACATTGAAGACGTTGAAGGAGTAGATTTTCTCCAACCCTTCCTCCACGTGATGTCTCCATCCTTGATTGAACTCTTGAGGTTTTGCAAAACAACTCGTGCTCGCATTATTTCCCTTTCTCGTGAAGTTGTTTTGCTTGAAAACCATGTCACGGATCTCAAAGGTATAAATCAAAGATTGATAGCTCTCTTGGAATCAAAGGCGACAACTCCACCACCATCACCACCGAAGGAAGACAACTAAGCATTGGTATGGGCAATCCCCTTGGCTTCTGCCAAGCTTGGGGGAGTTGCCCTGGTATCGTATCACCTATATATATTTTGCTTTTACCTTTGTTTTAGTTCTTTCCTTTCCAGTTTTTATTTCTTCTCTTAGAGGAATAAGTCTTTAGTTTTTAGTTTGAGTCTTTTGCTTTTGTCTCTTCCCCGATGTATTCGAGCTTGCGAGCTATATAATAAAGAGTATCTTAGTCAAGGGCTTTGCTTTGTGCCATGATCAAAAGTATGAAAAGAATGATAGCATGAAAGATCATGAGACGATCTTATGGAAAAGTAATAACTTCACTTATGACACGTATGATGATTGAAACTTGTTGAGAATAATTCAACATAGACCTCAGTCATTGTTGCAATTAATAAGAAGTAATAAGGAAAGAGAGGTTCACATATAAATATATCATCTTAGACACTTTTTACAATTGTGAACACTCACCAAACTATTACATGCTTAGGAGTAGATGTTGGACAAGGAAGACAACATAATGAATTGTGTTTGCTTGGTTCCAAACAATGTTATATGATTAGAGATCCCTTAGCATGTGATGATTGCTTCCACCTCATATTAGCCAAAACTCCCGCACCAAGTAGAGATACTACTTGTGCATCCATAAACCTCTAACCCAGTTTTGCCATGAGAGTCCACCATACCTACCTATGGATTGAATAAGATACTTCAAGTAAGTTATCATCGGTGCAAGCAATAAAAATTGCTCTCTAATATGTATGATCTATTAGTGTGTGGAAAATAAGCTTTGTACGAACCTGTGATGAGGAAGACATAAAAGCGACAGACTGCATAATAAAGTTCTTTATCACAGGAGGCAATATAAAGTGACGTTCCTCCGCACTAAGAGGACACACTTTCAAACCTCAAAAGCGCATGACAACCTCTGCTTCCCTCTGCGAAGGGCCTATCTTGTACCTTTACTTTTTGTCCTTGTAAGAGTCATGGTGATCTTCACCAAGTCCCTATTTTTGCCTTTGTCTTGGCTACCGTCACATGTTTGGGAAAGATCTATATTCATATATCAACTTGGACTTGAGTACTTATGCTTTATTGTTGTTGACTTTGCCCTTGAGGTAAACCATTGGGAGGCAAAAACTATAAGCCCCTATCTTCCTCTGTGTCCAGCTGAAACTTTGACACCATGAGTACCACGTGAGTTGTAGCAATTGTGGAAAACAAAAGAGATGATTGAGTATGTGGATTTTCATTACAAGCTCTTATTTGACTCTTTCTGATGTTGTGATAAATTGCAATTGCTTCAATGAATATGGATTATTGTTGGTTACTTCTCGGTAAGGTTTTTGCTTCATGCTTTACTTTGTGAAGGAATTGTTACTTCCCCATAAGAATATTTATGATGTATTGTTGTTCTATGTGTGATCATGATGCCCTCATGTCCGTATTATGTTTTATCGACACCTTCGTCCCTAAACATGTGGACATGTTTATGGAACTTGGTTTTCGCTTGAGGACAAGCAAGATCTAAGCTTGGGGGAGTTGATACGTCCATTTTGCATCATGCTTTCATGTTGATATTTATTGCTTTTTGGGCTCTTATATTACTTTGTGGTACCATATTTATGCCTTTTCTCTCTTATTTTGCAAGGTTTATTTGAAGAGGGAGAATTCAGGCAACTGGAATTCTGGACTGGAAAAGGAGAAAATCTTAGTCCACTATTCTGCACATCTCCAAATGCCCTGAAAAGTTACGTGGATTTTTTTGGGATTATATAAAAAATACTGGGCGAAAGAATTACCAGAGGGGGCTGCCAGGGCGCCACAAGCCGTGCCACCACCACCACCACCACCCCCCCCCGGTGGCGGAGTGGGGGCTTGTGGGCTCCCTGACGGCCCACTAGCCCCCCTCTTTTGCTATATGTAGGGTTTTGGTCTGGAAAAAATCATACGAGAGCTTTTTCGTGGTTTCGCCGCCGCCACGAGGCGAAACTTGAGCAGATCCAATCTAGAGCTCCGGCAGGACGATCCTGCCGGGGAAACTTCCCTCTCGGAGGGGGAAATCGTCGCCATCGTCATCACCAACACTCCTCTCGTCGGAGGGGACGCATCTTCATCAACATCTTCATCAGCACCATCTCCTCTCCAATCCCTAGTTAATCTCTTGTAACCAATCTTCGTCTCGCAACTCTGATTGGTACTTGTAATGTTGCTAGTAGTGTTGATTACTCTTTGTAGTTGATGCTAGTTGGATTACTTGGTGGAAGAGTTTATGTTCAGATCCTTGATGCTATTCATTACACCTCTGATCATGATTATGATTATGTTTTCTGAGTAGTTACTTTTGTTCCTGAGGACATGGGATAACTCATGTTAATAATAGTCATGTGAATTTGATATTCGTTCGGTATTTTGATATGTTGTAAGTTGTCTTTTCCTCTAGTGGTTTTATGTGAACGTCGACTACATAACACTTCACCATATTTGGGCCTAGAAGAAGGCATTGGGGAGTAGTAAGTAGATGATGGGTTGCTAGATTGACAGAAGCTTAAACCCCAGTCTATGCGTTGCTTCGTAAGGGGCTGATTTGGATCCACTAGTTTAATGCTATGGTTAGACTTTGTCTTAATTCTTCTTTTGTAGTTGCGGATGCTTGCGAGAGAGGTTAATCATAAGTGGGATGCTTATCCAAGTAAGGGCAGTTCCCAAGCGCCGGTCCACCCACATATCAAACTATCAAAGTAACGAACGCGAATCATATGAACATGATGAAACTAGCATGTCAGAAATTCCCGTGTGTCCTCGGGGGCGTTTTTTCTACTATAAGACTTTGTTCAGGCTTGTCCCTTGTTACAAAAAGGGATTGGGCCACTTGCTGCATTGTTGCTACTACTTGTTACTCTTTGCTCGTTACGTTTCACCTCTCTACACAATCACTTGTTACCGCTACCTTCAGTGCTTGCAGTTATTACCTTGCTGAAATCCGTTTATCAGAGCCTTCTGCTCCTCGTTGGGTTCGACACTCTTACTAATCGAAAGGACTATGATTGATCCCCTATACTTGTGGGTCATCAAGGATCATGAATATCCCCAACATAAGATAATTTGCACGCATTGCAAAAATCCTGTAGTGTCATGCGCCGGAGGATATCGTATAACATGAACTCAACCATAGGAGGATTCTTCCTTGGATAAAAGTTGAAACTTTGAACGAAAATGTTGGTGAGGAGGAGGTATTGTGGGCATTTATCTTCAACGAACGCGGTAAGACCTGCATTCTCCACCAAGTAATAAAAATCTTCATAAAGCGTGGCAGCGCACAAAAATTCATCACTTGGCCACTCGCACGCTTGAACTTCTGTGACTCGAGGAACCACGTACTTGGGGTGGCTCTTCTCATCCTCCTTGGGGTTACGGCTTGAAGAGCCTCTCAAGAACCTCCTCATGTTTCCTTTTTCTAGCTCTGAAAAATTCTGAAATTTTTGGAGACTTCGAAAGAAAAGTAAGTAAGGATTAACCCAACTCGTAGCAACTACTCCTACTAGTGCCTAGAGACCGTATCACGCGCTAAAACTACTTGGGACCAGCTAAAATTAGCATGCAAAACACAAGAACAGGGTCACCAAGGTATCAAAAATACGCAGAGTATAAGGCACTAGAGCAAAGACTAATTGGACCAATGGAGGAGTCACTTACCAAGGGGTAATTTCCCCAAAACAGTTCGAAGAATGGTGCTTTGAGCAAGGAGATCGAAAATCCCAGCAAGAAGAGCAAGAACACGGGTTTGAGCTGCGAAACGATTTTTTCTGGAGGTAGGAGAACCAGATGGGAGCAAGAATGAGTGGCGGGGTTGCACGTGGGCCCCACAAGCCAGGTAGGCGCGGACAGGGGGGGCACGCCTCAAGGGCTTGTGGCCTGTTGGTGTGGCCCCGAGGCCAGCTCTCAATCCCAGTATTTTTCAAAAAATCCAGAAAAAATCATATTTTTGGGGTATTTTTGGTGTGGCCCCGAGGCCAGCTCCAGGACCATCGTAGAACTTTTATTTTTGGGGTACTTTTCTCCGGGACGCTAAAACAGAAAACAGGAAAAACTAAACTAAATCTATCATTTTTCTTCTAAGCAACAGAAAGTGAAAGCTTAAAACAGAGGTTTGTGACTCGTTGATTCATCCATTTCATGGTCATCGAAAGAAATCCGTCAATGGGGTTGATCAAATCCCCTCGACAAAACTTTTTCGAATCGCAAAAGGAAACAGAGAATTATCGAATAGCCACTAAGTCACTGTCACACCCAAGATGCGACCCTATCCTCAATTTGGCACGAAGGCCTCGTCAGGGATAGAAGCGCATCTCGTCGTGTCGCAAGAATGGATATCGTTACAAGTACATGTACTGAAAAGAAGATATATATGTATATATATATAGAATTGGCTTACACTCGCCACAAGCTACATCAGAGTCACATCAGTACATTTCATAATCGTCAAGAGTAAGAGCAGGGTCCGACTACGGACAAAAACAAACGGCGAAAGAAGAACGACGTCCATCCTTGCTATCCCAGGCTGCCGGCGTGGAACCCATCCTAGATTGATGAAGAAGAAGAAGAAGAAGCAACTCCAAATGAACAATCAACGCGCTCGCGTCAAGTAACCTTTACTTGTACCTGCAACTGGTGTTGTAGTAATCTGTGAGCCACAGGGGACTCAACAATCTCATTTCCAAAGATATCAAGACTAGCAAAGCTTACTGGGTGAGGTATGGTTAAGTGGTGAGGTTGCAGCAGCGGCTAAGCATATATTTGGTGGCTAACTTACGAGTACCAGAAATAAGAGAGGGAAGATCTACGCATAATGGACGTGAACAACTCATGATCAAATGAATGATCCTGAACACCTACCTACGTCAGACATAACCCCACCGTGTCCTCGATCGGAGAAGGAACTCACGAAAGAGATAGTCAAGGTTACGCTCACAGTTGGCATATTTTAATTAAGTTAACTTCAAGTTATCTAGAACCAGTGTTAAACAAAGTTTCCACGTTGCCACATAACCGCGGGCATGGCTTTCCGAAAGATTTAACCCTGCAGGGGTGCTCCAACCAGTCCATCACAAATTACCACAAGCCGCATAGAAATCCTCAATCACGACACTCGCGATCTCGTCGGATTCCTTAGTTGAAAACCTCAACTCTTAGATTACCCAAAGCATCACCGGAATCCCGATGCACAAGATATCTCGTCAAAGGTAAAACTAATCCAGCAAGGTCGCCCAACGTGTCAACAAACCCGATAGGAGTCGCGTATCTCGTTCTTAGGACACGACGGATGGAAAACCCTACAGGTACCAAACCTCGAGTTGCCCCGTGGTGGCCCCGCAGTCTGTCCTTTTGGGACCAACACCATCAGCACTGGCCCCCCTGTTTATGTAAAATTACTCCTCGGGTAGCGCTAACTCCCTATGCATTTCAGTTTAACAGAATTATTATGTCGAGCAAATGTAGAACCAAAGTTGGGCCTTGCCAGACCAGCTTTAATCTAAAACGAATTATCAAGGGGGTCCCCATAACAACCCCGACCGTGTTAGGAGCGCTCATTTATGGAACATAACACCGGTAGCCGAAACTAAGGGGACAAAGGTGGAACAAAACACCAGGCTAGAAAGGTCGATCCTTCCACCTTTTACCAAGTATATAGGTGCATTAAATTAAATAGCATTTAATATGGTGATATGACAAGGGACCCATGTTTTCACATGGAAGCAATTGCACCTGCAACTAGCAACGCTATCAACAGGGTTAAGCAAGCAGTAACATAGCCATCAGTGGTTTGCTAGGTTGAACAGGTTGAAGGTTTCATGGCATTGTTGAGAGGCTGATATTTAACATGTGGTAGGCAACGAGACATAATCGATAGAAGCGGTAAAACTAGCATGGCAATGATAGTAATGGTATCTGGGGAAATGGTCATCTTGCCTGAGATCCCGCTTGGAAGAAGAATGACTCCATGAAGCAGACAAACCGACGTAGTCGAACGGGTCCTCACAATCCGGCATGCTGCGGAACTCTATCGAGACGAAGCAAACCGGAAACACAAATCAACACACGGAATTCACCACACGATGCACAACACAAATGATGCATGAGCGGTCTAATGCGAGGCATGACAATCACAACAATCAAACACTACACATTAAGTGAAGCTCGATATGCAACGAATTGCATATCGTCGAAACTCCACGTTGAATTATTTACTTCACTCCTGTTCAGGTACACGGATATATTAAATGTAGTTAAACATGGCACGAGGGTGAAGCACAAATTAATCTACCTAGCTAGGCATTTTAAATGAGACCAAAAACAACATATAGCATCTCTGAAATGACCCCACGTGTTAAACCTTAATTCTTTCCAGATATGTCCTAATCACATTTTAGGTTTGCTAAACGGCAAAACAAAGTGGTTCACGTGATTCTACTCGTCGTTCTGGTCCATTTACATACATGGCACATCTCCAACGGAGCTACGGACAAATAGTTACGACCTAAACCGTTTCCAACATGTCGACACACAAACCGATGCAACAGCATGCTAAACACTTCTAATTATGCATGAGAGTTGGAAAATATTAACCTACGCGAAATTCTAGACAAGCTACAAATTTGAATCACTCTGATCCGATGCACAGTTTAGAAACTATGCTCGTTTGAAAAACAAAGCTCTTCCTGAAATTAGCAAAAGCCCCGGAAATTGGAAAAACATCACATGATGCTAAAAAAAGAACAATGGACCGAATTGCACTATTGTGCGGTGGTCCAGTGCTGAATTCGGCCCAAGTGGGCATGTGTGTGCAAAAGAAATAAAAACATGGGGTTCCTGGGACTTGAACCCAACACCTCCTAGTTGTAAACGTGGAGGCTAACCAGTTGGCTAGTCAAGCATCCGTGAACGAAATAAGACTAGACATGCTATAAAACATGGCGACAGCTGATCCGAAGGAAAGACAAAAAAATGCATGTTAAATAATGTAGCCGTAGGGACTCAAACACGGGATCTACTGAATGGAGTTTGGTAGAGCTAACCACTGCAGCAAATCAGTGTTTGTATCCAACTACGGGCGCTACGGTAGTTGAGCTAATCTGACACGGGTGCCTGGTTCACACGAATGCACAAGGGTTCTCACCATCAGATGCGACAGGCAAACGCGACGGCGAGGCTTGCTGATGGTTGGAGGCGAGGTCGGGCTGCAGCGAAGTTCGCGGGAACGGGCTGACTGACTTGCCCCCGTCCAGATCCGGCACCTAGCTGTGCTTTGGAGGCAGCCAACTGGGTCAACGCCGACCCCACCCATGGTGCGGCAGTCCCTGGTTCAGAAAAGATGGTCAGAGAGAGAGGGAGAGCAGAGGAGGAAAGGAGAGGGAAGGAAGGGAGGCGCGCAGAGGCTCAACGCGGAGGAAGGGGCGGCCTGGGTCCCGTTTCGGCGAGCTCGTCGGCACGGATCGGAGCAAGGCCTACAGCAGCGGCAGTTGCATCCGTGGCCATGACGGCTCCCTGTTGCTGCAACTCCGGTTCCCTAGAGGCAAGGCAAGCAAGGGACGACGATGACTGCTTCGGGAGAAGGCGGCGGCCATGGCATCACGGGGCTGCAGGAAAGCACAGACTGGCCGGCACTACGGGCATGCGGAGCTGCGGCACTGGCGGGCTCCGCGTTGACCAAGGGGAGGCGGAAGGCTGGTTGCGCGTTGGGTTGGTTTGGGCACAAGGGAGCTCGCTGGTTGGCTGGATCTGGAAACCGAGGAGGAGGAGACCAGGTGGTGTGCGATGGCGGGAGATGGGACTGATTGGACTAGGGTTTGCCTGCTTAAATAATTAGGTGGGTTTGGATAGGGCTGATCTGGACCCTCCGATTGGAACAGACGGTTGAGAAAAATAGGTTCGGGAGTGCAATGGACAAACCGACGACTGTTTGCGGTAAAATAGGATCCAACTGTCACGACCGCCTGGTTCGGGTTCCAGGAGGTTTTCGGACTGGGCTGCGCGTAGGGTCGATGCACTGTGCAGAGGGGCTAGGCGGAGATGAGAGGGAAAACGGGAACCCGGCAACATATTTTAAAAATACCGACAACCTTCCGACGGTAGTCCGAATACGGTGTCGCTACGGTCGACCGTTCGGGTACCAGACAGACTCCGATCGCGACGAAATTCGACATGCGGCCTAGCTATAACTAACCACGACCGCATGCCAAGTTTCACCTCGATCAGAGAAAGTTTTCAACACACTTTTAAAACAAGGTTTTGACGATGCCGTGGGCGCGTGCGTGTGCGGTCGGGCTCAGAACGGACAACAACGTGAACCGGCAACTAACAACGGATGCAAGTTTTGAAAACTGGCGGCAACGGAGATGCCGATGCAATGCTGATGATGCGCATCATGCGATGATGATGCGACAAAAGAAAAATAGACACACGACGAAAACGGAATAGAAGGGGAATCTTCTGGAACGTCGGACTCGGGCTGTCACATTCCAGTTGCTCAACAATTAGCAATTGTCTTGCAATGGCCCAACAGCGTGTGGGATCGTGGCAGTTTTCGAGGGTAGAGTATTCAACCCAAATTTGTTGGTTCGACACGATGAGAGTGAAATAATATTCACCAGTATTAGCAGTTGAGTTGTCGGTTCAACCACACCTGAAAGATTAGTATCTACAAGCAGGATAAAAGCAGCAAGAGTAGTATGATAGCAACGGTGCCAGGAACGATCTGTTGACAAGGCAGACTATTCCTAACTATTGTATCAATGGCGCCAGAAAAGTATTGTAGCAGGTAGCAGCAGTGGCAAGGAACAACAGTAGTCACAGCAGTAGCAAGTAGCAACAGTAGCAAGTAACAGCAACAGCAAGTAACAGTAGTAGCAACAGTAATGGCAGCAGCAGCAGGACAAAGCAAGTAACAGTAGCAGCAACGGTAGTAACAGCAACAGAGCAAGTAACAGTTGTAGCAACAGTAGTAACAACAGCAGAGCAAAGCAAGTAACAGCAGCAGAGCAAGTAACAGTAGTAGTGGGACAAACTCGTAGGCAATGTATCGGTGATTTGTTGGATGACATTCATCATGCAACAGTTATAACACGGAGAGATATGTGGCTAGCTCCCGTTCGTTGATGTGATGTAGGCATGCATTCCGTGTGTAGTCATACGTGCTTAGGGAAAAGAACTTGCATGACATCTATTGTCCATCCCTCCCGTGGCAGCGGGGTCCAAATGGATACTACGGGATATTAAGGTTCTCCTTTTAATAAAGAACCGGACCAACGCATTAGCACTTGGTGAACACATGAACTCCTCAAACAATGGTCATCACCGGGAGTGGTTCCGGTTATTGTCACTCCGGGGTTGCCGGATCATAACACATAGTAGGTAACTACAACTTGTAAGATCAGATCTAGAACACACATATATTGGTGAAAACATAATAATTTCAGATCTGAAATCATGGCACTCGGGCCTTAATGACAAGCATTAAGCATGACAAAGTAGTAGGAACATCAATCTCAGAACAGAGTGGATACTAGGGATCAATCCCCGTCAAAACTAACTCGATTAGATGATAGATCTCATCCTACTCATCACCACCCAGCGAGCCTACGAATAGATTACTCACGAATGATGAAGAGCTTCATGGAATTGGAGAGGGAAGAAGGTTGATGATGACAATGGCGACGATCTCCTTGATCCGGAGCCCAAAAGGGACTCCAGATCTGCCCTCCAGGGCAAGAACAGGATGTGGCGGCGCCTCTGGATCGTGAAACGCGATGAAATCTTCTCTCCTCATTTTTTCTGGGACGAAAGGGAATAAATAGCACTAGAATTGGGGGCGGCAGAGCCACGTGGGCCCAACAAGCCTGGTGGTCGCGGCCAGGGGGGAGGCCGCGACCACAGGGCTTGTGGCCCACTGGCTCACCCCCTCCGGTGGATCTTTGCGCAGGTATTTTTCATATTTTCCAGAAATATTCTCCGTAAATTTTCAGGATGTTCCGAGAACTTTCATTTCTGCACAAACACAACACCATGGCAATTCAGCTGAAAACAGCGTCAGTCCGGGTTAGTTCCATTCAAATCATGCAAATTAGAGTCCAAAACAAGGGCAAAAGAGTTTGGAAAAGTAGATACGATGGAGACGTATCACCTCCCCTCTTCCCTTCCTCGTTGCCGCCCAAGGGCGGGGCCGAATGTCGGCGTGATGGTGATACGTCTCCAATGTATCTATAATTTTGATGGTTTCATGCTGTTATCTTGTCAAACTTTGGATGTTTCATATGCCTTTTATATATTTTTTGGGACTAACCTATTAATTCAGTGCCAAGTGCCAATTCCTGTTCTTTCCGTGTTTTTGACCCTTTTTCAGGCGGAGTCCAAACGGAATAATTCTTTCACGATGATTTTTTATAGAAAATATCAAAAATACCGGAAGAAAAAGATACCGGAGAGGGGTCCCGAGGAAGCCACAAGCCCTGTAGGCGCGGCCACCCCCCCAAGCCGCACCTACCAAGCTTGTGGGCTCCTCTGGGGGACACTTGACGCAACTCCACCGCCATCTGGTCCTATAAATCAGAAACCTCCAGAAAGAAACCTAGATTGGGAGTTCCGCCGCCGCAAGCCTCTGTAACCACCAAAAACCAATCTGGAGCCCGTTCCGGCACTCTGTCGGAGGGGGAATCCATCTCCGGTGGCCATCTTCGTCATCCCGGCGATCTCCATGACGAGGAGGGAGTAGTTCACCCTCGGGGCTGAGGGTATGTACCAGTAGCTATGTGTTTGATCTTTCTCTCTCGTGTTCTTGAGATGTCTTGATCTCGATGTACCGCGGGCTTTGCTATTATAGTTGGATATTATGATGTTCTACCCCCTCTCCCTTCTTGTAATGAATTGAGTTTCCCCTTTGAGGTTATCTTATCGGATTGAGTCTTTGAGAACACTTGATGTATGTCTTGCACGTGTCTATCTGTGGTGATCAACTTGCGGGTTTGTGACATTGGGAACCTATGCATATGGGTTGGCACACATTTCGATATTCATGTGAGTACTCGATGTATGTTTTGGTGATCAACTTGCGGTTTTCGTGACATTGAGAACCTATGCATATGGGTTGGCACACGTTTTGACTCTCCGGTAGAAACTTCGAGGCACTCTTTGAAGTTCTATGTGTTGGTTGAATAGATGATTCTGAGATTGTGTGATGCATATCGTATAATCATGCCCACGGATACTTGAGGTGACAATGGAGTATCTAGGTGACATTAGGGTCTTGGTTGATATGTATCTTAAGGTGTTATTCTAGTACGAACTCTATGATGGATCGAACGGAAAGAATAGCTTCGTGTTATTTTACTACAGACTCTTGAATAGATCGATCAAAAAGAATAACTTTGTGGTGGTTTCGTACCCGACAATAATCTCTTCGTTTGTTCTCCGCTATTAGTGACTTTGTTGTGAATCTTTGTTGCATGTTGAGGTCTAGTTATATGATCCAATTATGTTATTATTGTTGAGAGAACTTCACTAGTGAAAGTATGAACCCTAGGCCTTGTTTCCACACATTGCAATACCATTCGTGCTCACTTTTGTTACTAGTTACCTTGCTGTCTTTGTAATTTCAGATTACAAAAACCTATATGTACCATCCATATTGCACTTGTATCACCATCTCTTCGCCGAACTAGTGCACCTATACAATTTACCATTGTATTGGGTGTGTTGGGGACACAAGAGACTCTTTGTTATTTGGTTGCAGGGTTGCTTGAGAGAGACCATCTTCATCCTACGCCTCCCACGGATTGATAAACCTTAGGCCACCCACTTGAGGGAAAATTGCTACTATGCTACAAACCTCTGCACTTGGAGGCCCAACAACGTTTACAAGGAGAAGGTTGCGTAGTATACATCAGATGGCTTCCCCCTCTTCGATTGGCGGTGGGTGATGCAGGGCGACCCATCTAGGCGGAAGCACGGTGCGTCCCGGAGGATGTGTGATGATGCGGTGACAGTCCTCCGTGCAACAACGAAGTCGCCTGGTCGTGGTGAATGCGTGGGCGGCTCCGTATCTACGACCATGGCGGGGTGGCATCGATGGCTAAGGCTGGGAATGCCCAGATCTGGCTCCTGGTGTGCTTCCAGGAGGCTTGGGCTCAACGACGACCGGGCCTATTCAGCTCACGTGGGAGCTCGGCTGGTGGTGGATTTGGTTGTCACTACACCTCGTGGTCAGTTCTGCGAAAGATGATGGTCGATGGCGCCGAATCTGATGCATGGATCGTGGCGGACGGTGGCGCGGGTTGGTGGCGGTGGTGGTAGTGCGTGTCGGTCGGATCTGGTGTCTTCCGACGGGAGGCGCGGGTTGGGGCACCGTCCCGGCGTGGCTACCGCTCTTGTCATGGGCGACGGCGTGGGGAGGTCTGGAGCATGGGCGATGGACTTCTAGTGGCGCAGCGCAACACCGTAGCTCGGTGGCTCTGCCCGCGGTGATGACCGACTTCTAATCGGGTTTCGGCTCGTCTGTGGTCGGACCTTGTCGATCTTTGCTTCATCTCCTCGTCGTTCGGGCTCTATTTCTGTCAAAGGGCTAGCCCTCTCCCGGTGCGATGAATTTGGTTACCGCTGTAGCTCGTGGTAAGTTATGTGGAAGATGGTGCTGAATGGCGCTGGATCTGACGTGTGGATCATGGCGAACGATGCCGTGGGTTGGTGGCGGTGCGTGCTGGTCGGATCTGGTGCCTTCTGGCGGGCACCGCGTGTTTGGGCATAGGCCCAGCGTGGCTACTACTCCGATCATGGGCGGCGGCGCGGGAAGGTCCGGAGCATGGGTGGTGGCCTCTCGGTGGCACGACGCTAAACTGTAGCTCGGCGGCTTTGCCCGCAGCGATGGCTGGCTTCTACTCCGGCGTCGACCCGTCTGCGGTCGGACCGTGTCGACCTTCGCTTCATCTCCTCGTCGTCCGGGCTCTACTTCTGTCGAAGGGTTGTCCCGCTCCGAGTGTGGTCCATCGCTCATCTCGTGCCCGGTGCGGCAGGACCGGCCTCGTCTCACGCACTATGTGTAGGACTGAGCTCGTCTCGTGCACGGTGCAGCAGGACCGACCTCGTCTCGTGCCCGGTGCTGCCAGACGAGTCAATGGAGGTCATTTTTGGCCGGCCAACTGGGTCTCGGCGTTGAGGCTGTCTAGGAGTGGGAAAGGCGGGACCTTTTCGCTCATCTCCTTGGTTGGGGTAACGGCGGATCTCGGGTGAGGTGGTGTCAAGGTCTTGAATGTCGGGGCGGCGGCCCTGGAAGTGGTTGCATGGTGCTCATGGACAGAGCACAAGGCTTGGTGCTGCCTGGTGGCCATGGCCGTGTGGGTGGCCTCGTAGTCGGGGTGTGGCGATCGGTGGCGGTGAGTGTTGGCCGGGATGAAAACTTGTTCTATCTTCGAACGTACCGCCGACGGCGAAGCTCGTTCCCTTCTTGAAGGCATCGTCGCAGCTTTCATCGTCCGTCGTGCTGCTCTAGGGGAAACTCTGATCCTCGGATCGGGCGGTGGCGGCGCTCCAGTGTCGTATCCTTTCCAAAAGTGCCGCCTTGGAGAACACAGTTCATCGTATGCAGCTTCATTTCTTCACGGTGGCGTGTTCTCGGTTGAGCCCCGATTGCTTTTGTAGTACTCCCTCCGTTCCTAAATATAAGACATTTTAGACATTTTACTAGAAGACTACATACGAAACAAAATGAGTGAATCTACACTTTAAAATATGTTTATATACATCCGTATATTGTTTATAGTGCAATTTTTAAAAGATCTTATATTTAAAAACGAAGAAAGTATCAGGGATGATGTTGCAGGAACGATTGTCTATGTTCCTGTCTTGAGCGTGTGTATATTGAGTATATAGAAATGTTATCGATCGTTGTTTTATATATAAAACGAGACGATAGCCTTTTGGGGTAATTGCTTTAAGAAAGGTTAGAAGGTGCTTGGTTTGCGTAGCTTCAAACTTTGGATTACCTAGTGAATGTAGTACAGGTACAATCATTTGGATGGCACTGCGAGTAATGCCATTTTTATTAAATGAGATCTTGACTTCCGATTTTATTAATGAAACCAACACCTTCATCTTAAGTCTTAACTGAGCTTAGGCTAATGATTGATTATGCAAAGGCTAATGATTAATGGCCATGACAGGTTTCACCACATCAAGATGACGAAGACATGCATGAATCACAAACGACGACAACAATCAATCAACCATTTTTTATTATTAATTAATTTACTCGTATGCCCTCGGCAAGGAGTTGCGCAGACGAGCAGAATAGTTACAGGAGAAAACAATCCCAAAAAATCGTCGCCTTCTTCAATCAGTTACTACCATCACCGTCGCACACTGTACTTCCTAGCTCATGATCAGTACCCCGGCCGGCGTTACACTGGGCACGGGACGGGGGCACGCCGCCACGCCGGCCCGAACGGTCTTCACGGCGGCTTTCGCCTTCTCTCCGCGTAGGTCCGGGGTACCATTTCTTGGACGAGTCGCTGCTGCGGCGCGCAGAAATTGGGCGCTTGGTTGCTCGATCGTTCGGTGCCGGCCGGTCGCTCATGAGAAGAGCTTCTCCGCGGCCACTCCCTGCAGCAGCGGCCGCGAGTCGCCACGGCGGCGGCGGCGGCGGACAGATGTGCGGCACGGCTCCTCGGAGTCGTCGGACGAGGAAGAGACGCGGCGGAGGACGTCGCGGAGGCGGTCCTCGTCGCAGGGGAGCGCGACGGGGCCGGAGGCGCCGGACGGGAAGCCGTACTCCTCCTCCGCCTGCCGGAGCAGCTCCAGGAACGCCGGGTGGCTCAGGTGCGCCAGCCGCACCATGAACCGCGCTCCCTCGGCGCACACCGCGACGTGCCCCGACGGGACCGTAGCGGAGGCGGTGGAGCGGCGGGCTCGCCACCGGCGCAAGGCGCAGCGCAGCCAGGAGACCGACGGGATCGAGATGACGTTGCACATGCTGCGTCGCCTTTCTTGGCTCCGACGAGCGGCGGCGAGGGGGCGCGTTGGTTCGCTTGCTGCTAGCTCTCGGCTGGTTGGGATGTGGGTGGTGGAGTGGAAGAGCGGGACAGGGCGGGGATATATATATATCATACGGAGTATATGGCGCTGGCCGCCGGGGCTTTGGGATTGGCGCAAACCGCAGGGATGTCACCGCGATTGGTGCCTTGTGTTGCACGTCGACTACTCGGGACCTGATTAAAGCGTGCCTACGGTCAGTCACTAGTCACTACTCACTACTTCCTCCGTTCCTAAATATAAGTTTTTTAAGCGATTTTACTAAAAAACTACATACGAAGCAAAATAAATGAATCTATATTTTACAGTATGTCTATATACATCCGTATGTAGTTCTCTAGTGAAATCTCTAAAAAGACTTATATTATGAAACGGAGGGAGTAGATTTAGCTTGAGATCCCACAAGTGTCACGCCAGTAGGACTCGCCATTACTAATTGTACGTACTACAGTGCTCCATGCCGAATTTTCCATAGTGTTAATCAGCTGGCCGCGAGGCTTGCTTGCACGGCGGCGCCACGATGCCGGCGGCGAACGGCGGACAGGTGGACCGTTTTTTTGGCAGTTTCATGCGTGCAATCCGAACGGGACCACGCATTGCATGTTGATTGATTAGGAACTCCTTCACGTGGTCATGGCAAGTGAAACAGGACATGCAACGGCGAGCATGCATGCGCCTGATGTGTTGTCAGATCCTGAACCTCTCTTGTCCTGTAGGGCGACCAGGTGACTTGACTGACCGGATATAAGGTTCAGATCCACACACCGGCCATGCTATGCTACTCCGGTGTCAGATGTCGAGCAAACGCGGCGGCGCCACCTGGTGAGGCAACCGTAACACACATACTGTTTAGCAGATAATACTACTCCTACATAGGTTCATGGAGTGTGTTGTTTTTGCATGCCTCTGCATGAAGATATTGCTGCTCATTCTCAGTCCAATCTTGAAGGCAATTTGCTGTCAGATAAAACAGGACAAAGAGCTCGTGTCAGACAAAACCACACAGTGCCTGACAATTCTCAAGGTTGCGCGGCTCCCTGTCTGCCCCTCCTTCACTCTCGTGCATGGCGAGTATCAAAACACGACAAAAGAACAGGCGTGTCAGACCACAAACCTCCCTGAAGGGTAGCCAGGTGACTTCATCTCCTCTAGATCGGACTCGCCTGAATGACAAGCAAACTGGCGATCCGCATGTAGCGAGCGAGTCGACGGCCAGATGGAAAAGAAAACAACAGTTCTCGTCAGCTCACGATTCCGCCGTATATATATATATATATATATATATATATATATATATATATATATATATATATATATATATATATATCCGCTTGGATTAAAAGTTGGCGCCGCGCCCAGCGACAGGCGACAGCAACCGTGGAGGCTGTGCTCGTGCGCACGACGTCCCAGCTGAAACAGAAGAGTATATCGCGGCCTCGATCGGTCGACGTACGTACGTACGTGTCGCGGCGCGGGGCCGTCGCACATGCGTGGAATCTCTGCGGCGGGGGCGATGACCACGGCGTCCCGTCGACCGTTCGTTCCAACCCAAATCCTTGCGTGCCCTAACACGATCACCCCGGTACATACATGTGCGTGCACAATGCATTGGACAGTGAGAGGGCCGTCCTACTATTGGTATAGCTGAATTGTGTTTTGTGTAGCACTATAGATACCGGTAGTATACTGTATGTACATGCGTGACCGACTGGCCGGCCGGGTGCATGCACGCATCGGCATCGGCATCGCCGCATCGGTCCTTTCCGGGTGCCTGATTGTACTGCCCGTGACTGTCAAGTACAAGTACTGCTCCTTGCTCCTTCTCATGTTCTTTCCTCCGGATCAGATTGCCCAAGCTTCTAGCTACCTAGCTGCTCGATCGACTTGTGTGTTCCCGCTCTCTACCCAGGTCATCTGAAAATGAAAGTGCTACAGCATCAACTGCATTGGTTGGTTGTACACTTGTACTAACCGTGAGTCCGTGGCTATCAAGTACGAGTACTGCTCCCGATGATTGCCGCGTCACTCACAAACCCATGTTCTTTGGATTAGACCGCCCAAGCTTCTAGCTAGCTAGCTGCTCGACCGCTACATCCTACTACTAAATGTATGTGGTACACAGCTCATCCGAGAGTGAAAGTGGCACAGTGTCATCAAACTGGCTTCAAGTCCTATACAAATCGTTAGTACTTTTCTATCTTCTTCGGTGGAAGTCATATGCAAATGCGGTACCATATGACTGTGTTGCGGAGTCAGCCACATGCTCCCATATGCCACACCACGACAAGCATGCATGTATTGCGGGCACTCGTCATTTGCACTCTACTCACGGGCCACCCACTACCTGCATACGCTGATTAGTTAAGTGCACAAACGACGATGATCTCAACTGCGTAATTGTCGTGTGTACTTGACAGTTGACACGTAGAGCATGGGACAAATTAATTAAGGTTCAGTTTTGGTGCCGTATGGAACCTTAGCTTATTATTGGCTTGGTTTATAAGCCTAGATACATGCATCAAATCAAATCATGTAAATCTCCTTGCCACATTAACTTGTATTCCGTTCACACACACTAAACTAACGTGAGATCGGAGAAGAGGACCTCTCTGTCTTATGAAGGCTCATAGAAAAAGTAGTAAAACGGAGGAGAATAGGGATATACACGCACGCTTAAATCATTTTCAAATTTCTTTCAAACAGGAAGCTAGTTAAATACTTGTATGATCATGAAAAATGTACCGATTACACAACCATGCATTGTTCAACCACGCCTCACAAGAATTGTTCACAGCAAAATGACTTAACAAACTGAAAAAAAAAATGAGCAATGGAAGTCAACCACCCGTAAAACCACATGCGGAAATGTTGTTAAAAAAAAACCTACATGCGAAAATCAGTTGAGTAAGTTTATGGCTTTTGGGAGGAAATTAAACTAACATGATGGACTGGTTCTTTTCCAGCGATTGGTTGGAAGGGCAAATGATAAATTTGCCCTAAAAAACACAAGAAATGATCAATTTTGCTACGGCTACGTGAGCACCCCCATCGCAATAGAACAGGTTCGTGAGTTAGAAGATGAAGCATATATTAGTGGCAGTCTGGCATTACACAAGGACGAGCTCGTACTACGTTGCTACGTGTCAAAACTAATCGATTATTAGATATTGTGGATGCTATGCTTGAAATGCGATACAGGGACAAATGACACTCTGTCCTTACTCCCAAAGCGAGAAAGCTACTTTGTCATGCATGCACCAGTACACCTAAAGAGAGAACTATTTGTTCATTTTTGAATAAACAGTATATAGTACAGTCCCCAGCTTCACTGGCACAAACATAAAAAAGATTTCAGACCGCAACGGCCGCGCCCCTGCCCAACTTCTTGTCGCACGCACTCCCGGTTCTTTATGATCATCTCTTCTTATTGCTTCGGCGCTTTATGTCAGATCCATGGATAATGATATCAGAAAATGAAGTTTGGAAGCATATGCTAACTACTTGTAGTGTACTGTAAACCAAAATGTGGGTACCAGTAAAGGATTTTGTGTCTGCAAGAGAGTATATCTCCTTTTCAGTTTGATCTGCAGCTGTAGCCGGCAATGTTCGCTGAACCACAGGCCTGTTCAGAGAGAGAAAGATTCTTCATACAAGAGGCAACAAAAGAGAAAAAATACTAGACGTGACAAGTATACTGATACGGTGGTGCCTAGTCAGGTACTGTCTGCTAGGTGGCGCACACGTCAAATTTTGATTCTCTCTTTTTGGAGATCTCCTGCAGCAGGTGAGGCAAAAATGCTAGGCTCATTAGATCAGATGTCATATATAAATCATTATCAGAGAAAATACAAGCTGCCAGAAGTTAAACTGGTGCAATTAACAAAAATAGTAGTGTCACCACTAAACTATAGCCACAACTTTTCCAATTTGGTGAAATTAATCTGTAACTTATAGTGATAAGACTCTGATTAGCCCAATCTGACGAAGAGTTTTAGGTTATCACGAGCAAAAGGATCCATGCGTTGCAACCAGAAAGAAAATAATACACATTCTTAATGTAATAACCATGAATCAAGACCCACATCCCTTTTTCAACGTTTTGACCTTTTCAGGAAACTTTAGCATAAAATGAACTCCACACAAAACTATTTCAAGATCTAACCCTTTTGGTAACGTCACAAGTTGTGGCATTTCTGCTCAATTTAAAAACGCCAAACCCACCTACCACTAGTAGAAAAAGGGCCTTTTGTCCCGGTTCGTAAGGGCCTTCTGTCCCGGTTTCGGAACCGGGACTAAAAGGTCGTTACTAATGCCCTTGGACTTTAGTCCCGGTTCTTACACGAACCAAGACAGATGGGCCTCCACGTGGCCGGTGCGGCGAGCCCGGGCAGGGGGCCTTTAGTCCCGGTTGGTGACACCACCGGGACCAAAAGGCATCCACGCGTCACCATTTCAGGTGATGGGTTTTTTTTGAAAGGGGGGGGGGTTAGGGGGTCTTGGGGGGTTAATTTAGGTGTTTCATATATTGTGTTAGCTAGCTAATGAATAGAGAGAAGTGTCCTCTCTTATCTCCGTGCCTGGTCGACGCTGCATACTATACGTATAGAGAGGACTAGACACGCTAGCTAGTAAGCAAATGAAGGAAACAGAAGATCGTCATGAACATATACATACAAAGAGAAGTGATATCGACCACCTCTCCTTCTTTGAGAGATTGGTCGAATAACAAGTTATCGTATATCTATCCGACGCTACTGGCTACATATATACAATATAATTATCTCTTACAATATAATCTCCTAATTAAAATTCAACTGATTAGGGTTCACATGGTATTCTCCGTCTTTAGCGATCACGTGGTCAAGAAAGAATGCCGTCAATTCCTCTTGAATTCCTCGCATACGATCTGCTGGTAGGAGTTCATTCCGCATCCGATATATCTAATTTGAAGAAGGGGGTCAATACATATATATGAATAAATGAAACTGAACACAAATGATGGTAATAAAATAAAATTGTGAATATTATTATTTACGCACGTCATATTGTTTCTCAGAGTAGCCCCGCTCACAGATCGTGCGGCGGATGGAGTCGCAAATGTAGTATCCACAATAATCATTCCCTGGTTCCTGCCACAACCACTCTACAAGAAATAGAGATCAATCAAAGTGATAGTTAGCAAGCATGCTAAATGGTATTGATGAAACTAGCGCTTGAATCACTAGGAGATGCGTGGAACATGCTACTATAGTACTTACTTTCGGGTGTCTAAATTGCAGCTTCTTCGGCAGTCCCGGAGTTTTTGCGGTGAATTTTTTCCAAACCCTGTCAGACAAAGAAAACAATTACTTGATATCAGGAAATGAACAAAGTTGTCGATATGGTGCGATAATGATCGATTTAACTTCTCTAGAATTTCAGTCATGTCCGCATACTCGTTGGGATCTTTTCGTCTCGAGTCTAAGACGGTTACTAGTCCCTGCTCAAGCTTAATCTCCAGGAGAATATAGTGGAAGCTGCGCACGCATGCATAACTCATCAATTACATTACTATAACCTTGACTAATAAGGGAAACCGAATATGCACAAGACAGTAACACTCACTGGAATTCGTAAGGGAAGAGTATTATAGCTTTGTTTTGATTCAATACAAACGATTATAGCAGGTTGGCCTCGGTATCTTTGGCCAGAGATTTAATCATAAATGCATCTGCGAGATTTGTGTTAATGAACCCAATATCACCGATTTGTCTTTTCTTCAATTCGACGATCTTCAATCTGCATATAATATAGTGATGATAATTAAAAATACATGCAATGAAAGAGCTGACCTATATATAGAGACTTAATGACAGAAGTAGTACTACTTACAGGCAGTAGCAAGTGATCATTAATTTATCGAGGGACAGGAGATTGAAAAACGGGAAGAACTCCTCAAATGGAACCATCAACAGTTCAAGTCCAACGAGGTCATGCTCCTTTCTAACTCTTAGCGTCAAAATATTACTCCCCCCAGACTCTTTGCAAGTTTTCATGTACCAATCATGGAATTTTCGCATCATCATTGTTAGAGATCTTTCATCTTTGACGAGAGGCTTCCCGTACACGTATTTGTGTTCGCCCACCTCCAATAAATCAAAACGTGCATCATCGGGCAGGTAATCTGCAGGATTGGTACCGGGCAAGAAGATCCCCGGATGATTAGCGACGATATCGCTAGACACCTTGAGCGGGGGGAACGATTGGTTCGTTTGTTTGCCGAGTTGGGCAACTTTTTTCCCAGCTCGTCGTTCTGCTAACCTTTGATCACTGGCAGTACTTCCCGACCGCTGCGCTTCGATAAATGACTTTGTAATAATGCGCTCATAGTTGCCTTTCGTCGGAGACTTTGGTGGTTTCTTCAGGGCAGCCAGAGTACGCTTTGCTTTTACCGGATCTATCTTCTCCTCGGGAGGTGGATGTTTTTTTGCTTTCACCCCTTCAAAGAACTTCTTCACTTCGGCTTCCACGATCTTCGTGATTTCCTCCTGGCTCCTCTCGTATGGTAACTTCTCTAGAGTCTTCAGAGAAGGACCGTATCTGTATTGCCTGCCTCTGGCTGTAGTGCTAGACGTCGGAGCAGACGGAGCGATTGTGGCTGTCTTTCCTCTCTTACGAGGCCAAGGAGAAGGACGACGCACCGGAGGAGCCGGAGCGGCGGCAGGTCTCTTCCGCCCTTGTTGACGAGGCGGAGAAGGAGGAGGCAGCTGGCTGCTCGGGCGCGCCGGTGCAGGCGGAGAAGGAGGCGGAGTGCCGCCACGCACCGGAGAAGGAGGTTGAGTGCCCTGATCACTCGCCGGAGGAGGCGGAGGAGGAGGCGGAGTGCCCTGACTCGCCGGAGGAGGAGGAGAAGGCGGAGGCGGCCAGTTCGGAAGGTTGATGAGCTCATTCGCCATAGGCATGTAGTCTTCAGAGAAGAACCCAGCCGAATCTCCCCTTCACCCGTAGGGTGGTCAAGCTGAAGATCCTCAAATCCGTACGTTATTTGATTCACCATCACCCTAGCATATCCTTCTGGAATCGGCTGGCCATGGTAGGTTGAGCCAGGTTCATTAGGTATAACAGAGCCAACAGCCGCCTTGACTTTAAATGTCATACATCGCGTCATAAGGTGGCAATGTTGAGACTCTGTGATAGCATCCACGGGGTAGCCCGTGAAGACAGGCTCTAGCTGCTGAGTCTGCTCGGTGGAAGCCACGCTACTGCTCCGCTGAGATGGCGGGGTAGCTTCACGGGAAGCTTCGGCAGGTCGTTTGCTGCGATCTGCTTCTCGTTCCTCTAGCCCTTGTACCCTTTCGTGCAGCGCCTGCAGTTGGCTATGCTCCACTTTCTTCCTCCTCTCCTGGGTTTTGTAACCCCCTGCGTCCGGAAACCCAGTGTTCCACGGAAGGGAGCCTGGCGTGCCTCATGTCCGTCCAGGGTGCTCAGGATTCCCGAGGGCCATTGTGAGCTCGTCCTTCTCTCTGTCTGGAACGAACGTTCCTTCCTGTGCTGCGGCGATATAGTGCCGAAGCTTCGTGACGGGTATTCGCAGTTGCTCTTCCGTCCAAACGCACTTCCCTGATACAGGGTCCAAGGTTCCGCCAACCCCGAAGAACCAAGTCCGGCAACGGTCTGGTCATCTCAATGTCTCTGGTTCGACCCCTTTAGCAATCACGTCATGCTCAGCCTTGTACCACAAAGGTCGGGCTTTGAGGTAACCACCTGACCCCGTGCGATGGTGATGCTTATTCTTCGCAACATTTTTCTTGTTTGTCGCTGACATCTTCTTACTCTTTTTCGATGTCTTGTGGGCCACAAATGCGGGCCATTGATCTTTGATCTTCTCAAACCGGCCGGTGAATTCTGGTGTCTCTTCTTTGTCGACAAACGTTTTCTGCTCATTCTTCCACCTACTGAATAGTTCTGTCATCTTCTTAAGCGCATGAGACTTGATCAATTCCTCTTTAACTGGCTTCTCTGGATCCTCCTCTCACGGTAGGGTGAAATTTGCCTTAAGCGTTGTCCAAAGATCTTCTTTCTGCGTATCGGAGACATAAGACGTCGGCACCTCAGGATCTTGCTTCTTTGCCTTTAACCATTGCTGGATACTGATCGGGATCTTGTCCCTAACAAGAACCCCGCACTGAGCACGAAATGCAACCCTTGTCCGGATGGGTTCAATCGGCTTGCCATCGCGCGCGATTGCTATGATCTCAAAGCTTTCATCCAAGCGCAACTTTTTCTTCGGGCCTCGTTTCTTTACCGAAGTTGAGCTCGAACCGGAGGGCTAGAGAAAAAAGAATAAAGACGAGAGTTAATTAATATGTGCACATATGAAAACAATGAATGCATCAATTAACTAGTCAGCATGGGCTTAACTAATATATATATATACCTGGTCGGACTCGGTTCGGTCACCAGAGCCGTCATCACGGTCTCCTTCTTGTACCTCCATTAGGTCACCGGAGCCATCATGAACATAGCCCTCTTCTTGTACCGGCATTAATGGGTCACCAGAGCCATCATGAACATAGCCCTCTTCTTCACCCGGTCCTTCCTGACCATCGGTGTCGTAGAGAAACGACGAAATGACATCACTTCCTTGTGCGATTATCTCGCCGAACATCGCTTCTCTTGCTTCGTCTCGGGAGTGATCCATAGTTTCTGCAAATATTTACAACATGTCAATTATTATTCAAACATGGTACAGATGGATATATATTAGTGGCAAACATAGAACTAGCTAGCTAATCACAATAAGGAATCACGTTAGTGGCCTCGACGCTGCTTCTCTAGGGTTTGGGGTGGCCTAGACAACGCTTCAAGGGTTTGGGGTGGCCTCGACACAACGCTTCAAGGGTTTGGGGTGGCCTCGACGATAATGCTCTTTTAACTTGGTGAATTAGGGTGGCCTCGAGAGAGTTTGTCGGGTAGGGGTGCGGCGGGAGGGGGTAGGAGACCAACATCGTTTTTTCTCTAGGGTTTTGGTGTCCTCGAGAGTTTTGGTCGAGCGAGAGGGCCGAGGGGGGGGTGCTCCCGTGGTATAAGTTTTCATGATCGAGAGTGGATATATATATCGACCGCCCCTCATGTCGAAGTTATCCGGGAGGGGGTTATATCGACAACGACGCGACATACATATACATGGGAAAATAATGTTATCGGGGAGGGGGTACATCGGTACCCCCCCCCCCTCGTGTTAAAGTTCGATCGGGAGGGGGTATATCGACAACGACATACCCGATAAAAAATAAGAAGACAAAAGAAGAAATAAAAAGAGGAGAAGAAGAAAGGAATAGAAGAGAAGCAATCGAAGAAGAAAAAAGAAGAAAAAAAAGGAGAAGAAGAAAGGAATTTTCTATTTTTTTTCTTCTTTCTCCTCTATTCCTTTCTTCTTCTCCTCTTCTTTTTCTTCTTTTTTCCTCTTCTTATTTGTTTCTCCTCTTCTTCCTCTCCTCTTCTTCTCCTTTCTTCCTCTTCTTATTTTCCTTTTTCTCCTCTCATTCTTTTTCTTCTTCTTCGTTATCTTCCTAGCTATATATAATACTTTTCTAAAAATGTAACTTTTGCATATATAAAACTTTTTCTTCTTCTTCCTTCTTCCTTCTCTTCCTTCTTTTCCTAAATATATAAAACTTTTCTAAAAACGAAACTAACCTAAAATGTACTAAATCAGAGAACATATATAGATAAAACTAACCTAAAATGTACCCAAATGTACTAAAAATCTAACTTTTATATGCACAGAGAACATACATACATATATACATTTTTATAAAAATGCAAAAAACAAATCATCATTTATATGAACAAAAAATCTAAAAATGGACATATAATCAGATATACACACATACATATGCTCACACATATACACATAATCTGGAAAAAACATCATATAATCTAAAAAACAAAGGAGAGGACAGGGGCAGAGGCAGAGGCACGGCGCCGGCGTCGGCCTGACCAAGGAGAGGTGCGGCATGGTCGGGGCAGGGGCAGAGGCACGGCGCCAGTGTCGGTGTAGAGGGCGGAGATGGCGGCGTGGTCGGGGCGGGGAGGACGGCGGCGTGGTCGGGGCAGGTGCGATGGCGATCGACGGGGCAAAGGGCGGCGACGGCGTCGACGGGGCGGGTAGGGGCGCGGTAGAGGCACGGCGAGGGCGCGCGGCGTGGTCGGGGGGCAGGGCGACGACGGCGTGGTCGGGCCGGGCAACGGCGGCGTGGTCGGGGGCGCGGCAGAGGCACGGCGAGCTCGGGCAGCCTGGCGGCGTCGTCGGAGGGATCGAAGAACTGACGAAATTTTCACAACTGCTGGCTTATATATCAAAGCCATAGGTACCGGTTGGTGCCACCAACCGGTACCACTGCCCCCTTTAGTCCCGGTTGGTGAGGTCACTTTTCAGCAGCCCAAAGGGCGGGAAGCGGCGGCCTTTGGTCCCAGTTGGTGGCACCAACCGGGACTAAATGTCACTTTTCAGCAGCCCAAAGGGTGTGAAGCGGCGGCCTTTGGTCCCGGTTGGTGCCACGAACCGGTACCAATGCACCCCCTTTAGTCCCGGTTGGTGCCACCAACCGGGACCAAAGGCTGCCCGCGTCGCGGCCAAAGTTTAGTCCCACCTTGCTAGTTGAGAGGGGCGCGCAGTGGTTTATAAGCCCCACTGCCGCACCCCTCTCGAGCTCCTCTCCACTGCATGCTTACGGGCCTACTTGCTACTGCTTTGCCTAATGGGCCTTCTGGGCCTACTGCGGGCTTGAATCCAGGCCCATGGATGGGTTTCAAGTCGTATTTAGGCCGTGGTGGCCTAGTTGGTGGCAATTTTTTTTATTTTTTTCGAGTTTTTTTTGTTTTCTTTTTCGCTTTATTTTTTTTGTTTCTACTTATAACAAAATACTTATTTATTTTATTTTATTTTATTTATAATTACTTATTATTTTTATTTTATGACAATTCTTTTTGCTATTAAAGTTTCAAACAAAAAAAAAGTTCTTTACGAAAATTCTTTTTGCTTTTAATGATTTTGAACAGAAAATACTTTGATAATTTTAGTTGCATGAATTTTATATAATTTTAGTTTCAATAATACTAAAAGTTGCTTATAATGTTTTGAACAGAAAATACTTTGATAATTTTAGTTTCACAAATTTTATTTTTGTTATTAAAGTTTTTTTTTTGTTTCTACTTATCTATTTTATTTTGTTTCTGATTTCATTTGTTATTTTTCATGCATTTACTGATTATTTTAAGCTATAAGACCATGAAATTGAAAAGCATTTGAAATGAACTCTCGAAAGGTTCCAAGTTGGCATGGTATCATCATTTCACCCACATAGCATGTGCAAGAAAGTAGAGAGGCTTACGGCAAAAACTGGATGCACTTCGTGTACAAAACACACAATCTCCTTCGAAGTATCAGGGTTTCATACGGAAACTCGTCTGTTACAAAGGGATTTCATTTTTGTTGAACTTATTTGAACCCCCTTGTTTTCCTGTGTTCAAAATGCACCATTCAAAGCCACATCATCAATTTACAACCCTTTGTGACTTCATTTGTTATTTTTCATGCATTTAATGATTATTTTGAGCTATAAGACCATGAAATTGAAAAGCATTTGAAATGAACTCTGAAAAGGTTCCAAGTTGGCATGGTATCATCATTTCACCCACATAGCATGTGCAAGAAAGTAGAGAGGCTTACGGCAAAAACTAGATGCACTTCGTGTACAAAACAGACAATCTCCTTCGAAGTATGAGGGTTTCACACGGAAACTCGTATGTTACAAAAGGATTTCAATTTTTTTGAACTTATTTGAACCCCCTTGTTTTTCTGTGTTCAAAATGCACCATTCAAAGCCACATCATCAATTTACAACCCTTTCTGACTTCATTTGTCATTTTTCATGCATTTACTGATTATTTTGAACTATAAGACCATGAAATTGAAAAGCATTTGAAATAAACTCTGAAAAGGTTTCAAGTTGGCATGGTATCATCATTTCACCCACATAGCATGTGCAAGAAAGTAGAGAGGCTTACGGCAAAAACTGGATGCACTTCATGTACAAAACAAACAATATCCTTCGAAGTATGAGGGTTTCATACGAAAACTCGTCTGTTACAAAGGGATTTCAATTTTTTTGAACTTATTTGAACCTGCTTGTTTTTCTATGTTCAAAATGCACCATTCAAAGCCACATCATCAATTTACAACCCTTTCTGACATCATTTGTTATTTTTCATACATTTACTGATTATTTTGAGCTATAAGACCATGAAATATAAAAGCATTTGAAATGAACTCTGAAAAGGTTCCAAGTTGGCATGGTATCATCATTTCACCCACATAGCATGTGCAAGAAAGTAGAGAGGCTTACGGCAAAAACTGGATGCACTTCGTGTACAAAACAGACAATCTCTTTCGAAGTATCAGGGTTTCATATGGAAACTCGTCTCTTACAAAGGGATTTCAATTTTTTTGAACTTATTTGAACTCTCCAGAGCATCTAATTAAACCATACATTGAAATTATGTAAAACATTTCAATGCAAAAACAAATGCGATCATAACCGCAACCAAGGTAACAATTGATCCAACTGCATAATGATACCAAGCCTCGGTATGAATGACATATTTTCTAATCTTTTTAATCTTCAACCGCATTGCATCCATCTTGATCTTGTGATCATCGACGACATCCGCAACATGCAACTCCAATATCATATTCTCCTCCTCAATTTTTCTTATTTTTTCCTTCAAGTAATTGTTTTCTTCTTGAACTAAATTTAACCTCTCAACAATAGGGTCGGTTGGAATTTCCGGTTCAACAACCTCCTAGATAAATAAAATCTATGTCACATTGGTCGGAATAATTGTCATAAACAATAAATGAACCAAATAGTTATGAAAAGATAATATATACCACATCTGAATCATAGACACGGCGAGGGCCGACGGAGGCGGATACCAAAACCATCGCACTATATAATAACAAGGAATAATAAAAGTAATAAAATTAGACAAGTATCTATCTGAAGTCAGAATTTTTTTCTTTCAGAAAGAAGATAAGAACAAGAGGCTCACCACGGTGGTGCCGGCGATGAGATCGGCGCGGGCGATCGACGGTGGTGAAGACGGGGCGGGGACGGGGCGTGACTGACCGCTAGATCTAGACAAATCTCGTTGAAAATGGAGCTCGGAGGTCGAGTTTCGAGAAGAGAAAGCTTAACTAGTGTGGCTCGGGCATTTCATCGAACACCTCATGTGCATAGGAGGTGAACTAGAGCACCAAAATGCCCTCCCCTCGCCGGCTTGACAAAAATAGAGCACTGTGGAGTGCTCTGTCGCGGCGGTGGGTATATGTAGGCAAGTTATTTGTCCCGGTTCAAGCCACGAACCGGGACGAATGGTTGTGGGCCAGCAGCGAGGACCATTGGTCCGGTTCGTGGCTCGAACTAGGACAAATGGTTCCACACGAACCGGGACCAATGCCCACGAGGCCCCGGCCAGCCCCCTGGGCTCACGAACCGGGTCTAATACCCCCCATTGGTCCCGATTCTTGAATAACCGGGACTAATGGCTGGCCGGGGCCGAACGATAACCCTGTTTTCTACTAGTGTACGTTGCTGGTCTGGTCGAGATGCTGTGTGACAGTGCAAAACCGCCAGTGTATGTGGCATTGTTGGAAACGCCACAGTGTGTGGCGTTGGTGCCCAACTAAGAAACGCCATATGGTGTGACGTTTCGAGCAAAATGTCTATGAAGGGGAGCAACGCATGTCGGTTCGTCGTTTTTGAATAGAGCAGAAACGCGAGGCTTGTGGTGTTATCAATAGGGTTAGATTGTGAAATAGTTTTGTGTGGAGTTCATTTTGTGCTAAAGTTTCCTCAAAAGGTTAAAATCATGAAAAAGGCCACACTCTCACAGGTCCATGTCCTTTATTTGCACATGGTATCGCATTTGTGTTGCTAATGTATGCCTCAGTGCTCACACAATAAAAATAGTTTAAAGAGAAAAAACCACGAAAGGTTCTCATAATTGTGTTGGTGGTAACTTTAGTCCATGTAATTGCCAATACCCGAAATACGGTCTTCATAGTTGTCAGAGGGGTTCACATATGGTCCATTATACGATTTTATGTATGTATGCGCTGATCTGGCCTTGGTCAACCCATGCCACGCGACGCTGATTGCTATGTCATCTTCGTCTATCTAAATATCCAGGATGGCAGGTTTCTTTGTGCAAAAACGCTAGTTATAATATCCTGCCCCAGGGCAGGAGACACGACGACCACGTGGAAGGTCACCGCTGAAAGGATCGATATGGTTGACTAGAGGGGCGTGAATATACAACTATCAATTTTTAGCTTGTCTTAACAAATCATCGTTAGCAACAAAAGGTTCTCTTTATGAACAACTAGGTGAGCAACCTATATGCTGCTAAAAACAAGGATAACAAGTGCAAACAAGGAGTACACCACAACAATAATAAGTACAAAGTAAAGGTAAGAGATAACCACAAGTGGAACCGGTGGAGACGAGGATGTGTTACCGAAATTCCTTCCCTTTGATAGGAAGTACGTCTCCGTTGGAGCGGTGTGGAGGCACAATGCTCCCCAAGAAGCCACTAGGGCCACTGTATTCTCCTCACGCCCTCATACAATGCGAGATGTCGTGATTCCACTATTGGTGCCCTTGAAGGCGGCAACTGAACCTTTACAAACAAGGTTGTGGCTATCTCCACACAAAGCTTGTAGGCTCCCAACAAGACCACGAAGCTTCACCACAATGGAATGTGGCTCCGAGGTGACCTCGCCCTCTAGGGTGCTCAAACACCCAAGAGTAACAAGATCCGCAAGGGATTAGTGGGGGGAATCTAATATCTCTTCATGGAAGTAGATCAAAGCCTTCTCAAGCAATCCCTAGGAAATCAACAAGTTTGATTGGCTAGGGAGAGAGATCATGCAAGAATGAGCTTTGGAGCAAGAATGGAGCTTGGGGAGGTAAGAGGTGAGCTTCTCACGGAAGAAGACACCTTTATATAGTGGGGGGTACAATCCAACCGTTACCCATCCACCAACTGCACTAGCCAAGCGGTACTACCGCTGCTAGGAGTGGTACTACCGCCCAACAGCTCACCAACCACGGTAGTAAGAAAATACTATCGTGTCTACCACTATGGAGGCAAAAGGATGTGCAAAAAGTCCGAAGGAGCGGTACTAAAAAACTACTACCGCTCTGGGAGCGGTACTACTGCCCACAGAACATTAGTAAAAAACTACAACTGCCCTGAGGGCGGTACTACCGTTGTGCCATTGGTACTACCGCCAGCCATTTTGCACATACAAGGAATACAAGGTTGGAGCTCCATTTGTATCAAAAGAAAGGTGGTGCAAATAGAAATGTGTGCATGATGATTTCACCCAAACCTTTCCGACGCGGACCTCTCTTAATAGTACGAATTTCCTACGACTCAAATCCACCAAAGAGAAACGTAGAAAGGAACCATCTTCAAAAGACGCCGAGGGGCATCGAATCATCTTGTGCCTAGTCATGAATTATCTGAAATGCTCAATGCACACGATTAGTCCGCACATACATTGTCATCAATCACTAAAACCACTTAGGGAGAAATATGCCCTAACAACCGCGGAGGTACCGTAGGGCGCCGACGAGGCCGCGACCATGAGGAAGTGGCGCGCGGCTCGTTGCAAGCTAACGACGGCGAAATGACACGGTTCACATCGGCCGTTGGACACATGAGGGGGATGGAGGATGTCGTCTTGTAAGTGCATCTAGTGCCCCTTAGTGATTTTGGTGGTTTGAAGACTTATAGGTTAAGTATCTAATGTGTTTGTAAGTGTACACAGGATCTATAAGTCATTGAGGAGTTTGAGATATTTGAAGAATATCGACCCCTAAAAATATATGTCTTCAGTTGAAGAAATTGGTCTGAAGCTGAAGAAATGAATCGCAAGGAATCTGCGATGAAATTGATATTCCTCATAAAGATACTGATATTGAGAAGTCCGGTGGTTCCTGAAGAAAATCATTCTGAAGAATTTGAAGCATGAAGATTTACACTTTCTGTTTTACTTTCTTCGCATTTGAGTAATAGGAACACCGTACTGTTAAAGGGGGTCAAGTTACACTATGGAATGAATTTCCTCATGATGCTCAACCCAAGCCTAATCCTACCTAAAGCCTCAAGTGAGGAATATGAGTGACATGAGGACTCTCACAGTTGAGGGTTCCGACCGTTTCGATAGCCACGCCAAGTCACTGGTCTTATCCACTCCAACGACCATATTATTTAAGGGCATTAGTGTCAAATCATGTCGGGATGCTCCCAGGCTATAAATAGCCACCCCCCACAACCACTAGCTGGTTGGCTGCTCCGTTAGAAACTGACAGTTGTCATAAGAGCAACCCAATTCCTCAGAGTCTTCAAGAGTAATTCATAAGTGAGGAAATACACCACCCACCGAAACCACAAACCAAACCTAGTGATTGAGCATCACTGAAGAAGTTGTTCGTGTGTGGGACTGAAGCCTTTTACCTTTGAGGACCGTGCATCCTCCACACGGTTAGGCGTCATGGTCTAGAGCTTTCCAGCAGTCAATTGTGGATTGTCGGGTGACCAAGTTTGTGAGGGTTTGGAAGTCTGCCCTGAAGACTTACCACGAGTGTTGGGCGAGGACTGTGTGTCCTTAGCTCAAGGAGAATTCGGTAGGGACTATGTGTCCCGGGACTGGGTGTCCTTTGGTTTCAATACCAAGCCGCTCCAAACCAGATGTACGACTGTCACAGCAGTTGGAACTAGGTCATCAACGACTGTCTTCACTGAGAAACGGGTTCTAATTCCTCAACTCTTTACTTTCCCCGTATTATATGTTGATGACTTTCGCTGTGACTGTTTGAAGAATTTGCTGAAGACTTTCTCTGAATTTCCTCAACCCCAAATTCTTCACGTTAGTTATTCCTCATCTGTATTTTGCGTGCCTGCTCACTGTGCAATCTGTTTTCACATTCTTCACTCTGAAAACTGCTGTTGTGAAACTTTGCACTTCTGATCCTTTACTGTTTTCGCTGTAAGTTAGTCATCAATGAGGAATTTCCTCAAAAAGAATTTCCTCAGTGATGAAATTCTAAAAATCTCCTATTCACCCCCCCTCTAGTCCATATAACGCACTTTCACGTCTCCATACGGGAGTCCTTCACCATCCCGACTGAGGAGGGGAAGCCCGGGCACGACTTCTGCGGCGTTTCCGACGAGCATAACTGCTCGTACATGGAGGACGCATGCCGGGAGCGGATGCACGAACTCGTCTGAGAAGAGCTGGCCGACGCGGCCCAACCCAAGTCTTGGACCGATGCAACGGAGCGGAGCTTCGCGAGGATGGAAGCGGAGGTGGCCATCAACGTCAGCTGCCGCTGCGAGGCGAACAAGTGCGACCACGTGGGGTTTGTGGGGGGAGTAGCGCACCCTGGTGGCCAACTGTGGCGCCTCCTTTGTCGTGCACGTGCTCTATCACGATGGCGCGCCCGTCGTCCTCTCCTGTGACCACAAGCCCGACAGGCCGGATGAGCTGGAGAGGATCGAGGCGGCCGCCAACCGTGTCATATTCTAGGAGGGCGCGTGAGGGTGGTGGGTGTGTTGCCATGTGTACGGCTATCTGAAGTCGTTCGTGACGGTGGTCCCAGAGGTGACGGTGACCGTCACGGCTGCTGGTGACGAGTGCCTGATCCTAACAAGTGACAGGCTGTGGGGGCATGGTCACTAACGAGATTGCGTGCCACGTGGCGCGAGCCTGCCTCTGGTGGGGCACAGAGAGGTGGTGCGCCAAGGCAGCGGCCATGCTCACCAAGAATCCAAGATGGCTTTAACGAATAACAGCTCGGACAACATCTCCATTGTCGCGATCTCCGGCCAAAGAATCATTTGTAGGAGGGCGACCAGCTGTCGTGATCTCCCATTGCGACAACAGTAGTAGTAGTAATAGTATGATCAATGCAAAACTAGCTCCGTAGTGATTCTACTGATTGTTTCTCTACCTTTTCTTCTTAAAAAATCATATATATATATTTTGTTATATTTCTCCCCTCGATCAAGTTAGTCTTCAGCGGAGTGCATAGATTATGGTGGGGTTGTGGAAAGAAATACTAGCAACTTGTGTAACCAAAGTTCGATCTTCAAATTGAAACAGAAGTTCAACAATAGTACTAGCAGCCAATTTGTTCAAATTTTGAAGCCCGGCATCCGCTGGATCTCGTCCATGGCAACGTTGAACTGCTTGAACCGCTCCTTGAGCCCCATCACCATGATCATGCTGTCATCGCGGAGGACGTTTAGCACGCGGCCCGATGTCTCGAGCTGGTGGTTCTTCTGGTACTTCCGGAGGTCCGTCGACCGCTTCATCGCCCACGCTCCCCGACCACCACGTCCATCTCGGGCGATCCCCAGATCTTCTGCAACATCTACCACCCTTTTCTCATCATGAAGATGTTGCTCAGCGCCAGGTCCTTGTACAACCGCGACTTGGCTTCTATGTTGCCGCGGAGGAGCTCCATCACCTCCATTTGTTGTGTCGCGAATGGGTTTCTCTCGCCTTCATGTCCGGGGCGTCGGTGTCGTCCGCCCGGTGGAATTCCTGGAACACCTGCTCCAATGTGTTCTTGTATTCGCGCACGTACGTTAGGTAGTTAATCATGTAGCGTGTCCACGCGTGCACAACACTGCCAGAGACCGGCTGCTTCCCGGCGTGGTCACGGATGAAGCTCTCAACGTCGCAGAAGATAGCGGCGGTTGGGATGATGACGCTCAAGGAAGCGGAGCGGGCCCTGTGGCACAGCAGTGGCGCGCGGCAACGGATCTCCACCGGGACGGCGCGAATCGAACCCCTGACCCGGCGGAGGAGAGGACGTGGCGACGAATATTTTAATTTGTCACGAATTTGCAGAAATCCCCTCGAGTCTGCGTATTTACCTTGTTTCCTGAAGTGTCCGATCAATGACACTCTGTACCACTTGACAAACGCCACAACTGCACATATGTAGAAAAATACTGTATAATTAACCGTATGCGAATCCCTATAACAACTGTGAGGATTGTATTTTCGGGTATTTATAAGTACATGGACTAAAGTGACCATCAAGACAACTATGAGGACTTTTGATGAATTTTTCTCTAGCTTAAATATGATCAGTCCTTAAGTCGTCTCTCTCTATCTATCTCTCATGCTCGTGCGCAGAAAAAATGCTAGGCACATTAAGTCAGGTTAAACTGGTGCAGCAATAACAAAATAAATAGTAGTGTGGCTGCTGGGATTCGAGCCCAGGTCTCCACGGCCACAACGTGGAATTCTCACCACTAAACTACAGCCACTAATTTGTTCGTTAACTAAGTTTCCGACTTGTGGAGTAACTTGAATTTAGTGGGGTTACGAACGCTAGACAGCTGGTTAGAGCGCAAAAGAAATAGAGCCGTCGTCTAATCATCATCAGTCCGGGCCGTAACACCCGTGCATGCAGACAGAAGCAGCCAATCATGGGATTGCTAATCATCTTCTCGGCGCGTGCAGTGCAGTTGTCCTCGTGGAATTATGGTCGCACGTTCCAGCCGCATGTGGGTCGCCCGCCGGAACTCCGGGGAGGGAGGAGAGCCCGCCTGAACCGTGGGCTGAGCTGAGCTGAGGTGGTCAGTCCGTCGCTTTCTTCAGATCGGTGTGCGTGCGTCCAACTGCACCGAAATCAGGGGAGATTGACAAGCTGCTGGTGCTGGTGGTGGTCGTCGTCTGCTTCTACTACTTTTGGCTCGACGGGACCCATGCATTGTTTATCGGCGCGCCAACCAGAACCAGCCGGTGGAAATGATCGTCTCGGGCCGGGTCTGGAGAAAGGAACGTGCTACGGAGCGCCTCTCGTGGTACCACTGCTGTACTGAAGTGACTCTCCGAGAGTCACGGCCAAACCATTCGGTCGTTCGAATTTGGAATCGTGTGTGGCGTCTACCAGCACCACACGCACCACACTAGTGGAGACAGGGCCTATAGCCCCGGTCCGTAAGAGGCTTTAGTCCCGGTTCACCAACCGAAACTAAAGGAGCGGGACTAAAGGCCTAACATTTAATCCCGGTCCTGTTTCAAGCCGGGACAAAAGGTGCTTCACGTGGGCGTCTCGGAGCGTCCTCACGGGCAGGCCCTTTAGTCTCGGGTCTTAAAACGGACCGGGACTAAAGAGTTTCTGCAGATTTTGTTTATTTTAGGGTTTTAGGGTTTAGGTGTTCGGAAGATTAACGTGATGCCTCGTTTGGTGTTCGGGAATTAGTTTTCATATAATTCTAAATATACATGTTTATGCATATATATAAGATCGAGACCTGAAGGTTTGGAATATCGACAAAGACTTAGCCATGGACAGGGGTGCGTGGAAGTTAGCTATCCACGTTCCAGAGCCATGACTTGGTTTCAAGATCTTATGGGTTTCAACTCTACCCTACCCCAACTTGTTTGGGATTGAAAGGCTTGGTTGTTGTTGTTGTATGCATATATATATAAGATTAACTTATCTTACAAGCGAGCATATATATACAATTATATGGAGATCTGAATTATCGGGACTAGAGCCCGTCTATTCGATTACATGGACCAACATTAGTAATGGCCCTAGCTACATTAAATCGTCCTTTGTCATCTATAGCTTCCGTCCTCAGAAAGGTCGCAAGCTCCTCTGCAACAGCAATCGCGCGTTGCTCTGGTAGGGACTTCTCCCTCATGGTCGTGTACTATATAAGAAGAGGAGATGAATATGAATATCAATCATGATAACAAAGAATGACGGGTAAAAATAGAGGTGTGAATGTTCATTGCTTACGTCGTATCTGTGATCCTTGTGCTCAGAGGTAAACGTGCGAATGGTCTCGCAAACATAGCATCCGCATAGATGCGTCCCCCGTGGCTGCTGGTCGCACTTTACGAGAATAGAATATATATAATCAAAATAATAATCTAGCATCATAAATGTATTAAAAATAGAAGTATATCATACTACTGCTTACCCGAGCCGCTCTAAAGGTCAGCTTCTCTGGCTCGATACCGGGAGTCACGCACTTGAACCGCTTCCAAACCCTGCCCGACAAGAAAAATGATTTGCTAAGTTTTCCATTAATTGATATATCAGAAAATCATCGAAAGAGATCGATAGAGCGTAAGAATGATTGAAATTACCCTTAGAGCATGTCTTGAAGGCTTTGGAACTGTTCCAAGGGTCTCGATAATGGGTCGAAGGCATCAACTCTTCCCTTATCAATTTGAATGTCCAACAGAATTCAATGGAAGCTGCACATGTGTGTGTGTGTGTGTGTGTGTGTATATATATATGTGTGTGTGTGTGTGTGTGTGTCTGTGTGTGTGTGTGTGTGTGTGAGTAACTTATCAATTACACTTATAAGTGAATGGACACAACAGAGTAAAGACCCTCACCTGAAGTTGTATGGAAACAGTATGTGGTCACAGAAATTTTGATCTGTTAGAAACCTTAGAAGGTTTTCCTCCGTCTCCTTGGGATAATTAGTTAGCGTCGCTATATGTATTTTATCTGGGTCAATAAACCCAATATTTAGGATGTTCCTACTTTTACATTCCAGAATCTTCATTCTGCATAATAGAGTACAAGTTATATGTAGACAATGAATTGAAATAACTAAACAAGTTATATGTAGACAATGAATTGAAAAACTTACAGACAATAGCAACACATAAGCGATTTGTCGAGGGCGTCGGCATTGTACATCCGGAAGAGTTCATCAAAGTCAATATGGATTTCTTCGGGGCGGCCGTAGTACTCCCGTGGGACACTCACCACGATCATCGTTCTCCCATTCTTTGATTCACTTAAGTATCATGTATGCAAGTAATGCATATTTGTTGGGAGATCATCTTTGCTGACCAAAGGCGCTTTCATGACAAACTGTGGCTTAGGGGCTACCACAGCCTTGGGTAACCTGTCGTCTTGGGAAGCCAGAATGTCTTCAACCGAGATACCCCATTCATCCGCCTACTTCTTTGCTAATTCCAAATCTTGCCCCTGCACCAGAGGGGGAACATTCTCGGGTAACACCCTGAGGGGTGGGATCGACTGTTTGGCCTGTTGTCCAAGCTGAGGAATGTCTGATCTTTTTTTTGCTTGTAGTTGAACTTGATTTGCTCCCACTTGCACTTGCACGTGATCTGCTCTTTTTCCCTTCCTTCTGCAATGTGCGTGTATAGTCATCAGGCTTATGGTGTAAGTTATATTGTGATGGAAGGTTCGTGAAGTATTTTGCAAATGCTATTTGCTTCTCGGTGTATTCCGGGCGGGGCTCGGGTTCCTTCTTTTTCATCTGCGGATCATGATGTTCCTTTGCTATCCTGGCGTTTTCCTCGGCGGTACGATCATAAGGTCTGATAGGAAGATTAGCATGAGGTACCTTTGGGAGGGGCGATAGTTTGCGCTTTGGGGAGCTCCGTCGCTTAGAACTCATCGACGGAGCGTTCTTGCTGGCACGCTTCCGCTTAGTATCCGGAGCGGGCGGCGGCGGAGACGGACGACCCAAGTCCGGCGGCGGTGATCGAGATGGACTCGTGTTGTGATGGTCGTCGTCATGTGGAGGGCCTGGAGGTGATGGAGGTGTAGGTGACCTGCGACGACTCGGAGGCGGTGTTGTCCTTGGGGCCGAGCCTGGAAGCTTGATGTAGTTCTTGTCCCATAGGATGACTCCACCCAGTAGTTCTTTGAGTGTCCTCTAATCTTCGGGTCCAGCTATGTCGAGCTCCATATCATGAAACCCCGCCATGATTTCATCCACCCCGACTTTAGCAAAGCCGGCTGAAATCTCACGGCCATGCCAGCGTGCATCAGGGCCAGAAGGTAAAGCTTGTCCGACGGCCACCTTCATGGATATGTTCTTGAATTTCTGATGAAGTTCACATGCTGTTGACTCCTTGATTCCATCCACGGGGTAGCCGGGACCGCCCTCTATCATTCTTCGTGCATCGTCGGGCGGGGCCTTAGATTCAGCCACGCTGCTTTTCCGTTTAGATGGGGCACCGGTAATATCGAGTGCAGGATCTTCCTGGCGCGCTACTCCTCTAAGCTCATCAATCTGCTTCTGTTGCTCGTTAATCCTCGCAAGCAACTGGTTGAACTTGTCATTCTCCTCATCCTGCTGTCGCTTCTTTGCTCTCGCTCAGCTTCTGTAAGTGTCTTGGTCTCTGGCAAACCCAAGCCACCACGGGTAAGAAGGACCGAAGCCTCGCGTTCGTCCTCCATGTTCGTCATTGCCGAGGACCAGTGTGAGCAAATCTTTCTCTCTATCTGCAGTGAACTGTCTTTTTCCCTCCTTAATTTCTTTCACTATCTTTTTCCAATTCTCCATGCGTATCCTAAGACCGTCACTGCAGATGAGGTCCCTTGTTTCTTCGTCGTACGAACCACCATGCGCAAGGTACCAATTTCTTGCTCTCAATTCCCGCTCATCACGGAGTGGTTCAGGTATGATGCCTTTAGCTCGCAGATCTTGCTCTTTCTTATCCCACTTTGGGATGGCAGTCTCATCGCCCCCTGCCCCCAGCGTGTGGTGATATTTCTTCTTGTCGGCATTTTTCTTGTTCTTTTCTGATAATGCCTTGGCATCTTTTGACTCCTTGTACTCTTGAAATGCCTTCCAGTGATTCGCCTGCTTGGCTAGATACTCCTCGAATACTGGCACTTTCTTTGTCTTCAGATAGTTTTTCCATAGCTTCTTCTTCCAGCTACGGAACAGTTCGCCCATATTCTTTAGAGTCTACTGCTTGACTTTGGCCCTCAGTTTTTTTGCGGCGTCTTCATTCTCACATTCTGGCAGGTTGAAATGTGACATGAGATCATTCCAAAGATTATCTTTGTACCTTTCGGCGACATAGTCACTATCGGCTGCCCCTTTGCGCTTGTTCCACTCCCGAACGCTGATCGGGACGTGATCCCTAACGAGAACTCCGCATTGCTTCTTGAATGTGTCAGCAACATTCTTAGGAAGCTTGGGTTCGCCCGTAGGCAATATAACCTTAAAGGTGTAATGCGTCCGTGCATCCAACTTTCTAGTCGGGCCTCGTTTCTTAGATTTGCTCGATGTGGAGGCCTAAGAGGGAGAAACATTCGTCAAATGAATGTATATGTATACAATATAGAGCTATCTCCAATATTTTTCACATATTACAAGTGATTGTCAAACTTCATATGTATACCTCGCCGGACTTTATTATTTCTCCACCGGCTTCTCCACCGGCTTCTCCATCAGTGGAGCTATCACCTTCTCCGTCATTGGACCTATCTCCTACCCCATCGGCTTCGTCTTCGTGTCGGTCGACCTCCATTCCATATCCGGAGGGGTTTAGATATGGCGACGGAGATTCAGCTGGTTCAACGTCGGGATCGTCTTTGATTATATCTTCGAGAAGTTCTTCCTCTTCGACGTTCCTGATATGTGGATCCATAGTTCTGCAAAAAACGGACATTTGGTTAACTAATAAACTAACAAACTATATAAGAGGGGTTGGAAACTTCGAAGTGTCGTTTTATATAGGAGGACCTTTAGTCCCGGGTCTTGGCTAGAACCTAAACTCTAAAATATATCTAACGGATTCTCTTAACCTTTAAGGATTTAACAAAATGGCGACATTCTAGATGTGTAGAAAATGATCCTATTTTTCCTGATCTCATCTACCCTTTTATATGTCACATTGTCTAGTGTCAAAGGACTTTGTTGAACTTTGTACCAAAAAAGAATTATTCTATCACGAACTCCGTTCCAAAACAACTTTAGTCCCAGGTCGTGGCTCCACCCGGGACTCCTAGATTTCTGCATAGTATTCAAAGTAGGAGTACTTTTCTAATTTGAGCATTCAATAAGCAAAACCAAATCGTAAAATAAGGTAGTATTCAAATTAGCATGCATTCAATTATAAACAAAACTACATCATCTCTTGTGTCCGTACATCGTCGAATATTATCACTAATACTTCTCGAATACTATCATACATATAGCATCACCGATACAACTAGAACCGTAGCGCCCAACGGGTATCGTCGCGGGCGGTGGACACCCAAAGAGCATCACTAATACATATAGCATCACTCATACATATAGCATCACTCATACAGTTTCAATTTTTTCTATTTTCAAAATTAATTATTTTGACTATCCAAACTATTAACTATTTTGTTATTTTCAATTAAAAACTATGTTTATTAAAATTCTTTTTGCATATTTGAGAATTTGACAAAACTATGAAAATAAAAATGTTTGAAATTGAATAAATAATTCAAAACTACTTTCTATTTTCAAAATTAATTATTTTGACTATCCAAACTATTAACTATTTTGTTATTTTTAATTAAAAACTATGTTTATTAAAATTCTTTTTGCATATTTGAGAATTAGACAAAACTATGAAAATGAAAAGTGTTTGAAATTGAATAAACAATTCAAAACTATTTTCTATTTTCAAAATTAATTATTTTGACTATCCAAACTATTAACTATTTTGTTATTTTCAATTAAAAACTATATTTATTAAAATTCTTTTTGCATATTTGAGAATTTGACAAGACTATGTAAATGAAAAGCGTTTGAAATTGAATAAATAATTCAAAACTATTTTCTACTTTCAAAATTAATTATTTTGACTATCCAAACTATTAAATATTTTGTTATTTTCAATTAAAAACTATGTTTATTAAAATTCTTTTTGCATATTTGAGAATTTGACAAAACTATGATAATGAAAAGTGTTTGAAATTGAATAAATAATTCAAAACTATTTTCTATTTTCAAAATTAATTATTTTGACTATCCAAACTATTAACTATTTTGTTATTTTCAATTAAAAACTATGTTTATTAAAATTCTTTTTGCATATTTGAGAATTTGACAAAACTATGATAATGAAAAGTGTTTGGAATTGAATAAATAATTCAAAACTATTTTCTATTTTCAAATTTAATTATTTTTACTATCCAAACTATTATTTGGTATTTTTCGTGCATTTACTTATTTTTTTTGAGCTAGTTGACCCTAAAATTGAAAAGCACTACAAATGAACTCTGAAAATGTTGAAAGTTGGCATTGCTATCATCATTTCACCCACATAGCATGTGTTAAAAAGTTGAGAGGGCTACGACAAAAACTGGATGCACTTCGTGTAAAAACGGACAATCTCTCTCGAAGTATCACGGTTTCGAACGAGAACTCATCTCTTACAAAGGGATTTCATTTTTTGAACTTATTTGAACTCCATACTTTTTGTGTGTCCAAAATGCACCATTCAAAGGCACATCACAAAATTTCAACAATTTCTGACTTCATTTGGTATTTTTCGTGCATTTACTAATTTTTTTGTGCTAGTTGACCCTAAAATTGAAAAGCACTACAAATGAACTGTGAAAATGTTGAAAGTTGGCATGCTATCATCATTTCACCCACATAGCATGTGTTAAAAAGTTGAGAGGGCTACGACAAAAACTGGATGCACTTCGTGTACAAAACGGACAATCTCTCTCGAAGTATAAGTGTTTCGAACGAGAACTCATCTCTTACAAAGGATTTCATTTTTTTGAACTTATTTGAACTCCATACTTTTTGTGTGTTCAAAATGCACCATTCAAAGGCACAACACAAAATTTCAACAATTTCTGGCTTAATTTGGTATATTTCGTGCATTTATTTTTATTTTTTTGAGATAGTTGACCCTAAAATTGAAAAGCACTACAAATGAACTCTGAAAATGTTGAAAGTTGGCATGCTATCATTATTTCACCCACATAGCATGTGTTAAAAAGTAGAGAGGGCTATGACAAAAACTGGATGCACTACGTGTACAAAACGGACAATCTCTCTCGAAGTATGAGCGTTTCGAATGATAACTCATCTCTTACAAAGGGATTTCATTTTTTTGAACTTATTTGAACTCCATACTTTTTGTGTGTTCAAAATGCACCATTCAAAGGCACATCACAAAATTTCAACAATTTTTGACTTAATTTCGTATATTTCGTGCATTTACTTATTTTTTTTGAGCTAGTTGACCCTAAAATTGAAAAGCACTACAAATGAACTCTGAAAATGTTGAAAGTTGGCATGCTATCATCATTTCACCCACATAGCATGTGTTAAAAAGTTGAGAGGGCTACGACAAAAACTGGATGCACTTCGTATACAAAACGGACAATCTCTCTCGAAGTATCAGGGTTTCGAACGAGAATTCATCTCTTTCAAAGGGATTTCATTTTTTTGAACTTATTTGAACTCCATACTTTTTGTGTGTTCAAAATGCACCATGCAAAGGCACATCACAAAATTTCAACAATTTCTGACTTCATTTGGTATTTTTCGTGCATTTACTAATTTTTTTGAGCTAGTTGACCCTAAAATTGAAAACACTACAAATGAACTCTGAAAATGTTGAAAGTTGGCATGTTATCATCATTTCATCCACATAGCATGTGTTAAAAAGTTGAGAGGGCTACGACAAAAACTGGATGCACTTCGTGTACAAAACGGACAATCTCTCTCGAAGTATAAGTGTTTCGAACGAGAACTCATCTCTTACAAAGGATTTCATTTTTTGAACTTATTTGAACTCCATAATTTTTGTGTGTTTAAAATGCACCATTCAAAGGCGCAACACAAAATTTCAACAATTTCTGACTTAATTTGGTATATTTCGTGCGTTTACTTTTTTTTTTTTGAGCTAGTTGACCCTAAAATTAAAAAGCACTACAAATAAACTCTGAAAGTGTTGAAACTTGGCATGATATCATAATTTCACGCACATAGCATGTGTTAAAAAGTTGAGAGGGCTACGACAAAAACTGGATGCACTTCGTGTACAAAATGGACAATCTCTCTCGAAGTATCAGGGTTTCGAACGAGAACTCATCTCTTACAAAGGGATTTCATTTTTTCGAACTTATTTGAACTCCATACTTTTTGTGTGTTCAAAATGCACCATTCAAAGGCACATCATAAAATTTCAACAATTTCTGACTTAATTTGGTATATTTCGTGTGTTTACTTATTTTTTTGAGCTAGTTGACCCTGAAATTGAAAAGCACTACAAATGAACTGTGAAAATGTTGAAAGTTGGCATGCTATCATCATTTCACCCACATAGCATGTGTTAAAAAGTTGAGAGGGCTAAGAAAAAAACTGGATGCACTTCGTGTACAAAACGGACAATCTCTCTCGAAGTATCAGCGTTTCGAATGAGAACTCATCTCTTACAAAGGTTTATTAAAATTATTTTTGCATATTTGAGAATTTGACAAAACTATGAAAATGAAAAGTGTTTGAAATTTAGTACATTCCATACATGCATTACATAAAAGTTTAATACACTATTACATTATTGCACCAATACTCCTATCTATTATTTCTGTTTTCTTCTGGGTCATAGCCATGGAGAATCTTCATCATTCAGTAGGATGCTTGGGTCAGTTTTCACTTTGAAGGGCGAAATTTCATGAAACTTATTATAATCTACTGACATGTCTGTCTTGTCATCTACTCCCACGATGTTTCTTTTCCTTGAAAGAACTATGTGGCGTTTTGGCTCATCGGACGATATCTTCTTTTGTTGATTTCTTTTTCTCGTTTTTGTAGACATGTCCTTCACATAGAAATCCTGAGCGACATCATTGGCTAGGACAAATGGTTCGTCCATGTATGCAAGATTGTTGAGATCCACTGTTGTCATGTCGTACTTTTGATCTACAACTACCCCGCCTCCTGTCAGCTTCACCCATTTGCACCGAAACAAAGGGATCTTAAAAGTAGGTCCTTAGTCAAGTTCTCATATCTCCTCTATGTACCCGTAATATGTTTCCAAACAGTGCCCATTCTCGTCTGTTGCATCAAAGCGGACACCACTATTTTGGTTGGTGCTCTTTTTATCTTGGGCAACCATGTAAAATGTATTCTCATTTATCTCATACCCTTGGAAAGTACATATAGTCGAAGATGGTGGCCTGGCCAAACAGTACAGCTGATCTCCAACGGTGTCGTCATTCATGAGATGTGTCTGCAACCAACTGCCGAAAGTCTTCTCGTGTTCCCCTTTAATCCAAGAGTCAGCCTTCCCCGGGTTTTCGGAGCGTAGAATATTCTTGTGTCTCATGATATATGGAGCCACCACGGTGGAATTGTGTAGAACTGTGTAGTGTGCTTGGGAGAAAGAATGCCCGTCCATACATACTTTTGCTTTCCTTCCTAGTGTGCCTTTTCTTGTCAGCCTACCCTCATACCGAGATTCAGGAACACCAATCGGCTTAAGGTCAGGAAGAAAGTCCACACAAAACTCAATGACCTCCTCTGTTCCATAGCCCTTGGAGATGCTTCCTTATGGCCTAGCACGGTTACGAACATATTTCTTTAAGACTCCCATGAACCTCTCGAAGGGGAACATATTGTGTAGAAACACAGGACCGAGAATTCTAATCTCTTCGACTAGGTAAACTAGGAGGTGTGTCATTATATTGAAGAAGGATGGCGGGAACGACAACTCAAAGCTGACTAGACATTGGACCACATCAATCTGTAACCCTAATAGACTTTCTCGATCGATTACCTTCTGAGAAATTGCATTGAGGAATGCACATACCTTCACAATTGCCAGGCGAACATTTTCCGGTAGAATTCCCCTCAATGCAACCGAAAGCAATTGCGTCATAAGCACGTGGCAGTCATGAGACTTTAGGTTTTGGAATTTTTTGTCTTCCATATTTACGATTCCCTTTATATTCGACGAGAAGCCAGTCGGGACCTTGATACTGAAAAGGACTTCAAAGAAGATTTCCTTCTCTTCCTTAGTAAGAGCGTAGCTGGCACGCCCTTGAAACTGCCCTCGATGCATGCCATCTCTTCCTTTATGACGTTCCTGGTCCTCCCGTGCTTCCGGTGTATCTTTTGACTTCCCATACAAGCTCAGGAAGCCTAGAATATTCACGCAGAGATTCTTCGTCAGGTGCATCACGTCGATTGCCGAGCGTACCTCATGGACTTCCCAGTAGGGTAGCTCCCAAAATATAGATTTCTTCTTCCACATGGGTACGCGCTTATCAGGGCCGTTAGGAACAGGTTGGCTGCCAGGACCCTTTCCAAAGATTACTTTTAAATCTTTGACCATATCGAATACTTCAGCACCAGTACGGATGACAGGCTTCCCCCGGGGTTCTGCCTTTCCATTGAAATGCTTGCCTTTTTTCTTTAAGGGATACTTGGGCGGAAGAAAACAACGATTGTACGGGTACACATTCTTCCTACATTTGTCCAGATATATACTTTCTGTTTGATCCAAACGGTGTGTGCATGCATTGTATCCCTTGTTTGACTGTCCTGAAATGTTACTAAGAGCAGGCCAATCATTGATGGTTACGAAAAGCAACGCTCGAAGGTCAAATTCCTCTTGTTTGTGCTCGTCCCACACACGTACACCTGGTTCGGCCCACAGCTGTAAAAGTTCATCAACTAATGGCCTTAGGTACACATCAATATCGTTGCCGGGTTGCTTTGGACCTTGGATAAGCACTGGCATCATAATGAACTTCTGCTTCATGCACAACCAAGGAGGAAGGTTGTAGATACATAGAGTAACGGGCCAGGTGTTTTGACTGCAACTCTGCTCCCCAAAAGGATTCATGCCATCTGTACTCAGACCAAACCATAAGTTCCTTGCGTCAGCTGCAAATCTCAGGAACTCTCTCTCGATTTTTCTCCACTGCCGACCATCAGCGGTGTGCCTCAACTTATCGTCTTTCATACGATCTTCCATGTGCCATCGCAACAACTTCGCATGATCTTTATTTCTGCACAGACGTTTCAACCGTGGTATTATAGGAGCATACCACATCACCTTGGCAGGAACCCTCTTCCTGGGTGGCTCGCCCTCAATATCACCAGGGTCATCTTTTCTGATCTTCTACCGCAATGCAGTGCATACCGGGCATTTATCCATATTCTCGTACTTCTCACCGCGGTAGAGGATGCAGTCATTAGGGCATGCATGTATCTTATGCACGTCTAATCCTAGAGGGCAGACAAGCTTCTTTGCTTCGTACGTGCTGGCGGGCAATTCGTTCTTTCTTGGAAGCATCTTCTTCATCAGTACCAGCAACTTTTCGAATGACGAGTCAGTCGCGCCGGTCTCTGCCTTCCACTTCAGCAATTCCAGTGTGCTACCCAGCTTCTTCTGGCCATCTTCACAAGTTGGGTACAACAATTTGTTGTGGTCCTGTAACATCTGCTCAAACTGCAACCTCTCCTTTTCTGTGTCGCAACCTCGCCGTGCATCAGAAATGACCCGGCCAAGATCATCAGCGGGCTCATCTGGTTCCCGTTCTTCATCCTGATCTTCTTCTTCATTGTCTTCCATTGCGGTATCAGCATACTCAGGGAACATAGGTCGGTAGTTGTCATCATCGTTCTCTTCTTCTTCATCGTCGTCTTCCATCATAACCCCTCTTTCTCCGTGCTTGGTCCAAACATTATAGCCCGACATAAAACTGGACCGAAGCAGGTGGCTCTGAATGACTCTTGAGGAAGTGTAATCCTTCTCATTCCGACATTCAACACATGGAAAAAACATATAACCACCACCATGCTTGTTCGCATCGGCTACATCTCGAAAACAATGCACGCCTTCTCTATAAGTGGTTGTGCATCGATCACCGTACATCCATGGATGGCTCATCTGTTTTATACGACAGTATATCAAATACAATCACGATCCTAAAAATTAGTATCGCACGGTCTAAACGAGGAAATATAGTTGCTAACCTTTTAGAATAAGTAGAAATAAAGAGGAAGAGGTTTAAGCATGGCTCAGGCATCTCATATCGTAGTTGTGTTCGGTGAACTGAAGCGGCATCGCTCTAACACACATTTCAACAAACACCTCTAGTGCATAAAAAAAAAGTGGAGAGCTAGCACACACCCACAATCCTTCATCCAAGAAAAATGCAAGGAAGAGGGGAGAGGGAGGCTATGCTATATATAGGCAGAGGACTTTAGTCCCGGTTTGTGTCCCGGTTTGAGACACAAACCGGGACTAAAGGTGGCGCACATGCGGGCTGCACCTCGGGTAGCCCTTTAGTCCCGGTTTGGAACACAAACCGGGACTAAAGGCTCCTTACGGGCCAGGACTAAAGCCTCGAGGGAGACATTGCGATTTGGGGCGACGTGGTCGGACCTTTAGTCCCGGCCCAGAGGCCCGTTTTCCACTAGTGGCAGTGTTTGTTCTCCCTGCGGTCCTTGCCATGGTGCTCTTCTGTTGGAATTATGCCCTAGAGGCAATAATAAATATAGTTATTATTACAATTCCTGTATCAAGATAATCGTTTATTATCCATGCTATAATTGTATTGAATGAAGACTCATTTACATGTGTGGATACATAGACAAAACACTGTCCCTAGCAAGCCTCTAGTTGGCTAGCCAGTTGATCAAAGATAGTCAGTGTCTTCTGATTATGAACAAGGTGTTGTTCTTGATAACTGGATCACGTCATTAGGAGAATCACGTGATGGACTAGACCCAAACTAATAGACGTAGCATGTTGATCGTGTCATTTTGTTGCTACTGTTTTCTGCGTGTCAAGTATTTGTTCCTATGACCATGAGATCATATAGCTCACTGACACCGGAGGAATACTTTGTGTGTATCAAACGTCGCAACGTAACTGGGTGACTATAAAGATACTCTACAGGTATCTCCGAAGGTGTTCGTTGAGTTAGTATGGATCGAGACTCGGATTTGTCACTCCGTGTGACGGAGAGGTATCTCGGGGCCCACTCGGTAATACAACATCACACACAAGCCTTGCAAGCAATGTGACTTAGTGTAAGTTGCGGGATCTTGTATTACGGAACGAGTAAAGAGACTTGCCGGTAAACGATATTGAAATAGGTATGCGGATACTGACGATCGAATCTCGGGCAAGTAACATACCGAAGGACAAAGGGAATGACATACGGGATTATATGAATTCTTGGCACTAAGGTTCAAACGATAAGATCTTCGTAGAATATGTAGGATCCAATATGGGCATCCAGGTCCCGCTATTGGATATTGACCGAGGAGTCTCTCGGGTCATGTCTACATAGTTCTCGAACCCACAGGGTCTGCACACTTAAGGTTCGACGTTGTTTTATGCGTATTTGAGTTATATGGTCGGTTACCGAATGTTGCTCGGAGTCCCGGATGAGATCACGGACGTCACGAGGGTTTCCGGAATGGTCCGGAAACGAAGATTGATATATAGGATGACCTCATTTGATTACCGGAAGGTTTTCAGAGTTACCGGGAATGTGCCGGGAATGACGAATGGGTTCCGGGAGTTCACCGGGGGGGCAACCCACCCCAGGGAAGCCCATAGGCCTTGGGGGTGGCACACCAGCCCTTAGTGGACTGGGGGGACAGCCCAAGAAAGCCCTATGCACCATAGGAAGAAAATCAAAGAGAAAAGACAAAAAAAGGAGGAGGTGGGAAAGGGAAGAAGGACTCCACCTTCCAAACCAAGTTGGATTCGGTTTGGAAGGGGAGACCTTCCCCCCTTGGCTCGGCCGAAACCCTTAAGGGTCCTTGGACCCCAAGGCAAGGCTCCCCCTCTTCCCCCTATATATACGGAGGTTTTAGGGCTGATTTGAGACGAGTTTTCCACGGCAGCCCGATCACATACCTCCACGGTTTTTCCTCTAGATCGCGTTTCTGCGGAGCTCGGGCGGAGCCCTGCTGAGACAAGATCATCACCAACCTCCGGAGCGTCGTCACGCTGCCGGAGAACTCTTCTACCTCTCCATCTCTCTTGCTGGATCAAGAAGGCCGAGATCATCGTCGAGCTGTACGTGTGCTAAACGCGGAGGTGCCGTCCGTTCGGCACTAGATCGTGGGACTGATCGCGGGATAGTTCGCAGGGCGGATCGAGGGACGTGAGGATGTTCCACTACATCAACCGCGTTCACTAACGCTTCTGCTGTACGGTCTACAAGGGTACGTAGATCACACATCCCCTCTCGTAGATGGACATCACCATGATAGGTCTTCGTGCACGTAGGAAAATTTTTGTTTCCCATGCGACGTTCCCCAACAGTGGCATCATGAGCTAGGTTCATGCGTAGATGTCTTCTCGAGTAGAACACAAAAGTTTTTGTGGGCGGTGATGTGCATTTTGCTGCCGTCCTTAGTCTTTTCTTGATTCCGCGGTATTGTTGGATCGAAGCGGCTCGGACCGACATTACTCGTACGCTTACGAGAGACTGGTTTCATTGCTACGAGTAACTCCGTTGCTCAAAGATGACTGGCGGGTGTCAGTTTCTCCAACTTTAGTTGAATCGGATTTGACCGAGGAGGTCCTTGGATGAGGTTAAATAGCAACTCATATATCTCCGTTGTGGTGTTTGCGTAACTAAGATGCGATCCTACTAGATACCCATGGTCACCACGTAAAACATGCAACAACAAAATTAGAGGACGTCTAACTTGTTTTTGCAGGGTATGCTTGTGATGTGATATGGCCAACGATGTGATGTGATATATTGGATGTATGAGATGATCATGTTGTAATAGATAATATCGACTTGCACGTCGATGGTACGGCAACCGGCAGGAGCCATAGGGTTGTCTTTATACTAATGTTTGTGCTTGCAGATGCGTTTACTATTTTGCTAGGATGTAGCTTTAGTAGTAATAGCATGAGTAGCACGACAACCCCGATGGTGACACGTTGATGGAGATCATGGTGTGGCGCCGGTGACAAGAAGATCGTGCCGGTGACAAGAAGATCGTGCCGGTGCTTTGGTGATGGAGATCAAGGAGCACGTGATGATGGCCATATCATGTCACTTATGAATTGCATGTGATGTTAATCCTTTTATGCACCTTATTTTGCTTAGAACGACGGTAGCATTATGAGGTGATCTCTCACTAAAATTTCAAGACGAAATTGTGTTCTCCCCGACTGTGCACCGTTGCTACAGTTCGTCGTTTCGAGACACCACGTGATGATCGAGTGTGATAGACTCAACGTTCACATACAACGGGTGCAAAACAGTTGCGCACACGGAACACTCGGGTTAATCTTGACGAGCCTAGCATGTGCAGACATGGCCTCGGAACACATGAGACCGAAAGGTCGATCATGAATCATATAGATGATGTGATTAGCATAGGGATGCTTGTTGGAGCATATATCTCCATATGTGGTTTTGGTACTTGATGACAATTCCTATGGACTAATGGTTGCCTTAAGTTACATTTATAGGATTTGTCCATAGGCACTTCTTGAAGTCCATCTGTTCGGTTCAAGGAGTTTATATGATGACCAAGATGGTATTCAAGGTATTATCCAAAGAATGGTCATAGAGACACATGGTTGATCAAGATCTCAGACAAAGAGTAAATCAAGATGATCAACACACAAAGCGTACAAGATGTACCGAGAGGGATCAAGTGATCCCATGGTATGGTAAGCACTGTCCATTACGTGTTTGTGTACTAACCCATGGTCTTCGTGAGAGTTCTATGTGGGGGTTAGGTGTGTTTACATGGGCTTGCGTCAAAGGGAAGATCTCATACAACCCATGGAGTATGACGTCAAGTCGTGATCGTCATCAATGGTTGATCAAGATCTCAGACAAAGAGTAAATCAAGATGATCAACACACAAAGCGTACAAGATGTACCGAGAGGGATCATGTGATCCCATGGTATGGTAAGCATTGTCCATTACGTGTTTGTGTACTAACCCATGGTCTTCGTGAGAGTTCTTTGTGGGGGTTAGGTGTGTTTACATGGGCTTGCGTCAAAGGGAAGATCTCATACAACCCATGGAGTATGACGTCAAGTTGTGATCGTCATCAATGGTTGATCAAGATCTCAGACAAATAGTAAATCAAGATGATCAACACACAAAGCGTACAAGATGTACCGAGAGGATCAAGTGATCCCATGGTATGGTAAGCATTGTCCATTACGTGTTTGTGTACTAACCCATGATCTTCATGAGAGTTCTATGTGGGGGTTAGGTGTGTTTCCATGGGCTTGCGTCAAAGGGAAGATCTCATACAACCCATGGAGTATGACGTCAAGTTGTGATCGTCATCAAGATTGCGATGTGCAAGTTCAAGTGGATCAGCATGAAGATAGCATGCTTGAAGCTTGCCGTCCATTTGGTGGCAATGGACTTGTGAAGATATGCTGAAGAGTGGCTCACCCATAGTGAGTATGGGGGAGCAATCAACTAGTCTTCATCAAGCCAACACAATCAAGAAAGGTGGTCCATCTTGAGGAAGCCAAGATCATCATCATCTAGCTCAAGAGGACGAGGTGCAAGGTATAGGTTTGCCCTTGATAGGTTTTCTGGTTAGGATAGATTGATGTACTATCAAGGGGGGCTCTCAAGTGAGTAGCTTGATCGTATCGTTCGTTGAGATCTCAAACCATTTGCATCCTTGCATCATACTTCTTGGTTCTTATTTGGTGTATGTCTTTGTGAGTTTTAGAGCTTATGGTCATCTTCATGACAAGCTCGAGTTCATCGAAAACGGAGTCCATATGCAACTACTATGATGTTTTCGATGTTGGAGTTTTTGCCGGTTCTTCATTCTTAGAGGACTCACATCTTTATATCATTGGCATATTCATAACTGCATGGTCTTAAGATTTCGCTGTTTGGATAGCTCTTGTCGTCCTGAATCCAACAAGCTTGGGTTTGCTCGATTCGGAGCTCGTATGCGGAAGTTATGGCTGTTTCAGTGGCGAGCGGTAGTACCGCTGGACCTAGCGATAGTACCGCTGGAGTTGGCGGTAGTACCGCTGGCCCTAGCGGTAGTACCACTGGCTGGCGGTAGTACCGCCCCTGGTCAGCGGTAGTACCGCTCCAGGAGCTTAGTACCGCCTGCCTAGCGGTTGTTCGTGGACGGACCTTTTTGCGAAGACTTTCTTGGCGGTGGTAGTGCCGTTGCACTTCCAGGGGCCCAGCGGTAGTACCGCTGGGGCCAGCGGTAGTACCGCTGGAGGGCCAGCGGTAGTATCGCTGGAGTGCCAGCGGTAGTACCGCTGCAGCCAGGGGTAGTACCGCTAGCTGGCGGTAGTACCGCTGGAGTGCCAGCGGTAGTACCGCTGGAGCTCGGGCAGAAAGTGGGGGTAACGGTCTGATTCCTTCCCCCACTATATAAAGGGGGTCTTCTTCCCCTTGGTCTTATCTATCCGTTGAGCTCTTGTTCTATCTCCATTGTTGACATTCTTAGAGCTTGATTACTCTCTATCCCTCCAATGATTCTTGCTTGTTCTTGAGGGAAAAGAGAGAGGAGATCTAGATCCACATCTCCACCAATCACTTTCTCCTCTATGTGAGGGGAACCCCTTGGATCTTGATCTTGGAGTTCTTTGTGAGCTCCTTGTTCTTCCTCTCATATTTCTCCATAGCTTTTGTTGTTGTGGAGGTATTTGAGTGTGAGGGACTTGACCACTTCGTGTGTTCTTGCCATTGCATTAGTTGCATCGGTTTGAGTTCTCCACGGTGATAGGTGGAAGTGAGAAGTTGAGAAGCTTACTACCTTTGGTACTTAGTACCCTTGATATTGTTCTTCCTGGATGCTTTGGCGTCCTAGAAGCTTGGTGGTGTCTCGGAGCTCAATCATTGTGGCGTGAAGCTCCGGGAAGCGTCGGGGTCTCCAATTAGGTTGTGAAGATTTCCCCGAGCAATTTGTACGGGTACCGGTAACCGCCCCCAAGGGTTGCCACGTGTACGGGTTCGGTGACCGCCCCCAAGGGTTTCCATTTGTACGGGTTCGGTGACCGCCCTCAAGGGTCCCTTAGTGGAATCACGACATCTTGCATTGTGCGAGGGCGTGAGGAGATTACGGTGGCCTTAGTGGCATCTTGGGGAGCATTGTGCCTCCACACCGCTCTAACGGAGATTAGCATCCGCAAGGGTGTGAACTTCGGGATACATCATCGTCTCCCCGTGCCTCGGTTATCTCTTACCCGAACCCTTTACTTATGCACTTTACTTTGTGATAGACATATTGTTTATTGTAATATATCTTGCTATCACTTAGTTGTTTATCTTGCTTAGCATAAGTTGTTGGTGCACATAGGTGAGCCTAGTTGTTTGTAGGTTTTGTGCTTGACATATTAAACGTTAGTTTTATTCCGCATTTGTTCAAGCCTAAACCTTAACTATTTTAAAGCGCCTATTCACCCCCCCTTCTAGGCGACATCCACGTCCTTTTCAATGCTTACCACTGAAACTATACTCAACTCACGTGATGATCGGACTTGAGCTAGTGTAAGTGGATCATGAACCACTCAAATGACTAGAGAGATGTACTTTTTGAGTGGGAGTTTAGCAAATAATTTGATTAAGTTAAACTCTAATTGTCTTGAACATAGTCTAAGTCCACTTTGAATATATTTGTGTTGTAGATCATGGCTCACGCGACAGTCACCCTGAATTTTAATACGTTCCTAGAGAAAGCTAAGTTGAAAGATGATGGAAGCAACTTTTTAGACTGGGCTCGTAATCTTAAGCTAATCTTACAAGCTGGGAAGAAGGATTATGTCCTTAATGCTGCGCTAGGAGATGAACCACCCGCTACGGCTGATCAGGATGTTTAGAACGCTTGGCTAGCACGTAAGAAGGACTACTCAGTAGTTCAATGTGCAGTCTTGTATGGCTTAGAACTGGGACTTCAATGTCGCTTTGAGCGTCATGGAGCATTTGAGATGTTCCAAGAGTTGAAGTTTATCTTTCAGAAGAACGCCCGGATCGAGAGGTATGAGACCTCCGATAAATTCTATGCTTGCAAGATGGAGGAAAACTCGTCTGTCAGTGAACATGTGCTCAAAATGTCTGGGTACTCAAATCGTCTAGCTGAGCTGGGGATTGAACTCCCGCAAGAGGCTATCACTGACAGAATCCTTCAATCACTGCCGCCAAGCTATAAAGGCTTTGTGTTGAACTACAACATGCAAGGGATGAACAAGTCACCCTGCGAGTTGTTTGCGATGCTGAAAGTCGCAGAGTCTGAACTCTGTAAAGAACATCAAGTGTTGATGGTGAATAAGACCACTAGTTTCAAGAGAAACGGCAAAGGCAAGAAGGGTGAATCAAAGAAGAGCGGCAAGCCTGTTGCCAATCCAATGAAGAAACCCAAAGCTGGACCTAAGCCTGAAACAGAGTGTTACTATTGCAAGGGTATGGGTCACTGGAAGCGCAATTGCCCCAAGTATCTGGCTGATAAGAAGGCGGCCAAAGAAAAATCAGGTATATTCGATATACATGTTATTGATGTGTACTTAACCGGCTCTCGTAGTAGTGCCTGGGTATTCGATACCGGTTCTGTTGCTCATATTTACAACTCGAAACAGGAACTGCGGAATAGACGAAGGCTGGCAAAAGATGAAGTGACGATGCGCGTAGGAAATGGTTCCAAGGTTGATGCAATCGCCGTCGGCACAGTTTCACTTCAGTTACCATCAGGATTAGTTATGAACTTGAATCATTGTTATTTAGTGCCTGCGTTAAGCATGAACATTATATCTGGATCTTGTTTATTGCGAGACGGTTACTCTTTTAAGTCAGAGAATAATGGTTGTTCTATTTCTATGAGTAACATCTTTTATGGTCACGAACCCAATGTGAGAGGATTGTTCATATTGAATCTTGATAGCGATACACACATACATAACATTGAGACCAAAAGAGTTAGAGTTAACAATGATAGCGCCAAATTTTTGTGGCAGTGCCGCTTAGGTCATATTGGTGTAAAGCGCATGAAGAAACTCCATGCCGATGGACTTTTGGAGTCACTTGACTTTGATTCACTTGACACGTGCGAACCATGCCTCATGGGCAAGATGACTAAAACTCCGTTCTCCGGAACAATGGAGTGTGCAAGTGACTTGTTGGAAATCATACATACCGATGTGTGTGGTCCGATGAGCGTAGAGGCACGCGGCGGATATCGTTATTTTCTCACCTTCACTGACGATTTGAGTAGATATGGTTATGTCTACTTAATGAAGCACAAGGCTGAAACATTTGAAAAGTTCAAGCAATTTTAGAGTGAAGTTGAAAATCATCGTAACAAGAAGATCAAGTTCCTACGGTCTGATCGTGGGGGTGAATATCTGAGTTTCGAGTTTGGTGCTCACTTAAGACAATGTGGAATTGTTTCACAGTTGACACCGCCTGGAACACCACAGCGTAATGGTGTGTCCGAACGTCGTAATCGTACTTTATTAGAGATGGTGCGATCTATGATGCCTCTTACCGATTTTCCGTTATCGTTTTGGGGTTATGCATTAGAAAGAGCTGCATTCACTTTAAATAGGGCACCATCAAAATCCGTTGAGACGACACCATACGAACTGTGGTATGGCAAAAGGCCAAAGTTATCGTTTCTTAAAGTTTGGGGATGTGATGCTTATGTCAAAAAGCTTCAGCCTGAAAAGCTGGAACCCAAAGCGGAAAAGTGCATCTTCATAGGTTACCCAAAAGAGACAGTTGGATACACCTTCTATCTCAAATCCGAGGGCAAAGTGTTTGTTGCTAAAAACGGAGCTTTTCTCGAGAAGGAGTTTCTCTCGAGAGAATTGAGTGGGAGGAAGATAGAACTTGACGAGGTTGTCGAACCTCTCATCCCTCTGGATGGTGGCGCAGGGCAAGGGGAAACCTCTATCGTTGCGACGCCGGTTGAGGAGGAAGTTAATGATGATGATCATGAAACTCCGGTTCAAGTTTCTGTCGAACCACGCAGGTCGACGAGACCACGTGCTGCTCCAGAGTGGTACGGTAATCCCGTCTTGTCAATCATGTTGTTAGACAACAATGAACCTGAAAATTATGAAGAAGCAATGGTGGGCCCCAGATTCCAACAAATGGCTAGAAGCCATGAAGTCCGAGATAGGATCCATGTATGAGAACAAAGTGTGGACTTTGAAAGTACTACCTGAGGGCCGCAAGGCTATTCAGAACAAATGGATTTTTAAGAGGAAGACGGACGCTGACGGCAATGTGACCGTTTATAAAGCTCGACTTGTGGCAAAGGGTTTTTCACAAGTTCAAGGAGTTGACTACGATGAGACATTCTCACCCGTATCGATGCTTAAGTCCGTCAGAATCATGTTAGCAATAGCTGCATTTTTCGATTATGAAATCTGGCAGATGGATGTCAAAACGGTGTTCCTTAACGGTTTCCTTAAGGAAGAGTTGTATATGATGCAACCCGAAGGTTTTGTCGATCCTAAGAATGCTAACAAGGTGTGCAAGCTCCAGCGATCCATTTATGGACTGGTGCAAGCATCTCGGAGTTGGAACAAACGCTTTGATGAGGTGATCAAAGCATTTGGGTTTATACAAGTGGTTGGAGAATCTTGTATTTACAAGAAAGTGAGTGGGAGCTCTGTGGCGTTTCTAATATTATATGTGGATGACATATTGCTGATTGGAAACAACGTAGAGTTTTTGGAGAGCATAAAGGATTACTTGAATAAAAGTTTCTCTATGAAGGACCTAGGAGAAGCTGCTTACATTCTAGGCATTAAGATCTACAGGGATAGATCAAAACGCCTGATAGGACTTTCACAAAGCACATACCTTGATAAATTTTTGAAGAGGTTCAAAATGGAACAGTCCAAGAAAGGGTTCTTGCCAGTTTTACAAGGTACGAGATTGAGTAAGACTCAGTGCCCAGCAACTGATGAGGATAGAGAGCATATGCGCACCGTCCCCTATGCTTCAGCCATAGGTTCTATCATGTATGCAATGCTGTGCACTAGACCGGACGTTAGCCTAGCCATAAGTATGGCAGGTAGGTTCCAGAGTAATCCAGGAGTGGATCACTCGACGGCGGTCAAGAATATCCTGAAGTACCTGAAAAGGACTAAGGAGATGTTTCTCGTGTATGGAGGTGACGAAGAGGTCGCCGTAAAAGGTTACGTCGATGCAAGCTTTGACACAGATCCGGACGACTCTAAGTCACAAACCGGATACGTATTTATTCTTAATGGGGGTGCGGTAAGCTGGTGCAGTTCCAAGCAAAGCGTCGTAGCAGATTCTACATGTGAAGCGGAGTACATGGCTGCCTCGGAGGCGGCTAAGGAGGGTGTCTGGATGAAGCAATTCATGACGGATCTTGGAGTGCTGCCAAGCGCACTGAATCCAATAACCTTGTTCTGTGACAACACGGGTGCCATTGCCTTAGCAAAGGAACCACGGTTTCACAAGAAGTCCAGACACATCAAACGACGCTTCAACCTCATCCGCGACTACATCGAAGGAGAGGACGTAAATATATGCAAAGTGCACACGGATCTGAATGTAGCAGACCCGCTGACTAAACCACTTCCACGGGCAAAGCATGATCAACACCAGAACTGTATGGGTGTTAGATTTATTACAATGTAATTCACATGATGATGTGAGGGCTAGATTATTGACTCTAGTGCAAGTGGGAGACTGTTGGAATTATGCCCTAGAGGCAATAATAAATATAGTTATTATTATAATTCCTGTATCAAGATAATCGTTCATTATCCATGCTATAATTGTATTGAATGAAGACTCATTTACATGTGTGGATACATAGACAAAACACTGTCCCTAGCAAGCCTCTAGTTGGCTAGCCAGTTGATCAAAGATAGTCAGTGTCTTCTGATTATGAACAAGGTGTTGTTGCTTGATAACTGGATCACGTCATTAGGAGAATCACGTGATGGACTAGACCCAAACTAATAGACGTAGCATGTTGATCGTGTCATTTTGTTGCTACTGTTTTCTGCGTGTCAAGTATTTGTTCCTATGACCATGAGATCATATAACTCACTAACACCGGAGGAATACTTTGTGTGTATCTAACATCGCAACGTAACTGGGTGACTATAAAGATGCTCTACAGGTATCTCCGAAGGTGTTCGTTGAGTTAGTATGGATCGAGACTCGGATTTGTCACTCCATGTGACGGAGAGGTATCTCGGGGCCCACTCGGTAATACAACATCACACACAAGCCTTGCAAGCAATGTGACTTAGTGTAAGTTGCGGGATCTTGTATTGCGGAACGAGTAAAGAGACTTGCTGGTAAACGAGATTGAAATAGGTATGCGGATACTGACGATCGAATCTCGGGCAAGTAACATACCGAAGGACAAAGGGAATGACATACGAGATTATATGAATTCTTGGCACTGAGGTTCAAACGATAAGATCTTCGTAGAATATGTAGGATCCAATATGGGCATCCAGGTCCCGCTATTGGATATTGACCGAGGAGTCTCTCGGGTCATGTCTACATAGTTCTCGAACCCACAGGGTCTGCACACTTAAGGTTCGACGTTGTTTTATGCGTATTTGAGTTATATGGTTGGTTACCGAATGTTGTTTGGAGTCCCGGATGAGATCACGGACGTCACGAGGGTTTCCGGAATGGTCCGGAAATGAAGATTGATATATAGGATGACCTCATTTGATTACCGGAAGGTTTTCGGAGTTACCGGGAATGTGCCGGGAATGACGAATGGGTTCCGGGAGTTCACCGGGGGGGGGGGGCAACCCACCCCGGGGAAGCCCATAGGCCTTGGGGGTGGCACACCAGCCCTTAGTGGGCTGGTGGGACAGCCCAAGAAGGCCCTATGCGCCATCGGAAGAAAATCAAAGAGAAAAGAAAAAAAAAGGAGGAGGTGGGAAAGGGAAGAAGGACTCCACCTTCCAAACCAAGTTGGATTCGGTTTGGAAGGGGAGACCTTCCCCCCTTGGCTCGGCCGAAACCCTTAGGGGTCCTTGGACCCCAAGGCAAGGCTCCCCCCTTCCCCCTATATATACGGAGGTTTTAGGGCTGATTTGAGACGACTTTTCCACGGCAGCCCGATCACATACCTCCACGGTTTTTCCTCTAGATCGCGTTTCTGCGGAGCTCGGGCGGAGCCCTGCTGAGACAAGATCATCACCAACCTCCGGAGCGCCATCACGCTGCCGGAGAACTCTTCTACCTCTCCGTCTCTCTTGCTGGATCAAGAAGGCCGAGATCATCGTCGAGCTGTACGTGTGCTGAACGCGGAGGTGCCGTCCGTTCGGCACTAGATCGTGGGACTGATCGCGGGACAGTTCGCGGGGCGGATCGAGGGACGTGAGGACGTTCCACTACATCAACCGCGTTCACTAACGCTTCTGCTGTACGGTCTACAAGGGTACGTAGATCACACATCCCTTCTCGTAGATGGACATGACCATGATAGGTCTTCGTGCGCGTAGGAAATTTTTTGTTTCCCATGCGACGTTTCCCAACATCTTCGTCTTCCCCTATCTGCGAAAGGCAGTGGATAAAACAAATTGGAGAGTCTGTTACGCTCTCACTTGGTGGCTCCGCAGCCGCATCTACGTCGGCCGTGGGCTTAGGGGGAGCACCCTTGGCAATGTGACATACTCAGCCTTCTGGATACTTGTGCTCGCTGTCAAGTTCTCCTTCAGCTATTTCCTGCAGATCAGGCCACTCGTGGCACCCACCAAAGAGATATACGGCCTGAGCACGGCCGCGTATGCTTCTTGGCACGACTTGTTTCGCCGCCACAACAATCCCTTTGCCGTGCTCTTGCTCTGGTTCCCGGTGGTTTTGATCTACCTCATGGATATACAGATCTGGTATGTCATCTTCTCTTCTCTGGCTGGCGCGTGGCTGGGGCTTTTCTTGCACCTTGGGGAGATCCGGGACATGCAACAGCTGCGGCTTCGGTTCCATTTCTTTGCAAGTGTCATGTCATTTAACATCATGCCGGAGGAGGAGCGTGGGAACGAAAATGGTGGCGCTGCCAGCAACTTCCTCATCAAGCTTGGGGGTTTCTTGCGTCGGTTGCTAACCTTTTAGAATAAGTAGAAATAAAGAGGAAGAGGTTTAAGCGTGGCTCAGGCATCTCATATCGTAGTTGTGTTCGGTGAACTGAAGCGCCATCGCTCTAACACACATTTGAACAAACACCTCTAGTGCATCCAAGAAAAATGGAGAGCTAGCACACACCCACACTCTTCCATCCAAGAAAAATGCAAGGAAGAGGGGAGAGGGGGCTGTGGCCAATATATATAGGCAGAGGACTTTAGTCCCGGTCTGAGACACAAACCGAGACTAAAGGTGGCGCAGATGCGGGCTGCACACCGCGTAGCCCTTTAGTCCCGGTTTGAGACACAAATCGGGACTAAAGGCTCCTTACGGACCGAGACCAAAACCTCGTGGACGGCATTGGGATTTTGGGGCGACGTGGCCGGGCCTTTAGTCCCGATCCAGATGAAGGCCGGGACTAAAGGGTCGAGGCCAAAGGCCCATTTTCCACCAGTGCGAGTAGGCCGGGAACTTGAGTTGTCGTCCCGATGGGCGCCGCGACGCGTCCGCGCAGCAGGCTGTTGAACCAATGATTTGCTGCTGCTGTTATTTAATGTTATTATCATACAGTTACAGTACAAGAACATCAGAGTATATTGTACATAATACATTGGCTAGCTGCAGGGTCAGTGATGCGAGTGAACATTTCCCCCGTTGTTGTATCAGTGTTATCCGTGAGGCGGAGGTGGCACGATCCTCCGGTGTACGGCGCGATCGAAGGCGACCGTGGGTTTGATCCACCGATCGTTTGCTTCGCTAATCATGTGATGATGGAAACGTGCACAGTATCATCATATACGAGCTTTCCTGTTTCGTCGACCCATAGGAACGGTTAAATCTGTTGGCAGGGTCGGCAGTGGCAACCGGAGATGTGGACTCGACAAATGACAAGCACAAATACCATCGCTAATCATAATGCACTGGCTAAGACAGGTCTGGCTCTGACCCTACCGAAGCCCGTGGCCGGGAGGGTCTGCCGCATCGCGCTCCGCCGCCCCCCACCACGTACGGCTAGCGGCGGCACATGGGTGAGGGCTGGGGGCACGACGGCGACGGCGACGGCTTGCCTTGCTCGATCCGTCGACCATGTGCCGGGCGCCGGGGCACGGCGTTCAGCTGCGCTTGGGCAGAGGCAGGCGCCCCGTCGTATTCGTATCGAATCATGTGGTGTATCGCGGATCCCGGAGCCTCTCGCTCCCGCTCCCGCGGTGCTACCGGCGGCACGTTTGGACGCAACGGCTGATGGCAAAATTGATAAGATAGACCTATGGACGAAAATATTTCATAAACTAAACTGTATTTTAAAAAAAAATCCCGCAACTGACTTTTTCATATGACGCCCCGACAATGAGGCGCGACACTATATTGTATGGCTTCCGTGACGTCCATGCCTTAGACGATAAAAAAAAACACCATACAAAATGTCAGACGGATGAATTGTTTTCACGGACAGTAAATTTTATGACTTAGTTATGTCCTTGGATCAAAATTTCGCATTTTGCCACGGCTGGTGGCGTTCCAAGGACAGTTAACCAATATCACGGCGCAGTTGGGTCGGAGAGGAGAATGCATGCCAGCTGCCAGGCCAGGAGAATCGATCCATCAGAGCCAGAACTATAGCAGCAGTACAAAAAGATAGACGCGTCCGTACGTGGGCTGGATGATGACGGAAAGCTACACCTCCATCGTGGATATGCGTACGTACGTACACGTATCCATCGCGCAGCGCAAACAATGTGGGTGGGGGAGCCGACGAGGGATCGTATTCGTTTCAGACGAGGCCAGAGAATGCATGGAGCACAGCACAGTAAGCCGGATGGAAAGAGTGCCGCAGACAGCGCCGGGTCACATGCACGTACGAGAGCTGACCAAGGAGCACACGGTGTTTGCACTGCATGACGGGTTGCTTCCTCCTTCCATTTCTCAGCGCTGTGAGCGCGCGCGTATTGTGGTCTAGTTTAGCTCCATCGATCGACGTGTATGTTCTTGCTAGCTACGCTGGTCATCATCTGAGAAAATGAAAGTGCCACGGTCAGTATCAACTGCCTTGGATAACCGTGAGTCCATGACTATCAAGTACTCCAAATACTGCTCCCGATGATTGCCGCGTACCTCGCAAATCCATGTTCTTCGGATTTAGACTGCCCAAGTTTCTGGCTGCTCGATCTCCTGCTCTATCGATACGTATTTTTTTTTTTTTTTTTGCGAAAGCTATCGATACGTATGTTTGCTACCCAGCTCCTCCGAAAACGAAAATGAAAGTCATATGCAATATTTATTTATTATTATTATCATTATTTTCGTTGTGAAGGTCGTATTCAAATGTTGTACACTACTGTATGGCTGTGTTGCAGCGTCAGCCACATGCTCCCATAATGTCCCATATGACACCACGACAAGCATGCATGCATGTATGAATTACGTGGAGTCATCATTTGCACTTACTCGCGGGCCACCCACTACGCGATATACGATTGATTAGTTAAGTAAACAAATGATTCTAAAAAAAATAAACTAATGACGATGATCCCAAGTGCGTAGTTGCCTTGGGTGCTTGACACGTATAGAGCATCTACGGAAGCACGGGACAAATTAAGCTCCAGTTTTGGTGCTATGCAATCTTAGCTTATTGGTGGCTTGATTATCAGCCTAGATACATGCATCAAATCATGTATATCAGCCTTGAGCATCTACGGAAGCACCGGACAAATACATGCATCAATCAAATCAAACCTCAATCCGGCTCCTCTCTGAACCCTATAGCTCTCACTCCACTCCCCTCTTTCGCTCCGCCTCCTTCTCTCCCTCTCCGATTTTGATCGAATTCGACGACATTCGGCGTGATGTTAAGCTCTGGAAGCCACTCGGCCTCTGACCTCGACATCGAGGAGGACCTGGCCCTCCGCTTTGCGCTGGAGCGGTCCAAGATGGACACATGTGATATCTCCTTTTTATTGATCCGATATTGAAACGTAAAAGGGTATCCCGCACCTGTTTCTTCAGAGGTGACCCTTAGTATCGAACCTACGAGAGAAAGATTCTCTTCAAGCAATGGTTTCTAGCAAGCTTCTGCCAAAGTTTCAAATCCAGTATTCGACAGGATCAGCAAGCAACTAGTGATTCAAACACTTGTAATAAAAAGAGATACGAGTATGAGGTATTAATGCTTACAACCATGTAGTGCATTGGGATCAAATAGGATATTTGTGCTCCAAGTCACCCGTCCAGATGTACTTGTTTCATATTGGACTGGGGGTGTCTAAATAACATCTTGACCGGCACGAGTCCTGTATCAAGAATCAGTGGTCCAACCGAAGGCCATATCCATCTCACAAGGTTGCCCTGATAATTAACATAATCAAATCAGACAAAAACATTGGGTGTTTAATGATTACACCTCTTGAATCTCCAAGGATATAATCTATGTTACGCTATTAAACCAAGCTTTAGCAGTGGTAAAGATAATTTGATTTCTAAGGTACATGATCTTAGCAGGAGGAAAATAGTTGGTAATGAAAACATCTATACATTTATCCCATGTTCCATAGATGATCTTAGCAGTAAGCCGGATGGAAAGAGTGCTGCAGACAGCGCCGGGTCACATGCACGTACGAGAGCTGACCAAGGAGCACACGGCGGCTATGCCCACACACTGTTTGCGCTCCATGACGGGTTGTGACACTTTTCAAGAGTGAACACAATAACACAAACAAGGTGGCCCTCCTCCCCCAACCCTCCCCCGTGTGGCGGCGTCACCCCGCACCGGGGAGCCCCCGCCCTCCTCCTACAGCTGCCCCCACCTCCTCTCCCCTCCGCCGCCATCGCCCATGGCGTCACAGGGCAAAGCCCTTGTGGCGTGGCGGCGGCGGCGGTTTTCTCCTTGGATCTCGATCTGGTTGGGAGGCGGCGCTTCTTTTCGGCCAGATCGACGGCGGTGGCGCAGATCGGCGGGACATGGTTGTGGTGCGGCGGCGGCGGTGGAGGACGGCACCAACAGCGGCACATATGGTCTTGACTCAGTCGGGCTGAATCGTTGTGCTACCGATCTCAATTGCCGTCGGCGGTGCACTACTCCTGGACTTGATCTGCAACACGAGGATGTCTGAGGCACCGACCCTAGGCTTGGTGGTGGTGGCCTTCTTCTTCATCGGAGCTGGTCGGCCGACTGGCTGTGCATGGAGTGGGGACGGGCGGCTGTCGGTGAAATCCGTGATCCGACTTCGGTCGTGGTGGGTGACGACGGCGCCTACACGTCGTTACCTTCTTCAAGGCGTCATCATTTTAATTTGACCACATCATTACCCATATCATATTGATTTTGCATATCACATAATTCAACAAAAGTATTGAGATGCGCAGCCGGATCCTCATTAGGACTTCTGGAAAATTGTTCTTTCATCACAAGATTTAAAAATGCAGCATTAATATGATATAACTCCACACTAGTGATGATTGGTATAGGAGTACTAATAAAATCATTGTTATTAGTATTATAGAAGTCACACAACTTAGTTTGTCTTAAGACATGGTGACCAAGCAAGCAAAGTAACAAGTGAAGCAAGTAAACTAGCATGTATAGCAAGCAAACAAGTAAACTAGCAAAGGTTAATATTTCTTGTATTTTTGATTTTTATAGCATGCAAAACATAACAACAAATAAAAATTATAACAAGTGAATGATAATTTGTGAGTAGGTACTTGATAGGAAATTGGTGATACTCCGAGGTAACGACACGATAAATCCTTCGCGATACTTGTGATCTGCGTTGGGTTTTTCCCCGAAGAACTACCTCATGGTCATAAGACTGTTAAGTGTAGATTGATCTTTAAAAGAAAGACACACGATGATGATGAAAAGTCACCATTAAGAAAGCTCGACTTGTCGCAAATATGTTTTCCGACAAGTTCAAAGAGTTAACTATGATGAGACTTTCTCACTCGTAGCGATGATAAAAGTATGTTGAAATTATGTTAGCAGTTGCTGCATTATTGATGAATTTTTTCAGATAGGATGTCAAAACATTGTTTCCTCGACGGTTTCCTTGAGGAAAGGTTGTATGTGATACAACCACAAGGTCTTGTTGATCCTAAAAGATGCTAACAAGGATGCAAGCTCCGGCGATCCTTCTAAGGATTGGAGTAAGCATCTTGGTGTTGGAATATGCGCTTTGATGGGGTGATCAAAGCTTTTGGATTTATACAAAGTTTATGAGAAACTTGTATTTCCAAGGAAGTGAGTGAGAGCACTATAGAATTTCTAATAAGTATATGTGGTAGACATATTGTTGATCAGAAATAATGTACAATTTTTGAAAAGCATAAAGGGTTGTTTGAAAGGAGTTTTTCAAAGGAAAACCTGGATTGAGCTACTTGAACATTGAGCATCAAGATCTATAGAGATAGATCAAAACACTTAATAGAACTTTCAAATGAATACATACCGTGAAAGATTTTGAAGGAGTTCAAAATAGATCACTCAAAGAAAGAGTTCTTGGTTGTGTTATAAGGTGTGAGTATTGAGTAAGACTCAAAGCCCGACCACGGTAGAAGAAAGAGAAAGGACGAAGGTCGTCCCCTATGCATTAGTCGTAGGCTCTATAGTATGTCATGTTGTGTACCGCACCTCATGTGTGCCTTACCATGAGTCTATCAAGGGGTACTAGAGTGATCCAGGAATGGATCACTGGATAACGGTCAAAGTTATCCTTAGTAACTAGTGGACTAAGGAATTTTTTCTCGATTATGTAGGTGATAAAAGAGTTCGTCGTAAAGGGTTACGTCGATGCGCTTTGACACTAATCCGGATAACTGTGAGTAGTAAACCGGATTCATATAGTGGAGTAGTCGTTTCGAATAGTTCCAAATGGTGCATGGTAGAAGCATCTAATGGATGACAGAGAGAATTGTAAAGCACACACGGATCTGAAAGGTTCACACCCATTGACTGAAAACCTCTCTCACAAGCAAGACATGATCAAAGCCCAGAACTGTATGGGTGTTAGATTCATTACAATCACATAATGATGTGAACTAGATTACTGACTCTAGTGCAAGTGGGTGACTGTTGGAAATGTGCCCTAGAGGCAATACTAAATTGGTTATTATTATGTTTCCTTATTCATGATAATCGTTTATTATCCATGCTAGAATTGTATTTCTTGGAAACTCAAATACATGTGTGGATACATAGACAACACGCAGTCCATAGTGAGCCTCTAATTGACTAGCTCGTTGATCAAACATGGTCAATATTTCCTGGCCATAGAAAAGTGTTGTCATCTGATAATGGGATCACATCATTAGGAGAATGATGTGATGGACAAGACCCAAACTAAGAACGTAGCATATGATCGTGCCAGTTTATTGCTACTGTGTTGTGCATGTCAATGTATCTATTCCTCTGATCATAAGATCATGCAACTCCCGGACACCGGAGGAATACCTTGTGTGTATCAAACGTCACAACGTAACTGGGTGACTATAAATGTGCTCTAGATGTATCTCCAAAGGTATCTGTTGGGTTGGCATGGATCAAGACTGGGATTTGTTACTCCGTGTGACAGAGAGGTATCTCGGGGCTCACTTGCTAATACAACATCACAATAAGCCTTGCAAGCAATGTGACTAAGGAGTTAGTCAGGGGATCTTGTATTATGGAACGAGTAAAGAGACTTTTCGTTAACGAGATTGAACTAGGTATGGAGATACCGACGATCGAATCTCGGGCAAGTAACATACCGATGGACAAAGAGAACTGCATACGAGATTGATTGAATCCTTGACATCGTGGTTCAACCGATAAATATGTTCGTAGAATATGTAGGAACCAATATGGGCATCCAAGTCCCGCTATTGGTTATTGACCGTAGAGGTGTCTCGGTCGTGTCTGCATAGTTCTCGAACCCGCACGGTGTGCACACTTAAAGTTTGGTGACACTAGAGTATTATTGGGATATGTATGTTGGAATGGTCCGGAGGTAAATATTATATATGGGATGTCGTATTTTATCTACTAGAAAAGTTACGGGTTTTATCGCTATTGTATTGGGAAGCTTCTAGAAGGTTCTAGAGGGTTCCGGAGGAGTCTAGAAGGGTCCCTCCAGCTCCTAGGACGTGCATGGGATGTAAGGGGCGTCCAAGCCTTGTTGGGCTAGCCCCAACTCCCATGTGGTTGGGAGGGAAGAGTCCCTAAAGGGGAAGGCACCTCCTATGTGCCTTGGGGAGGGAGGAAAACCTTCCTAGGCCCACGCTCGCCCCCTCCTTGGAGGAGGGGCTAGGGATGTGACCCAACCCTCCTCCTAGCCTCCTATATATAGTGGGGGAGAGGGAGGGGCTGAACACATCAATTCCCATGCCCTGGTGGTAGCCCTACCTCTCCCATAACTCCGTTTTCTCCTGAGATCGTTTCCGACAGCGCTTGGTGAAGCCCTGCTAGCACTGCTCCACCATCATCTTCACCATGCCATCGTGTTGGTTGAGATCCCATCTACTTCTCCCTCCTCTCTTGCTCGATCAAGAAGGAGGAGACGTCATCGAGTCGTACGTGTGTTGAATGCGGAGGTGCCGTCCGTTCGGCGCTAGATCGGGAAGGATCGTGATGAGATTGCGGGACGGATCGTGATGAGATTGCGGGACGGATCGTGATGAGATCGCGGGACGGGCTGCGATTTGGATCACGAAGATGTTCCACTGCATCAAACACGTTATATATGCTTCAGCTTAGCGATCTACAAGGCTATGTAGATTCACTCTCCCCTCTCGTAGATGATCATCACCATGGATAGGTATTGCATATGCGTAGGAAATTTTTGGTTTCCCATGCAACGTTCCCCAACAATACATGTCATGTCCCTTTCTGTCACTCGGATTGAGCACCGCAAGATTGAACCCACTACGACACATCTCTCCCACAGAAGATAGATCAATCTAGTTGGCCAAACCAAATCAATAGATCGGATAGAATTACGAAGCTATCACAATCATGCATATAACAATTCAGAGAAGACTTCAATATTATTCATGAATAATTTGAAAATAAATCTACATTCATCTGATCCCAACAAACGCACTGCACAAGAGTGATTACATAAGACAGATCACCGCGGAAATCGCTGTGATCATGGCAACGAAGAACATAGAGAGAGAGATATAGCCATCTATATACTAACTATGGATCCATAGTTCTGTGGTGAACTACTCACACATCATCATGGGAGCGGGAAGGTTGATGTAGAGGATCTCCATGATCGATCCCCCCTCCGACAGGGCACTGGAACAACGCTCCAGATGAGCACACGACGGAACAGAGACTTGCGGCGACGGGAAAGCGTTTCGGGAGGCTCTCTAGGGTTTTGGGATATTAAATAATTTAAGCCGGATAACAAGGGCTGGATGTATGGGAGGTGGCCCAAGTCATAAGGGCACGATCACCCCCTAGCGCGCCCTGTTGGCTTGCGGGTGCCTCGTGTGCCCTCCGATCTTTTTTCGAAGCTTCCATCGGGCTCTGGTCCTAGTCACTCGATCGGAAACGGGTAAAAATAAACTGCTAAATCAGATCGCTACAACAATAGATCGATCCTCAGCAGCCACCACCGGTGTGCCCGTGGGAGTGGCGCCGCCTGTCCACGCCCGCAGCGTAGTCCTCACCATGCAGGCCATCGTCGTCCAGCCCCCGCCAACCAACTACGACGACGACCAGGGGCGTCACTCCTCCAACTCCTCGGGAGTCCTCACGGCCGTCCTAGAGCCGCCTCCGCCCAACAACAACTGCAATGTCGGTGGTGCCACTGCCGAACCAGCCAAGTCACCTCCAAAGCCGACCGCTCTACCCGCGGCGCCCAAGCCCAAGGACGTCGACGTCGTCCCGCCTGCTGCAGCTGAGACCAAGCATGGCAAGGTAGTTCATTTATTTAAAGTACGATAGGTTCTATTTTTTAGTTTCGCATAGGGCCCCAGATTTTGCTGGACCGCCCCTGCTAGGCCTGTACCTTGCAGCTTGTTGATTTGCGTCAAGCAATCTGAGGCTACCTGAACCTTCTGAATTCTAGCATTTTTAGCAAGTACTAGGGCCTCACTAACAGCAAGAGCGTCCTCCACTTCAGGACTTTGAATATGATCAAACAAACCTCGGTATGCTGCCAGAGGTGCTTATAGATGATCTCGAACTACAACTCCATAGCCAGGTGTCATGCCCAAGATGCGACCCTATCCTTGATTTGGCTCGAGGGCCTCGTCAGGGATAGAAGCGCATCTCGTCGTGTCGCAAGAATGGATATCGTTACAAGTACATGTACTGAAAAGAAGAGATATATAAAGAGTTGGCTTACACTCGCCACAAGCTACCTCAGAGTCACATCAGTACATTACATAATCATCAAGAGTAAGAGCAGGGTCCGGCTACAGACGAAAACAAACGAGAAAAATAAGAACGACGTCCATCCTTGCTATCCCAGGCTGCCGGCCTGAAACCCATCCTAGATCGATGAAGAAGAAGAAGAAGAAGCAACTCCAAATGAACAATCAACACGCTTGCGTCAAGTACCCTTTACATGTACCTGCAACTGGTGTTGTTGTAATCTGTGAGCCACAGGGGACTCAGCAATCTCATTTCCAAAGGTATCAAGACTAGCAAAGCTTAATGGGTGAGGCATGGTTAAGTGGTGAGGTTGCAGCAGCGGCTAAGCATATATTTGGTGGCTAACTTACGAGTACCAGAATTAAGAGAGAGAAGATCTACGCATAGCGGTCGTGAACTACAGATGATCAAATGAATGATCCTGAACTCTTACCTACGTCAGTCATAACCCTACCGTGTCCTCGATCGGAGAAGGAACTCACGAAAGAGACAATCACGGTTACGCACATAGTTGGCATATTTTTAATTAAGTTAACTTCGAGTTATCTAGAACCAGTGTTAAACAAAGTTTCCACGTTGCCACATAACCGCGGGAACGGCTTTCCGAAAAGATTTAACCCTGCAGGGGTGCTCCAACTAGTCCATCACAAATTACCACAAGCCGCATAGAAATCCTCAATCACGAAGCTCGCGATCTCGTCGGATTCCCTAGTGGAAAACCTCAACTCTGAGATTACCCAAAGCATCACCGGGATCCCGATGCACAAGATATCTCGTCAAAGGTAAAACTAATCCAGCAAGGCCGCCCGACGTGTCGACGATCCCGATAGGAGTCGCGTACCTCGTTCTCAGGACACGGCGGATGAGCTATGGTTACCACGCCAAACGCCGAGTTGCCCCGGGTAGCGTTAATAAGCTGCTCTGTTTTGGACCAACACTCATGAGGAGCACTGGCCCGGGGGTTGATTAAAAATAGTCCGCGGGTGCCGGCGGGTCCCTATGCAATTATTATTAGGTTATTAGGCAAATGTGTTGGGGAACGTCGCATGGGAAACAAAAATTTCCTACGCGCACGAAGACCTATCATGGTGATGTCCATCTACGAGAGGGGATGAGTGATCTACGTACCCTTGTAGACCGTACAGCAGAAGCGTTTAGAGAACGCGGTTGATGCAGTGGAACGTCCTCACGTCCCTCGATCCGCCCCGCGAACAATCCCGCGATCAGTCCCACGATCTAGTACCGAACGGACGGCACCTCCGCGTTCAGCACACGTACATCTCGACGATGATCTCGGCCTTCTTGATCCAGCAAGAGAGACGGAGAGGTAGAAGAGTTCTCCGGCAGCGTGACGGCGCTCCGGAGGTTGGTGATGACCTTGTCTCAGCAGGTCTCCGCCCGAGCTCCGCAGAAACGCGATCTAGAGGAAAAACCGTTGAGGTATGTGGTCGGGCTGCCGTGGAAAAGTCGTCTCAAATCAGCCCTAAAACTTCTGTATATATAGGTGGGAGGGAAGGGGCCTTGCCTTGGGGCTCAAGGAGCCCCAAGGGGGTCGGCCGAGTCCAAGGGGGAGGACTCTCCCCCCCAAACCGAGTTGGACTAGGTTTGGTGGGAGGGAGTCCCCCTCCCTTCCCACCTCCTTCCTTTTTTTTCTTTTTCCTTTGATTTCTTATCCTTGGCGCATAGGGCCCTTTTGGGCTGTCCCACCAGCCCACTAAGGGCTGGTGCGCCACCCTTATGGCCTATGGGCTTCCCCGGGGTGGGTTGCCCCCCCCCCCCGATGAACTCCCGGAACCCATTCGTCATTCCCGGTACATTCCCGGTAACTCCGAAAACCTTCCGGTAATCAAATGAGGTCATCCCATATATCAATCTTCGTTTCCGGACCATTCCGGAAACCCTCGTGACGTCCGTGATCTTATCCGGGACTCCGAACAACATTCGGTAACCAACCATATAACTCAAATACGCATAAAACAACGTCGAACCTTAAGTGTGCAGACCCTGCGGGTTCGAGAACTATGTAGACATGACCCGAGAGACTCCTCGGTCAATATCCAATAGCGGGACCTGGATGCCCATATTGGATCCTACATATTCTACGAAGATCTTATCGTTTGAACCTCAGTGCCAAGGATTCGTATAATCCCGTATGTCATTCCCTTTGTCCTTTGGTATGTTACCTGCCCGAGATTCGATCGTCAGTATCCGCATACCTATTTCAATCTCGTTTACCGGCAAGTCTCTTTACTCGTTCCGTAATACAAGATCCCGCAACTTACACTAAGTTACATTGCTTGCAAGGCTTGTGTGTGATGTTGTATTACCGAGTGGGCCCCGAGATACCTCTCCGTCATACGGAGTGACAAATCCCAGTCTTGATCCATACTAACTCAACTAACACCTTCGGAGATACCTGTAGAGCATCTTTATAGTCACCCAGTTACGTTGCGACGTTTGATACACACAAAGCATTCCTCCGGTGTCAGTGAGTTATATGATCTCATGGTCATAGGAATAAATACTTGACACGCAGAAAACAGTAGCAACAAAATGACACGATCAACATGCTACGTCTATTAGTTTGGGTCTAGTCCATCACATGATTCTCCTAATGATGTGATCCCGTTATCAAGTGACAACACTTGCCTATGGCCAGGAAACCTTGACCATCTTTGATCAACGAGCTAGTCAACTAGAGGCTTACTAGGGACAGTGTTTTGTCTATGTATCCACACAAGTATTGTGTTACCAATCAATACAATCATAGCATGGATAATAAACGATTATCATGAACTAAGAAATATAATAATAACTAATTTATTATTGCCTCTAGGGCATATTTCCAACAAAATGTAGTACCAAAGTTAGGCCTTGCCAGACCGGCTTTAATCTAAAACGAATTATCAAGGGGGTCCCCATAACAACCCCGATCGTGTTAGGAGCGCTCATTTATGGAACATAACACCGGTAGCCGGAAACTAAGGGGGCAAAGGTGGAACAAAACACCAGGCTAGAAAGGCCGAGCCTTCCACCTTTTACCAAGTATATAGGTGCATTAAATTAGATAGCATTAAATATGGTGATATAACAAGGAACCCATGCTTTCACATGGAAGCAACTGCACCTGCAACTAGCAACGCTAACAACAGGGTTAAGCAAGCAGTAACATAGCCAATCAGTGGTTTGCTAGGTCGAACAGGTTGAAGGTTAACATGGCATTGTTGAGAGGCTGATATTTAACATGTGGTAGGCAACGAGACATAAACGGTAGCAACGGTAAAACTAGCATGGCAATGATAGTAATGTATCTGGGGAAATGATCATCTTGCCTGAGATCCCGCTTGGAAGAAAAATGACTCTGTGAAGCAGACGAACCAACGTAGTCGGACGGGTCCTCACAATCCGACAGGCTTGCGGAACTCTAACGAGACGAAGCAAACCGGAAACAAGAATCAACACACGATATTAACCACACGATACACAACACAAATGATGCATGAGCAGCGGAATACATGCAAGTCACGGCATGACAATTCACACAAACAGACACTACACATTAAGTGAAGTTCAATATGCAACGAGTTGCATATTGACGAAACTCCACGTTAATTATTTAGTTTTATCCCGATTAGATACACGACAATATTAACTGTTGTTAACATGGCAAGGGGTGAAGCGGTGATTCTACATGTCATCCTAGTCGGTTAACACGTGGACCATAGAACGGAGCTACGTTCAAGAGACACGCACAACAGGAAGCACTAACTAAAATGATGCATGGATGCTCAAACCCTAACTATGCACTTACACCAACCCACGAGGTCAACAAGTGCCACCTCATCACAAAGTGACACCTTTGCATAACTGCTCACAACTGGAATCCAGTGCCACCATTGGATTCATTGGGTTCTTCTACCCCAAATCCATATATAACACTGCTATAAATGTGTGCAGAAAAACACCAGAAACAGCAAAGGAGAAACTACACAGGATCAAACTACACTAATAACAAGAACATGAGCTGTTCTTGATATGCCAGATTTGGCAACAATATGCACAGTGAAAAAAATAACATGGAAGAAGGGGGACTCGAACCCACTTCCTACTTGCAACACAACAGGACAATCACCACTAAGCTAGGCTAAAATCACTGCCCTAACAGGAGAAATAACCTACTTATGCCACCTATGCAGGCAACGCAACCACATGAGAACAAAATAGCAAAACAAATTGGGTTGCCTGGGGTTTGATCCCAGCACCTCTCGCAGCACCTCTCGGTTGCAAAATGATGAGCTAACCAGCCGGGCTACTGTACCTCTATGATAACAAAATGATCCTTACTTTACTTAAATCTTACCAGACGCTAACTGACGAAACTGAAAACAAAGACATAAATAAAATGAGGCTGGAATGGGATTCGATCCCAGGCCCTCTCGGTGGAACAACAGGGCGCTGACCAGCTGGGCTAAGGCCGACTCGTGGTAAGAAAAAGGATGCCTATGCTACATGTACAAAGTCCACGCTGAACGTGGAACCTGAACAAATCTGAATCGCAGGATGGGGAAACTAAACCTGACGAACACGGCTGGCCCTGGTTCTGCTCGTGGCGGCGCGGTGCTGTAGGTGACGGCGGCAGGGCCTGAGCGGCAGAGGAGCTCCCGGCTGCGCTTGGGGCAGACGACACGCGCGGCGTGGTTCCCTCCAATGACCACGACAGGGACGACCTAGCGAGCTGCTGCTGACTTAGCAAGGCATTGGACGCAGCTGGCCTTCCTCGAGGCCGAGGAAGAGCTCGGGCTCCTGGCTGCTGCTTGCGCACGGAAGAAGGAAGCCACAAGCATCCATGGACGCGTCCGGGAGGCAGGGGAGGAGGCTGACTCGAAGGCTTGGGTTCTTGGTTGCTGATTGGATCTGGGGGATCCCGAGGTGGAAGGAGACCTGGAGTAGGTGGCGGCGGCTATTGGACACGGGGAGGATTTGACGGATGGGACACGGGTCCTAGGTTCTAGGGTTTCATCTGCTTAAATAGCTAGCGGAATCTCAAGCCTGATCTGGACCCTCTGATTTGATCGGACGGTCGAGAATAAATAGCCTGAGGAGTCTAATGGACAAACCGATGACGATTTGCAGTAAAACCGGGTTGATCCGGACCCAACGGTCACGAGCACCCGGTTCGGGCTTCGGGAGGTTTTCGGACTAGGTTGCGTGTAGGGTCGGTGCACTGTGCAGAGGGGCTAGGCGGAGATGAGAGGGAAAACGGGCAGCCCGGCAACGAGATTTAAAATACCGGAAAACGTCTGACGATAGACCGAATACGGTGCCGCTACGGTCGACCGTTCGGGTACCAGACGGACTCCGATCGCGACGAAATTCTACAGGCGGCCTAGCTATATTAAAATAACACCGCACGTCAAATCTCAACCCAATCAGAGAAAGTTTTCAACACACTTTAAAAACAGGGTTTCGACGGTGCCGCGGGCGCGTGCGTGTGCGGTCGGACTCAGAATGGACAACGACGAGAACCGGCAACTACTAGCGGATGCAAGTTTTGAAAACGGGCGGCAACGGGATGCCGATGCCATGCTGATGATGCGCATGATGCGATGATGATGCGACAAAAGAAAAAAATAGACACACGACGAAAACGGAAAGAGAGGGGAATCTTCTGGAACGTCGGTATCGGGCTGTCGCAACTCTCCTACACTACAAGAGGATCTCGCCCCGAGATCCAAGAATGAAAGGGGGAGAGGATGAGAAAGAACAAGGGTAAAACTTAGTCGCTTCATTGACAAACGAGTGAACCCACGATCCTTGAAAGTAGCAAAGAGATGAGGAATGGTATGAGAAGGAAACAAGAATTCACGGAAAATTTCGGCAGCACTTCGGTAGGAAAATGGGACAAAAAATTCGGAAAGATGGAAGAAATAGACAATATTCACAACAAACAAGTAAATAGTGCAAGGGAACACTGTGATCTTGATAGAATAACAAGATAGACCCAAAGGAGCAATATCACAATGCCTCCGGAACAAGAGAATATGAACTAGCTCATACGGAAGAAGAGAATGAAGAAAAAGAATGACAACTACCATCACAATAGAATTGAAGAGCCTCCGGATAGAGAATTGACATAGTAGTTGGAAAACCAACAACGAAAGAACCATATAGTAGTGGGCTTATGAAAATCATCTCAACAAATATGAGGTGACAAACAACCACTAAAAGGAACAAGGACAGATGAAAGCAAAGATATGAAAACTTCTTAAACCGAGAGGATACATTGAGAACTAGGATTAATGACAAGCACCATGATAGCAACAATCCATAGGAAAAGCTTTAGGTGAAATCCAAACCAAGATAGCTCAATGAAGGAATCATGGGTTGAAAATAACTCAACACCATAGAATCGGTGGGTTTAATTATCTCATTCTTGAAAGGAAAACTCTTCGAGGCTCCTACACTAACAAGAATGCTATAATACCACCTCAAAGGATAAAGGAAGAACAATTGCACTGAAAATGGAAGAGAAAGAATATTTGAGGTATTCCAACAAGAATCTTGAAGACCATTTGAGAATGGATTGACATAATGAGCCGCTCCGTAAGAAGAATTTAGATTACTATGAACAAGAATAAGAATTATGTTATGCTTGTCCTTCATCAAGTTTAATTGATGACAAGCAGCAGATTTAGCATACAACTTATTCTTCTTGAAATGAATCTTGAAGAGGCATAGAGATAAGCACCACTTGAGGCCAAAATTAAAGGAAGCACCGGTAAGAATTCACAATTGAATGGGGATACCAAGAACTAATGGAGATACATGGGAATGAAGAGATCATGATCCACCTGAAATAAAACTAGAACAAGGCACCGGAATAACCGAGAGACGAACGAATAGGCAACAATTAAGAAGATTTGAGGATGACAGCTGCAAGCTGAGAACGAAGAAGTCTTCTAAAAATGATGGACTTCGGAGGAACGAGAAATGAAAACAACTCAGAAATGCACCGGATAGCCAGAAAGGGATTACTCACGATAGAAACAATTGAGAGGAAAACACGAAGCTGAGATGATAATATTCACAAGAATGGAGCAAGATTGAGAATGATGATGAGAAATAACCCACGAATAACTGAGACACTCCGGAATAAGAAAGAATGAAAGGTTGAGCCATATGAGAATTAATTCAAATAGATCTTGAAGAAGAATATGACTGATGGAATTCATACTTACGTCATAGTTGAAAAGAATTAAAGATCTCCGGAAAGATTAGAAGAGTCAGGAAAGATCCTGGGAAAACCTGTGGGTTATGGGCCCACTCAAAGAAACCACCGTTGAAAAGATTGCTAGAACGATAGATATTGCACCGGTACAAATGAAGACTAGATGAGGTTAGCACCCCGAAATAGTTGAAGGATCGAGAATCAGGACAACTGAAATATCTTCAACACTCCGGATAGAAAGAGAGAGGAATGAATAACAAGATAGGCTCATAAGAATTCCCAATATAGGAAAGAATTACAAGGATGAATAGGATAATATGACACGGATAACTGAATTAAATTCACCGGGTAAGAGAGAAAAGAACAAACAGCGGAAGCACAATGAAAAGAAAACTCTTGGATGAAAATTGAATCACTGACGAAAAGGGGCGGGAGGGTGGGGAAAAACAAAGACATCATGGGACAGATGAGAGAACTCTAGAAAGAATTGAGAGAATGATCTGCAAAAATTAGAGAGGATTGAATCCACTTGGTGAGAAACACACCGGTTGAAAAAGAATTGATATGGCGATCTGATTGAGCAAAGAATTTGCATTCCCATAAAAATATGAGAACACCTCTTAGGAAAGATCTGAAATCACCACTTGACATCGAAGCAACATGAATTACTATATTAAAACAAAACAAAGGGTGTGGCTTATGAAACAAGCCAGAACAAACTCATGAGAAAGATTTCGTCCGATATTTTCGTGGACAGGATCGCACGGGCACGATTTACAGTAGCCATCAAGTGCAAGGCAGTGCACCTGACATACGAAGCGTCTCCGAGTCGTAGCAAGCTACAAGGACTCTTTAAGACCGTGAACAAACGAATCCACTAGATGTCGAACCCCAACCTAACATCATTCATTTGTTGGAAGATTTTCCTATAAGCAACTACTTGAATTCCCACCTATGAATTCCCGAAATATCTGGTCATGCAATCTGGTACACGGATACAAGGAGTAATATCACACAACTCCTATACTAAACCGTCACTTGTATCACATCCGTCAACACACGACCAGAATCTCGGACCTTCATCTACAACAGACCCTCGTGATCACAACGATACAAAGTATGGCAGTACTCCCGAACAATCTGCACCAGTACCGGGGACATCGGGGTTATCTCGCCACTACTAGAATTGAAGCAATTACGAACATCCTTCGAACTGAGATACTAAGAAATCTGAATGATAACGATATGCTCAAGAATCCCCTGGAGCTCAACTCCCCAGAAGAAAATCAAGTCAGACAGGAGGCACCAAGACAGAACTCCGTCACATCGGCATCATATAGATTACAAAAATATCCGCGTGATCCTAAAAAAAATTTGAGTGAGAAGAGGAGTAGAATAAATTATTACGTCAAGATTCCTCACCAGAGCATAGAAGAGGAGAAAAAAGAATCCTACTCTCCGATATATAACTAAGACTCAAATAGTTTTTCACTAGACTCGACTCGGCCATGTTCGATCAATCAAGGGGGCTCCTAGGTCGGTACCTGGCTCTGATACCAACTTGTCACGCCCAAGATGCGACCCTATCCTTGATTTGGCTCGAGGGCCTCGTCAGGGATAGAAGCGCATCTCGTCGTGTCGCAAGAATGGATATCGTTACAAGTACATGTACTGAAAAGAAGAGATATATAAAGAGTTGGCTTACACTCGCCACAAGCTACCTCAGAGTCACATCAGTACATTACATAATCATCAAGAGTAAGAGCAGGGTCCGGCTACAGACGAAAACAAACGAGAAAAATAAGAACGACGTCCATCCTTGCTATCCCAGGCTGCCGGCCTGAAACCCATCCTAGATCGATGAAGAAGAAGAAGAAGAAGAAGCAACTCCAAATGAACAATCAACACGCTTGCGTCAAGTACCCTTTACATGTACCTGCAACTGGTGTTGTTGTAATCTGTGAGCCACAGGGGACTCAGCAATCTCATTTCCAAAGGTATCAAGACTAGCAAAGCTTAATGGGTGAGGCATGGTTAAGTGGTGAGGTTGCAGCAGCGGCTAAGCATATATTTGGTGGCTAACTTACGAGTACCAGAATTAAGAGAGAGAAGATCTACGCATAGCGGTCGTGAACTACAGATGATCAAATGAATGATCCTGAACTCTTACCTACGTCAGTCATAACCCTACCGTGTCCTCGATCGGAGAAGGAACTCACGAAAGAGACAATCACGGTTACGCACATAGTTGGCATATTTTTAATTAAGTTAACTTCGAGTTATCTAGAACCAGTGTTAAACAAAGTTTCCACGTTGCCACATAACCACGGGCACGGCTTTCCGAAAAGATTTAACCCTGCAGGGGTGCTCCAACTAGTCCATCACAAATTACCACAAGCCGCATAGAAATCCTCAATCACGAAGCTCGCGATCTCGTCGGATTCCCTAGTGGAAAACCTCAACACGACGAAAACGGAAAGAGAGGGGAATCTTCTGGAACGTCGGCATCGGGCTGTCACACCAGGTCACCGCAAATGGGAGAAGAATGCAATGTCAATGTTGATCTTTAACCAACCTTACAGCGGCAGAAACCATTTTTGAGTTGATGTAGAGGTATCACGCGTGTAGGAGTTTGAGGGTTGTGATTACATAAATTCATGAATTCAATATCCTCTTTGTCGCGTGAACTTGTAGAAAAGTTGTAAAGGTGAAGGGAATATGGATATACACGTACACACACTTAAATCATTTTGAATGTTTTGTCAAACAAGCTAGTTAAATACTTGCGTGATCATGGAAATTGTAGCTTCCAGGTAATCATGAATTGTTCAACCACACCCCACAAGGGATTGTTCACAACAACAACAAAATCAAGGAATCGGAAGGAGAACTGCCTTTCATATAGAACAAAGAGGTTAAAGTCCAAAATTTACAAAGATGCACACATTTTGAAGGGAACGGGGCCAACCCTAAGAATTTGTCCACATTTTTGGCCCACACCTACAATGGGCACGTCGACGACAAATGTCCTCTCTATTTGCTTGATATAATCAAAGGCTAGCATCGCCACCTCACAGTGCGTCACGTGGGAACCTGTGAAAATCCGTTTGTTTCTCTCGTCCCAAATATTTCATAGGGTGTAGATAAGCCTACCAATACGACACTTAAGGCCCTCCTTCGCCTCCTTTGCGATCAGCTCATCCCATCAGCCGGGACATTGCCACGGTGTGCGCAACAAAATGATTGAACAACTGAAAATATTAGCAATGGAAGTCAACCACTCATACAACCATATGCGGAAATGAGTTGAGTAGTTCTAGACTTTTGCGCAAAAAAATTAAGATCAGATGAACAACTTATTTTCCGGTGATTGGAATGAAGGGAAAAGGCTATGTGTCTCTAGTAGAGTGGAGCGACGAGATAGCGCATTGGACATTGAAGCTGGAGCATAACCTTTGGTTTACGCCATCTCCAACAGTGACCGCAAATTTCCTCCCAAGTTCGTCCGCGAATTCGCGACGGACATGGATGCGGGTGGCCGCCATTCAACCGTAGCCGCATACATTTTGACAACGGTTTGAACCAACCAAATGAAATTCGTGCAAACATGGTCGGATTTCATACATATCGAACATAAACGTTTACATTTTGAACATATTTTAACTTAAAAGGTAAAACTATGTGCATGTACGGTCACGTAGAGCTCCACTCCCACGACCTGAATACACTTTACTTCCAATGCTCATCGGAATGAAACCACCTGTTGATGCTTCAGCTGGAGGGGAAGGGGGGCCTCCTCCGCTTCCGAGGTGACCAGGCGAAAGCCTCCATTGGTCTAAGAAAAAGAACACGTTGCAGATATTACGTGAAGGGAAGGGGGTCACCGGTTGTACAAGATGGCGACGCGCACACGGTGGACCACATGGGATACACGTTGCATTGTCTCATGTATTGTACTTAACCCTCGATGTTGGCGGCGAAAGAGGACGTGGCGGCCACCGACTCGTCGATCTCTGCACAACTGGCTTCTTTCTCTCCCGAGAGGGTGCAGCTACACGCGTCAACATGCCCGCGTTGGATGGCTTTCGTGGTTCGGACAGCCTGGTCCGGTCGTATGCGGATGATTTGCGGGTCGTTGTTTGAGATGCCTTAGAGAAACTACACCAACACTCTCGAAATCCTCCTCAAACGCCCGCGGACGCGACCAATCAGTGACCGAATAGGAAAAAGAAGAAAAAAACCGATCCAAACGGATCCCTCATATCATCCGTGTACGCCTGGGCTGTCAGCGAACCATAATATCAATCTCAAATGTAGGGGGTACATGAGGGCTCGCGGACGCGCGTGGTAAGTCCCCCACGTAGGATGCAGCCCAACCTGTACGCCTCGGCTGTCCGCGAACCATAATATCAATCTCAACCAATCACATGCAAATGAGGAAAAAAAATGAAAATTATGGTTACGTGTGTACAGATGTATAGGAATTCAAAACGAACACGTCGGGTCATTGACCGTGCGCGTTCACGGATCAAAATAGAGGTATGTGGTTCTAGTCTTGTAGATGCTCTTAGGACCAGCATTTTGAGGTTGAGTTACATAGTCCAAGGTGCCATATAGTAGTGCTCCTGTTGAATATCATCAGTGTCTTTGAAATATAACGTTGGCCAGTAATTTATATTGGAATATGTTTATAAAATCTATCTTAGAGGACTTTAGCAGACTAATATACACATAGTACATTTAAGTATCCAAACAATTATGCTTAACCTTGATCAATGCTTTAGCGGGAATGTATACAAGGTTTTATATCGAGTCTCTTCTAGATTAACAAACCAAATGATACGACTATGCCTCATCTGCAGACGAAAAACTTAAAAGTCACAAAAAACTTGCAGAAATTCCGAACATGTTGTTGAAATTTTGTATCATCTCAAGAAAGGATAAATTTTGTATCATCTCATGAAAGGATAATTTTTGTATCATCTCATGAAAGGATAAATTTGGCTATGATTATCTGACCAGCCCCGTCCCAACATAACAAGTTGATGAGTTATGCACAGGAAACATATATTAGTGGGAACCTGGCATTACACAAGGACGAGCTCGTACTACGTTGCCACGAGTCAAAACTAATCGATTGTCAGATATTGTGGATGCTAAGCTTGAAATGCGATACAGCAAGAAGTCGGTCCAGACAAATGACACTCTGTCCTTACTGACCTGTACGGCACACAGAAATTCAAAAGTAACGTTCAGATATACCGAGTACCTTTGTCTACCCCTTTATTTAGTTTCCCAGCTTCGTTGGCACAACAAACAGAGGAAAATGGCATCATGCCCACTTTTTGTTGCACGCACTCCCGATTATTTCTCTCTTCTTCTATTCTTCCGGCGCTTTTGTGTCAGATCCATGGATAATATTATCAGAAATGGAAGTTTGGAAGCATATGCTAACCACTGGCACTGTACAGTATGCACCAGATATGTGCACTGGTAAAGGATTTTATGCCTGCAAAGATATACCATCTCCTTTGTTTTGTCTGTTGTAGCTGGCAATGTTGGCTGTATCACTGGCCTGATCATCAGAGAGAGAAAAAGATCCTTGAGACAAGATGCAAAAAAAGAACTGGACGTGACAAGTATACTGATGCCTTGTCTGCTAGGTGGCGCACACGTCAAATTTTGATTCTCTCTTCTTTTGGACATCCCCTGCAGCAGGTCAGGCAAAAATCTTTTTTGGACATCTCCTGGCTCTTGCAGCAGGCCAAGCAAAAAATGCTAGGCTCATTAGGACAAGTCATCATCAGAGAAAATATAAGCTGTCAGAAGTTAAACTGGTGCAAAAAAGAAAAAAGTAGTAGTGTGGCTGCTGGGATTCGAGCCCAGGTCTCCACGGCCACAACGTGGAATTCTCACCACTAAACTACAGCCACTTTCATGTGTGTTCGCAAACTTTCAGTTATAAGTTGTAGCTCGTTCTAATAAAGCATCTGTTGTAAACTCCGTTTGCCGGCTTTTACCAAGCTGTTGTACGTGCAAATTTTTAGGTTGGTACTCTAGTTTGGTACGACTTGAGCACATCATCTATCCAACACAAGGAGGTGCACCCATACGCTTCCAGCAGCAAGCACGTCCAAAGAAGAAACCAAAAAAAATGTGAAGGCAATGTCATCGCTCGGCACATGGAGACCAGTACTCCTCCTGGAATTATGATCGCACGTTCCAAGTTTGACTGCCGTGCCCGTGCGCCGCCGCATTCCGGCATGCGCATGTGTCCGCCCGCCGGAACTCCGGGGAGGAGAGACGACCGGAAAGAACCGAAGGACTCCGGAACCGTGGGCTGCGCTGAGCTGGTCAGGGAGTGCCGGTCGCTTTCCTCCAATCGGTGTGCTTGTAGCTGCATGCATGCATGCACGCACGATCCACGTCACTCAAGTACGGTGCAGCATAGTTTATCGGGCTACCGGATCGTGGAAACGATCTTCTCGTGGCCCGAAAAAGGAACGTGGAACGGACTCCGCGAGAGGCACAGCCAAGCCAAATCGTCGGGTCTGGAACGGTGCGTGGCGTGTGGCAACACGAGTGATCATAGGCTGTTCGGTGACACTCACTGGAACTATTGAGGAACTTTGTTCCTGATCAGTGTGATGTGGGCTTGACAAGCACAAATCGCATCCCCTAATCATGCCGCCTGCCCGACACGGCTGAAGCCCGTGGCCGGGGGCATCCGCCGCGTCGCCTTCCCTCCGCCGTCGCGACCACCGTGGTTGGCGGCGGCACATGGGTGGGGCTGGCCGGCTGGGGCACGACGGCGGCGGCTTAACCACGCACGCCCGCTCAATCCGTCGACCATGTGCCGGGCGCCGGGGCACGTCGCACACCTGGTTGGGCAGGCGCCGCGTCATATTCGTATCCGAATCCGAATCGGTGCTGGCGCCGGCGATCGTTTTACCAGCAAGAAACGACTGTCCCTGGTGCTCCCGGCGTCACGCTTGGCCATCGTAAAGACTCGGCGCTTGTGTCTCGTGGACGGTTGGTTGATATAATGGCAGAACGAGGTTGGAAAATGCAGAACAATCGACACGAACTTGCAGTACAAAATGTCGTTGCTGCGAGTTAGCTAGCTACTCCCTTATACGTGGCTCTGGACGATGACGGAAAGCCACAACTCCGGCAAGGATAATAGTATATACCGTACACGTATCTATCGTGCAGCAGTGCGCGTCAGTGCGGGGAGGATCGAACGAAGATAGACTGCGCCCTGCTGCAGACAGCGCGGGGTCACATGCAGGAGCACACACAGAAGCGCCTCGTCACGGGCCTCGCCGGATAGCTTCCTTCCTACTTCCATTTTCTCTGCACTGTGCATGCCCGTGCGTCGTGGTCTAGTTTAGCTTTCTCTCACGGCTCTCGTCGCATGTGTGGTTGAACAGTCAGCCTGACATGGAAATGCCTTTGCCCCGGCGGCGACCCCCAGCTGTGTTGCGGCACGGCGGTGCCTTGCTTTCCACTTTGGATATAGGGTTTTTGGCCGCTTTTTTTTTTCTTTTTTTTTCTTCCTGATCAGCTTGTGAGTTTGAGGAAGCAGCAGTAGCTAAGGTCATGTTTGTTTACAGGGACTAGACTAAAAAAATATTTTTTTAGTCCCTACATAATCAAACGGAAGAGACTTTCCTTAAGTAACTAGAAAAAGACTCTACTAAAGAAAAAAAAATTAGTCCTTGAGACTAAAAAAAGTCTAATTCCTTAAAATAAACATTCCTTAAGACGGCTCATGCACGCCTCGGCCTTGCCGTGGCTGGCGTTCTCTCGAGCAAAATGATAGGCGTTCCGATAAAAATAAGGGGCGTGCTATGCGTCCATTGGCTGATCTTTTTAAAAGATCAGCCGAATCATGAACCATTGGATCTGACTGCATCGAGCGGCCAAGCTTGCTTTCATCATTGCACCGCAGGTCTTGTTGCAAACTTTTTTGCAACAGTTGGCTTGTTGCAAAAAATATCTGCAACTCGGGTTTTGTTGCATTTTTTTTTTGCAACTAGGGTCTTGTTGCGGAAATTTTTTGAAACATAGATTTTGCTGCAAAACATAAACCGGTCGTAAATCATTTCAACATCGCATATGTTTCAGAAACACAATCCTAGTTGTAGTAACGTATTTGACGAAGACACGACCCTTATTTGGACACGTGTCACATAAAAAAAGTGACGGATGCGGCCATGCTATCCGCCCGATTATGGTAAGCTTTTTCCTAAAAATAAGGCATCCTACGTTTATCAAACCCAGGGTTTTAAGCATTTGTAGAACGAATCATGCCGCATGTTATACACACGCACAAAATGAAAATAGACAAATGATATCCACGAGAAGGAAATGTTGCCTGGCACAGCATTTATTGGCACATGTTCTTGATTTAGATGCTACGTAATCTTTTGCACATGCCATAAACCAAACATAGGAGGAAATTTCCATCATAATCATAAAGAAAAAAACGTAAAGCCGAGGAATAATGTCACATCGGCCAACTGGACGAACCCAGCCCTATAAAAGCTCCACGCCGCTCTCCCCTCCAAAGGCAGAGCATTCTCATCACGCCAGCCCCGCCATCATCCCATCAAAAGCAGAGCGTCATCCTCCGGTCAGCCGGCGAGAAGGGAGCGATGGCCAAGTGCGGCAGGATCCAGAGCATCGTCCGCCTCCAGCAGACGCTGCGGCGGTGGCGGTCCCGTGCCGCCTCGGCGGCGCCGGTGCCGTCGGGGCACGTGGCGGTGTGCGTGGGCGGCGGGTCGCGGCGGTTCCTGGTGCGCGCGGCGCACCTCAACCACCCCGTGTTCCGGGAGCTGCTCCGGCAGTCGGAGGAGGAGTACGGCTTCCCGTCCACCCCCGGCCCCGTCGCGCTCCCCTGCTGCGACGAGGACCGCTTCCTCGACGTCCTCCGCCGCGTCTCCTCCGAGGACCGCCGCGGCCGCTCGCTCTGCTGCCGCCTGCCGGTCGTCACCACCCGCGACGTCGCCGCGCGGCCGCTGCTGCAGGGGATGGCGATGGAGAAGCTCGTCTGGTGACCAACATACGGAAGCTGCGCGCAAGCTGAGGGCCGGCGGTTTGGTTCCGCCGCCGGCGGCAACAGCAACTGTTCCGTTGGACGGCGAAAAGGTCTAAGCCTCTCGTGCGCCTGCCGGGAGCCGAGAAGACGAGCTGGCACCGTGAATGACGCGCAGGGCGAGCCATGACAGGTCGGCCGATTGAAGGCCGTGCTCCCGTGCCCGGCGTAGTGGCGGGGCGCCCCAACCGTAGATCTTCGCGGGCGCCGCGCGTGCGCAGCTGAGGCTGGCCGGGGGGCGTGCGGTTAGCAACTACTGTAGTAGCTCTGTAATGCTTGATCTTGGCTGAAGGTAGAAGATGAAGATTTGTTCCTTTTTACTAGTAATTGCTTGAAGAACATGATGACTTTCCTGATTGTCTAGAGTCGTCTTGCTGAAAACTTATGAGATTGTCGTAGCTGGTTGCATCCTCGCAAGGAATACTTTTAAAATAGAAATTGTTCCTTGCTGCACATTCATTGTGTCGCTGTTTGTCTTGTGTTCACGATGTTAATGGGGGCCAAACTAAATATATTTTTAATATAGTTTACATATGAATGTATATAGATGAATTGTAGAATAGATATTTATTTATTTTTCTTCATATGTAATTTATATTAAAAATATAAAAAAATTCATATTTAAAAACGGAGGGAGTAGATGTTTGCATCGCTTGATGCAAAGTCTAAGGTAATCCTCCTTTTGAACAAAATGAGGGCCAAATTCGGTGTCTTAGCTCTTGTTTTTCTTGCGGCGAAGATCAAAAAGTTTGTGTATGCACGTGCTTTTACATAGAGTGAAATCGACCTATTATTTTATATCTAAATATAAGCTCTCGGCTACTTCATTTTTATGCGTTGTGATGCTGTTGGGACATCTGTTGACGTCATTATTATTTTTACCAAGAGGGCTCCCTTTGTGGCCTATGAGAAGGATTCCACGTCGCATCTTTTTTTATAGGACTGCCCTAGCCGTCCGACCGGATCCATGTCTTCGTCATTGTGTGATTCGGCCTTCTTCAACCGTTAGATGTCTCGTTTTTAAATCATCTTTTTTTCCTCATTGTTAAACGCACGCAGAACAAAGGAAAAAAATCCAAAACAAACCTTCAACTTGTAGGTAAAAGCTAAATCAAACCCCAAACTTTCAACACGTCAAATTAGCACACCAAACTTTCTTATCTCGGTTTATTCAAACCTCGAGAGAATTTAGCCGGTATTCGCCGAACTGGGCCAGCCCATTAGTGCACTCGCTCGCGCTGGTCTGGTTTTCATGATCTTTTCTCTGGTTTTTCTTTCGCTATACTTTACTATTTTGCCATTTTATCTGGTTTTTCTTTCATCGTTATACTTTAGTTTCTTTTGTTTCTTTCTTGATTTTCTTTATTTTTTTACTTTTGTTTTGTTTCTTTACCAGTAACCTGTTTTCTTTTTTACACATGCCTAATTATTCACAATACCTATAGTAATATTTTAGAACAAATATATTTTTAATACACTGTATTTACATTTTTTGGATACTTGTTTTCCAAAAAATTGAATACACGCTAATATTTTTCAAATACATGCTTTACATTTCTTAACAACGATATTTTTTATAAAACTACACAATTTTTTTAATATATTTTTAGACATTTTAAAATTATATAAACTTTTTCAAACACATGTCACGTATATTGTTTTAAGGGTATGACACTTTTTTACATCATGCAAATTTTTTACATTGTATACACTTTTTTCTGAAAATGTCACAAGCAAATTAATTTAAACTCATGAACAGTCTTGAAATGTTACATTTTTTTAAATGCCACGTACTTTTTTCTAAGCTTGCGATATTTTTTGGATGTCACAAACATTTCATTACACATGTGTTCAAGTTTTAAACATTGTTCCCATTTTGAAAGTTTAGAAAAAGTGTTTGCACTTAACAAAAATTCTGGATTGAAAATAAATATATTTCAGAAAGTGTTTGCTTTTTCGAAATTGATTGTTTTTTTAGAAAATAGTGAATTTTTAAAGTGTTCCGAATTTACAAAAAGTTCTCACACTCTATAAAATGTTCAGTCACTCCGAACTAGTTTACATTTCCAATATTTGTTTGCCCAAAAAATTATTTCGAAGTTTGTTGCCTTAGTGTTTTCCAAAACACAAATAATTTACGAAATTGCAAAAACATTATTTGGAAAATATGACACAATTTTCGAAAATCAGCATCATTTTTCGTAGCATTTATAAAATAATTGGAATTCTGAAGTTTATTTGACAAATATGATTTGTTTGATACCACATATAGTTGAAAAAAATGCGAATAGAATTTCAAAATTCTAAACTTTTTTTAAAAACAAAAACGGAATTGAGTTTTTGACAAAAATAAAATAAAGAACATTTTTTAACTGCCGGACCATTTTAGAAATGTGTCAACATTCTTTGAACTTCATGAATTCTTGTTCTGGTAAAGTTGGCCGTCCCAAATTGAGAGTAGCAGGCAATTCCGGTCGGGATTGTAGTATTCCCAGCGTGGCAAACAGATGTAAAGTCTAAAATAGATCGATATTATAAATATAGAATGCCAATTTTTAGGATTGAATGTTCAGGATTTGATTTAACTTTCGTCTACCACTTCAAGGTTTGTTTTGGAATTTTTTCCCGGAACAAAAGAAACATGTATCTGCCCCCGTGTGACACGAGCGTCCGTGCCCCCATCCCGGCAATCGTGTGTGTGCGCTCCAACGAGGCGTTAACACCTTGCTTCCCATCTCAAATTGCCACTCGTTGCTGCCCTCACACCGTAGCGGCGGTTCCAACACGTGAAGGCCATGGTCGTGTGCTATAAGGATCTTGTGCTTGGTGCCATGGTCCTATATGGGCATTGCGCTTGGTGTCATGGTTGCCAAGGAAGATCGATATTTACTTATTTTGTTGCTACTATTTGACTCATGTTTTTCATTTTTTTAATTGAGTCCTGACAGACACCTGCATTTGCAAGGCAATGTGTTTACCTTGTGCATCTGGAGCTTGAGACTGATGTGTCACTGAGATTCAATTTTCGATGTGGCTGGTGGTGGTATGGACGACGAAATATTCTTTCAGTCTTGAAGGATATTTTTGTAGGTATCTAAAGTAGGTTCGAATGGGAAATGAATTGCTATTTTTTTCTTTGCCCGTATTCATTGTCGGAGCTAGAAGTTAACATGATACAATCCTTTTCCTCAATGCAAGCATGTCCAAACAAGATTTAGTGTTAATTCATTCTTGCCTATGTGGTGGAGCTTGTTAGTATATTGAACTGATTGTATGATTTGTTATGTCTAGTAGAAAACTTCAATTTTTAAGTGTTTTATGGTTATAGCAGGGGTGTATGATGGACATGAGTACATTCATGTCCACAAAGCCTTATATGAACATAGGTGAGATGCTCCCATTTTGGACATCGAGAAGCGACGTCGTCGGGCGCAAAGGTTATTTTCACACTTTTGATGGCCAATTTCACACCCTTAGTCATCCAAACAACGATTGTTATTTCACATTGTATGCCTTTGCATAATGACAATTAATAAAAAAAATGCATACAACGTTTGATCAACATTTTCGATCAAACACATAGTAAATAATGTCGTGGAAAAGAAAATTGTTGAAAGCATTAATAAGTGGTGGTTGACAACCTGGTACTCCCAAACATTAAAGTGTTACAGTTTTTCTGAGAATCTAAATTTCAAACGTCTATTTTCATTTTCGCTTCAAGCCGTCTTGTGTGACCGTCGGATCTACACAAGTCTCAGCGATGCTCGATGTGGTTGGCCCATGTGGCGCCTGTGTGGGATTCAATCTGTTTTTCGGCTAGCAGACAGGGCGCTTGGCGAGGGGCTGTGTTGGTCTGTACCCGCACTCGGTGTAGCCGAGGTGATTTTTGAATTTTATATTGGTTGGAGAAGCGAGGGGGAGGCCGAGGCGGCGGACAGGAGTCGCAAACGTCCGCGAGCAGCGGTTAGGGGTTCGCGGAAGGCTCATGGAAGGTCATGAAGAGCGGGAAGCTACAGGCGAGCAGCCCTAGGAAAAGGGAGCCCAGCAATCGTGGAAGAGCGAAATGAAGGAGAAAGAGTATTTTCTCCGGCAATATTTTCCAGGTTCAATAACATTCCCTGTTTTTGTTAGAGCATCTCCAACAACCGTGTGATATAAGCACCGTGTTGAAAAAATGGTATTTTTTGCACGTGTGCAGCCGCTCCGGGTGCTCCATCGGAGGTGCAAAAACCGAGCGTGCGACATAAGTGGTTCAGCGCACGGGGCGAAACGGCATCGTGCTCCGCTTATTTCATGTGCCCGTTCCCGCGTGCTGCACACTCGAGCGTCCGCGCCGCCGCCGGCGAATTCGCCCTATGGACGGCCGCACCGACATCCCCCTCACCCCTCCCTAGACCCCACCGCCGCTGGCGCAAACCCTAGCACGGGGAGCTTTGGCTTTGCCTCCACCGGTGCTCCTCCAACCACTGGTCTCACGCGCGGCCTATGCATGGTGCCACGGACGACCCCGGCGGTGGGTGGCGTTGCGCCGGCGCCCGCCTTGAAGCCATGTGCCCCCCATCTCGGGGCTACCATGAGAGGCATGGGAGGCATGAGTTCTGCGTCTCTCATGAGAGGCATGGAAGGCATGAGTTTTGTGTCTCTCATGAGAGGCATGGGAGCACCTCCGGGTGACATGGATGGACGCATGTCTTCCGATATGCCTCACATACCTTCACATGATGCCGCTGAAGATCTTGCCAACACCTTCCGAACTCTCCATGATGATGCGGCGTGCGACAATGAAGAGGAGGAAGAAACATCTTCGGATGAAGAAGAAGAATCGGAGGAAGAGGAGGACGAAGATGAGGATGCGGCATGATTGTTGATGTGTCATTTGTTTGTGTGAACTTTTATGTCATCAGCTTGGTTGGGTGATTTTGAACTTGGTTGGATGATGATGTGATGTGGTATGATTTCGAACTATTATGTCATGATGAACTTGTTTGGGTGATTTTAAACTATGCCATGTCTTGTTTTGAAGTTTGAAATATCATCATATTGTCAAAAATGAACACATTTCAAGCTATTTTAACGCATCTACTGAAGCGTCTCGTGCGCGCTATTTTTTATGACGACCGCTGGAGCTAGTGTTCCGCAAGTCTCAGTAGCAAAACTGTAAAATATTTTGCACCCAGCCCTTCCATCCGTCTATTAAGAGATCCATCAAAGTATAAGACTCCATCCGAGACCCATCATAGTATAGGACGGTAAAAGATTGTTTAAAAATATCGGTAAAAGATTACGTAAAGATTACAAAGAGTTTATAGCATTGGTTCTGTTTATTTACATCTTCTTATACTTATTGTCCAAGGAACGTACGAGCCTCGAGGACGAGAAAGAATCGATAGACATCAGTTTTACATCGAATGGATTCTCTACGATCCACCGATCCAAACAACCCAACCCCTTATATATATTCACCCCGGCCGGATCACGCATGCACGCAAATTCTGGTCTAGGTACGATAGATACCAAGTCCTCGTCGATTGTTCATCGTCAACCCTCGCTCGATCTCCCTTGGTTCATGCCGACGTCCGAGGCCGAGCTGCTGTCCGCCCTCCGCGCCGCCGGCCGGGAGCACCTCTCGGCGTCCACCGTTGCGCGGAGGCAGGAGACGGGCTCCCACCTGTTCCGGATCGCCAACTACGCGGAGGTCAAGGCGACGGTGGCCAACCGCGAGCACGTGGAGTCGACCACCTTCACCGTCGGCGGCCACGAGTGGCGGATCGACTGCTACCCCAACAGCTGCGTGAAGCCGCACAACGGCTGCATCTCCCTCTTCCTCCGGCGCACCAGCGGCGCCGCCCCCTATCTCCGGCGCACCATCGCCAGCGGCGCAAAGTCCGACGACGTCGCCATGGCGTCCATCAAGTTTAGCTTTCTGGACCGGGACGGGAACCCGGCGCGCACCCAGAGCGCGCCGCAGCGCAAGTTCGCGAGCGGCGACGACTGGGGCTGGATGGACTTCATGAGGAGCGAGGATCTTGACAAGGACAAGGAGAGGTACCTCAAGGACGACTGCCTGATTGTCCTGTGCGACGTCACCGTCGACCTCGGGCTGCGCACCGACAGCTGCGCCGACGTCGTCGCCGCCGCCGCCGACGACGCCGCGCCGGAGCCGGCGGGCGAGTGGCCGCCGCCGCCGTTCGAGCTGGACGGGGAGCTCACCACGGCCATCTGGAGGAAGCAGAGGGCGGACGTGATGATCGAGGTCGGCGGGGAGACGCTGGCGGCGCACCGGTGGATGCTGGAGGCCCGGTCAGCCGTGTTCAAGGAGGACCTCTCGCTCGCCTTCGCGGCCGCCGGCAACGGCAAGAAGACCGCCGAGCTACGCATCAACGTCGACGACATGGACGCCGAGGTGGCCAGGGCCCTGATCCGGTTCATCTACACGGACGCGCTGACGGCGGACATGAGGCAGCAGCTGGACGCGGAGGCCGGCACGGCGGAGCGTCTGCTTGTGGCGGCGCACAGGTACAAGGTGGAGAAGCTGAAGAGGATGTGCGAGGAGGCGCTGTGCCGGCACATCGGGATGAGCTCGGTGGCGGCCACCCTGGCGCTGGCGCAGCGGCACCGCTGCCCGGTGCTGAAGAAGGCGTGCATGGAGTTTATTTCCTCTCCTGCTAACCTGGTAGCCGTGGTCGCGACCGAGGGTTTTGAGCAGTTGAAGACGGGTTGCCCCCCTGATCTGGTCGAGCTCATGGCCAAGCACTTGGCCAAGGTTGGAGCTGTAGACCAGTCCACGTTCGTACCATTTACGTCCTTCTAGCCATTTACACTCTCAGTTTGTTTTCTTTTTTTGAAAATATTCTAGCCATTTAGTTACTACTCCTATATAGGAGCAGTATATATATGATCGTAATCGACTAGCTAAATACTCGTACAATGCAATGGGAAGAACTTTATTCTAGTGGTTCAGCGTAGAATTCTTTTGATATGATGTTTTTGAGATGGGCGACGCTATGGGCAGCAGATCTTTTTAAAAGATATGCCGTCTCCATGGCTGTTTAATCAGGGGTCATCTAACGGCCCGACTTTTTCCTCGCTATTGCAACAACCTTTTGCAAGATACCTTTTGTTGCAGAAACATTTGGTACGGATTTTCTTTTGTTAACTTTTTTAAAACATGAGTGTTGTTGCAGAAAAAAATCTGCAACATAGATGATGTTGTCAAAAATTCTTGTCTCTATTTTTTTGCACCATGAATGTTGTTGGAGAAGAACTAATGCATTACGAAAAAATTGCCAAGCGACACGTGTCCAATGATGAAGGTTCTAGCTGACCGATTAAAGGTTGTTCTTCGTGTGATCAAACTCGTATCTAATGGTTGTGCATGCGGCAGAACTCTACTCGCGATCGGCTGATTGCAATCATTTGCCTTCTGAGATTTGTGTACTTTTAAGAGAGTTGATTTTGTATTTTGCTTGCAATAGATTTCTCGCTATTGAAGATTTGTTGATTTGTGTTGATTGCTTTGGATGGAATTTCTTTCTCGAGAAACAAGGATGTGACGGTCGGTTTAAGAAAAATAGTGATTATAACATGGTTTGGAAAAAAATTAAAAGAAAAGGGCATATCTCGGTGAAAGGAGGTGAAAATGAAACCAACAAATTCCCCTCAAATAATAGATAGACATGTATTCTTTACAATGCCAAATGGGCAGTGATAGGCGAAGGTCGCCGGACACACGTTCGATTGGCCCAATAACACCAGGTCGGCTTCCACCGTTAGTGGTCCATAGAAAAAACAAAACTCAAAGCATCTCCACTTGTCCCCCCAACAGGCCGTCCGAGCGCCTTTTTCAGTGTCGGCAACGAAGAAATCGGCCCTGACGCGCCCCTAACTCATCGTTTATCGCCGGTTTGGGTCCAAATAACAACCAGCGAACCCGGAACGAACCCAGCCCCCCAGGGGGCGCCGGCCAAAGCAAAAATGGCCCGCGGGCCCGTGCTGTCGGCGATAGATGGGCCTATTCCCTCCGTTTTCTCCCCCTTTCCCTCCATTTCCTCATTGCTTCCCCTTCTCCTCCGCCGCTCCCGCCATTCAGCCGCCATGCCATCGAAGAAGTATTCCGCCCCTCGCCCCGTTGTCGATGCCGCTCCACCCAGTCGAAACCGAGGAAGCCGACGGTGCCGATGGCAAGACCGTCGGGCGTGTCGAACGCCGAGTAGAGGGTGCATGTCCAGCGTCGGGAGGCGGTCACAGCCGACCGGTGGAACAGTCTCGTTGCAAAGCGGGCCAGGGGCGCGGTGGCGGCGGCGGTCGTCCAGCAGGGAGAGGTGTCTCGCACGGTTCAGATGTTCAACGTGTATCGCCAAGACAATGGCGACCAAGAGTTCAAGTTCCTTCACGTGTTCTCCAGGATCGAGTCGTGCGAAAAGTGAAGGGACGTTCGGCTCGCTCTCGCCAAGGCCAAGGAGACCTACAATCCGGACGCGCCTCCCCCGACTATGATAGAAGGGCGCCCCGATGGCAACAAAAGAGCTAAGGCGGCAAGGGACACGGCGCCCGCTGTCGAACGGCTGCAATCTTCGATCGAGCAATGCATCGTCGGCACCAAGAATAGCGCCGCCAAGAGGGAGGAGAAATCTGACGCGCGGTGGTCGACGTTTTTTGGCAACGGGAGAGACAAGTTTGAATTTGTTGGCATATGGGGGGCGAAACCTGGGGGCGCGGCTGGAAACTCATTCGCCACGAGGACGACAAAAGCGTCGGCGCAAATGCCAAAAAGCATTCGCCAGGTGCGCTCGGGGGCCAAACGGCTGGAGCTGCTCTCAGTAACAAAAAAAAGAGTCATGGCCGATTGTAACAAAACACAAATACAGTTTCAGCAAAACACATCACCGGTTCCAACAAAAAGTAATGTCTTCGCCGTCGGCAGTTACAACAAGACATCTCGACGATCCAACAAAAAACCTTGCCGGTTGTAGCAAAACAAAAGGATGGTGCCAAAAAAAAACTGGACTTGCTGCCACCAACCTTGAGCCATGCTTGCTGGGAAGCCATCGATCGACGAAATCAACTCGTCTCCTCCAACTCCGGCCATCGCTTCCCCGCACGAGATCAACGCCGTCGCATCTCCCCTGCTTCCCCGAGCCGTTCAAAAGAATCAGGGTCATATGCTGGTCCTCCAGGCCACTTTCCCCTATCGCTTGCTATTTCGCCTAGCCGTTGTGGTCCGCCGCTCGCCGCCAGTGGAGCTCGTCATGTGGCTCCTCCGGTGAACAAAAACCAGCGGCACCGACACCCAAGTGTCGCCCACGCTCGGGCGCGTGCAGGCTCGCCGGTGGAGCTCGTGTTGCAGCCTGCGTTCGTGTTGTTGTTGATTCTCTCTGAAGAAGATATTGTTGCTGTTGTATCCATTTCTACTGATGTTGTTCCTCTCTAATACAAGCACTAATTAAATCCAGTGAACAAAATAAAGGAAAAATTTGCAGAAAAAAATACCTAAGATACTTTCTACTCATGGAGTAGGAGAGAAGAAAATGGCTAGACTACAATTCTTACGTGGACAGTTTCATTTAGTGATCAAATTCATTTTAATTCAGTCAATGTACATGGACAATTTAATTCAATGAGTAAATTTAGTTTAATTCTGTCAATGTACATTCTTGTGTGGGATCCAGTGACTAAATTCAACGAATGATCTAAACAAGGGTGATCTACTAGTAAAGTGCATCACATTGTAACAAATGCTATATGGAATTACTGGGGACTGTGCTATCTGTTTGTGGCGTAAAAAAGGAAGATCTCTTTCCTTATACATGCATGTAAAGGTGGAGTATAATGTCCCAAAAACACATGAATCTGAACTCTAAAACTGTTACTTCAAGCCATAGTTTGATGTATGGCGCCCTGAAGCTGTTGTTGTTAATTTTTCTCAAGAAGCTTAAGATGTTGATGCACAAGGTAAACTAAATAGGAATGAGTTGTCACACAAGAAAAGGTTTGGTGTTGATTTTTCTTTGAATCAAGATCAGAGATGAATCGATTCATCTATATGACAAGGTGATCGTTACAACTCTGTTGAATGTTCACCTATGAACAGTTCAAGAATATGGAGTGACGCCAAAAAACAACTTGCCTTAGGCCAAGAAATTGATGTATCAAGCAAGGAGTGGGCAGTGGTAGGAAGAGAAAAGAATTAGATATGTCGAGAACATCGGCAATCCCACTAAATAGAAGAAGAACAATCCGATATCTTCCAAGGTGTTTAGGTGTTCCCCGCTTGACTCTACAAGACATGTTTCCATTGAAAGAGTTGAATCGCATCACGAACACCGTCAAGCTCTCCCTCAAGCCACATACAAAGATAGCGCGACTCAAGTTCTGCATATCCATGATGGATGAGAAATGGATATCAACTCCTTGGCCTAGTTTCAAGTCAATGAACAACATGGTACACATAGATGAAAAACTGGTATGACATGACGACTCAAGAACAGTTACTATGTACTGCATGGAGAACTTGAACCTGAGTGCACCGTGTCCAATACTAACGACATTGGGAAGGTAATGTTCTTAATGGATGTGGCCAAGCCTCGATACACTGATGAAGGGGAGCTGACATTCGATGGAAAGATTGGCACTTGGGTGTTTGTGGTTGAGATCGAGGCACAACGAACCAGTCAAAACAGAGATAGAGGAACGATGGGGATGAAACCATTGAAAGTAACCTGACTGTCTATAGAGATTACCTAATCAATAAAGTTATCCTAGCAATCCAAGGCAAGTGACCTGATGAAAGCACAAATGCTCCCTTGGTGGCTTTTATGATTAATGACAAGATACAGTATATCTTGAACCAAAAGCCCCAAACACTTCATCACAAAGAATTATGTCTAAAACCCTAAACTACCGTTTCAGTGCCACTAAGATTTTCATTTCGGTCTCACCGAGCCAGCCCCAAACAGAACCCTAAGCCAAATCGCAAGTTCTTGGTGTAACTTAGACTACGTTAGATGGAACTGAAAAGTAGTGACAAAATTTCTGTTGTCGAGATTTTGAGTTTCATAATTTCTGAGATTTAATTTTCTGAGCCACGAAGTAATGGAACTGTCTAGTTTAAGTTCGGTCTCACCACGAAGTTTCATTCGGTCTCATCGAAAAGCCAAAAGTTGGGACTTTTTTGCATTAGTCAATGGCACCGAGATTTCTCTTCGGTGTCACTCAGTTAGGCAATAATGTTGTAATGGTTGGATTTTTGGCGAAGGTTGTATATACCCCTCCACCACCCCCTCACTCATCAAGAGAGCCCTCAGAACGAACCAACACTTCCACCATTCATTTTCTGAGAGAGAACCACCTACTCATTTGTTGAAATCAAGGGATTCCACTCCAACCAATGGATCATTGATTTCTAGCCTTCCTAAGTTGCTTTCCACCCAAACATCCTATTCTACCAAGAAAAATTCTGTGAGATAGTGTCTGAGTGTTGAGGAGACTATCTTTTAAAGAACAAGAGCAAGGAGTTCATCATCAACACAACATATATTACCTTTCGGAGAGTGGTGTCTCCTAGATTGGTTGTATGTCGCTTGGGAGCTTCCGAATTGTGTGGAGTTGAACCAAGAAGTTTGTAAGGACAAGGAGATCGTCTATTTCGTGAAGATCTACCTCGAGTGAGGCTAGTCCTTCATGGGCGTAAGCCATGGTGGAATAGACAAGGTTGCTTTTTCATGGACCCTTCGTGGATGGAGCCATCCATGGACTCGCGCAACCGTTACCCTCCGTGGGTTGAAGTCTCCATCGACGTGGATGTATGATAGCACCACCTATCGGAATCACGCCAGAAATATCTGTGTATTCTTTCCGTTTGATCTTCCTATCTCTACCATCCTTTACTTTCTTGCACTTACATGATATTTATTTTCCGTTGCTCAATCTATAAATATGCATGTGTAGGAATCTTTCGATATATCTTAACTTGTGCAAAAATCTGCCTAGAACTCAAGCAAACTAAAGATGCACCTCTACCTGGTTAAGTGTCTATTCACCCCCCCCCCCCCCCCCCCCCGACAGCACTTCTCGATCCCACAACCGACAATGATGAGGGCACAATATTATTCATTGAACGGGATAATGCAAGACCGCATGTCCTCCCTAACGATGCAGGTTTTCAAGAAATTGTGGAACGAACAGGTCTGGAGATTTAATTGTTTCAACAACCTCCAAATAGCCTCGAGATCAATGTTTTAGACCTCTGCTTCCACTGCTCTCTCCAATCCCTAACCGACTGCAGAGCACCTATGAATATTTGAGGACTGGTACCTGGTGTAGAATAGGAGTTTGAGAACTATGACGCCCATAAGCTATTCAAAAGCTTTATCACATTGCAAGTAGTCATGGTTGAAGTCATGAAAGGTCAACGAGGAAATAGCTACAAGATGTCGCATTTGCACAAAGATCGTCTACAGAATGATGAAGAGGAAAAAATCGGTGTATATTGCAGTGCTAAGCTATTTGTTGGCACAAAGGCAATTATAGAACAAGGGGGATAGAGAAAAGAAAAGGAAATAGAAAGGAAAGGAGTACATAGAGAAAGGAAAAGAAAGGAAAGGAGTATGTCTTGTGTGTGTCATGTGTATGTCTTGTCTCATGTGTATGTCTTTGTGTCATGTGTTCAATGAGAAAGGATAGGAAAAGAAAGGATAGGAGTATGTCATGTGAATTATTTGGATTTATTTGAATTTATTTTAATATTTTTGGATTATTTTGATTAATGTGAATTATTATGATTTATTTGATTTTAATTGGATTAATTTGAATTTATTTGGATTACCTGGATTAATTTGATTTGATTTGAATTATTTGGATTAATTTGTTTTGTTCCAATTTATTTGAATTATTTGGATTTATTCAAAAACTCAATAACTGAATGCTTTGAGGGAGTATAATAACAGGTATTCAGAAACAAATTCATCCAAATCCTCATGAATTTAGAGTAGACGACCAATTCTGCTTTGCTACCTTTAAACAAATTTAGTCTACGAGTACTCAGAAACAAATTTAGTCTCCAAATGTTCAGTCTTATCTGACATTTGCTAGTTCAAAATAAATGTGTGGTCTAAGCAAATGTGAGAAGCAGCAACTTATGTCAAATGTGTAGTCTAAGCAAGAAGCACGAGAAACTTGTGCTTTTAGATCAACTTGGAGGGCTCTAGAGAGATCAAAATGTACTCATGTAGATTAGCATCAAAATGTACTCATGTAGATCAACATGGAGGGCTCAGAGATCAAAATGCTTTTAGTTTAGCAAGTCTCTCAGGGAGGCATTAGTTCACAAGTTACATAGGTTCAGACTTGAAGCATCAAAATGTACTCCTGTAGATTAGTAGGAACAGCTTACACATGATCCATATGGCAAGGGTGACTTGACGCCATTACGAAGACCTCGCGACGCGGCACAGTCTCCCTGAGAGCAGTGAGTGAGCGAATGGCATCAGTTGGTGAGCTCAAATCTAGTTCAGTCAACAGCACGCTGGAGCAGTGGAGTGTGACATCGGTGACATAGTCAGTAACACAAGCACAAATTTAGTCAAAAGCAGAGTGAGAGAGGCAAATTCAGTAACCTGCGATGGCTCGGTGGAGTATGGATTTGCCGGAGCGGTGAGCTGCTGGAGCCCCTGATGGCGCGGCCGGAGCGCCGGCCGTCCCGGACGAAGACGCTGAGCTCCTTTCAGATGAGCGCGACCACCTTGCTCCCCCTGAAGCCTGAGCCAGAGGCGGAGGGGCCCGGGAGGGAGTGGGATGCGAAGTGGATGGAGGAGCCTCAGACGAGCTCCTCACCTGAAGACCGGCAACAGCAGGGGACCTCCAATGCAGGAGAGGAGCGATACATAGTTTGTTCGAAATTCATGGGGGGGGGGGGGGGGGGGGGGGGGGTTGAAAAAATACCACGAGGACAAGCCTTTTCAGACAATGCAAGTATTTTCTTACTGTAATTTATATTATAACAAAAAAAAGTACACAAATTTATTGTCAACGCACAAGCATCCAAAATTTGGAACCAAGCAATTTCTTCATACGTAATTAAACCGACCCGCCTTCTGATATACTCCCTCCGTCTCATAGTATAAACATCCCTTAATATAAGAGCATTTTTTATACTACTAATATAGTGTCAAAACGTTTTTATATTATGAGACACAGGGAGTAAAAAAAATTGTGGCCTTGCGAACAAAAACGGTGCCAGCAGCAACCTGAAACCTCAAGCCGATGAACAACAAATACCGCTGAGTTGCCAGTTCAACAATGTTACAACAATTACAGGGAGAGGTATTGCTAACCACTTAATTACATACATCCTCAACCCAAGAAATTAGCATTCTTGCTATCAAAGCAAAACCGGGCTAGGCAGCTCATCAACGCGCCCTCCACCTACCTACCAAATCTAGATACACAGAGACATCTAGCCCTTGGTTTTTCCTGTGTAAAACAGCTAGTTTCAATCATGTGAATCAGCTATCACCTCTCTAAGCTACATCTCTCCCTTCACTGTTAGCTGAGAGAGATGTCGATCGGCGTAGTGGAGAAGTCTCCTCAACCTCAGAACCATATCACAGTGGAAGGGGAGAGCGCTGCGCCTTTCCGTGTAGACAGGGCTTACTGTCATCCACGAAAGTGCGTGGAGCTCCGCGGCCACCGCTTCCAACACATTGTGCATGTCCATTTCGTAATCACGGGCTGACGTTTCATGGCTGATGTTCCTTGCCTGCTTGCTTGTGGTGCTGCCGCCGACCCCTCTGCTCATCTTCTCTTGGACAGTGGCGGTGCCACCTCCGTAGTAATCAACGATGCTTACAGACAGAACGGAGTGCCTGTCCTCCTTGGTGAGTTGTGCGGCATTCATTCTTACTGGTGGAACAGCTTTGGAGACGACATAACCCATTGCCAAGGGAGTTGCTGTCCCTTTGCTGTGCAATAGGTGGGCAAGTGGTGGGGATTCCGATGTAAGGCACGTTGGAAGCTGTAATGTCGCAGGGGAAAGATACCGCATACTTGGTGATGGTACCAGAAGATACGATGCAGACATTGACCCGATGGACTTGACTGGGGCAAACCCGTCTAAGTAACTAGAAGACCCAGTGCTGCTTTGATTCCCTTCACCTGTAAGGGCCAGGAAAAAGAATATTTGTAAATACTATTATTTTGTCCTTGACTATGCATTTCCTTAAAAACATGATCCTTTACTTGATTGGCACACTTAGCACGATCAAGATTTAAAATAAATAACCATGTGATGTATTCATATATGATAAGGTCATTTAGTGATGATCATTTACTCAAAAAATTACCACGTTAAATAAAGTAACTTGCAGGTGAAGCTAATAACATCAACATACACAGACAGTACATACCAGAAGTAGGTCTGGTCGCCAGCAGATCCGCTTGGCATGCAAGATGCAGTGAGCTATCTTGCGAAACTGCAACTAAGCTGATGCTACGAACCAAGTGCAATGAACCCCTTGAACTGTCCATTCCAGTTTGTTCCGCTAGGATCTGCTTTTTGTTGCCTGGCTGACCTTTCGTGAAGCTAGATTTTGAATGAGGGCTGTATAATGTACTTGGTGAGGAAGGCATGTTTCTGTCTTGGATTAAGCCCATATCTTGTTGCTGGAGTGTTGGTCCATTAGAATTTGACGGAATACCATCAGGTATAGAACGGCGTAGCTGCACAGGCCACTTCTTTACCTCGTTACCACCAAAAGAGTATATTGCCTTTTGCCATTCTGCATAAACAATACATAGCCATTACAAACACATTATGGCCTATCAAATAAAAAGTAAAGAGCTAATGATCAAATTGATTAGTACCCTGGATTTCAAGTTCAAGGAAACCTCCAATACGGGTTATTATTACATCTCTTGATCTCGTATTGCTAGCCTCTGGTGAAGACGACATTATTTGACAACCCTGCTGCAGAATTTGAATGAATAGGCTTTGGAGGACTTTAGTGTCTTGGCGGCTACTAATACCGCCAAAAGGAAATACTAAGCTGTCTAATAACTCTCCTCTAGAATCTGTCCAGATGCATACTAACCATCGCCAGTCCTCGGTCCAGCCATAACAGCAATGAAGACTTGTACCACTGTCATTCTCAGACCCTTCAAGTAGCGGGCTTGCTCCACTATCACTGCCACCTGATATTGAGCTGTAAGCCCTGCTGCTACTTGCATCAACTCCAAATCTTGAAGATTCCATTGTATCATTATAATCAACTGCCCCAGGCTCCGCCAGAATGAAAAGTGGCTCAAAAGCATACTTCCTGTCATCCTGAGCACATAATTCTGGGATTTTGCTTGGATCAGGCAATCCTGCAGCACGGCCAGGTTGCCATGAGTTGTCCCATGATACTGACCTCATGGATGCATCAAACTCTGTTTCTCTAGAGAGTGTTTGTCCAGACATCCGAGGAACTAGACATTCTTTCCAAAGGGTAGGACCAGGAGATGCAGTATGCATCATCGTGGACTGAGGCCTACTCATATAAGTAGGTGACTGGAACATGTCACTTGTGGAAACAAACCGTGGGATCCGCCGAGCCTTATTGTAGATAGTGAAAGCTATGTCCTTGAAAGCAGCAAGCTCATTTGGTTTATGGAGTCTCAGTAAAGTTTCAACAGTAACAATCTGCAAGACAAACTTTGGTACGCTGAACCCAGAGAGCATTACAACATTGGATGCTGATGCTTCATCAGCAGAAGCGCTGCTGTTTAGAGCTTTGGCAACCTGAGTATATAGGAATGATTTCCTTTCTCTCTCTGACGATAAGATAGACCCAAGGGCAACAGAACTTTCTACCAGTGTCTGTAGGACTGCAGATGGTTCAGGAAATGGGCAGACCACATAAACTACCTGCGTACATAATGGAGCATGGGTGTTAAAATAGATTAGCATTGCTGTTTTAGGAAAATACCGACTTGAAAGTTTATTTTTGTTGCACAACTTCAGGCAAAGCATGAAAGAAATATCAATTCATCCACTTATAGGCCATCGTGCATCTCACTGAATGATTGGAAGTTCCAAACATGTGACCTTTTTTGTAAATACAAGTGAATAGAAATGATGGATCATTTATGCATCCAAAAAACTTTAAAATTGGGTTAAGATATATCTCTAAAAGAATTGGCGACGTATATGTGTGAAGTGTGCTCCAATGGTGGCATTTATTAGTAACAAGTGCAGAATGATAACTGCATCCTACAAAAATTGTCATAAAAGGAAACAAATAATAATATATCCCATGACAAGAGCCTCAACTGGATCAAGAAAATAGGAAAGCTGTATTTGGACAGAATGGGAATGACAGAAGCAACATGTCTACAAAGTAACAAGTCAATGATAAGCAAATTATCATTATCTGATTAAAGAAACATCCTACACTAAGTTGACTACTAATGTGTATTTTCGTTTTGCTAAGTATGTATGAGAATATGTCAGCTTCTCTGTGCTGGTTCTCATAAAAAAGAGGAAAAGGAACGCTGATCAGAGAAGATCAAATAACGAGAAGAATACACGAATATAAACCATGCAGAGTATCATCACAGAACAATACAAGAAGTGAGACACGCGGCTGTTGTTTCGGAAGTCCCTTGGATCGAAGAAGTGGAGAAGGAAGAAAAGGTAAAAGGCCTTACAGTGCAAGGCATGTTACTGCTCTCTTTCTGATTTGTAGAAATGTTTAACGTAAGCTTTATGTCCTTAATTATCCTTGCCAGAGATGATATAAAGCTTTTCACACTCCAACTTTTTGAAAGAGCTTGAAAGTATTCAGTTACTGAGCTGATAGAAACCGAGTGGCTGCCGCTAGTCTTCAATTGATCAGGACAATCAACGAGAACAAGTCCTGAAGGCAGATATTTTCCAGGAGATTGATCTATTTGCCCCCCACTGTGTTGTGGTGAATGAGTACCCAGTTTGCAAACTTCATAAACTATAAGAATGAAAATAGATAAAAGTAAGGAATAAACTTTGAAACACAATGAATTAGTATAATTATATGGAGATTATGAGATTGTTAATCTATGACTAAATGGCAAGTCCCCCCAGTAATGATAAAACATTGTTATATTCTTTTAGTTGTTTATATCTATTACAATGATGTGATCAAATAGAACGAAATCAATTGTATTGCAACCATGAAGCCATATAATTTGTTAAAGTGTTGTGTTAAAAGCACAGTGACTGTCTGTAAATATTGCCTCTTTTGAACTGAACGTATAACTGGCAACAAATACTAGTAAATACAGAGTTAGAAAAGGTCGCATTATAGGCTTAAATCTCTACATCAGTACATGCCTCATTGTCATACAGCCAACACAGTGAACCAATGCTGTTTATTGGATTCATAGACACTTTGCAGGCACAAGTATCAATAGCTATCAAGATTTTAAGTTTGTGAACTAGAGTCCTATCTTACCGAGTGGAGAGAATTATAAACATACATTCAGACACATTAATACTACGTAACGGTAGAATATAATGGAACATATAGCCCCAACTTCATCTGCAGCTAGTTGGAACTTGTACTTTTTATTTGATGCAAGATTGGGAGTGATCCCGTGTTTGCATATGACATGTATGGATCCATGCACGCTATAGCTCAACCTTGCCATAAACATAATTTGTAAGATTAAATTTATGGGTTTAATTGCATTCAGATCACACATGTTAAGTTAATATCCCCTGACCACGCAATGTGGCACTATCCACTGGGTTGGATTGCATTTAAATACAAAATGTTAAATTATCAATCTTAACCAAGCAATCTAGGACCATGCTTGCATACGTGTGCAACTTCTCATAAGCCACAATTGTGCTCAATTTGGTTTTCTCCCGGTTTTCCGTTAATTAACTGGGCAATTTTCTTCTTAACTAATCGATGAGGCAAAACTTTTGCCTCCGTCTAAAAAAACAATTGTACTCAATCCTCGACTTGGGCTGGGTGGAGAGTTGAGAGTTCTGAAATCCCAGGTCAAGAGTTTTGGAGTTTGGACAAGCCCCTCCATTTGACCCAAAACAGTTGGTTATTACCGAAAAAGGCTTTCGCCCCGCTTTATATATAAAGCAACGACCATCAACATGCCGGTACAAACTCATGCCACCACCACACACGCACACAGCCAAGGCAAGATACAAAGGTGTTGAGCGCAGCAACACCACCCCTAGCACTACAAGAGCAACGGGGGAACTCAACCGTGAACACGCCACCGCGAAGAGATGAAGCCGCATACGACGAACCATGGGCTCCAAGGCGGTGCCTTCAGGAACGTTATGACACTGGAGCGCCGCCACCGCCCGATCCGAGGATCAGAGTTTCCCCTGGAGCACCACGACGGGCAATGAGAACCGTGGTGACGCCTTCAAGAAGGGAACGAGCTTCCCTGCCGCCGGTCCGTCCGAAGATAGAGCAGGTTTTCACCCCGGCCAATACTCACCGGCACCGAACGCCACACCCCGGCTACCACACCGTCCACACGGCCATGGTCACCGAGCAACACCGAGCACGGGCTCTGCCCATGAGCACTGCGCTACCACCCCCAAGGTCGCCGCCCCGGCATCTAGGACCCTGACACCACCGCACCCAAGACACGCCGCTACCCCAACCAAAGAGACGAGGGAAAGGAGTCGCCTTTCGACCCCTGGACCCCAGCGCTGAGACCCAAAGGCCGGCCAAAACTGGCCTCCATCGTACCGGTCGCGAGACAAGCTCAGTCCTGCAGCACCGTGCGCGAGACGAACTCGGTCCTGCTGCATCGGGCACGAGAGGAGCTCGGTCCTGCAGCACCGAGCTAGAGACGAGCTCAGTCCTGCTACTCCGGACGTGAGACGAGGGATGGACCGTAGCTGGGAGAGGTCCAGCTCTTCGGCGCACGTAGCACACACATGACGAGCGGGTGAAGCGAGGATCGATACGGTCCGCCCGTATACGAGCCGACGACGGAGTAAGCCGACCGTCGCCGCGGACAAAGCCGTCGAGCCACCGTGTAGCCGCCGCGCCACTAGGAGGGCAGCGCCCAAGCCGGACCTCCACGCGCCGCCGCCGCCCATGGCCAGAGCACGAGCCACGCCAAGCCGGTGCCCCACCCGTGCCGCCACGAGGTCAGGTCTGGCCGGACCGCCGCAGCCGCCGTCCCCGACCCCGGCCCGCACCACCACCATACCGTTGTTGTCCCACCACCAGACCACGCCGCCAACGGCCCGCGTCGCCAGCCGCAGCCGTACGCCGGATCTGAGCCGAGCTCAAGTCGCCGCCACGATCGCCGCCGACACGCCCCACCACCAGGCAGCCTGCCGCACCACCGAGACCACCAGACGCCGCCGCCCAAAGGAGCTCCGCCGCCCCGCCGCGACCGACCAAAACGCGGCGCCCAGGCCCGTCGAAGCCGGCCCGCACCAGCCCCACACGCAAGGAGGCGAGGAGTCCCGCCGCCACCGACGCCGACCGAGCTTCGCTCGGAGCGCCCTAAGGCAGCGGCGGGGGAGGGGAGGGGCGGGAGGGAGGTGCTGCCCGGCGGCGGCTAGGGTTCCCTCCCCGTCGCCTGCGGGGGCAACACGCCTGCGGGGGCAACACGGGAGGGCCCGGTCTCCTCTATATTTTCCAGAGTTCTTTTTAAATTTTCTCTATATTTTTCAATTGAATATATTTTGTCGGCACTGACCAGATGAAGGGATGCAACATTATAATAAAAACAGCACAACTCGAAGCGGGTGGGAATTATCTCATTACCACCAAACCTTGTTAGGTCTAAGTAACAATTGTGCATCACAACTGAGAACCAAAGAAAAACTGAAGAAGCAACGTTATAGACACTTACTTGTTCCAAGCTGCATGAAGAAATCAGTGGCTGCAGAAGTAAGCATATCAATATCAGGGCACAGTGCGTAGTAAGTAACCTGAAAGAGCAAACACAAATGAGAAATTTATGAGTCGCAAAACTACAAAGCTCCTTCCAGAGTAACCAAAACAAAGAAACGTGTACTAATCTAGATTCCAGAATGGCTACAGAACTTAGAGCCAATTTGCGGTTGTGTCGTGTTGTGTTATTTCCTGATATGGAATACTTACACCAAAAAAAAATATTTACCAATTATATTAAGAAGTTGCTTTTATGGATCCAGAACGACACTAAAATATACTTTCAGGTAGTTGATATATTAAAAGGTAATAAAAATTTATACTGAGCTAACCACAGTGCCAAAATATGCCTTACAGGCTTGGCCGAAGCATAAGGTTCCAAAGGAGCCTTCTCCCACAATTTGAGGCAATCAGCAGAGGTCTTTAACCAATCATCCTGGTAACTGCAATTTCAATACTTTCATCAGTAACTCGTGCCGACAATTAAATGTTAGTTCATTTAGTAATCATTTTTAGGGGAACAAGTCTGCTACCCAACAAGAAGAGATGGTGAAGGGAGGACAGCGATGGTTGGTCTAACACGGTGATATCCCTTATGATGCTCTTCTGAAGTGCCTGCGTTGAAATTCAATCTCCTCTAAGATGAATCATGAATTTCTCCTTCTGGCAATATTATACTTGGCGAAGAGAGTAATAAAGAAGTTGAAGACAGGTTGAGAGATGTGGCAGCAGGAATACCTCGATCATTGCTTGATTGGGGTGGGCTCATTGCATCTCCACCAATGGGTATAGAATTTGAAGTATCTCGAATATCACCACTAGTATAATGGAAAGAGTATGCATCTCCCATGGCAGCAGATTCTGCTATATTACTTCGACCCCTGCACCAATCAATTACTGATAATGGACCATCCATGTTCGCAAATGCGGTTTTAAGAGCTGATTTTATATCCGACTGCAACAAGCCAATCATGGATGATTCTGAAACCTGTATCCAGAAAAAGACATGGAGAAAAGATGCATGGATAAGTAGAGGTGGCAAAAAAAAACAGAGCACCAGATTTTTACCTCTGCAGAAAGTGGATCAACTAAATCAACACCAGCACAATCCTTGGAATGACATGTTCCTAATAGTCCACCACAGCCAGCATGAACCATAGAAGGATCACAGGAAAATCCACGTCTCCTCTGCTCATCCAAGGAAAGCCAGAAAAAAGAACCATCTCCATCATCTATATCAAGTGCGATATCAACAAATGAAGTTGATTGCTGAACTAGCAGAGCCATGGCACTGAGGAGTTCCACAATAGGTTGTCTTTGTACAGATGGGCTTGTGCCAGTAAACGTTTTAGCAGACAATGAATCAAGGGGTTTTGCCCCTTTAGGTACCACAACAGACCTCCAAACTCCCACGTTTTCTAATAGGGACCTATCATACATGTCATGGTCAACATCACTAGACAGCCTAGCTGGTATAGTTTCTTTCCTTTTCATCTCATATTTTGGAACAAGACCCGAGTTACTACTGCTCTCTGTCTGCATGGCACTGGATAAGGCACTTTTTAACTCAGCAGATGCTTTGGTTCTCAGAGACACTAGTGTATGCCTTATTCTGCACATGGCAGCCTGAAATGTGATGCATTCAATTTCAGTTGCAAGCGCAGTCTTCATAGATAGGAGGAAATACCCAACATTAAGCATGCTATCACTCTTCTTTTGTATAGTCAGAGAAGAGCTAAATGAAGTTTCACCAGACACAGGTCTTGATGTTTCTCCCTTGCATGATTGTTCGTCTGCATTGTTTAAGCTCTTTTCACTCTCATTTTTCCTACCTTGCACAAGTGTGTATAAGCTTGATCGACCAACATCACGTGAAAGATTAGCTGGTGTTAGTTTATCAGACTTCTCAGACTTGTCTCCTGCAGACTCAACTTTAGAACTTTGTGTGACATCATACGAATAAACTCTTGAGCTAAAACCACAACTTCCTCTTTTTTTCGATCCGGGCAAGTAGGGATTTGTAAACAGTGTTGCCGGCGTCTCGCAACTGGAAATTTCAACAGCTGCATATTCTGGTGCAAATGTGAGTGTAGCTTCAGCTCTGGTGAGAAAATCAGATCTACTAGATGATAATACTAAGGACTGGGACCCTGCAGGTGATGCAATTTCTTTGAGAGGCTCCTGAACTTTAGAAGCAACATCCTGAATAGGTGACATCGTTTCGTGGTTAAATGCCTCCATAGATGTGAAACCAACAGGAGAAAGTCTTTGTTCAGGTATATCCATAGCTATGGATGGACTATCTATGAATGGCATGTCTCCAAATTCCGAAGCAGGGGTTACTAAAGCATGTGATTCAGCAGTACCTGGAGGCTACATAAAATGGAATATCAGGATTATAGATAGCAAGTAAGTCAGACAGAAGTGATCCCATACAGTTTTCTACTTGCATGTCCAGAAAAGTTAATATGTTATTTACATTTAAAGAAGGGTTCTGCAGTGTGCTCATTGTTTAGATCCAACAAGCAGAGAATTCCACATTTCATGGCTAGTAGACAGGGTAAAAGGTTAAAAGGGACAAGGTGAAGTAGGAGAAAATTATTTCACAAGCTTTTGGTGATATCATAAGCAACATGTTTCAAGGCATGAAATATGTGAGTGATTCAATAAATGGTCCTTGATTACAATCTAAAAACTCAACAAAGCAGAAGTGAAGTAATTGGCTACAATCTAGAAACTTAAACAAGCAGCGGTGACAATAGCGACCTATTGTTAAAAAATGCACAGCATTGCAGGGGCATGAAATGCAACGAAGAAGTTAATACAATATATTAAGTTGCATAATGAGTTCATCATTATCATTGTCATATTATCATTGTCATATGCATAATGAGTTCGTCATTATCACAGAGCTTCTCCTACATGACCAAGTATAGTCACTCTAAATATTATAACCATGTTTCATCTATAAGTAACTACTGCGTGGATTATAGGGTACCTACCTCACCAAAATCTAACTCATCCTCTTGAAAGAAGTCACTAAAATCTCCAAACTCCGAGAGAAGTATATTGATGTCCATCACAACCCCCTCTTCACCCCAGCCCCAAGAACATCCTCCCTGACCATTTGTGCCTTGCATGTTTTCCCTAACTTCATTGCCAGCATGAGAAGAAACTTCTGTTATTTCCGAACGAGAGCGCTTGGATACCTGATTGAACACATACAAAACATCAAGACTTCTTCAGCACAACGTTGACGTAGACTGGTACAGCAGTAGCGTGATTGTGCACTAATGCTACCAAACATTAACATAGCGAAATAAGTTAATAACACAAACAGTGTAACATGTATAGATGGAGATTATTCAGCAGAACAGAACTTCATGCAGAGGTAATCTGGCAAGAAAATTTGGTGTTGTGACAGTTTTAGCATCAACAAATTGGTATTTGCTCACAAACTAAACACAATTACGCAAATACTTCTATGCACAAGATGGCATGGACTGTATGGCATGTGTTCTTCCATGTAATGAAATTTCTACCGCCATTGAATTATCAGTTTCTAACCAGATTTTGTTCCATTTTATCATCATCAATGCTTAGATTATTTGCTACATAAAGTTTTATGCACTTCCAAAAAGAAACTATGCACATACTTGTTGAGCAAGTCATATTCCCCAAGCCTCTATTTCACATGTAAGCCTCACTGAATAGTGAAGATGACAAAATAGTTTTCTGTAGGAAAAAAAGGATGCGGCTACTCATAGCTGATCATTGTTTTACTTAAACATCATCAATTTACACAAAAATTGACCATATCTCATACTCCCTCCGTTCCAAAATATAAGGTGTATTAGTTTTTTCAAAAGTCAAACATCTGCATGTTTGACCAAGTTTTTAGAAAAAAATATCAATATCAAGTACCACATTTGTATCACTAGATCCATCATGAAAAGATTTTTCATATTTTATTTATTTTGTATTGCAGATGTCGATATTCTATAATCTTGGTCAAACTTACACAAGTTTGACTCGCGAGTATTTCACACCTATAGCTAATTAGAGGTAAGTCGATGAACATGTCCGTGTGTCAATAGTGGCATAACGTCTTCTGTTAATCACAAGAATGATGAACCAAAAACCCTGTAACCACCTCCTAGGAGGATTGTAACCTAAAACCCTATCTTTTCAATACAATGAAACGCAAAAGTCTTTTGCGTTTTCTTGAAAAGAATGATGAACCAAAGCATGATGCTACCACTACAAGTTAGCTACTGAGAAGAGGAAAATGTAGTGTTGTACTAACAAACATATTAAAATGTAATTCTTGAGAAAAAACTAATTCATTATGGTATAAGTTTGTAAATTGAGAGGAAATCAATACAGTACCATCTTGCTACCAGCAATGTCATTGTTCAATGGCAGATCAGACTGATGGCATGCTGTAGAGTCAGCATCTGCTAAAAGATCACCACCTTTAGCAGCAACTGCATGCTCACTTCCATTAGAAGTGCTACTGACACTACTGATACTACTAGCCATGCCGTTGGAGTTGTTATTTCTTTGTCTTCTTAGTCTTAGAAAATTAGAGTTCACACCAAGTCCACGTGAAGATCCAAAGAAAGAGCTGCTAACAGATCAAAACAATTAATGCAGGAGAAATCAGACAAAAACAAATTTGCAATCATGATGTATTAAAAGTACTGAAAAAATATCATGTAATGACACAGATTAATTTTAGTTGCACCGAGAGACTATGATCCATGGGCGCGATTGAATCAATGTAGTTCTTGCAAGTAACTTTTGGGTATAATGAACCATGGCAACAAAATGTGTTATACTGCATAGAGACTCCGGATGTGCTGCATGAACGGTGATCCTTAACAAATAGTTAGTGCAGCTTAACACAGTTCCACAACCGCAAACTGAGCCTTAGTAACTTCAATTTTTTTGGATAAAATTAGTTGCCAATTTTTCTAGGTCTTCCCTTTTTGTGGGAATGAAGCAGTAAAGGGTCCTGATTACAAAATAGTAAGTGGCTTTAAAACATTTACGTCCTGTTCAGTTGGAATCCAAAATTTGCAACAATGTGCCACACTGTTCTTAGCCAAATTGGACAAGTGTCTTGTAACCACAGCTTAGGCATGCCAAAAATAATCAGCTAGGTCCTAGGCATCATAAGCACATATGTTGTGGCATGGTAGGCTAGGTTATGGCTCCACTTTTCTTGGCCACAAGCCTATTAGGCAAAAAATATTTGGCATGCTAGGACACTGTTAGGCATCAACTGAAACGGTCCTTGGTACTGTTTTTCTCCAGTTCAAGAGAAGTTCTGGCCCTTGAATGAGAGCAAGGCAGAAAGGAGTTACTGTAAGGATGTGGGGATGTGATATTACTCCCTCCGTTCCTAAATATAAATCTTTTTAGATGTTTCATTAAAAGACTACATACGGATGTATATAGACATATTTTAGAGTGTAGATTCACTCATTTTGCTCCGTATGTAGTCTCCTAGTGAAATCTCTAAAAAGACTTATATTTAGGAACGGAGGGAGTACAATTTACAGCATGGTGGTAGGCACGCTCAGCAATTTTAATTTCTAAGTTCTCAAAAATGACAGGATTTACCTAGCTGTTCTATGTCCACACCTAGCTCAGAAAGTTGGAGGGTGTTTCTATGTCTAACATAATGAAAAAATAATTCGAATTTCATGTATTCCTCTTAAGACAAATATGTTCTTGTTATTTTTTAGATCTTGTATTCCACTATTTAGTTCTTAGAGATATAGGATAACATCAAACTGTAGATAACAGCATTTGAAGTTGGTCTCCAACGTTTTGTCTTATGAGCTGTTCCAGATAAGTCATTGATAGAAAAAACCATGTATGCAAGACTAACCTGTTCCGGAAGTAAGAAGACGGAGAGAAGTTCCAAAATGGCCAAGCCTCCCATGATGAACTACTCATCCAGTCCTGTGACCACATTCTGCAGGCAACATAATTTAAACCATGCACGCTCAAAGCATAACAAGATCATTAGAGCGAGACTATTACCTTTTACTAGAAAAGCGAACAAATGCCTGATGGACCATAGGTACCATAACAGCCTCAGGTGGGTAAATAAATGTCCTTTCAAGAACTGGAAGGCCATCAGCAGATTCTAACTTTTGCTGCCCATCATCACCTAAATGAGGGTCCTTCCCTGAATCAAATTCTTTCTTAATCTGATTATTTTCCGATTCAGAAATTTTGTCAGTTGAGGCAGGTGGAAAGCCAAGGGCAACTTCAACATAGTAACTTTGACCTCTCAGCTGGCAGATGGTGGGTTGAGTAAAACCTGGTAGATTAGGTGCCGATAATTTGCTGAAATGTTTACACAAAGTTAACATGAGAACTGAGTATCATAATGAACTGCTCTGCATATGAATATCCTTAAGGCCTTGTTTGGTACTAGTGTTTTTGAGGAGATTGGTAGGGATAATCCCCCAAGGGATTGGGTGAAACCCCAACCTTCACCCAATCCCTTCAAATCCCCATTTATCCCCAATACACTAGGTAGGGGTAGTGTATTCAGTATTGAGAAAAATGCACTATAATTTGGGGATTTGAGGGGAAATGTGGGGATGAAACATGTCAAATACACTAGAACCAAATGGTGTTATGGGATGTGTGGGGATTGAGGGGTTTGACCGGGATAATCCCCACAAATTCCCTAAAATACACTAGTACCAAACAAGGCCTAAAAGAAACACAAGATCTCACTGACAGGTGAGATAACAGTTAACACCCAAGAGGTGCAAGCAGGTCTAAGTGTCTGCCTCATCAGTGAGAGGTCGTATCAACAGGCATAGAATGCCAAAAGAACAGCTTAGCATATAAGTCGATTTGAGCATTGACTTTTGAGTTCTGAAATACCTTGAATATACTTGTCTTGCGAGGTCACTTGGGCAACAGCCGACAAGCCTACCCAGCATTCCGCTAGGAGCAACAATAACTGCAACATTCAATGAAACAGATCATGAATTTGAATATGCATGATATAGATAACTTCAATCCAAAAAAGGCATAGAACATAATTTACATAAACGATGAAGAAACTGGCAAAAGAAAAGTTACAAATCAAAGTTATCATGAGCTAGGTCACAGAAATATAATGCGCAGCGAAGTTAGTTTAACTATTTAGAGAACTATTTTATATTCAAGACTCCAGGAACATAAACCACTATATGGCTGTGCTTCTGCCCATTTTGTCAACATCATAGTACACAGGCTAAGAGAAATACAGAACTATCACTATTAGCGGCGTGATTACTTAGAAGGGTCTAACTGTCGAACTAACCAATGGAGTCGTGTTTTTTAAGTATTTCCAGTAAGGGGATCCCTTCAGATAACAGTATGATACAAAAGGATCGCCGATAAAAGGCAAACAATTGGAAAACTAATAAAAATGTATGCCATAACCTACCATACCGCCTGGGGGGGGGGGGGGGGGGGGTATTTGTAAAGGTGAAATTGCAAAAGCACTGCACCCCACACTAAATGAGATTCGCTTGTTATCTTTCAATCCACCTTATAAAGAACTAACTGTAAGAGAAAACAATGGCCAGTCCCTATTTGTAAATCAGACGTCCTAAGAACTTCTGTAAATTCCCCTATCACAAGAAAATCATGTCAGATCAGAACTGTGAATAGCAGATACGTTATCCTTTTCCAGCAAATAAGACAGTAGGTTTTGGTTTTCTAAGGATGACAATACAGCAAGATGTGTAGAGATGGAATTAGTGAATGAGACGGTACCTGGAAGACCTTCACCAACAGAACGGGGAGTGTGTGTGAGAACTTTCTCTATATCATCACTAGAAAGGTTTCGCATATATCTAATAAAATAAACCATTGAAAGTAAGACACTGTCATAAATAAACTGAAGAAGGCCAACGATATGATGGGGCAAAATAAGAACTGACCTTGCAGATATAATAACATGCACAAAGATTGCTTCTTCAGTGGCCGCAAAGACAAATTCTACTGTAGGTTGTGCTCTCCTATAACACAATGATAACAAAAATAAATGGAATGGAAATCAAGAAAAGTGAAGTTATCCTTGGAAGAACAAACGGGGAAAAAATGAAACTACATGCCAGCCATATCAGAATCCGCAATGTCACACTGACATTACTTATTTCACCCGTTGGGTCAAAGAGAAATGGTTGCGAGCCTTTGATGGATTACAGCATTATAGCAACTTGATATGGAGTTCTGCTGCATTATCCAATAACTAGAAGTGAAGAAAGGTCAGCCTACTGATGCATCTCAACAGTTAACTAAAGTATGTCAGAAGATACGAATTCCAATGTTCAAAAAAGCAGAAAGCATAAGCGAAGCGGAAGGCCACAGCTTAGAGCAATGGACGCTTATGCGCAGCTTAACCGGACTTAAGCGTTTTTTGAAATTGACTAGAATTTAACAGATTTTGAATAATATACACAGGAAAATAGGAAACATGGCACATGTGTAATTGAATAGCCATCTAAAATACAGTTCACACCATAGCGAATACACATAATGTTCACATGGCAAGCAAAATAACAACTAAAATGCAGTTCAGTTCAAATAGTCATAGCATAATCGAGATCATGTGGCCATAATTTTGCCAGCATATGTAGGAAATAGTTCCCAAACAGAGCCTAATAATAAGATAAATGGGATATTGCCATTATTGCGCAAGCATACAAGCAAAAGTAGTTCAAAAACAGTCAAATTCTGGCCAAATTTGAAAAAAAAAACGCTTAATCTACCGCTTAGGGCAAAAGCGAAGCGCTTTGCCATCGCTCAGCGCGTTGAACACTGACGAATTCATGCAGGCCCCACTCCAATGCTCGTATACAATAAATGGCAAACAAGCATCCGAATATTATCATTACATTCTCGCCATCATATACAGGTTGCCAAAAAAAAGGCATGCGGTTATTCTCGAAACCACTTTAGCGGAAAGAAAAATTATCCATTAAGTTGAAACCCCGTGTTTAGAATTAGGTTACAATTGTTTAAACAAAGTTTTGTATCACTAGGTGGGCAGGGGCCTTTTCATTCTTCAAACACAAGAAAATTGGCAAACTTCACTTTATCCTAATATACCACACACTATCTATTGTAGTGTTACTTTAGCAGACACGTTATGGGTGTTACTTTAGCAGACACATTGCATCAATTGCTGAGCAAAGAGTGTAAAGAACTTGTTAACAAAGAATAAAAATGAATAGATAAAGCCATAGCAACTTAGTCACGAACCTAAAGCTGTTTTGATTTCTTGTAGGGGGGTTGTATTTTGTAAATACATCACCAAATCTTGCATAAGAAAGCCCTCTTAGTGCTCTGTACAAGAGAAAATGACAGATTTAAAATTCATCAATGAGACAACAAATTATAAATTACAGATTCATACTATAACAAGTATAATGATACCTCTCCAAAGAATTTCTTAAAGCCTGACATAGTGCAGCTGCAACCTCTTCCGAGTTGCCTGGAGCCACCCATAAATCACTTGAAACAACTGCAAAACAGAATAAGCAGTAGAAACAAGCAAATAAATAAGCAAACTAGACAGTCTAAGACTCCATGCGATAACAAATATCAACAACAATCAACCTCTTAATTTAGCTACAGCGGGCTGGGTCATTTCAGGTACTGACGAGTGGCGGCCAGAAAGAAACAACCAGAGCTTGATCTTCTCATCTGTCATTGTTACAAAACAAAGTTTGGCATAAATAAGCATAGGCTTGACTTAGGTAGGAAGAAATATGGATGCAGGTAATGCACATAATTATTACCGGGGTTATGCTCTCCTTGAGATGGATCCCAAGGGCCAACAAAGGAATTTGTCCAAGTACTTAGGAGACCTTCGCTCTGTAAGCGAAGATACGCTGACAGCACAGTGTTATTAAGAGCATCTTTCTGCTCGGCTTTTGAACTGGACGAGGAACAGGGATCACAATAAAGAACACATACATCAGAACAAAAATGACAAGTGGCAACAAGCAACTAGAAGACAGCACAAAAGCGGCATATGGAGGGTACAATTAACACCTTCTATCCGAAGTAGCACTGTAATCTGGTTCAATAGGAAGAAACTGAAACCATGATACAGTCTGAAGTTCCCCCTGCAAGCACGAAATGAAATATATACATAAGACTAAACCAAAGAAAGTTTATCTGAAGAATCTACGAACTAATTCCATAGCAGGCTGTGGCGCACTAAGTAGGTAAAAAATATCTCACTTCCGTACTCTAAAGCTCTAGGCTCTATCGGAAACCTATATGAATTGAACATCATTCTCAACTCGGAAGTGTGGCGGGTAATGCCTCTCCTATGCTGTAGTTTGTGATGTGTGAGGAGGGTGATTCAATAGCTCTCCTAACTTTTGAAGCAGTCAGTTTCAATTTCTACTTCTACATCAAAAAAAAAAGTACAAACCATTGCAGGAATTGGAGAGAAACAGAAGGACATTTGTAAGTCGTGAAGATAGCAGTGCGAAATAATCTGTGGAAGATCCAACAAAAAATGCCCCACGCACAACTATGCTCCCTATTGGGCAAACCGTTAAAGCATCTACAGACCATAAGCACAATCTCAGATACCCTTGTACTATTGTCTTTCTTAATGAAATGATGCGTAGCTCTCCAGCATGTCCGAGAGGAAAAAATGGAGCAGAGATTTAAACAGTTTCTGTACTGCATTTTGTTCCCTTTTTCACACCATCGTCATGGTTGGTATAGAACAAAACTCGTTTGCAAATGATGATACTCCATCTATTCCTTTTTATTAGGTGTCATTTTGGTACACGGTAACCAAGGTACTAATTTGAGGATAATTTGGGACTGAAATGCCCCTGGTTACAATATAGGTTAGAGAGGTAATTATCGGAAGCTAATTAATGATCCTCCGAGCTGGAATTGGCATCAACAGGGGTAAAAAGGAAATACACCTAATAAAAAGGATGGAGGGAGTATAACGCATCGACAACTTGCAAGTTGCAATAACAGAAACACTAGAGAGTTTGCATTTCGCAGTCTGATGAAATACAATAAAACAAATTATGGGGCCACATTTCAACAGAGGGGGGGGAGGATTAAGGTCTAACTTACAATTTTGAAAATGTTGGTCCACATATTCAGTGTAGAAGACAAGGATACTGCTTTATAAAATCACCAGCATTCATGCCTGTACAGCAGAAGGTGAAACCTGCAACATGGCCTGCTGCCTGTCATACAAAGAGTACTGAAGTAACCCAAATAAAGAACAGCTAGACAAATGAAGAAACTACATGAAAGAAATGGGATCGCACAAATGTTATCCGTAAATAGTGGGATTCTATGGTTGTCATTCTTAATTCCAAATCAGAATAAAAGATATGATAATTGAACAATACTACAACAATGGGAATATATCATTATTATTTTAAATTCCACAACATCCTACACTGCAGAGACAAAACTATTCAACACACAAATAAAATGTTTAGGACTCCCACACACTGTCGCATCAATAAAGAAACGACGAGGTAGGATCTTTAGTTTCCATGTTTAGAAGTATAAGAAATGGTATTCGCCATTCTAGTTCCAAAGCCTCTGATAGACAAATGAAGCAAGAAATTTCTATTTATAGGGTAAAAAAAAAGTCCCATTGCTTTCATTAACGGTCGCAGTTAACATATTCAGGCTACCTACTCCTTGCGACATTATAGGGTAACCGACACGCGCGACACAGGGAACAACCTACATGCCGAACTCCCTATTCCTTGTGACATTTCACACGATGCTTATCCTTGTGCAGTTCCCACGGCCTATGATGCATAAACTCGTCAAATCAATGACAGACACGATCTCCCATCTCTAGTTACCCACTTACCCTAACGGCAGAATCTGCAACACGATCTACTTACCCCGCACCCCACCATCTAAACACGGCGGAAACCGTACCGCAGCATGGGCGGCAGATTAGGATGACTGAAAGCTCATTCAGAAACCAATGTCTAAGGTCGGAGCGTGAGATAGTTCAGGAGCGGGAATTACTTGATCGAATGAATGCCCCCACATTACCATAACATTCAAACGAGACTAGGGTTCTAGGGTTTGTGCGCGAACGAACGGGGGACGAGATCAGAGAAGAGGGCGGGCTCCGGGCTGGCGAAGAGGAGAGGAGTGCTCTCCGGAGAACGCTCACCTCGAGTCGCCGCTGTCGCCGCCCCTGGTCGCGGCCGGCGTCGCGCGGAGCTCGCCCTCGGTGGTACGTGAGGGCGGAGAAGTGGGGGGGATGCGGCCGGGGACAAGCAGGAAGCAGGGGCGCCTGGGCCTTGTTCGCCGTTGCCGCCGGTCGCCGCGGGTCAGGCGTCGGCTGGAAGGGCGGGGGTGGAGGGTGGGGCGTACGGCGGAGTTGGAGACGAACGCGGCCGGCTGTTTCCGTTGGGTTCACTGGGGCAGGGGCAACCAGGTAATTGCGGGTTGCGGTGAGGGAGTGCGGGGGCGGGTGTCAGTGAGGTGGCGTTGGCGGCTTGGGGCACCGGAGGCGCGGCGGCGTGGGCGTTCGATGGGTCGGTTGAAATCAGATTTGTGAGGCCTCGTTTGGTTAAGCGTGATTGTGAGGTTTTGAGAGGAAAATTTTCGGGAGGCCAGAAATCCCACACATCTTCGGGCGTTCATTTGATAGGAGGGGTTTGCTTAGCCCAATCCCCTCCGTTCTTCTTCAATTCCTTTCTATCCATGTGTTTTAAAACGCTCCTCGGTGGACTAATGGAAGCAAAACCCTGGGAATTTGAGAGGATTGGGTGGAACAAAGGGATTCACCCAATTCCCTGAAATCCCTCCTTCTCAAAACCTCCCCAATCCCCTTGGGTTTTTTCTTTTATTCCTCCTCTTGTTTTATTTTACAAAATAAAGTCTCATTTCCTTTTCACCTTTAAAAGGGTTTATTTTTATTTTCTTGTTAAAAGGGTTTTATTTAATTCTTAAGAAAAAAGTTTCATTTTTATTTCTTTAAAAAAAATGCCCAAAACTATTTCTTATAGTGGGGTTTGTTTTAAAGGAGTTAAAAAGTATTTTTTTATCTTTGTTATAAAAAAATCCTTTCCTTTTGATGTTGTTGTTTTCTTTAAAAAAAGGAAAAAAAACAATAGGGAAAGAGGAGGAGGCCCACTTGGGCCAAGGCCCAGCCGATCCCCTGCCCTAGCGGCGAGCGCCAGGAGCCCGAGACCCCCATCTCCCTCGCGTCTCCTTCCCCCCCCCCCCCCCGATTCCCCTCTCCTTCCGTTTTCTTCTCCCTCTCCCGAGCAGCCCCGTCGCCTGCGCTCCCGCCGCCGACGTCCCTCGCGCGCCCCGCCCGCCGTTCCCTCGCTGCCAGCCGGATCTCCCCAGCCGAGCAGGTTCCCCGTCGGTTCCCCTGCCAGCCGGAGCCTGGAGCTCCTCCGACGGCCCCGTGTGGCGGCGCCCCCATGTCCCATGCCTCGGGCACGACGGGCACGACGAGGAGGCCCGCTCTAGTCCCGTGGGCCACGCCGCAGCCGCCATGGCCTCGGCCTCGCCTCCCCTCGCCGCCCCCGCGCGCCGCCTCGTGGTCGTCCTCGCCGGCCTCCCCGCGTGCAGCTCCGCCTCGCCGGTCTGCTGTTGTGCTCGCCGCAGCCGTTGGTGGCCTCCCGTTCCCTTGTCGAGCCGCCTGCTCCAGGTCCCGACCTCCTCCTGCCGAGGTAGCACGCCGCTGCCGTGTTGTTGTTGCTGCGTTTTGCTGTTGCCCGATGTTTGCCGCCGCCTGCTTGCTTGCATGTTGTGTTGTCATGTTTGCTGCTAGTGTAGCCTGCTGCTGCCGTTGCTTGGCGTTGCTGCTGCCTGAAGTTGTTGTTGTTGTTGTCCCGGTTGCTATAGCTGCAGGTTGCTGTTGCTGAAGCTTGCATGTGCCGTTGCTGCTCCTGTCGTCGCGTCGTGTCGCTGTGCTGCTTGCCGTTTGATGTGCTTGCGTTGCCTTGCTAGCTGCTTGCATGCTGCTACTGCTGGCATATCGTGCTCCTGCCGCCATGGTGCTTGCTGCCAGCTAGCTTGTCTGACCCTGTTGCTGAGTTGCTAGCTGTTGCTGTGATTGTTGTTGCTCTTGCTGCCTGATGTGCTTGCGGCTACTATTGTTAGTTGCTGCTGCCAGATGTTGTGCCTGCTGCCGCTAGATAGATGCTAGCGATGCCTTGCTGCTAAGCTAGTTGCTGTTGTTAGATTATGGCATGTTGCTGTCGTGTCGCTTGCCGTCGCCGCGTGCCCCATCCCCTCCTTCATGGAACCGACAAGACCGCGAGTACCACGACGTCCTCGATGACCCCGGCCATCTTCGGAAAACGAGTTCGACTACCGACGCCGAAGACCGTGAACCGACGCCGAGCGAACGACTACCGTCGACGAGACCCGAGTACCACTACTTCCACGACGACCACGACGACCACGACTTCCACGATGACCGTTGTTCCCCTTCACCGAACCGATCTGCTCCGATATGCATGCTTCGAAGGTATACCGATGGGACGTGTCGTGTACCGTGTACAAGTGATGTATGAATGTATGTATGTATGCACCGTATGTATGCCCGTTGCACGTTGTCTTCTTTCGTCGTGCCTCGACACATGGGAACCCGAGATACGGGATCAGCCCATCTTTATTTAACGTTCCCGCACATGCTTTCTATTCATTGGCATGTTATCTCGATGAGCTATCGGGATAGGAACATTGTCGTGGCAACGTTTCCGTTTTGCCGCCTTGGTTCGTTTTCGCTCGCGGTGGCGACACCTGTTTCTTTCCCTTCTTGCCCATGTTATGAACTCGCATGCATGACACATTCATGGCATATAATCTTGTGTTGCATGTTCTTGTGTCGTAGCTCCGTTCTTTGTTCCGTGTGTTAACTGTCTAGGATGCCATGTAGAATCATCGCTTCACCTCTTGCCATGTTAACCAATTTAATATTGTCGTGTAAATAATCGGGAGTGAATTAAATAATTGATCGTGGAGTTTCGTCGATATGCAACCCGTTGCATATCGAGCTTCACTTAATGTGTAGTGTTTGCGTGAGGTGAATTGCCATGCCATCCCTTGCATCGATGAACTAATCATGCATCATAGCAGGTTATGCATCATGTTGTGCGTCGTGTGGTGAATATTTGTGTTAATGTTTGTTTCCGGTTTGCCTGTCTCGATAGAGTTCCGCAAGCGTGTCGGAATGTGAGGACCCGTTCGACTACGTTGGTTTGCTGGCTCCACCGAGTTGTTCTTCTTCCAAGCGGGATCTCAGGCAAGATGACCATTTCCCCAGATACCATTACTATCATTGCCATGCTAGTTTTACCGCTTCTATCGTTTATGTCTCGTTGCCTACCACATGTTTACATATCAGCCTCTCAACAGTGCCATGATAACCTTCAACCTGTTCGACCTAGCAAACCACTGATTGGCTATGTTACCGCTTGCTTATCCATGTTGTTAGCGTTGCTAGTTGCAGGTGCAGATGCTTCCATGTGATAACATGGGTTCCTTGTCTTATCACCATACTTAATGCTACTTAATTTAATGCACCTATACACTTGGTAAAAGGTGGAAGGCTCGGCCTTTCTAGCCTGGTGTTTTGTTCCACCTTTGCCCCCGTAGTTTTCGGCTACCGGTGTTATGTTCCATAAATGAGCGCTCCTAACACGATCGGGGTTGTTATGGGGACCCCCTTGATAATTCGTTTTTAGATTAAAGCTTGTCTGGCAAGGCCCAACTTTGGTTCTACATTTGCCTAATAACTAATGAACTGCATAGGGAGTAATTAACCCGAGGAAATTTAATCAACCCCCGGGCTAGTGCTCCTCATGAGTGTTGGTCCACCCACCTAGCAGTCGGCGGTGCCACCACGGGGCAACTCGAGGTTTGGTTCCCGTCCACTTTGCATAGACGGTGTGTCCTGAGAACGAGATACGCGGCTCCTATCGGGTTCGTCGACACGCCGGGTGGCCTTGCTGGATTAGTTTTACCTTTGACGAGATATCTTGTGCATCGGGATTCCGGTGATGCTTTGGGTAATCTCAGAGTTGAGGTTTTCCACTAGGGAATCCGACGAGATCGCGAGCTTCGTGATTGAGGATTTCTATGCGGCTTGTAGTAATTTGTGATGGACTAGTTGGAGCACCCCTGTAGGGTTAAATCTTTTCGGAAAGCCGTGCCCGCGGTTATGTGGCAACGTGGAAGCTTTGTTTAACACTGGTTCTAGATAACTTGAAGTTAACTTAATTAAAACTTGACAACTGTGTGCGTAACCGTGACCGTCTCTTTCGTGAGTTCCTTCTCCGATCGAGGACACGGTGGGGTTATGTCTGACGTAGGTAGGTGTTCAGGATCATTCATTTGATCATCAGTAGTTCACGTCCGCTATGCGTAGATATTCCCCCTCTTATTTCTTGTACTCGTAAGTTTAGGCACCAGATATATATGCTTAGCCGCTGCTGCAACCTCACCACTTAACCATGCCTCACCTAATAAGCTTTGCTAGTCTTGATACCTTTGGAAATGAGATTGCTGAGTCCCCTGTGGCTCACAGATTACTACAACACCAGTTGCAGGTACATGTAAAGGTTACTTGACGCGAGCGCATTGATTGTTCATTTGGAGTTGCTTCTTCTTCTTCTTCATCGATCTAGGATGGGTTCCAAGTCGGCAGCCTCGGATAGCAAGGATGGACGTCGTTCTTCTTTTCTCGCTTGTTTTCGTCCGTAGTCGGACCCTGCTCTTACTCTTGTTGATTATGTAATGTACTGTTGTGACTCTGATGTAGCTTGTGGCGAGTGTAAGCCAACTCTCTCTATATATATCTCTTCTTTTCAGTACATGTACTTGTAATGATATCCATTCTTGCGACACGACGAGATGCGGTTCTATCCCTGACGAGGCCTTCGTGCCAAATTGAGGATAGGGTCACATCTTGGGCGTGACAAGTTGGTATCAGAGCAGTACCGACCTAGGAGCCCCCTTGATTGATCGAACTTGGTCGAGTCGAGTCTAGTGAAAAACTACTTTGAGTCTAGTTATATATCGGAGAGTAGGATTCTTTTTTTTATCCTCTTCTATGCTCTGATGAGGAATCTTGACGTAATATTTTAATTCTACTCCTCTTCTCACTCAATTTTTTTTTAGGTTCACGCGGATATTCTTGAGATCTATATGATGCCGATGTGACGGAGTTCTGTGTTGGTGCCTCCTATCTGCTTTGAGTTTCATGGGAGTTGAGCTCCACGGGATTCTTGAGCACATCGTTATCATTCAGGTTTCTTAGTATCTCAGAACGAATGATGCCCGTAATTGCTTCAATACTAGTAGTGGCGAGATAACCCCGATGTCCCCAGTACTGGTGCAGATTGTTCAGGAGTACTGCCATACTTTGTATCGTTGTGATCACGAGGGTCTGTTGTAGATGAAGGTCCGAGATTCTGGTTGTGTGTTGACGGATGTGATACAAGTGACGGGTTAGTATAGGAGTTGTGTGATTATTACTCCTTGTATCCATGTACCAGATTGCATGACCAGATATTTCGGGAATTCTTAAGTGGGAGTTCAAGTAGTTACTTATAGGAGGATCTTCCAACAAATTTGTGTTGCTTCGATGTCAAGTGGTGATTTCAGATCTTTTCTAAGAGGTGTTCTCATATTTTTATGAGAGTATTAATTCTTTTGCTTTATCGATTGTCATGTTAATTCCTTTTAAACCGGAGTCATCGTATCAATTCCATTCAACCGGTGTGCTTCTCTGCAACTGAATTCAATCCTCTCCAATTTTGCAAGATTATTCTCTCATTTTATTCCGGAGTTCATCTCATCTGTCCCATGTTGTCTTTGTTTTCCCCGCCCTCCCGCCCTTTTCTTTGGTGATTGGATTTCATCCAAGTGCCTTTATTTTCAGTGAGGCTTCCGCTATCTCTTCTTCCTTTCGTAGCCGGTGATTCGTTGTGAACATTCTCAGGAGTCGAGTTCATCATTTCTTCATTTTGTTCCTTCCCGGTGAATGTAATTCAGTATCCGTGTCATCATGTCCTTTTCATCCTTGTTAATTCTTTCCTATATTGGAAATTCTTCCAACTTATCTTGTTATTAATTCCTCTCTCTTTCTATACGGAGCGTTGAAGTTATCTCATAAATTCTTGTTTTCAATTCTTTCATTTATTTCGGGGTGCTAACCTCATCTAGTTCTCTTCATACCGGTGCAATATCTCTCTTCTAAGCAATCTTGTCAACGGTGATTTCTTTGAGTGGGCCCATAACCCACAGGTTTTTCCCAGGATCTTATATGTATCTTCTAATCTTTTCGGAGATCTTTAATTCTTTTCAACTATGACGTAAGTACGAATTTCATCAGTCATATTCCTTCTTCAAGATCTATTTGAATTAATTCTCATATTTGGCTCAACCTTGCATTCTTCTTTATTCCGGAGTGTCTCATTAATTCTTGGTGGTGTTCTCCTCCTCATTCTCAGCTTGCTATCCGAAGGAGTGTTTCTCTCTATTTTGGTTCATTCTTTTGAAGATTCACATTTCAACTTTGTGTCATAATCTTAATTGTTGTTAGTCATGAGTAATCCCTTTCTTGCTATCCCGTGCATTTCTGTATTTTCATTCTCGTTCCTCCGAAGGCCATCATGTTAGAAGATTCTTCGTTCTCAGCTTTCAGCTTTCATCCTCAATTCTTCTCAATTGTTGTCTCTTCGTTCGTCTCTCGGGTTTTTCCGGTGCCTTGTTATAGTTTTCTCTCAGGTGGCTCATGATCCCTTCTTTCTCATGTTTTTCCATTCATTGATGGTTGCCTCATTTATTTCAATTCTCACCGGTGTTTCTTGCAACAATTCTTCTAGTTTGTGCTCATATCTCTCCTCAATATTTTCAGAAGAATAAGTTGGATGCGAGATCCGTTGCTTGTCATCAATTTAATTTGGTGAAGGATAAGCATAACATAATTCTTATTCTTGTTTCATCAAATGATTTCAATTCTTCGTCCGGAGTGGCTCTCGATATCAATTCTTTTCTCAAGTGTTCTTATCTTTCTTTTCCGGAGTTCCAAGTTCTATCAAGTATCTCTTGTGAGGCTCCATCTAAATCTTCGCAAGGTCATAATCTTATTCTTTTCTACCTTCTTATCTTTGCTTCATCCTTTTGTTACGGAGGCTCGTCATGTTGGTTCTTCAAGGATGTGATTTTTTCTCAAAGTGTTCTTCAAGATTCTTGTTGGAGAACCTAAAGTATCCTTTCTATTGCATTTATATGTGCAATTGTTCTTCCTTTATACTTTGAGGTGGTATTATAGCCTTCTTGTTAGTGTAGGAGCCTCGAAGAGATTTCCTTTCAAGAATGAGATAATTAAATCCACCAATTCTTTGATCATGAGATATTTCAACCCATGATTTCTTCATTGAGCTATCTTGGTTTGGACTTCACCTAAACCTTTTCCTATGGATTATGCTATCATGGCGCTTGTCATTAATCCTAGTTCTCAATGCACCCTCTTGGTGTAAGAAATTGTTCTATCTTGTTGCTCCCAATCTATCCTTGTTTCTTTAGTGGTTGGTTGTCACCTCATAGATGTCGAGAGGATTTTCTTAAGCCCACTACTATCTTGTTATTTTTGTTGTTGGTTTTCCAACTACTACGTCTATTCTCTGTCCGGAGGCTCTTCAATTATATTGTGATGATAGTTTTCATTCTTTTCTTCATTCTCTTCTTCTGCTTGAGCTAGTTCCTACTCTATTTGTTCCGGAGACCTTGTGATGTTGCTCTTTTGGGTCTATTATGTTGTTCTATCAAGTTCATGGTGTTTCCTTGTTCTATTTACTTGTTTGTTGTGATTATTGTCTAATTCTCTCTTCTTATCGAATTTTTTGTCCCGTTTTCCTACCGAAGTGTTGCCGAAATTTTCCGTGAATTCTTGCTTCTTTCTCATATCAGTCCTCTTCTTTTTGCAACCTAAGGATTGTTGGTTTCACTCATTTGTCAAAGAAGCGACTAAGTTTTTACCTCTTGTTCTTTCTCATCCTCCCCCCCCCTTTCATTCTTGGATCTCAGGGCGAGATCCTCTTGTAGTGTAGGAGAGTTGTGACAGCCCGATGCCGACGCCCCAGAAGATTCCCCTTTTCTTTCCGTTTTCGTCGTGTGGTTATTTTATTTTGTTGGTTGCATCATCATTTAGTTTGCATCATGGCATCATGCATGGCATCATGTCAACTGTGTTTTGTCGGTGTTGCTTGTTGCCGTGTTGTGGGGTGTTAGTGCCTTGTGAGTGACGTTGTTTTATTGGAGTGTTGAGAGAGGGTGCGTGAGAGCCACCGCTAAACCCTGTTGCACCGCGGACCTAAAACCTTCTCACCCCTCTTTTATTTGTTTTGCGGTTTGCTAAAGTTTCCGTTTTAACCCTTTTAAAAAAATGCGTCTTCTTTTAGAAAAAACTTTTATTAAATGTGGGGGCAACCCTTGGGTTTTTCTTTTATTCCTCCTCTTGTTTTATTTTACAAAATAAAGTCTCATTTCCTTTTCTCCTTTAAAAGGGGTTTATTTTTATTTTCTTGTTAAAAGGGTTTTATTTAATTCTTAAGAAAAAGGTTTCATTTTTATTTCTTTAAAAAAAATGCCCAAAACTATTCCTTATAGTGGGGTTTGTTTTAAAGGAGTTAAAAAGTATTTTTTTATCTTTGTTATAAAAAAATCCTTTCCTTTTGGTGTTGTTGTTTTCTTTAAAAAAAGGAAAAAAACAATAGGGAAAGAGGAGTAGGCCCACTTTGGCCAAGGCCCAGTCGATCCCGTGCCCTAGCGGCGAGCGCCAAGAGCCCGAGACCCCCATCTCCCTCGCGTCTCCCCCCCCCGATTCCCCTCTCCTCCCGTTTTCTCCTCCCTCTCCCAAGCAGCCCCGCCGCCTGCGCTCCCGCCGCCGGCGTCCCTCGCGCGCCCCGCCCTCCGTTCCCTCGCTGCCAGCCGGATCTCCCCAGCCGAGCAGGTTCCCCGTCGGTTCCCCTGCCAGCCGGAGCCTGGAGCTCCTCCGACGGCCCCGTGTGGCGGCGCCCCCATGTCCCATGCCTCAAGCACGACGGGCACGACGAGGAGCCCCGCTCTAGTCCCATGGGCCACGCCGCAGCCGCCATGGCCTCGGCCTCGCCTCCCCTCGCCGCCCCCGCGCGCCGCCTCGTGGTCGTCCTTGCCGGCCTCCCCGCGTGCAGCTCCGCCTCGCCGGTCTGTTGATGTGCTCGCCGCAGCCGCCGGTGGCCGCCCGTTCCCTTGCTGAGCCGCCTGCTCCAGGTCCCGGCCTCCTCCTGCCGAGGTAGCACGCCGCTGCCGTGTTGCTGTTGCTGCGTTTTGTTGTTGCCCACTGTTTGCCGCCGCCTGCTTGCTTGCATGTTGTTGCTGTTGTGTTTGCTGCTAGTGTAGCCTGCTGCTGCCGCTGCTTGGCGTTGATGCTGCCTAAAGTTGTAGTTGCTGTTGTCCCGGTTGCTATAGCTGCAGGTTGTTGTTGCTGAAGCTTGCATGTGCCGTTGATGCTCCTGCCGCCGCGTTGTGTCGCCGTGCTGCTTGCCGTCTGATGTGCTTGCGTTGCCATGCTAGCTGCTTGCATGTTGCTACTGCTGGCATATCGTGCTCCTGCCGCCATGGTGCTTGCTACCAGCTAGCTTGCCTGACCCTGTTGCCGAGTTGCTAGCTGCTACCGAGCCTGTTGCTGCGATTGATGTTGCTCTTGCTGCCTGATGTGCTTGCGGCTACTATTGTTAGTTGTTGTTGCTCTTGCAGTTGCCAGATGTTGAGCTTGCTGCCGCTAGATAGATGCTAGCGATGCCTTGCTGCTAAGCTAGTTGCTGTTGTTAGATTGTGGCATGTTGCTGTCGTGTCGCTTGCCGTCGCCGCGTGCCCCATCCCCTCCTTCATGGAACCGACAAGACCGCGAGTACCACGACGTCCTCGACGACCCCGACCATCTTCGGAAAACGAGTTCGACTACCGACGCCGAAGACCGTGAACCGACGCCGAGCGAACGACTACCGTCGACGAGACCCGAGTACCACTACTTCCACGACGACCATGACTTCCACGACGTCCACGACGACCGTTGTTCCCCTTCACCGAACCGATCTGCTCCGATATGCACGCTTCGAAGGTATACCGATGGGACGTGTCGTGTACCGTGTATAAGTGATGTATGAATGTATGTATGTATGCACCGTATGTATGCCCGTTGCACGTTGTCTTCTTTCGTCGTGCCTCGACACATGGGAACCCGAGATACGGGATCACCCCATCTTTATTTAACGTTCCCGCACACGCTTTCTATTCGTTGGCACGTTATCTCGATGAGTTATCGGGATAGGAACGTTGCCGTGTCATCGTTTCCGTTTTGCTACCTTGGTTCGTTTTTGCTCGCCGTGGCGACACCTGTTTCTTTCCCTTCTTGCCCGTGTTATGAACTCGCATGCATGACGCATTCATGGCATATAATCTTGTGTTGCATGTTCTTGTGTCGTAGCTCCGTTCTTTGTTCCGCGTGTTAACCGTCTAGGATGCCATGTAGAATCATCGCTTCACCTCTTGCCATGTTAACCAATTTAATATTGCCGTGTAAATATTCGGGAGTGAATTAAATAATTGATCATGGAGTTTCGTCGATATGCAACCCGTTGCATATCGAGCTTCACTTAATGTGTAGTGTTTGCGTGAGGTGAATTGCCATGCCATCCCTTGCATCGATGAACTGATCATGCATCATAGTAGGTTATGCATCATGTTGTGCATCGTGTGGTGAATATTTGTGTTGATGTTTGTTTCCGGTTTGCCCGTCTCGATAGAGTTCCGCAAGCGTGTCAAAATGTGAGGACCCGTTCGACTACGTTGGTTTGCCGACTCCACCGAGTTGTTCTTCTTCCAAGCGGGATCTCAGGCAAGATGACCATTTCCCCAGATACCATTACTATCATTGCCATGCTAGTTTTACCGCTTCTATCGTTTATGTCTCGTTGCCTACCACATGTTTACATATCAGCCTCTCAACAATTCCATGATAACCTTCAACCTGTTCGACCTAGCAAACCACTGATTGGCAAAGTTACCGCTTGCTTATCCATGTTGTTAGCGTTGCTAGTTGCAGGTGCACATGCTTCCATGTGATAACATGGGTTCCTTGTCTTATCACCATACTTAATGCTATTTAATTTAATGCACCTATACACTTGGTAAAAGGTGGAAGGCTCGGCCTTTCTAGACTCGTGTTTTGTTCCACCTTTGCCCCCGTAGTTTCCGGCTACCGGTGTTATGTTCCATAAATGAGCGCTCCTAACACGATCGGGGTTGTTATGGGGACCCCCTTGATAATTCATTTTTAGATTAAAGCTGGTCTGGCAAGGCCCAACTTTGGTTCTACATTTGCCTAATAACTAATGAACTGCATAGGGAGTAATTAACCCGAGGAAATTTAATCAACCCCCGGGCCAGTGCTCCTCATGAGTGTTGGTCCACCCACCTAGCAGTCGGCGGTGCCACCACGGGGCAACTCGAGGTTTGGTTCCCGTCCACTTTGCATAGACGGTGTGTCCTGAGAACGAGATACGCGGCTCCTATCGGGTTCGTCGACACACCGGGTGGCCTTGCTGGATTAGTTTTACCTTTGACGAGATATCTTGTGCATCGGGATTCCGGTGATGCTTTGGGTAATCTCAGAGTTGAAGTTTTCCACTAGGGAATCCGACGAGATCGCGAGCTTCGTGATTGAGGATTTCTATGCGGCTTGTAGTAATTTGTGATGGACTAGTTGGAGCACCCCTGCAGGGTTAAATCTTTTCGGAAAGCCGTGCCCGCGGTTATGTGGCAACGTGGAAGCTTTTTTTAACACTGGTTCTAGATAACTTGGAGTTAACTTAATTAAAACTTGCCAACTGTGTGCGTAACCGTGACTGTCTCTTTCGTGAGTTCCTTCTCCGATCGAGGACACGGTGGGGTTATGTCTGACGTAGGTAGGTGTTCAGGATCATTCATTTGATCATCAGTATCTCACGTCTGCTACGCGTAGATCTTCCCCCTCTTATTTCTTGTACTCGTAAGTTTAGGCACCAGATATATATGCTTAGCCGCTGCTGCAACCTCACCACTTAACCATGCCTCACCTAATAAGCTTTGCTAGTCTTGATACCTTTGGAAATGAGATTGCCGAGTCCCCTGTGGCTCACAGATTACTACAACACCAGTTGCAGGTACAGGTAAAGGTTACTTGACGCGAGCGCGTTGATTGTTCATTTGGAGTTGCTTCTTCTTCTTCTTCTTCATCGATCTAGGATGGGTTCCAGGTCGGCAACCTGGGATAGCAAGGATGGACGTCGTTCTTCTTTTCTCGCTTGTTTTCGTCCGTAGTCGGACCCTGCTCTTACTCTTGTTGATTATGTAATGTACTGTTGTGACTCTGATGTAGCTTGTGGCGAGTGTAAGCCAACTCTATATAGATATCTCTTCTTTTCAGTACATGTACTTGTAACGATATCCATTCTTGCGACACGACGAGATGCGCTTCTATCCCTAACGAGGCCTTTGTGCCAAATTGAGGATAGGGTCGCATCTTGGGCGTGACACAAACACACCCTTAATTTCTACTCGTCCTCGAGTAGATAAATGATAAAAACAGAATTTTTGATGTGGAATGTTGGCTAACACGTTCAACATATTATATTCTTTATAGCATGGACATATGTACTTGTAAATGATTCAAAGCAATATTTTATTATTTGACATGAAAACTTTAATACTCAAGCATATCAACAAGCAATCGATTCTTTTAAAATATCAACGCTAAAGAACACTATCCCTATCCCATCATGCTCCATCATTGATTCATTCATGTAACACACCCAAATATTAGCTACTCCAATGCTCAAGTATGATAACAGTGTTTCGTAGTTGGTGCTTTATAAGAGAAGATGGAGACTCAAATAAAAATAAAAATTGCATAAAGTAAATAGATAGGCCCTTCGTAGAGGGAAGCATGGATTCGTACTGGTGCCAAAGCTCAAAGCAAAGAAATTGAGAGATAAAATATTTTAGGTGGCATGCTTTTCTTGTCAACGAAATTACTAAGAGTTCCCAATATATTCCATGCTAAACAAATCATAAGCGCCCAAACTAAAAATAAATTTTATTTATTTTTTCATCATTCTTTCACACTCCACGAGTACCATCCATACCAATACTTTCCAAGGAATTTATTATTTGACGATATATTTAAATTTTCCACGAGTGTTTATTCACGTGTCATTGAACGAGAGCACGAGTTTCTTTAAAATTTTCAACTCTCAAAATAATATAAGTGAAGCAAGAGAGTATTTTTCAAATCATAGCACCATCGTGCTCAAAAAGATATAAGTGAAGTATTAGAGCAATTCCTTGTCTCTAAAAAATTTAAGTGAAACATATTAGCGATTCTAACAAATCATAACATCATTTGACTCTCTCAAATAGGTGTGTCCATCAAGGATTATTATGAAAAACTAACAAGCAAGGCAAGCAAAGACTCATATAATACAAGACGCTTCAAGCAAAACTCATGATATGTGACGAATAAAAATATAGCTTCAAGTAAAATTACCGATGGTCGTTAGAAGAAAGAGCGGATGCCTTCCAGGGCATCCCCAAGCTTAGCTGCTTGGTACTCCTTGGATATTACCTTGGGGTGTTTTGGGGCATCCCCTAGCTTAGGATTTTGTCACTACTTATTCCTTCATCCATCGTGATCTCACCCAAAACTTGAAAACTTCAATCACACAAAAGTCAACAAACCTTCATGAGATCCGTTAGTATAAGAAAACCAATCTTTGGTTTAAGTATCGTTGAAAACCCATTCCAATTTTGTTTTTGAATTATACCTACTGTATTCTAACTTTACCATGGCTTATACCCCCGATACAATCCATAGATTCATCAAAATAAGCACACAACACAAAGAAAACAGAATCTGCCAAAAACAGAACAGTCTCTAAAGACTTGAATTTTTCTCATACTTATGTATCTCAAAAAATTCTGAAAGATTAGGACAACGTAGGAAATTTGTATATCAATCACGTGTGAAAATTTCAGACACTTTCGTTGCTTCTCTAATTTTTAAAAGTTCTGCTACTCGACGCAAAAGTTTCTGTTTTCCAACAATATCTAAGCAACTATCACCCAACATGACCCTAGAGGCTTTACTTGGCACAAACACTAATTAAAACATGAAAAACACAATCATAGTAGTAGAATAATTGTGCAAACACTCAAGAACAGAAAGTAAAAGTGAAAACTAAATTTTATTCATTGGGTTGCCTCCCAACAAGCGTTATCGTTTTACGACCCGTGCTAGGCATAAAGCATAGATTCAAGTATTGTCACCTTTGTTGGTTGCTCCATAGGTTGCCCTCATGATTGATTCATATGGTAATTTAATCTTAGTTCTAGGGAAGTGTTTCATACCCTTTCTTAGTGGAAACTGAAATTTAATATTCCCTTCTTTCATATCAGTCACGGTTCCTATAGTACGTAAAAACGGTCTACCGAGAATTATTGGACAAGATGGATTGCAATCAATATCAAGAACAATAAAATACATGGGCACATAATTTCTATTTGTAAGAATAAGAACATCATTACTTCTTCGCATAGGCTTTTAATAGTATAATCTGCTAAGTGCAAATTGAGAGAACATTCTTCAATATTGGTAAGACCAAGCATATCACAAAGAGATTTGAGAATTGTCGAAACACTAGCATCCAAATCACATGAAGCATAACACTAAAAAAATGATCTTGATTTTAGTTGTAGGTTCCCATTCATCGTATAATTTTATCGCTTCCAGAATATGTTTAGTGAAACCTTTATTTTGCTCATAGGCATTGGGTTAATTTATAATAGACTGCAATAAAGAAATACACTCAATCAAAGATCAACTATCAAAATTAAAATCTTTGTAATCCAAAATAGTGGGTGCGTCACTAACTAAAGTTTTGACCTCTTCAATCCCAGTTTTATCAATCTTTTCAACAAGATTTCACCCTCCAAATGATGGGAATGCCTTCTAGCTAAAGTTGAATCTTCTTCAGTTCCCTCAGCATCAATTTTAACATTACTAAACAAGTAATCAATATAATAAACACCAATCATTTTAATCTCTTCATCATTTTTATGAAAACAGTTGGGAATCGCTCTTTCTAAAAATTCTCTTTTAGCTCTAAGCATAGCGATTCTCTTATTACTTTCATCTATAGAAACATATAAAGCTTTAATGGATTAATTAATATCAACCTTAGGAAAAAATATTCTTGAGATTTTCTACATCATGCGAAATTATATCAGTGCTTCTAGACATATCATCAATCTTATTCAACTTTTCTTCTATCATAGTATTGAAAACTTTTTGCGCATTGATAAATTCCTTAATATTATTCTCAAGATGAGAGGACATCGTACTATTATTATTATGAGAGTTACCATAATTATTTGAAGAACTTCCAGGATACGACCTAGGATTAAAATTGCCTCTATACGCATGATTATTAAAGTTGTTTCGAGAGACAAAATTCACGTCTACGGAATCATTATTTTTCTCAATCATAGTAGACAAAGGCACATAATTAGGATCAATAGGAGCATGTTTTCTAGCAACCAATTTCATAATAGCATCAACTTTATCAATCAAAACATCAACTTCTTCAACAGCAATTACTTTTTTACTAGTAGGAGCTCTTTTAGTATGCCATTGTGAATAATTAGCCATAATATTATCAAGAAATTTAGTAGTGTCACCCAAAGTAGTTTCCATAAAAATACCCCCCGCGACGGAATCTGAAAGATTTCTAGAAACAAAATTCATTCCTGCATAAAATTTATGTATAATCATCCACAAATTCAAACCATGTGTTGGGCAATTTATTGTTTTATTAGCACTTAGTGTTTATGACAATTCAAATCATTATGGCTAATCATTATGGGTATTGGAAAAAATCACACAACTTAGTGTTTTCTTGAGTCATCGTGACTACGCAAACAAACAAGAGATCCGTCAAGGAAAGGGCAAACGAAAAGAACGAAAATAAAAAGGCAAATATTTTTGTGAAGTGGGGGAGAGGAAAACGGGAGGCAAATGGCAAATAATGTAATTGCAAGGAGATGAGAGTTTATGTGTGGGAACATGATAGATCTTGACTTGATCTTCCTCGGCAAACGGCGCTAGAAAGCTTGCTTTATCCTTCTTTGGCACCATGACCAAAATTTTCAACCACTCGGGGCGTTTGATATCTCGGATGAATCCGACTTCAAGTAATTTGCTAGTTCGGTATCCATGGCTTGACGCTTGGGTTTAGAAAATCTGTCTAATGCCTGTTTGACTGGTTTAAAGCCTACAATTATGTTCAGGCTATGCTCGACCAGTCTTCGTGGGATTCTTGGCATATCTGAGGGGTGCGAGGTGAATATGTCCTAGTTTCCGCGCAAGAATGTGTGCAATGCTTCATCGACTGCAGGGTCCAGCTCAGCTCCAATGGACGATGTTTTGTTGGTTTAAAGGATGTGGACTTAGGCCTCTTGCTGAGGATTACATCATACTTATCTACCATTGAGAGGAGTGTGGTTAATTCTTCGGTCGCGAGGGCTTCAGATGGTGCCTCAAGGGTACTTGGTGTTGCTGATGCGTTGATTTTTTTCCTCCAGGCGTAAAGGGTGATGTAGCACAGCGACGACAAGAATTCCCTCAGTCTGGAACCAAGTTATCGAACCAATAGGAAGGTCCACAATACTATGTAAGCAATACATGCACAACAACAACAAATCCTCGCAAACCAACGCGTGTAGGGGTTGTCAATCCCTCGTGGGGTAAGATAAAACGATAAATAGATAGATTGATAGATGAAAATAAAGCAACGACAAATAAAACGCAACAAGGTATTTTTGGGTTTTTGATAATATAGATCTGAAAATAAAGAGAAAATAAATTGAAAACGCGAATAGCAAAATAGATCTTGCAAATAGATGATGAAAAATAGGCCCGGGGGTCGTAGGTTTCACTAGTGGCTTCTCTCGACAAAATAGCATACGATGGGTAAACAAATTAATGTTAGGTAATTAATAGAAGAGCGAATAATTATGAAGGTATTCAAGACAATGATCATGTATATAGGCTTCACGTCCAAGACAAGTAGACCGACTCTTGTCTGCATCTACTACTATTACTCCACACATCGACCGCTATCCAACATGCATCTAGTGTATTAAGTTCATGGAGAAATGGAGTAATGCTTTAAGAATGATGACATGATGTAGACAAGATCTATTCATGTAGGAATAGACCCCATCGTTTTATCCTTTAGCAACGGTACATGCATGTCATGTCTCCTTCTGTCACTGAGATTGAGCACCGCAAGATCGAACCCATCATAAAGCACCTCTTCCCATTGCAAGATAAAAAGATCAACTTGGCCAAACAAAACACAGATGTCGGAGAAGAAATGTGAGGCTATAATAATGAAGTATGGATATAATTTCATAGATCTGATCATAAACTCACAGTTCATCGGATCCCAACAAACACATCGCAAAAAAAGAGTTACATCAATCACACAGTGTTGTGAATTAGATTATTGACTCTAGTGCAAGTGGGAGACTGTTGGAAATATGCCCTAGAGGCAATAATAAATTGGTTATTATTATATTTCCTTGTTCATGATAATCATTTATTATCCATGCTAGAATTGTATTGATTGGAAACTCAAATACATGTGTGTATACATAGACAACACACTGTCCCTAGTGAGCCTCTAGTTGACTAGCTCGTGGATCAAAGATAGTCAAGGTTTCCTGGCCATAGGAAAGTGATTTCACTTGATGACGGGATCACATCATTAGGAGAATGATGTGATGGACAAGACCCAAACTATAAATGTAGCATATGATCGTGTCAGTTTATTGCTACTGTTTTTATGCATGTCAATGTATATGTTCCTATGACCATGAGATCATGCAAATCCCAGACACCGGAGGAATACCTTGTGTGTATCAAACATCGCAACATTACTGGGTGACTATAAAGGTGCTTTACAGGTATCTCCAAAGGTGTGTGTTGGGTTGGCATGAATCAAGACTAGGATTTGTCACTCCGTGTGACGGAGAGGTATCTTAGGGCCCACTCGGTAATACAACATCACAACAAGCCTTGCAAGCAATGTGACTAAGGAATTAGGTATGGGATCTTGTATTACGGAACGAGTAAAGAGACTTGCCAGTAACGAGATTGAACTAGGTATGGAGATGTCGACGATCGAATCTCGGGCAAGTAACATATCGGAGGACAAAGGGAACAACATACAGGATTAACGGAATCCTTGACATAGAGGTTCAACCAATAGAGATCTTCGTAGAATATGTAGGAGTCAATATGGACATCCAGGTCCCGCTATTGGTTATTGACCGAAGAATGTCTCAGGTCATGTCTGCATAGTTTTCGAACCCGCAGGGTCTGCACACTTAAGGTTCGGTGACGTTTCGGTATAGGTGAGTTATAGGTGTTGGTAACCGGAAGTTGTTCTGAGTCCTGGATGAGATCCCGGATGTCACGAGGAGCTGTGGTATGGTTCGGAGGTAAATATTGATATATAGGAAGTCCTATTTTGGTCATCAGAAAAGTTTCAGGCTCATCGGTAGTGTACCGGGAGTGCCGGGAGGGTATCGGGGACCATCGGGAGGGGTGTCACTTCCCGAGGGGCCTTATGGGCTATGGGAGGATACAAACCAGCCCCTAGTGGGCTGACATAAGCTCCCACTAAGGCCCATGAGGTTTGAGAGGCAAAACCCAAAGATGGAAAAGGTGGAAAGGGTTTCCAAGTGGAAAGGAGGAATCCTACTCCTAGTAGGATTGGAGTAGGACTCCTCCACCTCCAATTTTGGCCAAACCTTGAGGGTTTGAGGCTCCTCCTCACCTGCCTCCCTCCTATATATACTAGAGGTATTGAGGGTTTTTGAGACACACAATTTCCGCCACGTGCTACCCTTTCCTCTAGTTTATAGTTCTTCCTCTAGATCGGATTTCTGCGGTGCTTAGGCGAAGCCCTGCAGGAATAGATCACCACCATCACCGGCGCGCCGTCACGCTGCCGGAAAACTCATCTACTTTCCCGTCTCTCTTGCTGGATCGAGAAGGCGGGGGTCGTCATCGAGCTGTACGTGTGCTGAACGCGGAGGTGTCGTCCGTTCGGCATTATATCGGGATGGATCGTGATGAGATCGCGGGACGGGTTGCGATTTGAATAGCGAAGATGTTCCACTACATCAACCGCGTTATATATGCTTCCGCTTAGCGATCTACAAGGGTATGTAGATTCACTCTCCCCTCTAGTAGATGATCATCACCATGGATAGGTATTGTGTGTGCGTAGGAAATTTTTTGTTTCTCATGCTACGTTCCCCAACAACTCATACTAGCGATGTCATCGTCGAGGATCGGAGACTCCATCACCTCTGACATTGCCCACAGGAGAATGTCAATTGCCATTGGGACCCTGGCTTTAGGAACCATCCGCTTCAGCTTACCCCTCCCACTTCCATGGTGAGGTCCAGTGTGTGCATCACTAGAGACACAGTGGCGGATCCAGGATTTGAAGTTACCCGGGGCAGAGTTTGAAAGCAAATGAAAAATTTACCCCACAATACTATCTACGAGTAATAAGACTGTCAAGAAAAAAAAATGAAAAAATGAAGTTACCCGAGGCAGAGTTTGAAATCATCATCGGTTAGACAAACCTAGTTTGAGAAGAAACTGGGAACGTCAATGTCAGGTTGCGTACACCAACTAATGGGCTCATTGATACGTCTCCATCGTATCTACTTTTCCAAACTCTTTTGCCCTTGTTTTGGACTCTAATATTCATGATTTAAATGGAACTAACCTGGACTGACGTTGTTTTCAGCATAATTGCCTTGGTGTTATTTTTGTGCAGAAATCAAAGTTCTCCAAACGTCCTGAAAATTTACGGGGAGCGGTTTGGAAAATATCAAAAATATCTGCGCCAAGTTCCACCTCAGGGGGTGGGCCAGTGGGCCACAAGCCCCTGCTCCGCCACCACCCCCTGGTGGCGGTGGGCAGGCTTGTGGGGCCCACAGGCACCTGCCGCCCCCAACTCCAGCTCTATAAGTTGCCTTTCGTCCTAGAAAAAATAAAAAAGAGAAGTTTTCATCGCGTTTTCGATACGGAGGCGCCGCCACCTCCTGTTCTTTATCTGGAGGGCAGATCTTGAGTCCGTCTTGGGCTCCGGAGATGGGAAATCGTCGCCATCGTTATCATCAACCTTCTTCCCTCTCCAATTCCATGAAGCTCTTCGTCGTTCGTGAGTAATCTATTCGTAGGCTCGCTGGGCGGTGATGAGTAGGATGAGATCTATCATGTAATCGAGTTTGTTTTGATGGGGATTGATCCCTAGTATCCACTATGTTGTGAGATTGATGTTGCTACTATTTTGCCATGCTTAATGCTTGTCACTAGGGCCCGAGTGCCATGATTTCAGATCTGAAATTATTATGTTGTCACCAATATATGTGTGTTTTAGATCCGATCTTGCAAGTTGTAGTTACCTACTATGTGTTATGATCCGGCAACCCCGGAGTGACAATAACCGGAACGACTCCCGGTGATGACCATAGTTTGAGGAGTTCATGTGTTCACCAAGTGCTAATGCGTTGGTTCGGTTCTTTATTAAAAGGAGAACCTTAATATCCCGTAGTTTCCTTTTGGACCCCGCTGCCACGGGAGGGATGGACAATAGATGTCATGCAAGTTCTTTTCCCTAAGCACGTATGACGACACACGAAATGCATGCCTACAACACATTGACGAGCGGGAGCTAGCCACATATCTCTCTGTGTTATAGCTGTTGCATGATGAATATCATCCAAACAAATCACCGACCCATTGCCTATGAGTTTGTCCTACTACTGTTACTTGTCTTGCTCTGCTGCTGCTGCTACTACTGTTGCTACTGTTGTTACTTATCTTGCTCTGCTGCTGCTGTTACTACTATTGCTACTATTGTTGTTACTTGTTTTGCTCTGCTGCTACTGTTGCTACTACTGTCGCTTACTACTGTTGCTACTTGCTACTGCTGTCACTACTACTGTTCCTTGCCAGTGCTATTGCTCGTTACACTGCTGCTACGTGTTACATTGTTGGTTCGCTGACCGTTGACGGGAACTGACAATTTCCGTCAATGCGGCAATGGAGGCGCCATTGATACAATCGTTAGGAATAGTCTATCGTCAACAGATCGTTTCTGACACCGTTGTTATCATATCATATTACTTTGCTGTTACTACGGTGCTTGCAGATACTAATCTTTCAGGTGTGGTTGAATCTGACAAATTCAGCTGCTAATACTCGAGAGTATTCTCTCACCTCCTTTAGGCGATCAACAAATTTGGGTCGAATACTCTACCCTCGAAAATTGCTGCGAACCCACGCGCTGGTGGGCCATCAACAACATTCTTCTAGTTTCATTACTGGGAGTGCTTTCAGCATTCTTCTGGTGCCGTTGCAGGAGAAGGTTTGTTGTCATAAGCATTCGTCTAGCTAACGCTAGAGATTGCAGATCAGCATTTTTCTGGCGCCGTTGCCGGGGAGGTATTGCTATATTCTGTGAGTTACTTGGGATTTATATCTGGTAATCACTATGAAGAATCTAAAGGATCCGAAGACCAAAGTCTTGCCCTCAACTATGAGGGGAGGTAAGGAATTGCCATCTAGCTCTGCACTTGATTCACCTTCAGTTATGAGTAAGTTTGCGACATCACCTCCTGCTAGAAATATTGATATGTCGCCTGTGCTTGATGATGCTTGTGATACTACTGCTAGAGATGCTATTCTTGATATTGCTTTGCGTGATATTGCTAGAGATGCTATGCTTGATACTATGCCTGATGATACTATGCTTGATACTATGCCTGATACTGCTAGAGATGCTATGCCTGATACTGCTCTGCCTGATGATGCTAGAGATGCTATTTTGCCTGATGATGCTATGCTTGATACTGCTAGAGATACTATTTTGCCTGATGTTCCACTAGGAGTGTTCCTTGATGCTCATATTGCTAGAGTTACTGCCAATGCTCGTGATGCTTCTGAAACTACTGATACTATTGAGATAGAACTTGCTTTTGCTCCTGCTAGATCTAGCTCTCCTAGATATGAATTGCCTGATATACCTGAGGGTTATGTTATGGAGGGAGAGATAGCTGAGGATTTTCTTGCGTGTAAGGATGCCTATGACGCTGCGAAATTACTTCTCAAGTGGAAGGAAAAATCTCGGGAAGCTAGGATGAAAAATGACCCGAAGTTTGCCACTTCGCCTATCTTTGTCACCGATAAGGATTATGAATTCTCTGTCGACCCTGAGATAATCTCTCTAGTCGAATCTGATCCTTTTCACGGTTATGAGTCTGAGACGGTCATAGCCCATCTTGCCAAACTATCCGAAATAGCCAACCTCTTCACTAATGAGGAGAAGATCCGCCACTACTATATCCTTAAGCTGTTTCCTTTCTCTCTAAAGGATGACGCTAAAGTCTTGTTCACCTCTCTTGCTCCTGGATGTGTGCGTAGTCCCCAGGAGATGGTCTATTACTTCTGTGAGAAATATTTCCCTGCCCATAAGAAGCAAGCTGCCTTGCAGGAAATATACAACTTTGCTCAACTCCAAGAAGAGAGTCTTCCACAAGCTTGGGGGAGGATCGTCCAGCTACAAAATGCTTTGCCTGCTCACCCTCTTAAGAAGAACGAGATACTTGATATCCTCTATAACGGACTTACCGATGCCTCTAGAGACCACCTAGATAGTTGTGCCGGTTGTGTTTTTAGGGAACGAACCGTAGAACAAGCTGAGACCCTACAGAATAATCTCTTGATCAACGATAATGCTTGGACTATTCCCGAACCACCTCCTAAGCCAACTCCTAAGAAAAGAGGTATTCTATTCCTCAGTCCCGAAGATATGCAAGAAGCCAAGAAATCAATGCAAGAGAAAGGCATTAGATGTGAAGATGTCAAAAATCTACCACCTATCGAAGAGATCCATGGTCTCGATAACCCGATACAGGTTGTAGAAGTGAATTCTCTGCGTAGGTTTGATGAGAGTGATATTCCTTTTGATAAACCTGCTAGCCTATGCTTTGATGAATTTGACAACTTTGCTGCCAAACAACAGAGTTTCAATGATTATGTTAGCAAACATTTGGAACAAAGTACTCGTATGCTTAGCCATTTAAGTGCTTGTGTAGACAGAAATGGCAATGCTCTGAAGCTTCTGAGTAAACATGCCTCTATGATTACTACTCACGTAGAATAAGTACTTAAAGCTCAGAATGACCTGCTCAATGAACTAAATGACAACTCTGTCAGAGTCATTACTAGAGGAGGCAAAATGACTCAGGAACCTTTGTATCCTAAAGGTCATCCTAAGAGAATTGATCAAGATTCTCAAGGAATCAATGCTGATACACCCAGTCATCCTAAGGAGAAGAAGAAGGATGATAGAAACCTGCACGCCAGTTCACCAAATACTATCACACCTGAAGAACCTAATGATATTTCTGCGTCTGATGCAGAAACACAATCAGGTGATGAACATGAACCTGGTGACAATATGGACAGTGATGTTCATAATAATGTTCAACCTAGCCATGACGAGGATGTGGAGATTGAACCTACGGTTAATCCTGATAATCCACAACCTAAGAGATACGACAAGAATGACTTCACTGCTAGGAAGCATGGTAAAGAAAGAGAGCCATGGGTTCAGAGACCTATGCCCTTTCCTCCTAAGCCATCCAAGAAAAAGGATGATGAGGATTTTGAGCGCTTCGTTGAGATGATAAGACCCGTCTTTCTGCAGATGCGGTTAACTGATATGCTCAAGATGTCTTCGTATGCCAAGTACATTAAAGATATCGTGACTAATAAACGGAAGATACCGGATCTTGAGATCTCCACCATGCTTGCCAAGTACACTTTCAAAGGTGGAACTCCTAAGAAACTTGGTGATCCTGGAGTGCCCACTATACCTTGCTCCATTAAAGGAAACTACGTAAGAACTGCCTTATGTGACCTTGGAGCCGGTGTTAGTGTTATGCCACTCTCTCTTTATCGTAGAATTGAGTTGGATAAGTTGACACCCACTGAAATTTCTCTGCAAATGGCCGACAAATCAACTGCTTTCCCTATCGGCATTTGCGAGGATGTGCCTGTTGTGGTTGCTAACCACTATCTTAACAGACTTTGTTATCTTGGATATTCCCGAGGACGATGCCATGGCTATCATCCTAGGAAGACCCTTTTTAAACACTTCAGGGGCTGTTATAGATTGCAACAAAGGCAATGTCACTTTCCATGTCAATGGTAATGAGCACACCGTGCACTTTCCGAAGAAACGATATCCAGTACATTGCATCAATGCTATCGAAAAGACTTCATCGATTCTCATTGGGAGCTTTGAATGCCCTATTCCTCGTGTCAAGATGAAGTATGATTTTCTTGTTGGGGAGATACATATCCCCATTGAGGTGACTTAGTGGCTATTCGAAAATTCTCCGTTCTCTCTTGCGATTCGAGAAGGTTTTTGTCATAAGGATTTGATCAACCCCATTGACGGATTTCTTTCGATGACCATGAAACGGATGAATCAAAGAGTCACATACCTTTGTTTTGAGCTTTCCTTTTCTGTTGCTTAGAAGAAAAATGATAGAATTAGTTTAGCCTTTCCTGTTTTCTGTTTTAGCGTCCCGGAGAAAAATACCTCAAAAATAAAAGTTCTCCGATGGTCCTGGAAATTTAGTATGATTTTTCTGGAATTTTTGAAAATTTCTGGGCCTGAGAGCTGGCCCGGGGGCCATACCAGTGGGCCACAAGCCCTCCCACCGCCACCTACCCCCTGGTGGCGGGGTGCAAGCTTGTGGGGCCCATAGGCACCCCCTCCACTCATTCCAGCTCCCAGCCTCTTCTTCCACCTCCAGAAAAAATTGTTTCGCAGCTCAAACCCGTGTTCTTGCTCATTTGGCTGTGATTTTCGATCTCCTTGCTCAAAGCACCATTCTCCGAACCGTTTTGGGGAAATTACTCCTTGGTAAGTGACTCCTCCATTGGTCCAATTAGTTTTTGCTCTAGTGCTTTATCCTTCGCGTATTTTTGCTACCTTGGTGACCCTGTTCTTGAGCTAGAAATGTTGATTTTAGTTGGTCCCAAGTAGTTTTAGCGCGTGATACGGTCTCTAGGCACTAGTAGGAGTAGTTGCTACAAGGTGTGGTGGGTCTTTATTCACTTTTCTCTTGAACTTCAAAAATTTCAGCATAAGGAAATTATGTTCAGGAGGAAGTTTCATGGTGGTTCCTCAAGTAAGAAGGGTCCTCGTCTCTCCTTTCGGGAGCCCGAACCTTTTCAACTAAGGGACGCATCGGTGCAACCATGTGAATGGCCTTCCGATGAGTTCTTGATTGGAGCAGGCTTTAAGGATGAGTTTGATGCACTTGTCCGCAATGCCGGGTTAGAAGAATTCCTCTCAGATAAATGTGAACAGTATGCTATGTTCACTGCCTCTTTCGTGCATAGATTTAAATTTTTAGCTGGCCGTGAATCATCCATACTGTTTGACATGTACGATAAATCCTATACCGTGGATCTGGAGGATTTCAATAGGATTTGCAAGATACCCGATTGGGGTAGTGTTAATGATCCTCCTAAGTCTTCGGCCAGACACTTTGTCTCGAGTATAACTGTTGGAGAAACCAGAGATATCACACAAGCCACCATAGGAAGCATCCATTTCCCTGCATTGCACTACCTTGCCCTCTTCATAGGTAGGTGCATTAACGGCAAGGGTGCACATTGTCACCTATGCGCTTCCGACCTTAGTATCCTTAAGAGCGCAGTAACAGGTGACAAGAGCTTCAATATGGGAGCTATTATAGCAAGGAGGCTGAATAAAAATGCCAGTGAGGGGGATTTCTTTGGTGGAGTTTATGCTACATGCTTAGCAAATTTTCTTGGAGTATCCATCCGTCCAGAAGACCCTCCTCTCCGTACAGCCTACCTTGATCGTGTCGCTCTAACACGCTACCAGTTCCTTGAGAGAGATCATGGATCCCTCCTATATCGCTTGATATTTAACCGGCAGCGTGTTTTCCATATTACCCTTCCTGCTCCTACTTTCTTTGACTTTCAGGTTAAACGAAGATACTACATAACCATAGGAGAGGCAGAGGAGTATGAGAGGGAGGCTACGGCTGCTCGACTTCGTGAGGCAGCTATTCAGGCAGTGGCTGCAGCACTCCTGTATAGCACCCATTATGACTTTGGGTTTCGCCTGGATCCACCATGGGAGTAGACCAAGCTAGGCCAAAAGCCTAAGCTTGGGGGAGTACGTGTTCTCACCGACTTTACATTCATGCTTATGCTTTCACTCTGTTAGCCGGTGTTTACACTTTGCCACTTTATTATCCATGCTAGTTTCTTTTCGTTTTCTTGTTTTCTTGTTTTGTGTCCTATTGAGAAAATCCAAAAAGATTTTTGTTTCTTCTTTTGCTTGTTGGGAGCTTTCCCGTGTAAATAGTTTTATTTTCTTTGTGTCGAGGTAGAAGATATTGGTTACAATGCTTAGTGGTTCTTACATGCTTACCTGTTTAGCTTTCAAAGAGCCATATTATTTTGTCTTCTCCTTTGTGTTTGCCTGCAGATTTAGCTTAGTCCAATGCGCTTATTATCGTTCTCATCGTTTGATCGTGCAAATGAAAGGCAACAATGATGATATATGATGAAGTGACTGAGACTGAAAAGCTGGTATGAACTCTATCTATTTTGTTTTTGTAAATATGACTAGCTTGTCGACCCAGATTTAGCTTTGTTGTGAGAGAACCATGTTTGCAATGACAACTTAGAGATCATAGTTTCTGATGCCATGCTTATTTAGCTGAGAGCTTATAATGGTTTGTCTTGAATGCCAACATAGATTTTGAGATGACTATGATGTAGTATGATAGGATGGTATTCTCCTTTGAATGTTTCAAGTGGCTTGACTTGGCGCATGTACATGCATGTAGTTGAAACAAAATCAACATAGCCTCTATGATGTTCGTGTTCATGGTGATTTATATCATGTTCATGCTTGCATTCAATGTTAGTCAATCTCATTGCATATTGATGACTGTTGTCGCTCTCCAGTTGGTCGCTTCCCAGTCTTTTGCTAGCCTTCACTTGTACTAAGCGGAATACTGCTTGTGCATCCACTTCCATAAACCCAAAAAAAATTCCATGAGAGTCCACCATACCTACCTATTTGCGGTATCTACCTGCCGTTCCATGTAAATTTGCATGTGCCATTCTCTAAACCTTCAAGAAATAATCTATTTTGCATGCCCGAAACCGCTCATGTGGTGACAGAGGGCTATTGATATCTTCCATGCTAGGAGTGTTATCCTTGACATGTGTTTATTCACAGTCATTCACGAGAAAGGGGCAGGTATTTGGAATGCCTAGTTCCACGCTTAAATCGAAAACATAACTGTAAAACAAAACTCCCCCCGGATTGATGTTAGTATGGACGGTACCCGAGGATTCGGCTAGCCGTGGAGTGTGATTGATTGGTGGTGGGGGAGTTAAAACTTTACTTTTCTGTTCGGGAACCGCCTATAGCATGAGTAGCATGGAAGATATTGAGAAGTCTTGGTCATTGCGTTGACAATGAAAGCATGCCACCCAAAATTATTATCTCTGTTTTCAAAGCTTGAGCTCTGGCACCTCTGCAAATCAATGCTTCCCTTTTATTTTCCTGTTGAGTCATCCTCCTCTTATATAAGCACCAATTAGAGAGCACCTATGTCATTTTTATGCTTTGCTTTTGATTGATATTGAGTATGACTATGACTGGGTCTTCGTTGCTATGAATTACAATGTTTAGTCAACCCTTGATCTTTGAAAGTGCTCTACATTTATGTTTTGCGGTCTCAGAAAGAGCTAGCGAGATACCACCTATTCATATTGCTTCATGCTTGTTTTGATTGAAGTGTTGGTATTTGAAACTCATTATTATTTGCTCGTTAGCTCATTATGCCATTGATATTAGTTTACCGTGAGACCTTTGTGTCATTTGCTTATGTGGTTAACTTGTGAACTTGCTGAAATTCTGGTCATGAGTTAGACATAGTTGCAACAACAAGATCAAACAGAGTTTGTCAAAGTTTTTTCTTTCTCTCTCAGTTTGTCAACTGAGTTGCTTGAGGACAAGCAAGGTTTTAAGCTTGGGGGAGTTGATACGTCTCCATCGTATCTACTTTTCCAAACTTTTTGCCCTTGTTTTGGACTCTAATTTGCATGATTTGAATGGAACTAACCCGGACTGACGCTGTTTTCAGCAGAATTGCCTTGGTGTTATTTTTGTGCAGAAATCAAAGTTCTCCAAACGTCCTGAAAATTTACGGGGAGCAGTTTTGGAAAATATCAAAAATATCTGCGCCAAGTTCCACATGAGAGGGTGGGCCAGTTGGCCACAAGCCCGTGCTCCGCCACCACCCCCTGGTGGCGGTGGGCAGGCTTGTGGGGCCCACAGGCACCTACCGCCCCCAACTCCAGCTCTATAAGTTGCCTTTCGTCCTAGAAAAAAATAAAAAAGAGAAGTTTTTGTCGCGTTTTCGATACGGAGGCGCCGCCACCTCCTGTTCTTCATCTGGAGGGCAGATCTTGAGTCCGTCTTGGGCTCCGGAGATGGGAAATCGTCGCCATCGTTATCATCAACCTTCTTCCCTCTCCAATTCCATGAAGCTCTTCGTCGTTCGTGAGTAATCTATTCGTAGGCTCGCTGGGCGGTGATGAGTAGGATGAGATCTATCATGTAATCGAGTTTGTTTTGATGGGGATTGATCCCTAGTATCCACTATGTTGTGAGATTGATGTTGCTACTATTTTGCCATGCTTAATGCTTGTCACTAGGGCCCGAGTGCCATGATTTCAGATCTGAAATTATTATGTTGTCACCAATATATGTGTGTTTTAGATCCGATCTTGCAAGTTGTAGTTACCTACTATGTGTTATGATCCGGCAACCCCGGAGTGACAATAACCGGAACGACTCCCGGTGATGACCATAATTTGAGGAGTTCATGTGTTCACCAAGTGCTAATGCGTTGGTCCGGTTCTTTATTAAAAGGAGAACCTTAATATCCCGTAGTTTCCTTTTGGACCCCGCTGTCACGGGAGGGATGGACAATAGATGTCATGCAAGTTCTTTTCCCTAAGCACGTATGACGACACACGGAATGCATGCGTACAACACATTGACGAGCGGGAGCTAGCCACATATCTCTCTGTGTTATAGCTGTTGCATGATGAATATCATCCAAACAAATCACCGACCCATTGCCTATGAGTTTGTCCTACTGCTGTTACTTGTCTTGCTCTGCTGCTGCTGCTACTACTGTTGCTACTGTTGTTACTTATCTTGCTCTGCTGCTGCTGTTACTACTGTTGCTACTACTGTTGTTACTTGTTTTGCTCTGCTGCTACTGTTGCTACTACTGTCGCTTACTACTGTTGCTACTTGCTACTGCTGTCACTACTACTGTTCCTTGCCAGTGCTATTGCTCGTTACATTGCTGCTACGTGTTACATTGTTGGTTCGCTGACCGTTGACGGGAACTGACAATTTCCGTCAATGCGGCAATGGAGGCGCCATTGATACAATCGTTAGGAATAGTCTATCGTCAACAGATCGTTTCTGACACCGTTGTTATCATATCATATTACTTTGCTGTTACTACGGTGCTTGCAGATACTAATCTTTCAGGTGTGGTTGAATCTGACAAATTCAACTGCTAATACTCGAGAGTATTCTCTCACCTCCTTTAGGCGATCAACAAATTTGGATCGAATACTCTACCCTCGAAAACTGCTGCGAACCCACGCGTTGGTGGGCCATCAACAACATTCTTCTAGTTTCATCACTGGGGAGTGCTTTCAACATTCTTCTGGTGCCTTTGCAGGAGAAGGTTTGTTATCATAAGCATTCGTCTAGCTAACGCCGGAGACTGCAGATCACTCATCCATTTTCTTCATCGGGCTATCTCACGTCTACAACAACTAACTGGCTGCGCACAATATAGAATGGGAACTTGACAGGCCCACCTCCAGATTTTTAACGAATCGTTACTTGGCCTGTCTTCGAGTGAATCATTTATTTCTTCTTCCCCCATCATGAGTCGACCTCACGAGACCTTCAAAGCTCTCTCTTATGGTGACCACCGGCAAAAATTAGTATGGGGTACCGTAGGTTACCAAAATTTACCCGTGGCGGCCGCCCCTACATGACCCCACGTTGGATCCGCCCCTGCTAGAGAGTTCATGATCGAAAACCAAGAGTTTATTTATTTGCACTTGGCCATTAACTGCTCGTCTCTGGTGCAAAACTCTTCCATCGCCCTCTTCCATCCAGGATCTTATAGCCATAAATCAAATACCAAATTTATAATTCAAAGGGATTAAAAATGAACTCTATTATTCGGATAGAAAATGGGCTCCTATGAAAGAATCCTAATTTCATGGGTTTTCTGTTTTACAAACTAACTGCCACAAGTACTACTTGCACAAATCCAATCCCAAATAGACATCCAAACTAGCTCGAAACTGGAGCAAGTGAACGAACAACAATTCAATTGTTCAATCGCGCATCCAATCAACTTACAGTATGATCCTCGGGGGGTTTCGATTAGAAACATATAGACCCAACTATCTCGGGTGGTTCCTGCAGATGGGTCGGTGGGCACCACCATAGCACGAGGTCGCTTCACCCTCGAAGCTGAGGCGAACGGTCAGAGTGGGCGGCGGCGGCTACTAGGTGCATGGCATCGGCAGGGCTGCTAGGGGCACGACGGTGGCGGCAGCTGTGTGGGGTGGTGTAGGGTATGCGAGTGCTCTCTATGGGGCCTGGTCGGGCTAAATGAGGCAAACCACTAGTGAGAGCTCACCCAACCCAGGTCCCACTTGTCATACACTACTGGAAAAACATAATTTGCCGACAGCTTTCAGCTTTGCCGTCAGCAATTTCACGGGGCTGACGGCAAAGAGACTTTGCCCTCAGCCAAAATAAGTACTGACGGCATATGAGAGGCTGACGGCATAGATAATCTATGCCGTCCGCTTTGTCTAAGCCGTCAGCCAGCTGACGGCAAAGGCGAAAAACACTGACGACATAGGGAGACTAACGGCATAGGGAGCTCCCCGGTCCCACGTCCGACCACGGCTTAACGGGGCACCGCTTTGCCGACAGCCAACTGACGGCAAAGCCTAACGGTTGTCTTTGCCGACAGCTAGCTGACGGCAAAGAAGAAACGTGGCGGCAGCCTGTGTATCCTGACAACTCTAGGAATACCAATTTTTCCCAGATTTTCGGCTTTGCCGTCAGCTGTGCTCCAGCTGTCGGCAAAGAGGCGACCAAGGGGACCCAGGGTTTCGGCTTTGCCGTTAGCTTTGCTACGACTGTGGGCAAAGAGGGGACCTAGGGGACCCAGGGGTTTCGGCTTTGCCGTCAGCTTTGCTACGACTGTGGGCAAAGCCTGCCGTTAACCTTCTAACGGAGCTCGGCCTGCGCCGTTGCCGCCACTGCTCTTTGCCGTCATCCCGTGCCACAAAGCTGGTGGCAAAGTCTTTGCCGTCGGTGGACCTTCAGCTGACGGCAAAGAAGGTGATTGCCGATAAAATCTTGGCCAGTACCTTTGCCGACAACACACTGACGCAAAGCCTTTGCCATCAGTTAAACTGCCCTTTGCCGTCAGCTCTGGGTGTCGGCAAACCACCAGATTCCAGTAGTGATAGGTGATAATGGCCAGTCCCACATGTCACATGCTGCCACATGTCTTATGATCTTCAACCCGAGGCAGTTACCCGATGGGAAAGCTTTGTTTAGCCTTTTGTGAGAGTGAGGTGGGTGGTGAAGGGCAGAATTGAGCAAACTTAGACTCATTTAGCAAAACTAAGCACAACAAAGCAACCAGGGGCATAGAGGTGAATTCCTTTACAAAATCTCCAAGCCATAACTAAGGTAATTATATCCATCATTGGTTTATATTTCTTATTTATAGAATTTATATACTCTACTTCAAGTCGCAAATAAGAAGTCACAACTATAGCAAACTTTTTCTGGGAAAATCATTAGACCTACATATGTGATCACACTAAAATGTGTTCATCATTTCAAGAAATATATGTAGTAGGGAAAAACATTTTCTTCTTTTTTTGTTTTCATATTTACTGTTTAGTTACTGTCAACATATATATGTACATTTAAAGATTACTAAACTGCTAGTTAAAAGACAAAGTTTCGAACATTCCTTGCACACAAAGAAATTTTTATAAGTTAATATATAGAATTTTTCTATATATAAGATATACCAATAATAGAGCATCGATTTGGCTCGTGAGCTCATCTGCTCCTACCATGAGCAGTAAATTAAAAAAAATGCTAGATACACTAAAAAATATGATTTTTTGCATGAGAGTGCACGCAATTTGTGCTAATTTTCAGCATGTGTGGATATTTGAGTAGCTCTCAGCAAAAAAGATGAATTTTGAATGTGTGAAACAGTTTACTGTTGATATACTGTTCAAACCAAACTATATTTTGCTGAGAGCTACTCAGATGTCCCTATGCGCTGAAAATTGGCACGTACATCATGCAGTTAAACATCTTCCATGCGAAAAAATGTTTTAGACCTTTTTATGTTTTAGTTTTTTCTTTTGAATCTACTATTAACTGGGTGCAGCTGAGGCCAAGATTAGAAATGGATATTCTATACTAATAAGTTATTTCTATATATTTCTAATGGACGTTCAACATTAAACATATATTTCAACAGACCCCCAACTAAAAGATGCTATATTTGCACTGAAAACCTCTTTTGGCGCTGTGTAAACCAACTAGTAGACCGAGTGAATGCCAGTACAACACCAAGTGTACCGTGACATCAATCCTCATCCTTAAGAATTTGTTTGTAAAACAAATTATCTGTGTCATATTTAAGGGAAAATATCACCATATTTGGTTATGATTAATTATTTATAACTTAGATATACCCTAACTTGAGCCATGAGTAAAATAATTACAGTTATAAGAATAGTTATTCTGAAGTTCAGTAAACCAACAAAAGTGATCACATTGAAGTGCTTACATTGTTTATTTAGAGACACAACCGTAATAAAACAATTCTTTTGTTTTTATATTCCTTTTAGATATTTATTTATCAGTTAATATGAACATATGATCGTTAAAGATTAATAAACTATTAGTCACAATGACAATAACACGTTTATAACAGTTCTCACAAAGAAATAAATTGATATATCATCTTCTTATACATAAATAGATATTTATAAATGTTTATACACATCTTATATATTTACTGATATTAATAAACTCTTATTTATACATGATGTTTTATATCTAAAATGATATTAATAAATTACTTCCATATATTTCTTATAAGAGGACATTAATGCCAGATTTCTTGTATTGCAGGAAATCATGCAATTAATACATGATTTTTCTATGTATTATAAGATATATATTTTAATAAATACATTTTGTAAGAAGACATTAATGCCAGATTTTAATATATTTCTTGTATTCCAGCAGAGCAGACATCTAATACAAGATTTTTCAAGAAATATGTTAATAAATGATTTCTATGTATATCTCGTATTCCAGCAAAGCACGAAATTAATACAAAGTTTTTTTTTTCTGCATATAATAAGACATATGCTAATAAATGAAGACATTAATGAATGATTTTTGTGTATATCTCGTATTGCAGCAAAGCACGCAATTAAAAGCTGCTTTTGCATACATTACCAGTAGACCCGACGTGTTTTTGTCTGTGTGCGGTGGACGCAGCTAATGCCAACCTGTATATTTCACATATATTCCAGCAAAGCACGGAATTAATACAAAGATTTTTCTATAATACTAGGAATGAGTTCTGTGTATATCTCGTATTCCAGCAAAGCACGCGATTGAAAGCTGCTTTTGCATGCATTACCAGCAGTACATTGAACGTGTTTTGTCTCTGCCTACAACCAAAGGTAGAAGGAGCCAACACCAACCGACGGTAGAGCACGGTTCCACGGACGAGAAAGAGCTTGCATCACGCCGCTCCGCCCCACCGCCGTAGACCATCTCCACCTACGTATTCCGTCCGTTCCTTCTCCCCGGAACCCCTCCTTGAACCCAGCCCGGCTATGCCCGTGAGCTTCCGCTTCACCTTGCTCTCTCTGTGCCCGCAATTCCAACCCTAGCGTGAGCTTGAGCTTGAGCTTGAGGGCGACTCTGATTCCCCTGTTCGCCTCGCCATGGATCGCCCGCCACATTTCGACATCGACCTCAACAAGACGCCGCCGCCGTCGCCCCCGCGCGAGATCGCTGCCCCTGTTGTTGCTCCTCCGCCGCAGCTCCCATCTCCCGCGAACGTGCAGGCCCAGCAGCAGCTCGCGCACCAGGCCCGCGAGATAGCGTTGGCGTACCAACGTGGGGAATGGTGGAGGTCAGCCTGTGCGGCCGCGATCGCTGGTTCATCGTTGGAGGTGCCGCCGCCGTCGGTTCTCCAGTCGCCCACTTTTGCTCTTCCGCCGCTGCTGCCGTCATCAGTTCTCCAGTCGCCCACTTTTGCTCCTCCACAGCTGCCGCCGCCCACTTTTGCTCCTCCGTCGGTGCCGTCGCCAGTTCTCCAGTCGCCCACTTTTGCTCCTCCCCCGCTGCCGCCGCCGCCGGTTCTCCAGTCACCAACTTTTGCTCCATTGTCACTGCCGCCGCCGCCAGTTCTCCAGTGGCCCACTTTTTCTCCTCCGCCGCTGCGGCCATCGCCGCAGATCCCGCCTCCTGCCAACGTGGTGCAGGCTCAGCTGCAGCTCGCGAACCAAGCCCGCGAGATAGTGCTGGCGTACCACCGTGGGGAATGGTGCAGGTCGGCCATTGCCGCCACGGCCGCGGCCGCAGGTTCGTCGGAGGTGCCGCCTCCAGCGCCAGCGCAGCACCCCGGAGCAGCGGGGTGGGGCGGGGACCCGTGCGCGTCCTGCGGCCTCCCCGAGCTGCCGGCGTCGACCATAATTTGTGACGCCTGCGAACGTGGGTTCCACGAATCCTGCGTCAACGTCCGGTGTCCTCCTCCGCCGGTGCCCACCCCTGGCGTACGGGTGCGGCGGCCTCAGGTGGCAGAGGACTGGTTGTGCCAGGAATGCGAGATAGGTGGCGCCCGCCGTGCCGTGCCGCTCCACACCAACGAGGTTCCTGTTGCCGTCACCGTCCAAGAAATCACCAGGCAGTTATGTCAGCTCCCTCTTAATCATTTCCTTATGCTTTTAGATCTTTTTTCTTCAGCGAATTTTAATTTATACTTATATAGCTCTAAGAAGTGGGTAGATTGTTGTTCGTGCAATTCAGAATTACTTGACGGGAAATGGGTCGCTGTTGTTTGGTTTGCAACTTCTTATGATTACAGAGATGCACTTGCTATCAAGTATCAGCACAACACATAGCAATCTTGTCTTTGCATTTTCTGCTTTGCTTGACTGTTAATAATAATAATGAGACCTAAATGACTTGGTTTAAAATAAATGCTATAACTCAAAACTGTTAGCAGTGGCTTTCTAAAGCATTAGCAAGAGTGCATCATGTATAGTGTTGCATCTTCTTTTAAGGACAGCGCTATCCGTCGGCGGGTAATCTGAAAATATCCGCCCCCTCAACAGCTGTTAAATATGGTCCAACCAACGATCTAACCATGTCCTCATTACTGTAACAAAGTCAATGTTGCAAAATCCTCTTTGCAACAGAGCTTATATTGCTAAAACATTCAAGTGTTGCATTTTTTTCGTCTTCATTTTTGTACAACATGAACAGGGTATATGCGATACTATAGTTTTTTTTGGCGGGGTAATACTGTAGCCAATTTGATGCTGCTTTCACCCATTCACTGCAATGTAGGCATGGGCAATGATAAATTGTTTTGTTCTAGTTGTGGCACTACCTTGATATGTGTAATTAGGTTTTTTAGAAACAGTGTAATTAGTTTATTGCACTGGTATATATGCTGGAGAAGTGTATACGTTTATTTAGGCATGGTGAATTTTTATATTTTTTTTGAGGCTAGGCATGGAGAAGTATATACGTCTATACCTACCTTAATTTTTTTAATAATAAAAAGGCTATTGCTTCCGTCGAAAAACCCACCACGTTATTTTTATAAAAAAACCCTGTAATTTTTGTTATTCAACCCGCGTTTCATCATTATTTTAATAAATCAAAATAATTATAAAAAGATTAAAAGCGTGTGGTTTTTTTTTCTTCTGTTGCAACGCACGGCCTTGTAGATCCGTAGAAGCCCAAAGTTAACCAAACCTCCAATTGTGTTGCGCTGTATACCCAAGCCCATGTTTTCCCTTTAGGCCACCAGCGTGAGTTGGCCTAGCCTACCATCTCCAGTTGAGATCGATTCTGCGCCTGCCTCCGCTCTAGTCGATCGCCAGACGCCTCCGCGGCGCCATGATAGCTAGTCCGGCCGTCTCAGGCTGCGTAGATGCTGCCGCGGTGCCGATCGATGAACCATGCCATCGAGTACACGAGCCCGGCGGTCACTTAGTTTATTCCTCCAGCAATCGAGTCTGAAGGTATATATATATACCGCACAGTTATTTTTTTGACAGATTGTATAACCTATAGTCCAGTTAATTAACGGGCTGACTAATGATGCAAGACGATTGATTAATAATTTACAAATTGGACGTGTCTTCTTCTTTTTCTTCGGTTTTACCAAAGCACATCTAGATGTGTCCTAACTATTGCACATGTAAGTTTTCTTTCATTGAAAAGGTTATCTTATTGGTTTCTCTTGCATTGTTGCATGAGATTAATTTTTAACGTTTTCTTTTTTCAAAATTCTAGTATGGAAATTTGAATCAGCTAGCTTTAATGTAAATCATGAACTCTTTTGTGAGTTCTCTTCCGGTCTCTCTTGCACTACAATGTACTGCTTATTTCTGCTAGCATGCGTGCTAAAGCTCTATCGCCATGACAATCTATTCCGGTGCCTCTTGTGTGGTTATGGTGGCGTCATTGCTCAATATCAGTGGACACGACTCTTGTTGTTAGCTTTCTTTCTTCAGATTAAGTATTTTCAGCCTTGACCTCTCCACCTCGGTACACATTCTTTAGCTAGATATCTAAAGGATCTTTTTTACGTTGGCATGTCCATGGTTATTTGTTACTCCATCGAGTTCTTTTGTTTGTCTTCAACCACAAAAAGTTGTCTCCTTTAGCCAATAATTTTCTTAGATTGTCACAACCCTTCCTTATTTGACCAATTGCATTGAATGCATTACATTTCTTTCTTCCCTATGGCCCATCCTAATTAAATCGAGCATGGTCTAACTCCAATCTCTTCTCTCTCATGTGACTTGTTTTCCCCGATGTTTTTCTTTTCCAACAAAGGGTGTTTTTTTTATTAACTCATAATGTGACATTGATTGATACAATGATGATGAGAACACATCCGACCTCTGCATAACTAAGATGCACACACCGGACACTATCATGCACACACAAATCAGATTGGCAAAAAGCAAAGTCAGGACAGAATCTATGCCAAGGTGAGAGAATTTTTTTTTGAAACCATCCAAATAGCGATCAACGATGTATAACAACGACCATCGACACCAACATCTTTTGAAAATACAGTACTATGAGAAGGATTCTTCAAAAGAAACACCCTCATCAAGGAAACGATGTATAAGCGTCATCGTCGTCGGATCCATCATCAAAAGCTAGATCATGAGTTTTCACCCTGAAGATCAAGTCCGAGCTAACTTCAAGAACAATGTTCAACAGGGTAATGACACAAAAGAACCTCCATTGCCAGGTATGACCAACCAAGGTTACACCTAGGGTTTCCCCCTAGGAGCTCAAGATCCGGTACTCCAGAAGCACCACCTAATCAAAGTAATCATATGTTGCCTCATCCACCTTTCAGGACCTGGGCAGTTGCATATACGTATGGTCATGATGTGAGATGCCACGCAAGAGATGATCATGCATGCATGAGCATGCGGTCAATCCGCGACAAGAGTCACCTTCCACCACACGACACATACTCTGGTATGGGCAGAAGGTCACATGCACCGACCAAATCCCAAGTTTGAGACGATCGGGCATGCCATCACCATCCTCACAAGTGGTAGTAGATGACCGATCTACATGAGATGACATCATCACATGCCGCCACTACCATCGTCGTCGCATGTGACAGCAGATTACACCAGGATGGAGGACACGACCGCTGTCATGCATCGCGGACGGCGATGTAGATCCTAAATCTTGCTGCATCTGGAGGTCCAACCCTTTCGGTGACCATTTTATGGCCAATGTCGCGTCGACGGAGGCAACAACGGTTAGTCAAGCATGACAAACAGTGCCCAACAGCGCACAGGCTAGATCGGGCGCGACGACTGCGACATCTATTGTGTGGCCACCGTCACACCCCCTTTGGTCCACGGGAAATGGCCGCGACATTTGTTGCATCGCCACCACCTCATCCCACCACGCCCTAACCCTGAAGAGGCGCCTTCGGAGCTGGGCTAACCCGTGTTAGATGAACAGACTCTCCAAACCAGTAGCATGGTGGTTGTGCCGGCTCCCATTCCTCCGCCACTTAGGTTTGTGCGGCAGCACAATGCCATCAGGAATAGGAAAGGTGTGTTGCATCCCCTACCTAGCCACGAATTGTTGTTACGTTGCATCACGTCTGCCATTACCGAGTCGTCATCGCAAAGTACGTCAGCTGCGCGGGCAAGCCGTGCGGCCACTTGTGGAGGCTGTGAGGAGAGGATGCTCAGGAAGAGGGCCGCCCGAGAATGTGCATCGGATGGTCATACAAGTTGCTCAGGTGGAGGGTGTGGGAGCAGTTTTGGTTTGTTGCATGCCCTTTTGGCATTTATGTATGGCCTTCTATGGAGTCTGCGACCATTATTGTGGCTCAAAAATTATCATCACTATGTTTCTACTTGCGGCTGCTATTGCTAGTTTTTAACAATTTCTATTATTTTCCATTAACGTGGCAACTCTTTCTTCCACCTTACTTGTAGTTGGTCATTTGGTCTAACTCCTTATAACAGTTCAATTTGAGATGTTAACCCATCTTTCTTTTTGCTGTTCGGCCAACTATAAACATAGTTCTGATGTGAAACTGGAATCATCGTTGTGTCTGAAATTAAAGATCTGCTAGGTACTTTACGAAGGCTTTGAGTAACATACTCTCAAGGTTTAACATTGATAATGTTTGATCGTCAGTGTCACATGTATTTTCTTAACGAGCCATGACACAATTTAGTGCATCTTCATAGAAGTCTGAGTGGGACCTTCTACACAACCGATTAGTTAAGCTCGTGAGACATTACATTTCAACACACGCGTGGATGGTGATTCTCGGAGAGGTATGCCATGGTATCCCCCTATGTAACCAGTGGCATCTATGTGAACTTCTATGTGACAATTTCGCCACACAAAAGGAATTACCTTAGGCGAACCTAGGAAGAGACATCATGCGAGCCATACCATTGAGTAACCTCATATAGTGAGTCGACGGCCTACACCCTACAAAACTCCCATATTGCAAGATCTATGAGAATCCTCAGGATTGAGGGTATACTTGATTTGCTCATGGTCACATTTTGTCATATTTTCTCGAATGAAGATTTTTCCTATTTATCGATATCTTCATGGTGAACTTGCTAAGAGGCATTTCCTATGTATGCAATAGAGCATATGCTTGAGAGGAAAACAATAAAGGATGAAGTGAAATTATCTCCCAATGATACTCTTCTCTTCACTTGTGCCTCGTCCTATTCAAGGAACAACCACGCAACTTCCTTCATATGACAACAACCACGCAACTTCCTTCATATGACATTTACGGTGCCATGAACGAAGATACATAATTTCCTTATGCTCACCATAGTTTTTTCCATCAAGTCTTCTTGGGCCAATTTGAAGGCCAAAACCAACAATATGGTGGCCATACTCACACATGGACACCTTCGAGAACATCAAACCGCCTACAATATGTCATGACCATATAGGTGGAAACATTGGACACGATAAAGGAGCAACGGACGACATCGTGTTATGTCATGATTCCACCCTGCCACCAACACCCTCGGTGTTCGTGACCAGTGCCACCCTTGCCCACATTATGTCATTTGATCCTATTTTTCTAACATTGGTGTCTCCACCAAAAAATAGGAAGTATGATATAATTTCATGATAACGTCTTCACACCTTAGGGTGTTATTTGTCATCTGGCGGTGTGGAGCATGATCCATTCCATGTAGCTTATAGGTGCAAGTGCAGTGGATTTAATAGGAGACTGCTCAGACCATGCCCTATACCACATTATTTTTGTTGGAGTCAGAAGCATAGTGGATACCACTAGGATGCAGATCCAAATACAGATGATATCAGACCTACACTTGGCAGGGTAGCGTACTACCTCATTCTGATAAATGACGCAAGTAAACAGATAATACACACATGGAGAGAGTATTTAAATGTCGGACAAAATCACAAGAGTAAAGGGCATATATAACAACCAGAAGCACATAATAAACTCTTGAAGGTTATAAACTTCCACAAGTAAATCACTAGGAGGCAACCACACCATAGCATAAATAAGTAACATCCATATGACAAGTTTGTTATTAAAGTTCGATAGAAGTCGGATTATCACATTTAAGGAGGTTGGTTAATCTTGCCACGGAAACATAATCCTTGTACCGTCGCATATTAGGAATAATATATCTAGTGTGCGGGATTCAAAATTAGAGCATATAGTGTCTAGATGTAAAAGATCGCATACCATATTCTATTTATACATTGGATTCTTAAATGGTTCAATTCAGTAATTATCCAAATCACATTGCCCTCACATATGGGTGGCCACAATATAATCTATTAGTCATGTTGCCTTATGGGGCCACACCATATGGCCTTGTGGATATAAAAGTTGCAGATTTCCTCGCATGGTGCTACGAGTTACGTTTAGGGATTTGATTTTTACTCCTGAACCCGCAACTCGTCTCTCTCCTAATCTTTGTTTCTTGGTCTTCTCTAGTCGAGTTCCTCTCGATCTCTTCTCACCATCATCTTCATCCCACTATCGCTGTCGCATCCCCTTGTTCCTAGCCACATTCGCATTGCCTAGATTGACAATTGTTTCTTCTCTCGCTCTAATAAGGTTCACTCAGGAACCTTCTCCATCGGGTCCGTTGGAAAGCCACTCTCGCGTGCCTCTCGTATACCATGTTCTATTTATCCATTGGATTCTTAAATAATCCAATTCAGTCCGAGCCTCCAACCCATCCGTGTCCTTTTTTCCTGTCCACACACTCCCATAAATTGTAAGTGGGTCTACAAGGTTAAGACTTATTGTGATGGTTCTTTTGAGCGCTACAAGGCTCGTTTTATTGCTCGTATATTTCCTCATGAACATGGTTGTGCTTATGATGAGGCATTTGCTCATGTGGCCCACATAAACAGAGTTGGCACCCTTGGTGTGGCTTCTGTTCACCACTGGTTTGTCTCTCAACTTGATGTGAAGAATGCATTTCTTAATGCTGACTTATCCGAGGTCTCTATACAAGGGCATCTATTAACCAGGTTTTTTATGGAAAACCCACTTCTCATCTATTCTATTCTTCTTTTAACATGACAACCACCTAAAAAATAGTGCCCTATTTCGGCCTTATAACGTTGCTATAGCGTATTGGAAGGGCCGTGTTACGTTTACCTAATTTTCTCGTGCGGTGCTAATCCTATGCTGACCCAACACATCTGACTAGTTTTTAGCATTTTAGCGTGCACCCAGCCCATCTGACATCGGCCCAATCCACTCTCACTCACTCTCGCAGACGCGACACATACAACAGCCCATGGACCTAACCTAGCCAACTCATCACTCCCATTCCCCGTTTTCCACCAGCTCGATAGCTCATGACCTAGGGCGGTGGTGGCTCTTAAAGGGGAGCGGCGGCGCGGAAGCTCTTGAAGTGGAGTGGCGGCGGTGGCTCTTGAAGCAGAGCGGCGGCGACGTCTCGTGACTCTTGAGTGAAGGAGACGACGACGTTTCGTGAGCGGTACCAACTTCTCTTCATCCCATCTCCAAGTAGCGGCGTCGGCCATGCCTCTTACTCCCGCAAGTAAATGGCGAAGCGCTGGTGTCAGCCAACCAGCCGATGCCGGCAAGTCAGGCAGCAGGTAAGAGCGACCTCTCTTCATCCCGTCTCCGAGTAGCGTCGGCCTCATTCTATTTCCTCCCCCAAGTCCATCCGTGTCCTCTCCTTATTGCTCTAGTCCCCGTGGGAGAGGAAGCTAGTCGCGCTGAACTTGTCGCTACCGTGCTGCTCCTCGTCGCCAGCCATTGCTATTTTTTCACTGAACAAAACAGTTTGATTCTATGTTAGATCACCTATAGTTGGTATCAACCTAATTCTACATCTGTTGTGCTTGGTATCCTATTTAGGTGTATCCACTTGTTCTTCTCTTGTATTAATAATTTACTATTGTTTTTCCTCTGTAAGCTTTGTTCTCTATAATTGGACCATCAAACATATTAGCATGCCTGGCTGTTCTGTGTAAGCTTCATTAATTTTTCCATGTCATGTACTGTGCAAGAAGCGGTTTTAGATTTGCTTACTGATGGTTTGTCGAGCTGTTGTACGATGTGGCCTGGGCTTGCAACAGGGTATGAAAGGAATGTGATTGTTTGTGACATGGATTTGGACCTTGTGCATGTATTGCTCCTGTAAAAAATGTAGTTGCTGAAATCCTTTATTTATGGATATATTTGGCATTTCTTTATTTGCAAAATGCTATGTTCAAATATAGTTTTGTATTAGCACGCTATGATTTGTGTAGCATCTGGAGAAGGGTGAAGCTATATTTGATAGAGTCCTACTTTTTTGCGGGTATCATGCTATTTTTTTCATTGATGACAACTCTCACATGGCTACAATTTTTTCTGATCTGTTCATAAACATTTTACCCAATTGTTAGCAAATGACTCCTTTCCTTTCTTAAAGCATTTCAATAACATATACAGCATATAAAGCATTTCAATATCTTAAGGTTTTAGTTCTTTCCTATTTTAGTTGAGTTATTCCGCAAATATTGCAAGGATGGTCTCCTTTGGAGACTGAGCCATGGTCACGTGTCAGATTGTTTGGTTCTTGTATTTTGAAAAGATATATTTCATACTAAGTTTATAGAAAAAAGAATGTCAGTCAGAAAGTACTGTTCTATGCTTTATAAGCTGGACTGTTTCTGGGTGCTCTGAAATAATAATATCAGAAATGTTATAGGAAGTTTTCTAATATCCTTTGTTGTACAGACATTATCATCAGAAGAGAGTTAATATTTTCTTTAATCCTCACAGAGTAAGTGTTGCTGATGGAGCTCATTCGACTGAATTGGCTACTCCACATTTTGAGGGGCTGCAGTTGAATAGTACAACTCCTTTTGGTAAGGATATTAGAGCAATTATATGTACTGCAAGAGAGATGCATTTTATTTTTGTTGGAGATTTTCCACAGCTTTTAATCTTTTATGCACTGTAATTTTTTAGACAGCAGTTTGCTGTGCTAATACTATCAAGATCAACTTCTGCTTGCCCCCGTGTTCAGTGCATGTGTGGCCACTTAGGCGTAGTGTGTGTTTATCCATAAAAGGAAATTTAATTCCAGTTCCAAACAATTATATGGGTCATGCTACCGTTTGATGTTGTAGGTGTCTGGTCTTATAATAATCTATTTCTGGCTATCATGTTGCAGACGTGAATCATTGTATGCCAGCATTTGATCATCCTCATTGTTTTAGCATGAGACAACAATTTCCTCATGTGGGTCAAAATGCCATTGCTGATGGAAACACAGAACAGAGGTCAAACCATTCATGCTGCAAGAGAAGAGATTTTCCACAAATATCAGCATTGCCCAAGTTATCTGAGAAGAACGAGTTTGGAAGTTCCAGCACTTTTATGCAGCCATCAGTTTCTACGAAAGCATCAGCCGCGAGTCCTACAGAAGAAACAAATCCACCAAAGCCTCCAAAATTTCTTGCGGAAACTTGCAACCGTCAACCACATCATGGCAGTGTGAGTATCTCTCATTACCTGTTTCAGATTCTGTTTTTTCATCTAATGTCCATTTTAGATGTTATTGTTTCCCACTGCTACAGTCTTTGTTTTTTTATACTTCAGTTCTTTTTTCTTTCGTTCACTTTGGCGCTGATTTTGATAACACTGCTTTGTTGTGTTGTTACTCTAGGTTGTCCTACCTGTTCAATATCAAGATTTATTTATAACTAACCTGGGAGAAATTGATAAAAATGCAAGCTACCACAATTGCCAGCAGATATGGCCAGTGGGTTTTACATCTTACTGGCATGATAGAGTTACTGGTTCACTCTTTGAGTGTGAGGTGTGTGATGGAGGGAGTTCTGGACCTTTGTTTAAGGTCAGAAGGTTACCATGTTCAGTGTCCCCCCTTCCAGTGGCCTCGACGATTCTCTCCCAGAATGGTGCAAGGAAGGTCGATACAACTGAAACAAAGGAAAGTAGCAGTTTTATTGGAGATGCTGCTAATGATATGGAAGATAATATTTATATGATGATGGATATTCCCTCTGAGACCAATCAAGATTTCTTATCATGTCTTGCCAATGATACAGAGGATAAAAGGACTTCTTTGGATTGCAATGATGTACAGAGTCCAAATATGATGTCACAAATATTGCCATCAAATTCTGAGAATGTTCTACCAAGTAAAGAAGCCAATATTAAAGACCAAATTGGTGAGTTTACATTTGAGGGAACATCATCCTCTTCAGTATGGGGGATGATTTCTTCTGCTATGGTGGAAGCTTGTGAAAAAAATGTACAAGGAACATGGGCATCTGGTATTCTCATGCACACACAGCTGCGAAAATCATTTATTAAACAAGGGGAGTGGATGTCAGAACTTCGATGGTCCTTACGCTCCCTTAACTAGATTTTGCTCATCCAATGGCCCCAGTATACCACGAATTACAGAAAAGAAGAATGATGTGGAATCTACTTATACATTACTGAAGAAGTGGTTATACCATGATAGAATTGGGCTTGATTTGGATTTTGTACAAGAAATTGTGGAGTCTCTTCCTAGATCCATATCTTGCATAAATTACCAGTTCTTGTGCAATAGGACCGAATTTCTCTCTTCTGTGACAGTTGCAAGTGGTTTACTTTTATCTGTGCATAAAGATGGTCAAAGTAATGGAGATACATCATATGGTAGACATGGTGCGGTGACTGGGGTACATGATCATGCTCAACCCAGCGGTTCTATCATCCGCGAGCTACCTCCGGGACGTCCTATTAGCCGTAAGCTTCAACCAGAATCGGCAGCAGATGTATTCAAGGTAGATCTTTACATATCTGTTACTGGTTCTACTATTTGAAGAAACACATCTTTACAAAGTTGTGCATTTCCTTTTTATTCTTGCATCCTCTTCTCATTGAAATGTTCTTGTAGATATGGGAGTTTTTGGGGCGCTTTGCTGAAATCATTCATCTCAAAGAAGTGCCTTCATATGAAGAATTAGAAGATGAACTTGCTGACCCATGGCCAACTTGTGCAAGTCAGAAAGAATCACTGTCAAAGGGCACTGAACAATGTAGGGATTACTCTTCACCAATGAATTCCCCGGCAAATGCTTCCATATCACATTTAAATACTGAATCTGGTCTATCCAATAATGAAGAGATTGTCTCTGTGTTTATTCCTGTTGAAACTTCCTCTATGAAAGAAGCTGGTCTAGATAAATTGGCAGCTCAGACACTTGGCAGGTGCACTGGAACAGTATTGCCTGGGGTTCACATTACACTCATTAAGGTTCTTTTTGGTGAGCTATTATCAAAGCTGAACATTGACCAAAAAGAACCAAAACACAGGCGCGGAAGAAAGAAGGACACTGAGAGCCTTATTTCAACAAAGGAATTTAGCTTTGATATGCTAACTGCTAACAAATTGACTTGGCCAGAGTTGGCTAGAAGGTATATGTTAGCTATTTCTTCCATAAATTGGTGCATGGATGTGTCTGATATTTCCAGTCGAGAAGTGGTGAAGTTATTCCGCTGCCTACAAGGTGATGGTGGCATACTGTGCGGAGCAGTATCTGGGGTTGCTGGCATGGAGAAAGATGCCCAGGTAAGCATTTTACTTCTACAATTTGCTGAACCTTGTGATTCATTTGGATCATGCCTTCTTTTCCTTTTTCAATCAGACATGAGTTGTAGCCTTTACATTGCTACATGCCATGGTTACTTGCTATATGTTTTAGATTTTTCTTCATTTTTTATTTTTTATTTATTAATATTTGCTTTGATTGCAACACTGTACAATTATGTTATCCACATTAGCTCTTCATAATAGGAAGTTTCTATGTTGTTTCCATGACGGAAATAAGACATATCCCTGTTTTATCATGCCTAGGGAAAAACCTTGGGTTTTTGGGTTAGCTGTCCCATTAGTATTGCTTTCTGTTTTTTAGGGTAAAACAACAAGGAATGCCATTAATCTGTATTTATATGTATTTTGTAGTAATAATGAAAAGAGGGTATGCAGAAGCCTAGCAAGGCGGGTATAATCAGTTAAGTGACTCTGCCCATTTGTTTTTCTATGATTTTGTTGAGAGCTTTTCCACCTGTATGCAGGAATTTTGTTGTTAAATCTTATATGTGGAGACAGGATTATTGTTTTTCTTATTTGGCTAGAGATATCTTGACTACATTGATTCCTTGTGCTGCTATGTGATATTTTGAGAACATTCGTTGTATAATTTATCTATAGTTTTTCGTTCGCCCACTAAGAGATATCATAAATTTCCGGTGTTCTTATTTTAGGCAATGGTAAAATTTAGGTGTATTTTGGCTGCACTGTAATTGTTGTCTTGTATTTTCAGCTGCTTCTGGAGGCGGAGAATTTGATATGCAGTTCTCTACCAAGTGAAGGAAACAAGGTTTTCATGATGGGTTACAAGTATTCTGCTGAGGTCCCTATTGCTGATAACAGAACATTGCCAGATTGGGCAGAACAACTAGAGCCTGTGAGAAAATTACCGACAAATGTGGGAACGAGAATTAGAAAGTGTGTTTATGAAGCTTTGGACCGGAAACCACCAGAATGGGCAAGGAAAATTTTGGAACATTCGGTAAGTAAGGAGGTCTACAAGGCTAATGCATGTGGACCAACCAAGGTTAGTAATGCTCCTCCAAGCTGCAATCATTGTATTATTGTTGTTCCAGACTGCGTTTATTTTCCTTTTATTTTGGCTTTAACCTGTTCTCAGGCCCTTATAAAACCCTTTTAATTGACAACCTTTTTATTATAATTATTATTTATCATGATACTTTTGTCTATATTTTATTTTGAGGACCCCTGTGACTAGGGGAATATTTGGAAAATACAATAAAAGATTATTTTTTTCTTGTTACAGAAAGCTGTTTTATCTGTGTTGTCAGAGGCATGCCGTGTAATAGTGCCACAGAAACCTGAAAACCCAAAAAGTGAAAGGAAAACTATTTCCATCTCAGAGGTTATCTTGAAGAAGTGTCGTATTGCTCTGCGGCAAGCCATTTCCGCACATGAATATAAGCTTTTGGGGAATCTGCTTGGTACTATGCGAGTGAACTTTAATGAGTATGAGGGTGAGGCCATCCTTGGATTTTCTGGTATGGTGCCACGCCCTTTGGACTTCCGCATAATTGATATAAGGTTGGCTATGGGAGCTTACTGTGGATCTTGGGAGACTTTTTCTGAGGATGTGCAAGAGGTACGTGTTTCCTTAACACCCTTTTTTGTATTATGCTATATATGGTCATATACGCGTGGGATGTTTTCTCAGATTTTCCAAAGATGACTCCATGTGACTGCAAATACTCCTGTTGAGTTAGCTTGTGCTAACTGTTCGATCAGCAAAGGAGTTGTAACAGACAGTGTGCTGAAACTTGAAAATCAAGCTGACGGTTAGCTTGTGCACAAACTAGAAAAATTTCTAGTTTCAGCACACTTTCTGTTAGCTTGTGCACAAACTAAATTTTTGCTGATATGTTATGTTTACCTGCAGGTAATCCGTAATCTGCAAATTATATTTGCTAATCAAACGGATGTACTGCAAACGGTTGAAGAATTCTCTAAGACTTTTGAATCAATGTATAAGACAGAGGTTTGTTATCCATTTCTGTATGGTAGTTTACTGCTTCGAAACGTACTTTTCAGCCGGTTAAAGGACATTTTTACCAAATCGTGTCGTTTGATTGCAGAACGTCAACCCATGCTCTATATTTCCTGGTTGTTTGTGCAATATTTGACTACCAACTTTCGGTTAAGGAAAACATGGGTATTGTTCAAACTATGTTTTCCTTAACCGAAAGTTTTTTAAAACATAGTTTGAACAATTTTTTTTTTTTTGAAAAGGAGGATGAGCCCCCGGCCTCTGCATCATGATGATGATAGTTTGAACAATATGGCTCCTTTTTTTTGCTTGTCACATGATGCGAGAAATTTTGAGTAATCCTGTGCTCAGATCTTGTGATTACTCAATTGCAGTAACTATATATGTTAAAATAGTTACATGTTGAAATGTTTAGTGCTACATATCTGCTCTCTCAAGGTTAGCACAGGCAGGGACGATTCTAGGGGGGTACGAGGGGGGGCTAGACCCCCCCCCCCTAACAAATTGATTTTTCTACTATAATAGTGATTGTTGTAGCCAAAAAAGTTCATTTCATATGAACTTTGCCTCCTCCATGTACAAACTTGCCCCCTATGCTTGCATGCTGGCTCCGTCCTGAGCACAGGAATTAGAAGAAAAAAGGATGATGAGGGAGCTAATAATATGCTACTGACTACATTAAAAGTTCAGCACAATATATGGACTATGGAGTATATGGGCAAATGAAAAGTGCTTGTACTTTTACTATAATGTAAACTGCATTGTTTATGGTCATACGGTAACTGATCACCAATGACCAATGCTTCACCGACTATTGCCCAAATTTTGTTTACTAAGTTATATTACCAAGGATTTTAGTAAACCTTTTGGCTTTCTGTTCTCTTTACATGGCTGGTGCAGGTGCTCGACCTTGTTCGGAAATTTGATTGTTACCTGTCTAGTGAGAATACTGGTTCAGAAATTCAGGAGCTACATGATATTTTCACTGCAGCAACCAAATTACCTAAAGCTCCATGGGAGTATGGTATTTGCAAAGTGTGTGGCATTGATAGAGACGATGACAATGTTCTCTTGTGTGATGATTGCGACTCGGAATACCATACTTACTGCTTGGAGCCACCACTAGCTCGTATACCAAAAGGAGACTGGTTCTGCCCGTCGTGCATGTTGAAGAAATCACATATTCACCAGGGTGCTCAGGATTTGAAACGACGACGAAAAGGAGCAGAGTCTCATGCCTTTAACGACAAACCATCGTGCATGTCAGCTCAAAAGAAATCACATCTTGACCAGGCTGTCGAGGATTTGAAACAACAACAGAAAGGAGCCGAGTCTCGTGCCTTTAACGACAAACCATCGTGCATGTCAGCTCAAAAGAAATCACATCTTGACCAGGGTATTCAGGATTTGAAACAACAACGAAAAGGAGCCTTTCACGACATGCTTATTAAGTTAGCTGCAACAGTGGAACAAAAGGAGTACTGGGAGCTTAGCACACAAGAGGTACGTGTTTACTCTTCTATGTTTCAAGAAGATATCTCTATTGTTTAATGTTTGGATTTTTTTTGGTCTTTGTGTATTGCAAATTTCGTTGTATACCTTTATGTTAAGAAAAATGAAATGGAAGCTTGAGTGATCAGACCAGTAAAACCAAATGGGGCATTTTCTCATGCAAAATTTAAGCTGGTCAGACCTCACTCCTTAGTTATATGATATCAGACCAACCTTTTCCAATTGATATGTCCTGGTATGGCGGTAGGGATGTTGGATGCATAGGCACCCTGAAAATTGACATGTTTTAAATTTGCTGGTACTACCTGGGGTTTCCTTGACTTATATATATTTTATAACACTTGGCAATTACCCGCCCGTCATATATAGTGGTAGATAAATGTATAATTTATGTTGTCACAACAATAAAAAAAGGTTAATTATTAAAGCGTTGTTGGGTATCTTATATTATTTCTATATAGAATTTGCCACTTTGTGCAAACAGATGAAGTCAACATATGTGTATGGTGCAGCCCATGGTCTCGTAGTTTTAAATTCTTTAATCCTCTTCTGAACTGTCCCTTCCTCACTCTTATCTTTTTCTGAACTTCCCTTCCAGCCCCCTAGTCTATGCTAGGACAAGTCAACAGCTAGCTCTTCTGCCATCTTATTACCAGAAAAAATGGACCATGTTTTCAGAAAATTTCAACATAAAATTCCAGCCCCTTGATTCTCAGATTGAACTTATTTATTCATTGATATATGATTTCCCGTGTAAACAGAACAATTTGGCTTGGCGTATTTACGTTTTCTGTAGATATTTGTATTTGCTGCAAGAGGTCTTCAAAGATAAAGGCACAAGGGATAAGCGGAATGATTTTTTCTGACGCCTTGTATTGTCAGTCTAAATAATCTCATTGATCTTTTATTTGGTACTTGATTTTACAAATTTGGCTATAGAACTGTGGATGGAGTACATTGGTATTGTGTATTTACTCGTTTGACCTGATATAATTTTACTTGGCCAAATCACCTTTTCTCTATTATTTTACCTAATAATTGATCTTTGCTGATTTACATAGTGGACAAATTGACAACCTTCATTTTCTAACATTTATCTTCAAAATGCAGAGAATAGATACGCTGAAATTTCTATGTGATGAAATGCTCAACACGGTCCTGATAAGAGAACATATAGAAAAATGTCCAGATAAGCTGAATGATCTCCAGAAGAAGTTACATGCGTTGAATTTTGAATTGAAAGATTTGAAACATAAGGAGGAAATGAGGAATTCATATGCTATACATTGTTCTGGACATGGGGAAAATCAACACAATGAAGTGGCCATAACATCGGGCCATATTGAAGAGGCTGATGAAATGGATACTTTATCGGACCAGATTTCAAAAGTCCAGGATTCAATTTGCACAGTGGAGTCACAGCTTAATATCGCATCCCTGAGAAGAGATTTTCTGGGAAAAGATTCCTTGGGTCGATTGTACTGGGTTTTAGGACGATCTGGTAAACGTCCTTTGCTGGTCGCCGATGGAAGCATGCTGATATGCAAGGAGAGGGACATCTACCCACCCTCTACTTCTGATTGTAAAGGATGGAATTCTGCATCTCCTGTCATTTATGAATCGGATGAAGAAATCACTACTCTTATTGACTGGCTAAGGGAATACGATCCAAGGGAGAAGGAGCTGAAACATGGTATCCAGCAGCGGCAGCGGCAGCGGCATCACCTGGGTAATTTTGTTCTCAGTGATCCTCCAGTACTATCCAAGGCTTCCAACATCGAGCAACAGCTTATGGAACTTCCCAGTACCAAGGCTGCAACAATTTTGGAGAAAACATGCCGCTGCGACTGCTTGGAGCGTATATGGCCTGGTCGACACCACTGCACAACATGTCACGAGACATACTTGACATCAACGGAGTATGAAGGTCATGCTGGAAAGTGCAATGCACATGTCAACAAGGAGATCGATTCTGCTAATCCTAGCACCACCGCTGAGTCCACAAAACCGATCAAGTTATGCCCATATGACTTTGAAGAGATTTGCAGAAAATTTGTCACGAATGATTCAAACAAGGAGATAGTGAAGGATATTGGACTCATTGGATCAAATGGAGTTCCCTCTTTTGTCCCTTCACCTGCAGCTTGTGTTGATCCTCCAGTACTTCTGAATCGAAACAAAAAAGATGGCATCCCAAATGATGATTTGGTTTCCAGCTCCTTAGAGGAATGCCAGGCAATGTCGTCTGAACAAAATTTGGGGCAGGAGGGGTCCAATTCTGCTCAAAATTGTCCTCGTAGTACTTCCTGTGATGAAAATTTGTCAAAATCTAAGGAGCCTGCCCCTGATACTGAAACTACCTCCAGTGAGGAAGCAACATCTTCTGCAACGGACAAGCCAACAAGATTGCTAGCTGTTAATGGTGGCTTGGTCCCGGAGTCAGCATTGAGGCCTGTTACAGGAAGAAACTCTCATATCCTAAAGCAGCAAAAGATAAATTTGCTTGATATAGATGCAGCGTTGCCTGAGGAAGCTTTGAGAGGCTCAAAGTCTCAACAATGGAGACGGCGTTCATGGCGTGCTTTTGTGAAGAAAGCAGAATCAATATCCGAGGTGACTCACTTGATCTATTAATTTATTCAGCTTTGTGCCACAGAAAATATATATCTATCTAGTATCCATTAAGATATCTATAACATCATCTCCATATATACAAAATAAATACTTGAGAGTGCTGTTATTTATCCGTTGCACTGCCTAATCGTATCTATGCATGCCTCTTCCAGATGGTAGTAGCGACTAGTGTGCTGGAGAGTATGATAAAATCCGAGTTTCTGAAGAATGATTGGTGGTACTGGCCCTCCTTCACAACAGCTATCAAGACCTCAACTGTATCCTCGCTCGCTCTCAGGATCTACACTCTCGACGACTGTATCATGTACACCAAGGAGCCTAACACCGTGCCGGATGACAGTACAAAGGTTGTAAACAAGGGCAGGAGGGGGAAAGAGCCAGAACCATCAGCGTCATAATCTGGGCCGCTCGATCTATTGTATACCCCAAACTTAGATGTTCTGCAAACGGTGCAAAACAATATGATGTTGTGGTGATTGATAGACCTGCTATATTCTTTGGTTCCGCAGACGGTGCAAAACAATGTGATGTTGTGGTGATTGATAGAGATGCTATAGTCTTTGGTTATGTGGTCCCTTGAGACTTTAGGGCTAACTTTGATTCTGGTGTTCCTGCGAGGGTGTTTATGAGTCGGGTTAGTGTTCGACAACGCGGAGTGTATGGGGCATGGTCTGTCCAATAGTTCATCAAGGACAGTTCTGGATCCTATGAGGGGTTTATTCTTTTTCTCGACGGGTCCGAGTACGGTCGACCGACGTTGGGGTATGCACTTCCTCTGCTCCTCTGGGTTGCTCTGCGTAGATTGACTTCATGCTCATTTGTCGAGTCTGCGAGGTGATTTCCGTTGCGTTGTATTTGCGTACCAAAGTAGATTGCTTGGTGAAGCTTTTCATGTGACGGCGGGCGAGGGTGTTTAAGATTCCTTTATCATGGCACTTATGCCAGAAGTCTTCATGATTTCCTGGCCGCTGCAGTTCGATATCTGATTTCTGGTCGGGAGGAATCTAGCCCAGAAGTGCTAGACCACATCCCCTTGATGTTGCTTGACGCGCAATAGGTCTCGTGTGTTGGGCCTCTCCGAATTATTGAGAGAATATTTGACTTGGGAGGTGGGTGGGGAATTTTTGTGCATCCCGACAGGATGTAAATCCCAAGTTTTGACGGTTGTATCTAGTACCATCATGGAGTCCGGCGCGCTAGTTTGGGATGTGAATTATAAGCTAGATACTACCGCACAAAGTCTAAGTGGCACTTCGAATCGAGTTCAGGGCGGAGCTCAGATTCAGAATTAGAGGGGTGATCCAGATTGCCGGAGACCCGAACATAGATCGCTCTAAGCTCCGGCGGATGGGAAGGCGAACCTTCAGTCTGGCCTTCGAGGGTAGCAACCAAGTGTGTGATATGTGGGACATAAATTTCTGTGTCGTCGGGTTTGAGCCCGATTTGATTGTAGACTGGAGGTTGGTCGTTTGCTATCCCCATGGTTTGGATTTGGCCGAGCAACTCATTTAATGTCATGACATCTGCGAGTCCATGTTTTTAGAGTACATGGGGTCCACCCGCAGTGTCGCCACACCGGGGACGCTTAGAGTCGCATCGGTGCAATGTTAACCCGAAGATGATCTAGATATATCGACTAGTTTGGGCTCTAGGGCCGAATCCAGGGTGGAGGTCGTCTTGATTGTGTGATCCAACAATCCCGATGTTAAGGTGTCACGGCTCAAGAGCTCTTCAGGGGGAGTCAAAAGCTTTGTCAGAATAAGATCTCCCTGTGAGTCGGCGATGAACTCTAGGTTCCCAAACCTGATCTCCTGATCGGGGGCGAGGTTCCGGACCCAACCAAGATGGTCGATTAGGCCAGCATGCAACATAATGTCGCCGAACGCGAAGATCTATCCGAGAACGAAAACATCCCCGTTGCAGATATTGTCGCTGATGATTAGACGATCCATTGATCTTTGGTGATCCTACAACGGACTCTCTCAATGAAAGCATCAATGTCGGTGTCAAAACCGACAGATCTCGGGTAGGGGGTCCCGAGCTATGGATCTTGGATCAATGGATAATAGGAGATAGAGGAGACGTTATTTACCTAGGTTCATGCCCTCTAGATGGAGGTAATACCTTATGTCCTGCTTTGTTTGTATTGGTAATGGTGTATCAAGTACATAGTTGATCTACCTTGAGATTGGATGATGTGGTCTAAAACCCTAGGAGTGTTGATCTTAATCCACCTTACATACTAAAACCCTCTGGTTTATATAGATACTAGGGGTACTTAGGGTTACACAATATCGGTTACGTCAAGGAGCAAACATGCAAAATCCATCATCATGACTTGGAGTACACGCCATGGCTTTAGGAGGTCTCCTTCTTGGACACGGTGTCATCACAATCTTTGGCATTTCAGTGACGGTCACAGAGCGGCCCACCCACTGACCCTTACAGATAGGCCAGCGGCCCGAGGACCCCCTAGTCCCAGGCTCCCTCACATATTCTATTCCACATATATGCTATGTCCATGGTTCGAGCTCATGCATTGAGTGGGTAATAAAAAGTTGAAATGTGTTAAAAACTATGATCCAATTGCCTGGCTTAACACCGTGGTGCTTCACATTTGTATTTATGTGGTGAAGACGGAGCCATGCCATGCTAATAGAGAAAATGAATGGGGCATTCTTTAAGGATCGTATATTTTAAACATTGAATGATCATGTTACTTATGTTCATGGATATTACTATGTTGATGTTTGTTAATTCATCATTTTTCAATGATCACACGTGCAATAGATTACATGTTGGGTAGCATGTGACATCGAAATTTTGTTTTTACCATTTACCTACTCGAGGACGAGCAAGAATTAAGCTTAGGGATGTTGATACGTCTCCAACGTATCTATAATTTTTTATTTTTTCCATGCTATAATATTATCATTCTAGGATACTTTTTGGGCATTTATTTGCTAATTCACATTTATTTTTAGCACTCACCTATTAACCTAGTGTCAAGTGTTGGTTGTTGTTTTTTGCATGTTTTTGACTTTTCGGGTTTACAGTCCAAAACGAAGTACAAATACCACATAACTTTTTGATGATTTGTTTTGGACGAGAAGAAGACCTGGAAACTTTGGAAGAAGGTCAGGGACCACACATGGGCCCCACAAGCCAACATGCACGCCTAGGGGGGTGGTCGCGTCCTGTTAGTTTATGGGCCACACCTTCGTCTCCTGACCTTGTTCTCTGGCTTATAAATTCTAATATATTCTCGAAACCCTAGAGGAGCTCCCGAAACACTTTTTCCGTCATCGCAAGTCTTTGTGTGCCATGTGCCCATCTGAAGCCTTGTTTCGATGCCCTGCTAGAGGGGGGTCGATCACAGAGGGCCTCTACATGAACCTTGCTGCTCCCATGGTGATGTGTGAGTAATCTACCATAGACCCATGGGTCTATAGTTATTATCTAGATGTGTCTTTCTCTCTATGTTCTTCAATACAAAGTTCATCGCATCTTCGCGATGATCTATTCGATGTATTCACTTTGTGTGGTGAGTTTGCTGGGATCCGATGAATTGTAGGTTTACATTCAGGTTATTTATGTTAAAAGATTTGAGTCTTCACTGAATTATATGATTCTTATTTGCATGATTATTATAGCTTTGTAAATCTCACTGATCTATTGATTTGGTTTGGCCATCTAGATTGATCTATCTTCAGGGAGGGGTGTGCGTTTTAGTGGGTTCAATCTGGCGGTGCTCTATATCACAGTGGCATAAAGTGACAAGACACGTCTTTGTATTGTTATCACTAAGGATAAAACGATGGGGTTGATTCATACTAATTGAGTTATCTTTGTCTACATCATGTCACTGTTCTCCAAGCATTACTCTGTTTTACTTAATACTCTAGATGCATGCTAGATAGCGGTCGATGGGTGGAGTAATTATAGTAGATGCAGGAAAGAGTCGGTCTACTTGCTTATGGATGTGATGTCTATATACACATGATCATTGCCGTGAATAAATATTGCATAACTATGCGCTTTTTTATCAATTGCCCAACATTAATTTGTTTACCACCGTATACTTTCTTCGAGAGATATGGCACTAGAGAACACTATGGCCCCGGGGTATATTCACATATATATTTACAAAAATACAAAATACCTTGCTGACTTTTATTATTTGCATTTACTTTTTATATTTAATATATTTTAACTATCTATCTACACTACCTATCTTCTTGCAAGTAATGAGTTCAAGGGGCTTGACAACCCTCTTGCCTGCATTGGGTGCAAGTGTTTGCTCTTTTGTGCGTAGGCGCTGAAGATGGGAGTTCTGTGGTCCTCCTATTGGTTCAATAGACTTGGTTCTCACTGAGGGAAATACTTGTCTATACTGTGCTACATCATTTGTTCCTCTTCACGGAAAAGCCCAACGTAGATCACAAGTATCAGCCTTCCGGGGCATCCCCAAGCTTAGACACTTGAGTGTTCATAGGATATTACCTTGGGGTGCCTTGGGCATCCCCAATATTATGGTCTTGCTACTCAGTATTCCTTCATCCATCGTGATTGCACCCAAAACTTGAAAACTTGAACACACAAAACTCGATGGAAAACTCATGAGATCCGTTAGTACAATAGGCAAATTATAAACTTTAGGTACTATTAGAAATTGATTCATATTTAATTATTCATAAGGTATTGTATTCTAACTTCTCCATGGCTCATACCCCCGATACAATCCATAGCATCATGAAAACAAGCAAACTATGCAAGCAAAAACAAAACTTGTCTAAAATAGAACAACCTGTAGTGATCAGCACTTAAACCATACTTATGTAACTCCAAAAATTCTAAAACATTAGGACAACCTGGGTAATTTGTATACAAATATTGTGTAAAACATTCAAATGAAAAGTACGTTCCAGTAAAATCACAGAAATTATGCATTGGATGTAGAAGTTTCTGCTTATGCACGATATCAATTCTACTTATCATCCAAATCATCCCAAAGGCTTTACTTGGCACAAACACTAACAAAACATTAAAACATAATCATAAATCATTACAGTAGCAATAATCATGTGAACGCAAAATACTAGAAAGTGGAACGAAAAATAAGATAACTATTGGGTTGCCTCCCAACAAGCACTATCGTTTTATGCCCCTAGCTAGGCATAATGCATAGTTTCAAGTGATATCATCTTTGACATTCACATCTTAGTATGTGTGTTAATGAGGAGGTTTTTCAAATACAATCGGAAACACACCATAAATAAATATCTTAGCATTCTCGATGCTACTTTCCTTAAAACCTTCCGTATTCTCTTTTACTATCCAAGAATATTGTTTATTGGTAGCATTGAAAACTTGTTGGATAATGTGAATAATAAGAACTTCTTTCTTGACATTTTTATCAAAAGTATGGTTATCTCGAAACACATACCTCATCTTATAATCCTCATTATATAAAATTTTATGTATCACAGGGTGTTCACGACTCATATTATAGTGATCAATGATATCTCGAACCTCTCGCACTATGTAGTCCAATTATTCCTGCTACTTGTAAACTGCATTGGGGTTTTACCTGAAGATGAGGGGAGATGCAACACAGTAGAGACAAGTATTTCCCTCGGTGATAATCAAGGTTATGGGACCAATAGGAGGACCACACAAATGCTCGTTTTCATCGCCTACACACAAAAGAGTACGCACTTACACCCAACGTGGGAAGAGGGTTGTCAATCCCCTTGAACTCGTTACTTGCAACGGAAAAGCAGTCACACACACACACACACACACACACACACACACACGCACGCACACACACACACACACACACACACACACACACATATATATATATATAGAGAGAGAGATAAATATAAATGCAAAATAAAAATAAAGTAAATGATGGCAAACAAAAATTTAGTGTTTTTAGATTTTTATTTGTGAAGACCCGGGGTCATAGTTTTCGCTAGAGGCTTCTCTCTCGTAGAAAGCATACGGTGGGTAGACAAATTACTGTTGGATAATTCATAGAAAAGCGCATAGTTATGTAATATTTATTCATGTCAATGGTCATTACATATAGGCATCACGCCCATAAGCAAGTAGACCGACTCCTGCCTGCATCTACTACTATTACTCCACTCATCGACCGCTATTCAGCATGCATGTAGAGTATTAAGTAAAATAGAGTAACACTTTAAGCAATATGACATGAAGTAGACAAAATAAATCCAACTAATATGAATAAAACCCATCATTTTACCCTTAATGACAAGAATACAAATACATGTCTTGTCCCTTTCTGTCACTGAGATTTAACACCGCAAGATTGAACCCATTACAATGCAACACTCGTGCTGAAGATAAATCAGTCTAGTTGGCCAAACCAAACTGATAGATCGGAGAGTAATACGAAGCTATCATAATCATGCATATAAGAATTCAGACAAAACTCAAATACTTTTCATGAATAATATGAACATGAACCCACAATTCATTGGATCCCAACAAACACATCGCAAAAGAGTGATTACATAAGATAGATCACCGTGGGAATCAGGATGATCTTGACAATGAAGAACATAGAAAGAGAGATAGCCATCTAGGTACTAACTGCACACCCGTAGGTCTTTGGTAAACTACTCACACATCACCATGGGAGCAATAAGATTGATGTCAAGGCCCTCCGTGATTGATCCCCCATCCGACGGGGCACCGGAATAGGGCTTTGATAACCCACAAGTATATGGGATCACAATAGTTTTCGAGGGTAGACTATTCAACCCAAATTTATAGATTATACACAAGGGGAGCCAAAGAATATTAGAGGTATTAGCAGCCGGGTTGTCAATTCAACCACACTTGGAGATTTTGTATGCGCAACACAGTGATGAGTAGCACAATAATATAATAGTTTTGATAGCAGTGGTAACAGTAGCAACAGTTATGACCCGGTGATAGTTATAACCTGGCAAACAGATATGACCCGACAGACAGTTATGACCCGTCAGACAGTCAAGTTCTGGAGACGAGTCCCTGAAGATGAGTCTCGAAGAGAAGCCCGGTTGTGAGTGGCCCGGTGGTAAGCAGCCTGGTCGTAAGCGGTCCGGGACTCAAAAGCCCGGTTGTAAGCGGCCCGGTCATAAGCCGCCCAGGACTCAGAAACCCGGTTGTAAGCGGCCCGGTCGTAAGTCGCCCGGGACTTAGAAGCCCGGTTGTAAGCGGCCCAGTCATAAGCAGCCCGGTCGTAAGCAGCGCGGTACTCAGAAGCCCACGAAGAGAAGCTCATGATGGAGATTCATAATAGGTTAAGCCTAAATCCGACTTGGACTCTACATGTAACTCGCCCCATCAGCTTATATAAGGAGGGGTGGGACACCCCAAGGGGGACAGGTATTAGTCAAATAAGTCATGAGAGATAGACAGATTAGACACCCTCGAGATTAGAGGTAGAGATTCCGCTCCCTTGTAATCGAGATCATCAACTTCATCAATGAAACACAAGAAGGACATAGGATTTTACCTCCATCGGAGGGGTTGAACCTGGGTAAACTCGCTTCTCTCAATTCCGACCAACCCCTCTCAAGCCGCCACATGGTTGCAATGGCCTCACACCTAAGTCCTTGCATGAGGACATATGCCATGACAAAACCACGACATTTGGTGCCCACCATGGGGCTACGTAGTAGATTTGTGTTCTTCAAGGGATCTCTCCTGAGGATCGAGAAATATTATGACTCGGCGGACCCGTGAGAGCCGGCGTAGAAGATCACATCATTGAAAAGCAGTCAAGACGATGTCTACAAGTTTTGAGATCAAGATGAAATTAGGGTTCCCTCGTGTGCATCGATGCAAGTCGCCACAGAATTTCCATCGCGTGATCCGTCATGCCCGAGATCGAGTTGAGGGAATTAGGGTTATTGTGCGCCGCCACGTTCACCTGGGCGATGAGTTGATTCCAATGGAGATCGATTTCCGCTACTACTGCAGCACTTCACGTAACGACGTACGCGCCTCATGGCGGATGTCACATCACCTCGTCCAAACAACCATGCAAGTTCTCTACAGAATCCCTATTGCCTTGCTACAGAATAGCTACTGCTGCACCACTAGACGAGAAGTCCAAAGCGAGATCAAAATACTACATCGATCAGTAGTGTTGGGGATATTACCCGTTGTATGACCCGCCATGTTAGGCCGGGTCAGGTTCATGGTGACTCGTCAATCGTGATCAAGATGGGCTTGGGCCCATGACCCAGAAGGGGTAAGGGGATCTCCAACAAAGAGCCGGTCAAGCCCAAGAGCCCGGATGGTCACTCAAGGCTCATGAAGAGGAAGACTCGCCAGGAAGTTTCCTTGCCTGGGAGATGATGACCCACAAGTGTAGGGGATCTATCGTAGTCCTTTCGATAAGTAAGAGTGTCGAACCCAACGAGGAGCAGAAGGATCTGACAAGTGGTTTTCAGCAAGGTATTCCTACAAGCACTGAAATTATCGGTAACAGATAGTTGTGTGATAAGATGATTCGTAGCGGGTAGTAAGTAACAATAGGAACAAAGGTGCAGCAAGATGGCTCAATCCCTTTTGTAGCAAGGGACAAGCCTGGACAAACTCTTATAGGAGGTAAAGCGCTCCCGAGGACACATGGGGATTTCTGTCAAGCTAGTTTTCATCATGCTCATATGATTCGCGTTCGCTACTTTGATAGTTTGATATGTGGGTGGACCGGTGCTTGGGTGCTTCCCTTACTTGGACAAACCTCCCACTTATGATTAACCCCTCTTGCGAGCATCCGCAACTACGAAAGAAGAATTAAGACAAATTCTAACCATAGCATTAAACTAGTGGATCCAAATCAGCCCCTTACGAAGCAACGCATAAACTAGGGTTTAAGCTTCTGTCACTCTAGCAACCCATCATCTACTTATTACTTCCCAATGCCTTCCTCCAGGCCCAAATAATGGTGAAGTGTTATGTAGTCGACGTTCACATAACACCACTAGAGGAAAAACGACATACAACACATCAAAATATCGAACGAATACCAAATTCACATGACTACTTATAGCAAGACTTATCCCATGTCCTCGGGAACAAAAGTGACTACTCACAAAGCATAATTATGTTCATGACCAGAGAGGTAATGAGTAGCAACAAAGATCTGAACATATAATCTTCCACCAAGTAATCCAACTAGCATCAACTACAAAGAGTAATTAACACTACTAGCAACCTTACAAGTACGCATTGGAGTCGCGAGACGGAGATTGGTTACAAGAGATGAACTAAGGTTTGGAGAGGAGATGGTGTTGATGAAGATGTTGATGGTGACGAGTCCCCTCCGATGAGAGGAGTGTTGGTGATGACGATGGCGACGATGTCCCCCTCCGGGAGGGAAATTTCCCCGGCAGGATAGCCCTGCCGGAGCTCTAGATTGGTTCTGCTCAAGTTCCGCCTCGTGGCGGCGGCTCCTCCCGAAAGCTTCCTTCTGATTTTTTCTGGGACGAAACCCTCCATATAGCAAAAGATGAGTGCCGGAGGGGCAACAGGGGGCCCACAAGCCACCCAGGCCCGGCCAGGGGGTAGGCCAGGCCAGGCAGGCTTGTGGCCTCCTGGTGGCGCCCCTCTATTACTTCTTCCGCCCAGTATTTTTCATAAAATCCAAAATAATTCCCCGTTGATTTTCACGGCTTTTGGAGTTGCGCAGAATAGGTATCTCAAACTTGCTCCCTTTTCAGACCAGAATTCCAGCTGCCGGCATTCTCCCTCTTCATGTAAACCTTATAAAATAAGAGAGAAAAGGGATAAGTATTGTACCGTGAAGTGTAATAACAGCCCATAAAGCGATAAATATCAACATAAAAGCATGATGCAAAATGGACGTATCAACTCCCTCAAGCTTAGACCTCGCTTGTCCTCAAGCGGAAGCCGTGATCAACAAATATGCCCACATGTTTGGAGATAGAGGTGTCGACAAAATAAAGTACGGACATGCAGGCATCATGATCATAATTAGAACAACAATATCATCATATAATCTCTCATGCTAAAGTGACAATTCCTTCACAAAGTAAAGTATGGATCAAGAACCTTATTGAGAATTAACAACCAAAAGTCTTTAATCATTGAAGCAATTGCAATTTATCATAACACGGGAGGGGACTACCTCCACTCCCGCCGCGCAAGAGGCATGTGCCTCCAGCGTCGTCACGGTAGCCGGTCGAACGCGACAGTAGTGGCACACAAGGCCTCCTGGGCCCGACCGTGCCCAGATCGGACCCGCAAAGTCGCTGCCACCATGCTGTACCAAGCTGGCGTCGGTGCCGCCACCAGCCAACCTCCCTACGCCCTGTCGTCACCTTCAGGAGGCAGCATCACCGATGAAGAAGCCGCCGGCCCACCCCAGACCCAAATGAGGCCCAAAAGGGCCTATATCTGGGTCGAGCGGGCGTCGCCGCCCCGCCACCAACGGCCGCGTCACCGCGCAACAGACCACCTGCGACGGCGCCAGGTCACCCAGCCGCCACCCCAGACCGCCGTCTCCTAAGCACACCACCCAGCGCTCCTCCGTCCCGTGCAGGAGCCTCACTGGGAGGGAAATCGCATCGGGTCGCCGTCGTCGTTGTCGCACCGGGCCGAGCCGGGAGACGCACGCTGATGACGACAAGGGGAGAGAGGGTGAGGAAGGGGGCTGGGGGAGGGAGCCATCGGCGCGGCCGGTCGCGAGAGCTACGGGGTGGGAATCCTCGGGAAAAGAGCACCAACAATTTCCTGCCATGTATGTCAACCACCAATTGATCTAACTATAAAACAAATTAGCAATGAGGAAAGTAAGTTCCTTAATTATTTTTTCTCGAATATGCATGAGAGTGCATATCATATATGAAGTTCCTCAGTTATGTGCCGCCTATATTTTCTGTGTTCCGCTCAATTTCTTGTTAAAGAAAATATCTCAGAAAAAAAAATCCAAGAGATAAACTGTTCTTAGAAATGGTTGTATCCTCTGCCATTTTTTCATTGCCTTGGCGGAGATCTATATTTCTCGTAGAGATGAATTGTTTTATCGGTGTATCTAAATAATATTTTTTTTATGGAATAACTCTCGACTCCACCTCCATGTCACTCACTTTTCTGAAGAAACAAGTAGTCTATTTATAATTGGTTAGATCCCTCAAAAAGAAAAGGGATTGCTCTCTGAACGGAACAAAATCATCAATCAGCACATAAAGCATAGATCATTGTTCTTATTATACACGATGAAGTGCTAACTAGCTGGTACATGTCGAACTAATCATTTTGCGAGTATATTACGGAGGCTAAGATCGATATGCTATACAGCTCGAAATCATCAAGATAAATGTCACTGTGTCCTAAAGCAAGAAGAAGGCTTGTTTCTAATTCATGGGTACACACTGGACTAGAGTACTGCACCACAACTGAAGTTGACAAGTAAAGATTAACAAATCTGCTTCACTTCTGCCTCTTTTTCCCTGGCTTCGCTGGCACAAAAGATGCAAAGGCCTTTCGTCCACTTTTGCTGCACGCACGTACACACTCCTCCTGCCTCTTTATGTCAAGTCCTTGGATAATATTAACAGAAATTAGAGGTTGGAGAGGCATGTGTAAGCTTTCTTGCTGTAATGGCATATGTGCATTGAGGGTGCATTTCATTTTGTTCGATCTGCACATCTGCAGAGGCAGTCTTAAGCTGAATCGCTGGCTTGATCGGAGAGAACAAAATGTACCAGGTAATCGAGAGATTAAAAGATCCTGCAGACAAGAGGCACGAAGGTTCGAACCGTGACGAAGGTAAAGTGACAAGTATGTCTGCATATATACCTGTGCTTATTCATGTACCGTCTGCAAGGTGGCACATCACGTCAATTTTTAAAATTTCAGTCTGATTATCTGGCAGGTGGTGATGCAGCACCCAATGTTATCGTCTCTTGGCAGAACAGGGCATGATTCGTAGGAGAGGATAACCCGGAACTGTGTACAGGTAATACCAAAAGACAGGCCTCATTCTGAATATCAGCAGCTTTCGACATCATCACTTGGTTAGAGTGCTAGACAGTTGGTTAGGATGTTGAAATTCAGAAATCAACCGAATAATGATGTCGAAAGTTGATGTTAATAACTAAGGGGAGCTTAATCGGAGTGCTAGACTGTTAGTTAGGATGCAAATGAAAGAGAGTTAGTGCAGGAAAGTGAGGCATCAGAGCCATCATTCAGGCTTGGAGCAACCGTCCAGACAGCAGTCAAGGATGATTGGATGAAGCTTGGAGCAACCGTCCGGACAGCAGTGCCAAACAAGGAGGAAAGTGAAGCCCGGGGAGTTTCTTTTCCATTGGGTGTCCCCTTAAAGCTTTCACCGGACAAAATGTATCATGGCTTGAGCTTTAGAGTTTGTTACTTCCAATGGGGCGACCTAAACGGCGTCCGCTTTTTGTTCGTTTGGGTCAGTCGTTCGTTCAACATCCGTCCTGTTTTAGATATGGATCGACAGCGCGCCCAACACGTCGATCCATATGTACCGGCGTGGCCGGCTGGCCGCCCTATTTTACATGATTTTCATAGTTTGAATCAAATAACATAATTTGGACCGAATAAAATAGCATAGTTATTACAAACCGAATAAAAATAAAAATATCTCATCGTACATAGTTATTACAATCCGAATAAAATAGCATAGTCATTACAAACCAAACAAAATAGCATAGTTATTACAAGCAGTCATCACCTTCCACAGTTTTTGTGTGCTCCATGTATTAGCAGGATACCGAACGATGCCCCATCGAGATTGCAAAACACTCAAGGCACGCTCGACATCCTTCCTAGCACTCTCTTGCTCTTAGGCAAATCTTTTCCTCTTCTCTCCGACAGGGTTGGGTATTGTCTTGACAATAGTGGTCCACTGAGGATAGATATTGTTACCCAGGTAGTATCATTTGTCGTAGTTGTGGCCGTTGACAGTAAAGTTCACCGGTGGGCTGTTGCCTTCGGCAAGCCTAGCAAACACCGGCGAGCGCTGAAGCACGTTAATATCATTGTGTGATCCGGACATGCCAAAGAAAGAGTGTCAGATCCAGAGATCTTCACACAGCACTGCCTCTAGTATGGCAGTGCAAGTCTTGAGATGACCCTTATACTGCCCTTGTCAAGTAGAAGGGCAGTTCTTCCACTCCGAGTGCATGCAGTCTATGCTACCAAGCATCCCTGGGAAGCCCCTGTTGGCATTCATCGCCAACAAATGGGATGTATCTTCAGCAGTCGGCTCTCTCAAGTACTCAGGGTCAAACACAACAATAACAGCCTTGCAGAACTTGTACAGGGACTATAGGCAAGTAGACTCGCTCATACGGACGTACTCGTCAATGAGATCACTGGGCACTCCGTATGCAAGCATTCAGATGGCGGCAGTGCATTTCTGATAAGAGAAAAAATCTATCTTGCCAACGGCATCCTCTTTGCACTCGAAATAGTCATATAGCCGACCACCCCCTCTCTAATAGGTTGAAAAGATGCCTACTCATACGGAAACGGCGGCGGAATTTTTGATGTTTGAACAATGGGTTTGTTGTATCAAAGTAGTCCTTCCAAAGAAGGAAATGTCCGCTCTCTCGGTTGCGATTCAACGTCGGAAGGTGGCCCGGAATGGAGCCACGGAACAACGGTCGCTGGCCGTTGAGGTGGTGATGGACCAACACGGCAGCCAATACCTCCTCCTCGTCATCGGACGACGAATCGTCGGAGTCGCAAAGGAAATTGAGAAAAAAGAACTCGTCGGCGGAGTCCATTTTGTACCTTGGCAAACTGTCGAACAACTTGCGGGCATCGACGAAGGAGACGGCCGGCGAAGGGAGTCGCTGCGTGCACGGAATAGCTAGCTGCCCTGCCTGCGTCCGACGAGTGGGCCGGTGTCCGGCGAGCGTGCCGGTGAGGATCTGGCCGGGCGGCGAGGCGGCTTCTTGGTAGGGGCGGGCTGTGTGGTGGGGGGCGGGAGTGGGAAGCAGTCGGCTCCCCGGCGGTGGGCGACGTGGGAGTGGGCAGCGTTGCTGGGCGGATTTGGAGGCGCCGACAGCTGGCAGAGTCGTCGAAAAAATTGGCAGCAGCGTCGGCGACGAAGGAGGCGGGCGAGGGTTGGATGGAGGGAGGCCAATGTGCCATCGACCAGCGGGCCCGGAGGAGAAGGCGAGCGCGCGCGCTTCCGTCGCGTGCCCACGCCGACGCAAATCCGGCTCAAAAATGGGCCGGAAATGAGTCGGCCGCGGACGAAAACCGGACGCGCGTCCGTTTGGATCGACGCGTGGGGCCGCTTTTTGTGTCCGCGCCGATCCAAACGGACGGCGGCGGACGAAATGGGTCGCCCAATTGAAGTTGCTCTAACCCCTACTTTGTTTACGGTAAATTATACTTAACATGGAGGTGGTGGTAATGATGATGGCGAAGAGTAGTTCTAGTTTTAATTTTAAGTTTAAGTCCATGTTTAGTTCTAGTTTTAAGTTGAAGTTTATTTTAAATTTCGATTGTCAAGACAGCATGTTAAATTTTAGTTGTTCAAATTGTCAAGAGAATGTGGCCAATTTCAGTTGTTTACATCGAAAATAGATTGAAATTTTATGCAAACTAAATTTTACTTCGTTATATATAAGGGATCGACTAGGTTCAGCCAAATCTTAACAAAAATACCTCACTAAGATTTTACTCCATCGTACCATTCATCTGTAATATCAAATAGTTTATCTCCGCTAACTCTAATTCTCTCCACATGCAACCCTTTACATCATCAAATATGCCATGTCATCATTCACTAATACTATTTTGTAGCACATTTCCCAATTTAATTGTTACATCTCCAGCGTACACGCATACTGTTTGTTCACACACAAAAGATTAGAAATAATAGTTTTTGCTTAGGTCATTTCACTGATACAAAAGTCTAACATACATGCATACTCTTTGTTCACATATAATTTCTTTCGAAAATAATAGCTTTTGATTTTGATCATTTTTTTCATACAAAATATATCCAAAATTAATCTCTCAAATTTCATAGCAAAGCCCGAGGACATCACATAGTTATATATTGGGGCAGGGCCGGCCGGAACCATATTTAGCGCCACAGGCAAAATTTGCTAACCGGCGCCTGCAGCGCTCAGGAATGGGCCGGCCCATCCAGAGATCCGTTATGAACTTTTTTTAGCCCGTATTATTTTCTTGAAATCGAAGAACTTTTCTGAAAATAGATGATTTTTTAAATCAGTGAACTTTTTTTTAAATTGATGAACATAATTTAGAATTCATGAACATTTTTGAAAATCAGTGAACTTTTTTAAAATTTGATGAATTTTTTTTCAAAACTGATGATTTGTTTTTCGAATTTTGTGAACTTTTTAAAAATCCATAAACATATTTCAGAAGTAGATGTACTTTTTCATAATTATTTAACTTTTTTCCAAAATCTAAACTTTTTTAAATACTGTGATTTTTTTTATTTTTTAGTGACCAACGTATTTTACATGGGCCGGCCCACAAGGAAGAGCGCTGCACGCGCCAGTTCCTCTAACCGGCATTGAAGGCGCCATATAGGAGTTCCCGGGCCGGCCCTTAGCCATGGCGGCGACTGCGACGGACTAGGGCCCAACCCGAACAGGGGCCCATACCGTGTCCATGTATACTAATAAACAATATATATTATACTCCCTCCGTAAACTAATATAAGAGCATTTAGAATACTACTTTAGTAATCTAAACACTTTTATATAAGTTTACAGAGGGAGTACAAGAGAACAGCCCAGCAGAACGCGCAAACAAAGTCAACAATCCCATCGTTTCCTTCGCTCTCTCCAACTCCGAGAAATACACCACCAGCCGCCAACTCACCGTCTCCCTCCCGTTCTCATCTTCTTCCTCTTCCGCAAATCCCATTGATTGACCCGATTTCCTAAGAGGCAACGACCCCAACTCCCTAAGATAATTTTTTGCATCTCAAGTTTTCCCCTTGTCTATTTTCTGTTTATGATGTTTAACCTGCTTAATTCCAGCCTTCCACGGCCAACCGTGGCATTCTAGAACAGTGTGGAGCGGCATGGGATTTCTTCTCTTTACTCCAAGAGACAAAGAATGAGATTCAAGAAGACAAGCAGTCAAACATTCAGCCAAGGCCCCTACAAACATTCCGATTCAGGTGTTCTCTCTCCTTTTTTTCTGTAACCATGTTGCAGAAAAAGCATTTATCTGGTTGTGCGAAACGAAAAAAGAAGAAAATTACTGATGAATTCATTGGAGTTAAGACAAGCAGTCGTTTCTCTTTGAGTATGACATTCACTTCTTCTTTGTGTATTTTTCAGGTGGCTCCTGATATTTGCTGATGTACGTTTGCGGATGGACTGCTAGAGATGAAGTTGTAGCTTCTTTCCTATTATATCAAGAATCGAGAACAATGCCATATATATATATTTAGTTAAGAGTTAAGACATGACTTCTAGGTTGTTGGAGCATGTATCCTAATTCTATAAGAGCATGGTTAATAGTATAGCCAACTGCTGGCTATAAGCAGTCTTATAGCCCGTCTTATAGTTATCTTGTACAATAGTTGACTGTAAAAGAATATTGCTTTTATCATATATGACCCACCTTTCATTCTCACAAAACACCTAGGAGCACGTGCTAGAGGTGACTCTTCACGAAGAGCCCGCCTCCCTTCTCTTTCCTCTTCTCTCTCATCCAACTCAGCAAAAATATAGTATTTTAATCCTTACAGCCTGCTGACTGTACCTTATTGTACTTGCTCTAATCATGTGATATATTCGTGGAGTGTGGTGTATTAAGACCATTTTTTTGCTAATAAAATTTACACTTCTCAGTTCAAAGTTGTTTTCTCCCCGTAGTGTTAAGGCCCATTTGTTCAGTTCCCACAAGGCCCCTGGAATGCAAGGGCCGGCCCTGTATTGGGGTCGGTTAGAGTTGCCCATGCGTGCGGCGAATACATGTAGAACGGTCCCGTCTCCTGCTGGCGATGGAACCAGGGACGAGGGGGGCTAGACCCCCCTAACAAATTGATTTTTCTACTATGATAATGGTTGTTGTGACCAATTTTTTTTATTTTATAAAAACTTTGCTTCCTTTATAAACAAACTTGTCCACTATGCTTGCATCCTGGCTCCGTCCCATGAAACGAGACGAGTTTAATCCGTAGGTGGCTTGTCAGCTTGCTGTGCCAATGTCTGGTGGTAAAGGCCGAGATGTGGACGTGACAAACTGACAACCATGCCAAAGCTGTCTCTGATCTTATCAGCTCAATTACAGAGTACAGAGTGCATGGCCATTGCCGGATCGTCGTGTGTGCCAACAACTCACCGGATACATTGCATTGCACGTATGCACTGCACCGGCAGGCCGGCGGCCAGTGGCACTCCATAAACGTTGCCGGTCGGCACAGCCCTGGCAAGTGGCACCGTAGGTACGTACGTACGTACGTGCTGGACCAGGCTAGTTTCGGCGGGCAGGACCAACTACAAGTAGCCGACCAGGAGACCAGTGCCCATGCACACGTAGTAGCAGTGAACTTGCCACACTCTCCGTCGCCCATCGGCTGCTGGACCGCGCCCGGCCCCGGCCCCGGCCAGCAACTACCGTCCGGAGTACCAAACCGGCCATGTTCGCCGCCAGAACGGACCAGGTCGCCGGGACCTGCCGTGGTACTCCGCCGCCGCCGCCGTCGCCGCCCACATTTTTCTTGTCTTCCTTTCGACGCTTCGAGACGGAGAGGTTAAGATAAGCATGGCCACCCGCGCCCACTGCCTCGGCGGCACACCAACCCCGATCGCACATGGGATCGATCGGTGGGGGCATCACCACGCCGCGGCGCGCATCGTTGATCGATCGTGCCGAGCAGGGCGAGGCAGCGCGCTCTCGGGCATTCTTACATAGCAGGTGCTGGTCGGCGGCCTCGGCAAGGTGCGGTTGGCGGCTCCGACGATGGGCTTTTTCGACTGCGAGCTGGCTCGGTGGTAGTGCAAGGTGGGCGCTGTTGTGAAATGATGTGCGGATGAGGTGGTGTCGGGGGCTTGGGTGAAAACCCTGTCTGGGTTGTGGCCCTGACCAGCGATGGCCGTGGCCGTGGCCGTCGCTTATCTTTTTGAAGGCATCGTTGTGCTGCTGTCGCACACCTTCGATGACCGTCCGACCCTGATTGTTGCAGCTTCACGAAAAATCCTAGATCATGTTTGATCGAACGTTGGTGGCGTCTTGGTGTCGTTCACCTTCTCGAGACTTCGTTTTTGGAACTAGATGTTGGCGAGTGAGACCAGTGGAAGACATGACTGAGATGTTGGCGACGAGACTTCGATGACAATGATGACGGGACGAGCAATCTTGGGGACGTGGTTATGGTTCATGTAGTCGGCTGTTCTCCGACATGTTTGCGGGATTTCCTCGGCTAGTTTGTTGTTGTGAAATCAAAGCTACGGTGGCGGATCCCCGATGGTATACGGTGTCAGGAAACATGTGGTTCGTTCGATGATCTTCTACGACATCATCCGTACCTAGCTTTCCTTCATGGTTCTCCATCAGAATCAAAGTTGTGATGTATGGTCGCATATGACTGGGCCTAGCGCGGATCTTCATCTTCATACATCTTCACACGGCGGTGTAGGTTGTGGCGATGATCGCATACAACGAACTTCTACTAGTTTGCTGAGGGTTTAGATATGACGATGACACCCCTAGAAGAGAAATGATGATGATGTCGTCTGCGTGCACTCTCGATGAGACCTTTTTTAGGATGGTATATGTGGGTACCGTTTGTGTCAATTAACAGTTGTGATGGTTTTGAAGTTGTTCTTCATAATTAACTGTGCGATTTAGTTTTGCTCACCTTTTTTCTAATTAACCAAGCATTTTTTTTCTTTCTAATGAATGTAAGATAAATGTCATTTTGATTTATTTTTTAAGAATAGCACAAAAGTTGATGGGCTCATCCATAGTGCTAAACGCGAGGGTATACCGCAACTGCGTGGCCTGCAATCCGCATGGCGATCTTCTGAAAGCCACAACCGCGGCAAGGATATACCGCACAGCGCGGCGCCAAAATCCGACGAGATATCGTCCCGGTCAGACGAGACGAGGCCAAAATCCCGGCCACATGCTGCAGCTGGGATCGGATCGACTGCCCGCCGGGCTGCAGACAGCGCCGGGCACATGCACCTCGGGCACCTGACCGTTCATCGGCTCGAGACCAGACGATTCTCTTCCATCGTAGGCTCTCCCCGACCACGCAAACCCCGACCATGTCCATGTGAGCCTGCGTAACGCCCGTAATTTTGCGAGTACGTATGGTGCAGCACTGTGCATGGTGTTTTTTGTCTAATTCTGGAGCCTTTTTGCTTTTCTTTTGATGATTGGCGGCGGCAAGCAACAGTGAGCGCGGTATTGAAAAGTTTTGCGATATCGAAAAGCCAGGATCGGGTAGACGCCCAGACGGTGCCTCGTGATCCGCACTTTTGTACCGGGTTCAGAGTGCTCAGGGGATGGCGGCCGTACGTGCATGTGAGAAGCGCAAACATATTGCTCGTTTTTCAACTTTCACCAGGACATGATTTTGACTAGAAATGTGTGGCTCAAAATGTGAATAAAAACTATAGGGGAAATATATGAATGTTAAATGGAAGAACAAAGGCCCATCCCCTTCACACAGCTCAGATTATTTGATCCGGGCCAACTGGGTCGATGACGAACCAAGTCCCAACATTTCCAGCATCATCATCCTATAAAACCCGCCACCCCTCCCTCCCCGAGAAGCCAGCCAGCTCCACTCCACCAACTCGTCCTCCCACGCTCCAAGCTCCACTAACCCACCACCAGCAGCTCAGCTCCACAAATACCGATGGCGAAATGCAGCAAGATCCGCGACATCGTGTGGCTCCGGCAGACCCTGCGGAGGTGGCGGTCACGCGCCGCGGCGCGCGTGGCCGAGGGCGGCGCGGCGTCGGCGGCAGTGCCGGCGGGGCACGTGGTGGTGTGCGTGGGCGGGGCCTCGCGGCGGTTCGTGGTGCGGGCGGCGCACCTGAACCACCCCGTGTTCCTGGAGCTGCTCCGGCAGGCGGAGGAGGAGTACGGGTTCCGGACCGGCGCGTGCGGCCCCGTCGCGCTCCCCTGCTGCGACGAGGACCGCTTCCGGGACGTCCTCCGCCGCGTCTCCTCCGAGGAGCGCCGCTGCCGTTTGTTCGGCTGCCGCGTGCCGGCGGCCAGCGCCCGCGACGTCGCGACGCGGCCGTTGCTGCAGCGGGCGGCGGCGGAGGAGCTCGTGTGGTGACGGATCGATGGAAGCAGCACGCGTAGCCCATTCGGCGTACGTGCTCTGCTCTGGCCGTGGTGACTTGACTCCGGTGGCAGCAGCGGTGGCACTGGCAGCAGCAACTGGTCTTCCGGACGCGGGAACGGCGACAGCGTGCCGTGGCCGAGTAGACAGCGCCCGCCAGCCCGCGCGCATGGCAGGCGCCTCGGATTGAAGGGCGTGTCCAGTGGCCGGTCAAGTGCCCGGCCGCGCCGCGCGTGAGGAACTGATGCCGGCCGGCGGGCGGGCTTGGGGCCAGCTCTGTGCTGCTTGACTGTAGTTTACAAAACTTGTACAGTGATTAGTTACATACTCCGGCTGTACAGGGAGTATATGATACGAAATCTCTGGCTGTTCGTAATTGGTAACGCTCCTTTGCAGGTTATACATTCGTTCTGTTGTCGCCTGTCATGTGTTCATGACGTTGACGCAGCCAAACTTAGTGGCCTTGGTGCTCTCAATGGGTGCCATTGGTTTTAATACAATCGCCTTCTGCTAATTCTTAGTCGATTGAGAATTTTTTATTTGGTTTTTATGAACTCTAGAAATATACTTCCTCCATTCGTAAATATAAGTCTTTTTAAAAGTTTCACTACACACTATATACGGACGTATCTAGACATACTTCAGAGGGTAAATTCATTCATTTTGCTTCGTATGTAGTCTTTAATGAAGTCTAACATAGACTTATATTTAAAAACGGAGGGAGTGCTTTATTGATTTTTGCATCGGGAGAGCGCTGCGTAACTCTCTTGTGTTGCCCCCGTGTCGCCTTGCCCGGGAAGCACTAGGGAACAATAAGCCGCCGCCGCAAGGCCTTCACCCCCTGCACCCTCGCATCGCCGTTGTCGGAGGGGTCGTCCGCTAACCCGTGCGTGCCCCACAGATGGTGGCGGTGGGGCATTTCCTCTGTCCGCGACGCTGTGGCGCGAGGGTTGCGTCCTCGCGTGGATCTGGGCGCGCTCATCTCTGGGACGACGGCTCCATTCGTGGCTGCGGGGGAGGTCCTCGACGCGTGCTGCGGTGCTGTCATGGTGGGTGCGTGGCGCTTCGGACATCCTCGTCCTGCTCGCGGCGATAGCGGACCGACCAGTTCTGCGGTGTTACAGTGGCTCCCGGCGGCGCGGCCGCTCCCGTCTGCGCAGTGGCGACGAGATCTCGCGGTGGGGAGGGTCTCGTCCCCTTGTGCAACGTGGAACGGCGGCGTCTTGCCGTTGGTCGGCTCCCAGGTAGCGCCTACAACGGGTGGCGGTCGCGGTGGCGCCGTCGGTAGGGTGCGGGGCTGCGGTCCGGCGGCTCCTCCCCGGCGTGTCGGGGCGGGGCGACGACCCCCCTCTCCTGCCTTGAGTCTTTCTCCGCGCGGGTCGACTGCTCGTCGGCCTTTGGTGGCTGTTGTGCTACTGCATCGAGGGGTCGCCAGATCTGGTCGATTTCGGTAGGGTCTGGCTCGCTGGTGTTCCTAGTCAGCGGCCAGTGGTTCGTGGTGGCTCCCCGGTGTTGCTGACGCAGTGGCGCTGCGGGAGGTGTGCGGAACAGTTGAGTTGCTATGGGTGGGGTTGCATGTGGTGTAGGGTTATTCGGGTGAAAGCTTGTTGGGATCTCGCCGGCCGGTGGCGTCGGCGTGTACGGGCGTCGGTCTCCCTTCTTGGAGGCCCCGCCGAGGAGGCCCGTACCAACCTTCATCCTCGGATCTTTCTCTTCGGGTGAAAGCCTAAGGCCTGGTTGGGCCGGGCGACGACGTCGACATTGTCGCTTTCCCTTTTTGGGGCGTCGCCTGGAAGAGCTTTGGATCTCGTTTTCCCGCTCCATGGGTTGGACGCTCGCGGCATTGCGGTCCGCGGGTGTCCGGTCGGCAATGTGGATGTTTGTGCAGCTTCCTGTGCGTGGCAACGATGGCGGTTTCGAGCGGAGTCAGGTTTGCTCATGGTTCTTGGTAGTCGGTCTCTTCCGGTGTGTTCGATGAGTTGTCGTGCCTTGCTTTGTCTTCCTGAAGTCGGAGCTGCAGAGGAGGGGCCCTTGAAGTGGCCATGACAAGAGACGGGTGGTCGGCTCTGACGCTGGCTCGGTGCAAGCCCAACGATTTTCTCTTGCAATGCTCGTCGGCAGAGTCGGATCTGCCTGATGACCGGCGCGTGTGGTTGACTGTTTGGCATCGGCCGACGCAAGGCTGGATGCTTGTCTTCGGCGGCGTGTGTGCATTCTTGTGTAGGCTGCAAGATTGCCATGTATGCCTTGTTTTTGCAGGTCTATTGTCGGTTTTTCATTCATTAAACGGACAATTCTCTTTGATTTTTAATTGAATAGTATCCCAAGGGACGGCGTTTCAAATTTTATTTCTTTGCATCGGATGGACAAATTAGTATAACACTGCAAACATTCTTTTTAGATTTGTGTATGAAATAAATTCGAGAGTTGTTGATTGTTTTGACCGAGACCCTTTTTCCGGCCTCGATGCTTGGTTTTGCATGGTAAGTGGATTAATAAATATGTGGTTAATATTATTGAACACATATATTGTTAATAAATATGTGGTTGTGTGCATCAATCGATGGTACATCGAGGGTAATACCCCTTTAAAAAAATATGCATTATTGTAGTACTTAGGGCATCTTCAACATCGACCCTTAAAGACATCTGTAACCGTGTGAATCGCGCTGACAACACCATAGAAGGCATCCGTTGTCCCCCGCCCCAAAAAACAAGCACGGATCGGTGCCTCACTAAAGCAGTTGCAATCCTTCCTCAAATAGGGAAAGGGGGAGGAGAATACCTTCGGGGCTCCCGATAGTCTCATGAGCGGGCTTCCGGACATAGGGAAGAGAAAGGGATCCGTCATGGCCGGCCATAGACTAGTATAGTGTATCGGGGTCGTTGGAATGGAGCTCCGCACGGTTAGAAGTGCACATAGTCTTATCTATTTTAGTTAAAATATGTCCAAAATATAATGAATTTTGTGTGGTTTATATGAATTCTGTTGTGTTTGCATGCAATTTATCCGGTTTGTTGAAAAGGAATTGAAATATATGCGGGCATCGTTAGATGGCAGCGTTGAGTATTAGTGTCCGCGGAGTGACCCCCTCTCCCGTGATGGATATCCGCCTTTTCTTTTAACAATATTATATCCGAACCATAAGGCATACACAAGTTTAACCTCACCCCATAAGGTCATGGTAATCATCACAAAGAATGTGTGTGTGGGGGTGGGTGGGGGCTGGTGTTACAACCAACATGGTATGTACGTTGGGTAAGAAGGAGGTGAGAGAGGAGTTGGTGATCGCGGTGGCGATGTAAAAATAGTCGACATGCCCGAGATAGGGCATGTTCATGATGGTTGTGTGCATGCCATTTGGTCGCCCTTTTGAACATATTCTCCCATTCTGAAATATATCCTAGTATTGGAGGTGTTCTTGGTGAGGAATGTAGAGTTGTTGAGCGGATTTGGGTTGGTTATCACTGGAAGAAGATTTATAGCTCATGTCCTTCGGTGATCTTCCTTCACACTCACTTGATCTAAGGGATCCAATGTTTACTAGAGCTCCCCAATAGTTTCGTTACCCTCTCGAGAATCCAAGGGAAAAATCATGCTTAAATTGGTGCCAAAACAGGAAAGTTGGCTGCTTCCGTATCCCCCCCCCTGTGATACGAACGCTGGTGCGACCATATGAAGACGTACATTTGGTTGGCTTGAGCTTCAGGCGACACAATATTTTGTATTTTTGCATCTAAATTTTCATGTAGATTACAATTGACCTGATCATGGAATTGTTGGATATTTGTCTACCAGTCCCACAATCTCCATGCATGGGATATTCTTTTTGAGCATAATGTTGGACCATCATATAGGAAACACTCTAGGGTCTTTGATCAAGCACTTATAAATACAACAGAATGACCACTACCCCACCGTCATTATGGTATGTTCATGTGATTTAGAATTCACATAGTAGCCTCATAAACACACACAATAAAGGAAATCAAATACTAAAGATCATGACTAATATTAGGATTAAACTTCCAAAATTATGAATACAAACATGTCAAGCAACAACCCAAGTTGTCTTCCCTTTTATATGAGAAAACTTTACCCTCCTTGTTTGACGAATGTAGACTAATTAAAAAAAAGCACTGTCACCAACATCAAATTATTATTTTATCGTATTTTCATGCATGAAATGGTTCTTATAAGATCACGGGAAATTTCACTTCTCCGATAAGATAATTCATATAACTACTAGAATGTATAGTTTTTTCACAAACAAAATAAATGTCCTTAGGTACTCACCTACCTTTGGCATCTAAAAGGCAATTAACAAAAAACCGGAGGTCGTGAGCGGGGGCTAACTATCGATGTTCTAAACTAAGTAAAAAAAAATTGTGGATGGTATGTCCGCACAACATTTTTTTTTATATGTGCTTCTAGAGTGAAAGTCCTAGGCCAAACAAGTAGTTTGACTGATATAATAAAACATACCTAGTTCTAGGTATGGTAAATTTAAGTCTAAGATTAGAAAGGTTAACAATGCATGGGGAGTTTGTTAAATGTCCATGATTCCCTTGGTGCCAACACGGTCATACAACATATTCGATTTATATACCTCACATTGTTGCTTAAATTTGATAGTGTTAAGCTAGTTTTAGAAAATAAACATGTCACGTGTTGTGTTCACGTAGAGGTTGTTTAGCTTTCATTATTCTGGTTGAAAGCCCGGCACGATCCGAAGTCATGTGATGGTATGATCGTTAGATGATCAAGGTACACGTAGGGATTGGCCACAACTCGAAACTTATTGTGCACTAAAGATTATAAGTAAGAAGAATAAAAGACATAAGTTTTTACAAATCGCAAAACCTCATCTCACCTATGTGTTTGTGTGTTTTCTTTTGGGCTTCGGTCCATGTCCTCATTTTCGTTCTAGCCTGAGAACCAACAAAATCTTGTAGTGACTGTAGTCATAATTTTAATTTCAATTTATTTATGTAATGACATGGAACCTTGTGAATTCATCACATCACTCTATTTGTTTAATGAAAAGATTTAATGGGACTCCTCGATAAATCATACCTTGTCTTTTACGAAGCCTCACGGTTTATTCAAAAATATGCTCATGACATTGTAGTAACTACTTGATCGGTGAAAGTAGTTTGTATTGTCTGTATAATTAATATTCTGCTAGTTCTTACTTTCTAAATATCATTTTTTGTCAAAATGTGTATATAAAACTAGTTTTTCAGTAGAAATATCATCATTAAATCAGTATTTGTTAAATGGACACATTTTTGTTGTTTGGAAATATTACAACCATCGACTTTAGGTACAAATGACGTTCATATTAAATTCTCTAAGTATTGGTGTCTCGGGTTGGATAATATCAATATTATCTTGTATCCATGACTATATTACAAATTTGATCATAATAATTATCTTAATTTCAACATTAGACTCTCATATTGAAGTTTGTTTTTATTTGCAATAAAAATTATATTGAAAATACGGTTTTTTCCGTGATATAGGATCTTGTGATATGAGGGCTAAATTTTGGAGAAAATATTTTCAATTTGGAGGCATGACTTAACTCTCTAGTCATCAAGTTTGCTCTATAAGGATATGCTCCCAATCCGAGTGACCGAGGTGGTCATACTGAAGCACTTGTCACTAGAGAATTGTGCAATTTACATGGAGAGCATACTTCCAAAAGAGGGGGTAAATAAACTCTACAATTAGATTCACATGCAATATTTTACCACCTACCTACAAGACTCTCTCTCAAGAGATACACAACACTAATAGTTGCTGCAACAAGACTCACATAACTTCTATCGGGTACCTATATATGTGTTGTGGAAGTTAAATATCCATACGTAGCACTCCCTGGTACTTGATAGCCCTATTTGGTTGTATAGATATATGAATGAAAGGCACCATTTTACGTGTATAATGCTACTTGATTTCTTCAATTAATTTCTTCCTAAACATATAGTTTTATAGAACCATGATAGAAAATATCTATTGGCTATACTGTAGTTTTCAATAGAAATAGAAGCTCATTGTTTTCGTAAATGAGTTCTATAATATCTTGCATGAAATAAAATACCTAGGTACTAGCTCATCCAGATCACGAACCATGTAGAAGGACCCACCCATGTGAATCATAACATAGTAAAAATCATTATACGATGTTAAAGTACAATGATAGAATTATCTCAAAATTAATCATCAACTAGGATGAACCAAAAGATAAAAACACAAATAAGAGAAGCAATGCAAGGAATCAACGGTGTCCACAAAGATTTTACAGCTCGGGTGCACCATATGTTATAGTTTTACAAGATTTCACGTAGATACTTAGGCACATAGATTTGAAAGCACCAGATAACAACAATTGAACAAGAAAGGAGAATAGTGAGTCCGCACATCGATAGTCATAAATCATGAACTGACACGCCCCGACCACCACTTCACCCCCAGCCACACTGAAATCGAGGTTCGGGAAGGCATTTCGCAACTACAGTACATGGATTGGATTCAGGGGCGACTTTTGCAGCGGTAGGGTGGCGATGTCCGTAGACTCCTTGGCGGCAGTGCTTCATTACGAGATCAATGGTGGCCACTTAGTTTAGTTCGCTCAAATTCAGTTCTAGGATGGAGTTAGCCATTGGGAAGGGACAGGTGGCCTAGCTAACCTTACATAAATATTGCACTTAGCCCTTCAAAGAAACTTTTATTTTTTTATTCCAAACCGCAGGACAATTGTTCTGCAGTATTTTTCGTATTAACATAAATGGTCAAATTGTACAAAGAGATGAGGTGGGGGCCAAGGGCAACCCAGCCTAACCAATGCCAACTCGATTTAACATGGTAAATATAATAAAAAAATGCATAGGTGTCTCACACACTATAGATGAGTGTCAACTGAGTCATGTGTTGGAGATTTAACAAGTCATGTTTGAGCGGACCTCACATCTAAAAAGCTTCTCATTGCTTTGAGTCCAAATGTTCCAGCATTTGACGATGTCCATCGTAATACAAGACTAGTCACCCTGTTGCGTTGCACATTATGCAACATCAACTATGAGTGAAATCATGAAGAACCTGACGGCGACCAGCAGATGCCCGAGACCCAGGACGTTTCAAATAAAATGATTCCGCAACGATTCAAGGCCTCTTTGATTCATATGATTTTAAAAACGCAAGAATAGAAAAAGTAGAGGGTTAGATTGGCATGTCAATTCAAACCTTATAGAATTAGCAACTAATGCTTGATGCAAAAAAAAATTTGTTAAAAAAAAGTTTGAAGTGAATGTTTTTAGTACAAAACATTTCGTAAATAAAATACCATGAGGGTCAATTCTATGAATCAAAAAATTAATATATATATTCTTCAAATAATTTCAATCCTTTAAAAATTATATAGAATTCTTTGAGTCAAAAGAGCCATCAGCAGCAGCTGCTCCGCGTGCGACGTATCTGTACTATTAAAAGCACGAGAGTGCAGATCCAACTCGCAATCTAAACCGTCTAATCAGATGATCAATGGTCTACAAGCTTCGTTAACGAAAATAACTTCACTTACGAAACGTAATCCCATCCCACCATCGCTTCTTCTCGCACGTCGTCTGCCCGCCAACTGCTCACGCGCCCACCTCCCCTTCACGATGCCAACCCTTCAGCCCCGCTGCTAGCCGCTCCCCACGCAGCACCACCGCCAACCCCTCCGCTCGCACTGTCGGCCGACCCTCCGCACGTCGCCAGTCGCCCCCTCTGTCGGCCGCCCGTCCACCGCCAGCCGCTCCCGCCGCAGCCCCCATGCCCCCGACACTGGCCGACCCTCATCTCCCCCTCGCCCCCTCGCCAGCCGCTGTCCCATCGCAGCCCTGTTGCCAACCCCTTCGCCTAGAGTCCCGACACCGCCCCGCCGACACCGTGGAACAGTGGAGGCCGCAAGCACCCGAGGCCGTACGAGGGAGGCCACACGCATCTGATGGGGAAGCCGGACGGCGACGGTGGAGGCCGTAAGGTGATGGCGTGCGGAGGCCGCACGCACCCGACGGGGAGGCCGGACGGTGACAGCGTGGGGAGGCCGCACGCACTAAACGGGGAGGCGGACCGCGACGGCGGAAGTCGCACGCACCAAGGTCGATTATCTCCTGCTATTCGAATTATCCTTCCTTACAAATTTCATTTGGAAATTTCAGACTTTTAGGTATGTGCGTGTAAACCAGGAAGTGTTTGCACATCCTGCAACTTTATGCAAATTTCTTCCATTCTAATGTTCCGATCTAATCGATCTACAATTCCCGTTATGCGTAGTTCTATTTGTATTGTAGAATTTGCATTGGAACTTCTGCTCGGTGGGCTGACACCGGTATAGAAATTCTGCCCTCTTATACATCAGATGTTTGTGTTGTACGATTTCAATCAACTACAGATTCTCTTGTTCAGACAATGATGTTGACTCGGTATGTGTTGACTGATGCACCTCTCCTGGACAGGTAGGCTTAAGCTATAAATAATATGGTTAATCTTCAATTAATGTGCTGTTCGAGTAGATCACTTACATTTTTATAAATTTGTTAATTAATTTGCGTAGGTTATTCAAAGTCAAGAGTTTCAACCAATTTCTTACATAATTTTTATTGTGCCATGATTGAATTGAACCAATTTATAAGACATCGAATTCTTCTCTTTTCTGTTTTGCAAAGATTGCAACCGAAACTGTTGTTTGTGGTTTTGCCTCCAACTGAAGCACCGATTCCTCAGCTGAAGTTCATGGAGGTTCATGTGTAAGCGCAGTGCCGGGCCAACCCTGACAAGGAGGTGCTGGGGATCTTACAAGCTGAATCCAAGGCCAAGCAGGTAATAAATCTACTCTGACGTCATACGGAGTACTTGCTAAATTAACATACGTTTGATGGATCATTGGTTCATATCTAGGGGATATCAGGATGGATGGGAGTGTTTGTCTGTATTGATTTTTCTGCTGTTCGTGTTGATTTGAACCCTGAAATTGATGCATTTTATTACCATAATGAAAATAAAAACTGAAGATTGGAGCACAACTGCACAAGCTAGCTACTAGCTTCTTGGTGCATGCCCCTACCTGCTAGCTAGCTACTACAGTTTGCAAATCATGGACTTGCACTCCCTGAATGTGTTTATGTGATGTGTGCATATGTACGCGATGCATGCACTTGCTTACTGAGTTACACTCGGGACATATTGATTATTGGTCAATTGCAGTAACGCTATAAGCACATACCAATAGTAATTTGTTGTTTGAAACATATGCACAACTCAGATTTTTTTTACACTAGAATATATGAAGTCCTCGATATATACCTTCCGTCACCAAGCCAGTCTTGCATCAAGGTTATCCAGCTGTTTTTAGGTTGTTGGGCGGCCAAACAAGTCTTGTGTACCTTTATATCATCTGGCTAAAATACTGTAGTTTTTTAGTATTTCAGTTCTCATAATATTTTGCTGCCAAGCACAGCTTGAGTTGCAGATGTTGCACTGTCCTTTTGGGTTATGAATTGTTATCGTAAATTGGTACCAATATAGGACAAGAAACGTGTAGGTTGATGAATCAAAAATTTATAACAGATAGATGATTCAGGGAGAAGCACCAAAAAATATTGTCTATAGATAATATTGTCTAGATGCTAAATTGAAATTTCTTGTAATATCTGGTGTCTTGTACTACCGAGTGTCACTCTTTCATTATTGAATGCATGTGTCCGACAAAATAATAGAAAGTCCTGAATTTTGCCTGTGTGATTGGTTTAACAACCTCAACATCTACACCTCAGTTCCAACCTCATGCAATCTCCCCCGTTCTTTACGTGAGAGCAATGATTTCATTGTCCTTTTAGCTTGTTCAGGTTGAAAGTTTGATAAGTTTCCCCAACCCAGGTTAGTAACCCATTTGATTTTCGTTCCTTGCTACAACTCCATATGCAATTTTGGATCTCTGCCACAATTTAGTCTACCCATTCTTTTCTACAAATGTTTATATATAAACAGATGATACAAGGTTCATAGTAGTCTTGTAGTTTGAATACCAAAAAAACATGTGTTTGAGTAGTACAGTGTTTAAATGTCATTTTCCTGTCATTTATAGTCCAAAGAAACATCACAATGGTATGTATGCATGTGATGTTTCTTATTGTCTCATGCAATTCTCTAATGTGTTAGCGTGCGTAATAATTGGAATTGGCAGGAGAAGGAGATGCCCCGTAGCTTGCTTATGGTAGTGGTGCCCCGCCTTCTTGGAGAAGCCGCCCGCCGGTGGGCATGGTGGCTGCCACAAAGAACGCCCCCATCGAAGATAATAAAGGAAGAGAGTCGTCGCCCGCACGAGAGCGTCCAGGTGTGGCGCGCGTGAGGATTTGGTTGCCGCTGGAGCCTCATCGGGAGGCGGAGTGCGGGAGGAGGTCCAGCGGGGAGGGCCGTCGGGGAGGGAGAGGAGGGCCGTCGGGGAGGGAGAGGACGTCCAGCGTGGCGCGGGGCGCAGCGGTGGTGGAGAGGTGGAGAGGGCGGCCGACAGGGAAGGAGAGGAGCCCTGGCGAGGAGGGAGAGGGCCGCGGGGAGAGGAGCCCGACATGGCGCGCGGAGGGTCGGGGGGCTGTGCTCATCGACGCCAACGGTCCCACCCCCTTCATCCTTCTTCTACGTCTTCGTCGATTGCCGATGCATGGGGCGCGGGCCAGCGTCGCATGGGCCTGCATCTGGTAGAGCGAGCGGCGGTGGCTGTGGGGAGGAGGCGCGGCGCGGCGAGCGGGGCGACCAGGAGGAGGCGGGTGGCGGGGGGGGGGGGGGGGGGGGGAGGAGGAGGAGGCGGGAGGGCGTGGCCACCCGGAGCGAGGAAGAGGCGGGCGAGTCGTGGCGGCCCGGGGGCGACCAGGAGGAGGAGGAGGCGGGCGAGCGGGGCTACCCCCCGCCACTGCGCCTCCTCCCGCCGCTCCATCGTTGCCACCGCCACCGCCACCGTTGGCCCCGCGTCGCGCCACCGCCACGGTTTGCCCCGCGCTGCGCCACCGCCGCCCTCCCCTCCACTCCGCTCTGCCGGGTCTTGTTGCCGGTAAGCTCCTCCTATTCTTCCTCCCCCTTTCCCTCTCCGACATGGCATATTGGCATTCCTTTTTGTGGTAGAGCTTGGTGTGGTTGAGGCCAGAGGGGGCTTGGTAATTAGCAGGGGCAGGAGAGGAGTTGTTAGTTTAGTTCCTAGCCAATGGCTGTGGGGGCAGGAATTGTGGGTGTGTGGATCGAGTGCTCTTCGTCGGGTTTCTGCCTCCCTGGCCTCACTGTTGTGGGAATTTTCTCGTCTTCCTGACCCTCTGACGAAGCAAGTTCTTGCGGTGTGCAACGATTCATCCCTGCAAAACAGATCTCTACAGTACATTGTTCCATATCTAGACAAATGAAGAAAATATGTAGAACTCGAAGGCCATGATCAGAAGTTACCTCTCAAGTTTCTCGATGAGAGGAACGTGCATTACCTGCCTGTCAGGAGCATGCCTGGTTGGCTCGTTCGTGACGTTCGTCACTAAGGAGTCAGGATCTGCATACTTGCAATTTACATCACATCTTTGTCATTCTTCTGTTCGGTATCTCCTGCTTCTTCTACTTGAATCCGCTCCTTACATGATAAAAGAACCTTTTCTCCTTTTCCGCAATTATGACTTGCCAAGCTGTCATGAGCTTTCAGAGTTTTGCTTTATATTTTCCAGAATGATGCGGAGCAAAAACTGCTGCAGCTTAATTAAAAGTCAGAACGATGCAGCTTTCGCCACAACACAGGTTTTTAACGCCTATGCATTACTACTCGCATCCTTCCAAACTACGTTGTTAAATCCGACCTGAGCTGAACTCTCACCAGTTCGAGATTACTGCCAGATTTTATAGCGGGGACAATCTTTTTTGGCTTGTTGTACGAGAAACAGGTTAAATCGTTTGAGATGCTGCACTGTCATCAGCTGCAACCACGGGTACTACACTACTACTACATAGAGCGGTGAATACAACATTCTCTGACAGCCTAACGTGTGAGCACATGTGCTGATGTCTGAATTATTTAGTTGTAATTATTCTTTATGATGTTGTGCTAGCAATCTCAATTGATCTACTTGACCAGCATTTCCATGCATGCTCGAGTAGCCAACTAACCAGACCTCTTCTCTGCCCTTTGCAACGTGCAAACCAGTAAACCACTCTGCCATTAGTAGTGTTGTGCAACGTCCCTGTGCGACAAGCCAATGATGGCCAGAGCTGCACTTCTTCCTATTGCGTTGCTGCTGTGCCTTGCACTTGCTAGCAACGCCAATGCTGCACGGAAGTCAGCGGTCGGATTCTATGAACTCAAGAACAAGAAGGGGGATTTCTCCATCAAGGTCACCAATTGGGGCGCTGCCCTCGTCTCTGCCATTGTGCCTGATAGCAAAGGTATGGTTACCTTTCTCTTGCTTCCAAGGGCATGTATGCATGTTTGCGTCTTGTTGCTCAAGAGGTGAAACCTTTCTTTTATGTACGGAACTTGGCTGATGTTGTCCTTGGGTATGACACTGCTGCTGAATATATGGTAAGATCACGAGTTCCTCCGTTTTCACTGTTTGAGTACACATTGTTCTACTCTTTCTGCTTCTCTGTTTATTGGATGATGGTATGGAACACACACAAACGTACACGCTGCTTCATGAGAAAAATAGTATTACAGAGGCGAAAAAGTAGGTGGAAAGTTGCTCCTGGCCGTAATATATGTTAAAATATGCAATCAGCTTTAATTATGTATCTATGCTACATGAATGATTCAAAGGTCCAAACACACCTAAATTCAAAATCGTTGTGTGTTTGTGTGCTGGTCTCTTCATCAGCGTGGCTCTGCTTCATTCAGAGCGACGGTTGAGCGTGTAGCCAACAGAATCGCCAACACCCGCTTTGTTCTTGATGGGAAAACCTATCACCTCCTCCGTAACGATGGAAACAACACGATTCACGGTATGCTTCATACTTCACTTCAATGTATTATGCTTTTCACTGTTGTGGTTGTTGTAGTGAAGGTGCCTATCTTCTGTTTCAAATCACACATCCATAAAATAATTCTTATGATCAGAATATAATTCTTTTGTAGTGAATATATTCTTGTCATGTCTATTACTGTTGTGACCAGAATCGAGAAAATAATCATGTATTGCAAACTTCCTTTTCTTCACTTGGCATTGTAAAGACAGCTACTGCATTGGTTAAGTTGGCAGGCTAGACTACCTCAAGTAGTGAAATTTAACTAAATCGCTATTTTGTGCACTGTCACAGGACAAGGAAGGGATTGTTGGTGCTCAGGGACGCCGCTCCCAACACCTTTAGCCTTGGCCCGATGCCCCAGTTCGCACAGTCAGGAGGTTTTCCGTATCAGCTTCATTTTGTTCACGGTGTTTTATCAATGATGATGTACTGCTTCAAAATTTGTTACGGTACTCTTCAAATTTATATGACCCAAGAATATGTCCTGGATCACTATTTTATATTCAGAAGTTCATTCTTGTCAACCGGTTGGTTTGAATTCTTGTAGCCTTCCATCCAATTTTTGTGTAAACCACCAACGTAGGGTCATTCTGCACCAAGAAGATGGTTGTTCTAGCTAAGGAGAATACACCAAGAAAAACAACCGAGCAGAATTCAGCAGCATGCCTACAATGACATCTCAGTTTTAAAAATATAACTTGAGCAACATCATAAATATTATGTATCTATTTAATTCATATATATTTGGGATCATTTTTCTATATTAATGTAGTCTCATTTAATCAATATCTTAGTAGTGAACTTCAAAAGCGCCAAGACCTGGACGGCGCGTACGTGGGTACGTGTCACCTCGCCATGGTCTCGCACATGCGGAACGGAACCACAGCCCCTGAACCTCCGCGACGGGGGCAATCATGGTGGCCAGTGGACTGGTTCCAACCGAAATTGGTGCCCTTTTGGGCTGCGTGATCACATCATCTCCTCTCTAGTTAAGCTACACCGTTACATGTATAGATCAGGTTCTATTCTTAATCCATAGATAACTATACTTTTTTTCTCCGACGTATTACGTTTGAAGGGCAGATGCATGCACCGGCCTTTCTGTTGCTTAATTGTACTAACCGTAGACTATCAAGTACTCCCTCCGTCTCAAAATTCTTGTCTCAGCTTTGTCTAGAAATAGATGTATCTAAATACTAAAACTTAACTAGATACATTCATATATAAACAAATCTAATACAAGAATTTTGGAACGGAGGGAGTACTTTTTGATTGAGCCCACCAACGCATGGCATATCATGTTCTTGGGTTAGACTATAGATTAGATTAGAGACGCTATGGTTGTACAGCTAAGGTTCTGCTCATTGTACCCAGCTAATCTGAAAACAAAACATATTTCCTTATCGTATCAAAATGGCTACAAGTTATACGAATCTAGTGCATGCGTAGATGGGTACGCTACTGCGTGAGCCACATGCTCCCATATGCCACACCATGATCATTACCATTGCAAGGTACCCACTAAGTACGTCACGTTAAACAAATGGCGATTAGAGCATTTACAACCGAATGCATCAAACAATCTCTCACACAACCGCGGATGCGTCCCGTCCATGACGGGACAGAAGAATGAAGAAAAATGCATCAAACAATCCTTTATATTATCTATATACGTCCGAACAGTCCGCGTATCCTCATATTAAGGACAAATATAGAAAGAAATGAAAGTTCACAGATGCGTCCGGTCAACCCGTCGCGTAGGACGCGACCCTATCCCACACCACATTTTCTTTTTCTTCATTCATTTTTTTTTCTCTTCCTTTCCACCATCAAGTACAAGTGATCGGACAAGAAAAAAAAACATGGCTACACGGAAAACAAATAAGGAACACGCCCGGTCAATGATTGGACACATCCGCAAATGTTTAAGGGGTTATATTTGTTAAGTTCGTCTGTAGATGCTCTTAGATGACATTAGTTACGTATTTTTCATGTTCCTAAATATAAGTCTTTTTAGAGATTTTACTAAAGGCTACATACGGAGCAAAATGAATGAATCTATATTTTAAAGTATGTCTATATACATCCGTATGTAGTCCCTCTAGCGGAACGTCTTAAAAGACTTATAGTAGACTTATAGTATTTAGAAACGGATGGAGTACTTAGCATGGGTACATGACACGTAGAGCATCTAGCTTGAGCACATGACAAAACACGGCTTGGTGCATGCATCACATATGATTAGCACAACGATGAATTGATTGGCCTATAAGCTAGCGTATAGATCTTCTTGCAATATCGTTTCATTCGGATGCAGATGGGATCTTTGATCAGTGAAAGGATAAGCAAATCAATATAATAAGCAGGTTTGATCACTTTGGCAGCTAATCATTTTTCGTCAATCAGGGTGCTTATTTAAGACGTGCACCATTTCAAATTACATCTGTCTCCATTGCTAATCATGCATGTTGTTCCACCAAAATATGAATCAGTCGTGGTAGTTTACACCAAAAGGACAATGGAATTGGTGCCATGCATGTCAACCTTAACCACCCATTTTAGGGCTCTTTCATTCGCGGGATTTTAAAAATCTCTATTATTAAAGGGGGACTGTCGTCGTCGTGATGGTTCAACCTCGCTTATGGTTCCACCTCACAGCGATCCCACCTCGTCTTACCCATCCTTGAACAAAAAAAGCGTAGAAAAAAAGTCCCACATTCGACGCGAGTAAAAAACCGAAACGACCTGCACGCCCTCCACTTTCCCCGTCGGTCTCCATCCCCAGATCTCTCTCCCCCACCCCCTCCCTCGCAACCACCGCCTCTCCCCCGAGACCCGGCGCCGCCTCCTTGTCCGTCGGAGCGCAGTCACGCATCAGGGTCGGGGGTTCTGCGAGCAGCACCCACCCCGCGAGCTTGCGACAGCCCCCGTGCCGCTCGGTGCCGGCCCCGCCCCCGCACGCTAGCCCCCGCCCCCGCGCCGCTCGGGTCGTTGCCGCCTCTCTCGCCGTCGACGAGTCACTGTGGCGGCGTCGGTGGCGGCCAGGCACCTCGTCCGCGTCCCACCATGCCGGAGCCCACCAAGCCCCTCTCCCCCCCGCCCAAGCCGCGGCCTCTGCCTCGGCTCCGCCCTCCTCGCCATCGTCATCTCCACCCTCGTCCACCTCATCTCCCCGCCACCTCAGCCAGCCCCCTCCCCGCGCTTCTCCATCATCATAGACGCCGGCAGCACCGATACCCGGGCCCACGTATTCTCCTTGGGGCCCGATGGCCGGCCGGATCTGGCGCGCTCCGCCGTGATGCACGTCTCCCCGGGGCTCTCTTCTTTCGCCGCGGACACGGCGCGCGCGGCGGAGTCGCTGCGGCCTCTGATGGAATTTGCCAAGGAGAAGGTAGGTGGCGAGGGGGCCGCCGCGGCAACAGAAGTGCGGCTGATGGCAACCGTCGGCCTGTGGCTACTCGAGGAGAGCGTCTGGGAGGCGATATTGGTGTCCTGCAGGAACGCTCTCAGGGCCTCCGGGTTCCGGTTCGAGGACTCATGGGCCAAGGTGATCCCAGATACTACTGTCGGTTTCTTCACCTTACTAAGAAAATGAATTGCAAAAACCAGTAAGCCTCCAGCAACATGTTCATTTCTTACTGGTTGATAACATCAACAAACTGAGCAAATCATGGGGCATGGAGAACATTGATTGAGTGATACAAATACTGTTGGGCAGTACGGAACTGACTGTGAATTAGTTTTTCCTTTTGGGGGTGAGGGTGATTGTTTGATGGATCTAGATGGTTATTGTGTCACTAGTTGAAATATGTCTGAGTTGGTTTTTTACTTCGGCTGGTATGTTTCTTATATAGGTTCTGATGAAGGCGTCTATGCTTGGGTTGCGACAAACTATGCTCTGGGCACACTTGGAATGTAGATCTTCTTCACTCATGATGATGCAAGAAGGAAAGGGTAAGAAATGCATGTGGACTTTGATCCCTTTTTCTTTATCGGTATTTATGGTTACTTAGTCTACATATCCTTTTCTTCATGATTCCTGTGCTTAAAGTACCGTCAGATGAAGTTAGAATCTTTGGCACTGTCATGATGAACTCAAAATTATGGTTACTTAGTCTACATATCCTTTTCTTCATGATTCCTGTGCTTAAAGTATCGTCAGATGAAGTTAGAATCTTTGGCACTGTCATGATGAACTCAAATTTATAATGCATAATCAGTGGGATATCCCTGTAATTTTTTAATGTCATACCCTTCTCTTTATTGTTCCTATGCTTAGAGTACCGTCGGCTGAAGTTAGAAATTTTGGCACTGTCATGATGAACTCAAAACTGTAATGCATAATGAGGGATGTCCCTGTAAAGATGTAACTGTTTGATGTCAAGTAAGATGGAGGTTCTTGGCTGCATTGATCTAATATCTTTTTCAGATCTTGACACTTTGAATACTTTGTTGAGCTTGCTCTTTATTGTGACTTAAGAAACTCAACTGAGCACGATTTTCTTAGATTTAGTATCATTTTTATCGGACATTAGGATTTGCATTGCCAGCATTTGTATGATTTGAGTTGGTTCGGATTGAGGGTTCTTATCTTGACTCAGCATGGGCCGTTCGGTCTTGTGTATGTGATGCAGATACGAGGAGAGGGCCCGGATGTAGGGCTCGGCTTGGAACGACGAGATTATCCTGGCCAGGTATATGTCCGTTCTGTATCTTGAGATGATTTCCCTGTCGCTTGTGTAGATGAACAAACTAGGTTCAACTTGTTCTGATGCTTAATTGGTACTTGACAAGGGTTATAATTTCTTCAGTTCTATACACTTCAAACATTTGCAACTGGAGTATTCTCTTTCTTAGTGTTTTTTACATTGTGGTGTTATCTTTGTACGAAGATGAGTGAGACAAATGTTGATACTGCAGCTCCAACATTGTATATCCATGTTGCAAGAAACTTTTCATGGTGGCTCACAGTGATGGCTTGGAGAGGAAGAGAAGAATTGTGGTGCCGTGCTCAATCTTGTATCGAGATACTGATGGTCGGCTGCAAGGTGAGGTTCCGTGTCATGGATTCCATTTTCAGGTTCAAACTTCATTCTCCCCCTTTATATTGTGGTAGGCTTCTGGTTCACACGAAAAGGTTTGGCAAATAAACATGCAGTCGGTGGCCTTTTGTTTATTGGGTGAGGAGTAAAACATGTAAAGGCCACCAATCTTCATATTTTAACTCGGTATTACAAATATGAAACGAAACAAAGAGAGACGGCAACACATATTAGGACCATGGTATGTTGATATGTCTTGACACATGTGCTTATAATATATTTCACGCTTGCACACACTGATGCTTACAAACATGTACATATACTTACCCCTATGAACGCATGCACGCATGCCTTATCCCTATGAGCATATCTAGCAGACTGAGCAAGCGGTTTAGTCTTACTATCGGCAAAAACATGGCCCCCGTGCCGCCACTTCCTTCAAGTGTCGTACTGTTCTTCCACCCCTTCAATTGTTCCATGGTCGCCAGCAGAAACAATAGGCCCTCCTCTTTCCCACCCGATAGGCCTCATCCTCTGCCGCCCCAGGTGTCGGAGGACGATATGTAGCCGGATCTGCACCATTGAGGTGAGGAACAAATGTGTGTGTAGGGGGGGGGAGTAGCGATGCTGGTGACCAGTCAGGGGACGGAGGTGAAGGAAGAGAGCAACAAGGCTGGTGATGGGCCAGGGACCACGAGAGGATGGGGAAGGGGGACGACGTCGTGCTTCTCGCCTCCTCCCCATACTCCATGTCGGTGGTGTTGCAACTCCAGCAACAACAGTTCGTCTCCATGGTCGTCCTCCTCCCGCTTCTTTCCTCCCATGCTAATCAGCTCATTTTTCTTGTTCATACCTATAGGCCATACATGCTCTTTTTTTGTTGTTCATACCTATAGAAAAATTATGGTGGTGATGATTGATATAAGTATCATAATTGGTTTTATGGAAATATGGCTTTACTTCTCGAGATGTGGGTAGTTGTCTTCATAACTTGCCCCCTTGGACACCCTCATGTCTGAAATTTTGTCTTACCAATTTGATGTTGGTTCACATGCAGGTACAGAGAGTAGCACCATGCATTGCATGCTGACTGTTTGGTCAAGACAATGCTTTTGAGTTTCGTGAGATATGGTCTGTAGATCTGTGACATATTGAATCAAAATGGCATAATTATGCTCTTGCATGACCACCTGATGTGACATATTGTAATGTATGAACTGTTGTTCAGGCAAGGCTTTATATTGCAAGTAAACTATCCAACCAAATGAATTGTTTCGAAAATTTAATTTTCCGCCAAGGTTTCCACATGATATTCGAGTTCAACTATCTTCTTAATTATACTGCAGACACTTGAGTTGGTAGTATTAGTGTGATGAAGCATGCTGCAGTAGCAATTGAATTTGCTGACATACCATGGATTTATTTCTGCCTCTATTTGATTCTCGGTATCTTCCAGTTTAACTATCTTCTTAATTATACTGCAGATACGTGATGTTGGTAGTATGAGTGTGATGAAGCATGCTGTAGTAGCAATTGAATTTGCTGACATACCATGGATTTGTCACCAATGGTGCTCATCTGAAGGTTTGTATGGATCCTGATGCTCAATGGTGCTGATCTGAAGGTTTGTTCGTCGTGGGACGAGGACGACGAGGAGGCGCTGCGATGGGCGGCGCTGGAGAAGCTGCCCACCTACGACCGCGCACGGACGACGGTGCTGGCCATGCCGGAGGGGGAGCTCAAGGAGGTGAACGCGAACAAGCTGGGCGCGCAGCAGCGCATCGCCTCGGTCGGCGACGACCACGAGTGCTTCCTCTCCAAGTTCAAGGACCGCGTCGACCGGTACGCCCCCCTAGCTTGAGCTTCTCACCCCCTCTTTAGAATCTCTCAGCCAGGTGGGAATTCGCAAAATTCTTTGTTTACAGGTCAACAACAGCAACAATTGCCCAACCAGCCAAATTTGAGTCTATTCCTGAATGTTTCTTCCTTTAAGCTGTGCAAAATCAGTTTTAGGATGTACATGAAATGATGGAGTATTCTTGATCTGCTATCATCTCAGGAGTTTTAGGCCTCGAAGAACTAAGCATGCAATGAGGAATTGTTAACTAACCTTTTGCTATCATAGTGTAGTAGTCCTGACTGCTGTTAAATTATCTGTATCAAATGACATATTATCAACATTACAAAGTAGCATGTGAATTGACTCTTATTATCAGATTATCTATAATCCAATAACACTAATATTTCACACAGTATCCATGCTTATGCTTATGTTAAAAACGTGGCCTGAATTTTGTTTCTTACCTATATCTGTCGACGGCTACTATTTCTCAAACATGCTTTAGCTACTGCATTTTTATAAAGGCTCATCCGAGTCACCTCCAAATGGTCATTTTTTTCAAAATATTGCTCTGATGGTCAAAGTGAGGAGTTAGGATTGCTATGGTTTGAGGTGTATTTTAATGTTGTAGCTTACTAGCTTTCTACTTTTGTGTACAATTTCATTTCGGTTCTAACTCATTTAGCTTGACTGTAACTGAGAGTGGATAAGGTACGCACCAGTTTGTCAAAATACACATTGGTTATCTTACGAACAAGTATATCTATCACCAGAGCACAAGCAAATATCTTATTGTTTCATGAAGCAAACTCGTGGCATTGGTGCTCCTGAATTGAACTCATCTGTTGGATTGCCCGCTGCATCAGTGCTTGGAGCTCTTCTGACAGTTGCTTCTCTTCTTGTACATCCTGTTGGAGCAGCTCGTCCTCCACCTCGCGGTCCCCACCCCCGCCCCCGCGCGCTAGCTGCCGCTCCGGCGCCGCTCGGTCGCCCGCCCCCGCCCTCTTTTTTATCTTTTATCCCATTAATTTCCATATTATCCTACCTTTTCTAATGAATTGTTATATGCAGGGAGCCCCGAGGGTTTGCATTTGTGGAGTTTGTTGACCCTTATGATGCATGTGATGCACAATATCACTTGAACCGCACATTATTTTTTGGCCGAGAGATAACTGTTGTTGTTGCTGCCGAGTCACGGAAAAGGCCAGATGATATGCGTAATAGAGCTAGAGTCAGGTATGCTATTCCATTCTTGTGAAGTTCTTCCTTATCTCATGTTATGCGCTCATTTGCACTGGTTGCTTTGCAGGGGGTTATTCTGGTGAACCTGAAAGGCGTAATTCTCGTTATGGTACTTTCTTATGTCATTGTAATTTTTTTGGAAATGGAATCATTAATGTTGTATGATTTGCAGTCCCGCATACTCTGAAATGCTAATCTTGAATTCTGAAAGCTTCATTCATGTTTTCTATTAGACTGTTTATCCCATTTTAGACTTTGCTTTGGGATAGAATTTTTTGACGTTTTGCGGCCTCACAAATCTTGAATTCTGAAAGCTTCATTATGCAGTTTACTGTGTTTTGAGTATTTTAAATTATGTATCGAATTATTTTTGCTGCAGCATAAGTTACCAAATCTTTGTTGTGATACTATTGAGTCTTCGCTAAGATAAGAGTTGCATGATTCGGTGGAAAATTTATGCAGTTATGTAAGTCAGCATCCACCACATGACACATAGTTTCAGAGTTCACACATGTCGTAGTTAGTTCCAGTAGGTTCAGAATTTGATACCTGTACCTGTTTGGTTTAAGTCGAGCTAGGTTCAGATAGTTTCAGAGTTCGATAGCATATACTAGCACACACATGCCGTAGTTAGCTCCAGTAGGTTCAGAATTTGATACCTTTACATGGGTAGATTGAGGGACCTAATGAATAGTTGTGCAGAATGACTATTTATGTATATTCCAATGTTGATATGTTCTTCAAGCTTCATAATACTCCTCCTTGTCTATTATATGATGGCATCAGGCTAATTCTTTTTTCAATGAACAACAACAACGTGCAACACGAAGCATAGGCCGGGACCTGATGACGGTGCTCCGGAGGCAATGAGCTAGAACTGGTCAGGATTTGTCCCTGATGCTCGTTTCATCATTTCTACATGTTTTGTTCTGTCTCAAAGTTGACCTTTTTACAAGTCATCTATTCTATATTGATGCTTTTATTTTTGAGATGTATTCTCAAGTGATACTCATATCTTTGCCTCTATGCAATGAAAGGAATGGAAATATATATGATTGATTCTGAATTTGATACAACCTCTTGTAAACTTTTTTGTTGATCTGCTTCATGTGGTCGTTGGGACAAAAGTGACGATGGTGGCAAAAGCAACATCTTCCCCACCTTGGAGCTCCAAATCTGGTGCCTCGGCATGAAAATATTAGGAACATGAGGATTAGATTTTGAATGGTATGCATTGGATGTGAGAGGAAGAGATGTATCCCATTCACTATTGACGAGGAGGGTTGGTGGTGTAGCAGCTTAGGATGCTCTACACACTAATGTAGTTTCCCCAATTTCTTATACATTTTTGTTTTCACTCAGGGCACATTATAATTTAATTATAACATTGATTTCATGTATCATGTAAATTGTATGATAAAATTATGAATCTTAATGCTTGGTTCATTTTTAGCACTTTTTGTTGTTGTTTTGCTTGCAGGTTTTAAATGATTTAGTACAACGAAGATCTTAATTTATATTATTTTTTGTATTTTTGTCGTGATACGTCATTTAGGTTGGGATGGGATTGGAAATGAGTGGATGCTTGGTTGTTGCGGAAAGGGTAAACGGGAAGAATGACATCGATATTTAGCGCGAGTAAATTGGATGTGTGACATGTTCTTTGTGGGAGCTATCACTAATGTCTAGCATATTCATATTTTGTCTCGTGGCAACGCACGAGCATTTAACTAGTGAAAGAATAGGAACAATACAGGTTTGGAGTGACATGACCATTTGAACCATATAGAATTAACAAGGAGTGTTTGATGTCACAGAAAAAACAAAAAAATTGTAAAAAGAAGTCGAAGTGGATGTTAGATTTTCTATGAAAAGTAGAAAAAAATATTGTAGAATCCAATCAAATGAATCAAAAGGCCAATGTCGAAAAAATTCCTAAGGATTTTAATCATCTAAAAATCCTGTGAAATTCCTTTGAATCAAAGGAGCCCTTACAATATGAACGATAAATCAAAAATGAAGAGAGTAAGTTACTAAATTATGTTAACCCCCCCCCCCCCGCCCTGTTTTTCTTTTATATTCTTTATTGTCATGTCAAAGAAACTCTCCCTTTCATGAGGCAAGTTGTTGCATGAGTAGTTTCACCTCGAGAGTCCAAACTAAGTGCAAAGTTGACGTCATGTATGTCTTATGAAGATGGACGGATATATTCTAATCCTAGATGAGATTTCCATGGATAGTTGTATTATTAAGTGCATTTATAGGTGTTTCAAGAAAATCTTCCATTTCTATGTCTAATAATTCTCCACTCAACAATATGGAAAGAAGTAAGTGTTTTGCCAACATATGACATTTTAATTTTCTTGATAAATAAATATATTTTTAAGGAAATTGATTATATAATTAGTTTTTTGCGGAAGTAATTTTATAATTAGTTAATTTTTTAGAAAAGGAGGATATACCCCATCCTCTGCATCTGAAGGATGCATACATCAATTTTATGAATTATGCACACACACCATACATACTAATACATCAGTCGGCCTGAATCCACCATCTAGCCAACACCTATTGCTACTCTTATCCCTTGATGAAGGTGTGCCGAATATCCGGACCAAATACCAAATAGACATCGCACCAAATCCTAACATCTATAGCCGGATGCCCCGACCCAGCCACACACTCGGCCTGGATCCCATACCGATCCGGCGCACTCTTAGAGCCTGCCTCCACCATCTTCCACCAGTCCATCTCCAGAGCCAGAACAGACGCATCTTCCTTGCTAGGCCTGCCGTCGACACCACCATGGCGCCAGACAGCACCACCATCATGCATGTATCCATCTACACGCGCTTGTCGCCGAACCACCGCAATGTCGTGCTGCCGGGATCCACCGTAGGGCTCGCGGTAGAAGAAACACCGCTCCTCCTCTAGTCCCGTCCACCCAGCACGTACTCCAAAACGATGCCCTCAAGAGGGAAACGACATCGACGATGCCATCATCGTCCGACCGGTAGATCCAGATCTAGGGTTTCCCCGAGAGCATCACGAGTGGGGTGCCACGACCTGCAACAACGATGCCTCGAGATGATAACAACGTCCTAGACGCCGCCATCGTCCGCCATGACCCAAGTCGGCGCGGTTTTCACCGAAAGTCGCGTCTCCTCGATTTCACGGCTGGCTGGAACCGAGGGGGGCTCGCCGTGTAGACGAGGGCCGCCGTCGGCATGCAGGCAAGGGGCCTCCAACCGTCCTCACCGATCCTTCTCGCACCACCGTCAGTCCAAGGTCAAACTGTGACGGATCTGGATAGGACACGACAGATCCGCAACCCTTGATGCCAGCCAATGTGCGCAACAGCTGCCCCTTGCTGGACGGAGCGTCGCCAGCGCAGCCATCCAACCTCCGACCACGACTAGTCATGGAGGCCTCGAACGCCGCCGCGCAACAAGGATGCCGCCCTGACTTCCGCCACCGTCCTCCCCGCGCGCGACGGCCCCTTCGCCTCAGAGGGGATCCGCGGCCACCACCCGCCCTAGCTCTAAGGCGCAGGGCCCGCCACCACCGCGGTTGTTGCCGACGGCAGCGGCGGTCGGGAAAGGAAAAAGGTGTCTGCCGGGTAGGGCTTCGGGCCCCTGGCGTCGTCCGAGGGGAGGCGACGCAAGGGGTACACGAGATCAGGCTCTCTTTGGTCATAATTAGTTGATGACCGTGGGAACAGAACGAATTCATCAATCAGCACACAAATCAACGTTACCTCCATACATTATTGTTGTTACGCGATGGGCTAGCTACATCTCGCACTGCTCAAATTAACAGTTTGAGTATTATGTATGCTACCACTAAAAAAGAGGGTATTATGGATGCTAATTAAGCTTGATATGCTAATACAGCTTGAAGTGCGCCCAGACAAGTGACACCATGCACACATTTTCATTCCTAAAGCAAGACGACTTCTTTCCAATTCATGGCTAGTACTCCCCCATTTCCAAAATCTTAGGCATATTAGCTTTTGCATGCAATCCCATAATGTTAGACGCATATGATTTTTTTTTCTCCTGCAGTTAACGCAAAGCTAAGATTCGCTATTTTGTGGGGAATTGAAAAGGTCACTCGATGGGTCTACCGTGCAGTTAGCTCTCAATTCCCATGTCATCCCTCTCTCTCTCCATCACAAGATCGACCTGCTTTTATTTTTCTGCTAAAAACTAATACACCTTATAATATGGGAAGGAGTACTAACTAGAGCACTATTACTTCGCTACAACTCACGGTGCACTCAAGTCTCAAGTTGACAAGTAAGTTTAACAAATATGTTGACAAGTAAGTTGACAACTAACTGGTGTTTAACAGGTATGTTGATAACTGGGGGGGGGGGGGGGGCTAATTAGAGTGCTAGACAGCTGGTTAAGACGCAAAAGAGAGTTAGTACAGGAAAGTGAGGCATCAACCGTCGGGGCAGCAGCCAAGGATGATTGGATGAACCTGCTAAACTAAAAAGGCTTGTTTTCAGCCTGCTTCTGTCCGTTTTGTTCAACTTAATTTGTTAGTGGAAATTGAGTACTATACTAAACTACGCATGTCCAGCCTGAAAAGGTGAAGTCTGGGGAGTATCTTCTCCCTTGGGTGCCCCCTTCAAGCATTCACCGGACAACATGGATCATGGCTTGAGCTTTAGAGTTAGTTAAGCACTAACCCATACTTGTCTAGGGAAAGTTATACTACTAACCACTTAGAATTACTATTTTCTTAACACCAGTTATACTAACCCCCATGTTAGGTACTAGTACACCTCGAAATGTTTGTGGCGAAAGTACGCTGCTCATGTCATGCCAAATGTTTGCCTCTTCACTCCTAGGGGTGGTCATTTGCACGGGAGCCTCTCCGACAGTGTGACAAAGACAACAAACCGCGCAGAAAACCAGGGGAAGTCGCCGCAACTTGGGACGACGCAGCTCGTCTTCTTGTTGTGTTTCGATCGTGCCCATGCTACCAACCGTGAACCAACATTGTTTATCGGCGTGCGTACCAACTTGTGCAGCTCTTCATATCGGGATTTGGTGCATACATCTCGTACAACGAGTACAGAATCAAAGGAAAATGGCGTGCACAGATGCCTCGTACGTCCCCGGGTGAGCTTATAACTACACTACGTTTGGCGGTGTTCATGGTCTAATTTGTACTGTATTTATCATGACGAAATTTTATTAAAAGACTACATACGGATAATTTTTAAAATATGTCTTTATACATCCGTATGTAGTCCCTAATAAAATCGTTAGAAAGACTTATATTTAGAAACGGAGGGAGGAGGGAGCAGAATGCAGTGCATCCGTTTTGACCTGGCGATGGAACGAGACGATTTTGTCCGTGGGCTTGTCAGCTTCTTGTACCAACAGGCAACGACTTCTGGTGGTAACGCACGAGATGTGGACTTGACAGCCATGGCTGCATGCAACTCGGATGGCGACTCTTATTAGCTTAACTACGGAGTACAGAAGAAGGGCCGCGTGCATGGCCGTCGCCAACAGCTCGCCGGATGCACTGCACCGGCAGCCGCAGGCGGCTAGCTGGTGGCACTCCAGAAACGCCGCCGGTCCGGTACAGTCGTGGCAAGTGGCAACGGACGTACGTACCTACGTGCTGGACCACGGCGCGCAGGAGCAACTAGTCGACCAGGAGACCGGTGCCCATGCACACGTTGTTGCAGCGAACTTGCCACACTCTCTGCATCGCGCACATGAATACATGCATGATGAACGGATCAGGTGGACCGCGAGCGCCCGGCCCTAGCCAGCAAGAGTCCACCGTACCAAACCGGCCATGTTAATCGCCAGCACGGACCAGGTCGCCGAGATCTCCCGTCGTATTCCGCCGCCCACATTTTTCTTTTCTTCCTTGCGGCGTTTCGAGAACGGAGATTAAGATAAGCAGGAGAGGAGCACTCTCCTTCTCGGCACACAGCACCCTAATTCCAATCGAACAATCTATTTCGTTCGTCGCCGTGCGTTTGATCTTCCCGGACACAAAACAAGGCCTATGCGTTGACTTAAACAGACGATTCCTGTTTTTTGTTCGTCCGGATCCATTTCAGACCCAAATTTAAGTCGCATTTTCGTCGGCCTGGACACGGGACAAACGCCCGCGTCGCCCGCCCTATTCTTTCTCCTATCCCGTCAGTTGGTGGCACGTACGTCAATTTTATTTTTTTCTCCTTCTTCTCCAACTCACCCGCTCGCCCCGCCTGTCGCCCCCGTCGCCCACTTCCGTCGTCGCTGCTTGTCATACGCCCGTAGACTCACCCTACCGGCAACCTCGTTCGTTGCCTTTCCAAGATCTCTAGATTTCGCCTCTTTCTTCGACATGGCCGGATCTCATAACGATATCAGTGTGCTCCAACGCTCTCTAGTGTTTGCTAGGATGGCAGAAGGCAATTTCCCTGAGGTCAATGTTGAAATCAATGACCACCAATACATCAATGGATACTATCTAGCTGGCGGTATCTATCCACGGTGGTCTACTCTTGTGAAGACAATTTACAACCCTATAGGAGGGATGAGAAAGATATTTTCTCAAGAGTAAGAAAGTGTTAGAAAAGATGTAGAGCGTGCATTTGGCTTTCTTCAATTTTCATGGGGCATCAATCGTTCAGTATTCTGTTATAACTTGGAGCATCAAAAAATTGTGGAAGGTGATGACAATTTGTGTCATCATGCACACAACATGGATGAGTGCCTAAAACGTCACTATAATCAAATGTTTCAGTTTCGAGGTAATAATGTTATGCCTGAGCATGGAGAAGCGATAATGTTTGCACAGTTCGTGGAGTTTCATATACAATGCAGCTGTAAAATGATTTTGTTGAGCATATCTGGATTCATGTCGGTAATCATGTATGTGAAATAATTTAATGTTAAACATGAAATATTTATATAGTTCTTGAACTAGGCAATGTTTTGTATTGAACATTTGTTGAACTAGAATTAAATCTTGTGTGGTTCTTGACAAAGCGACCAAAAAATGGCCACAAACTTGCCGCGTGAACAGAAAATGGGTCAGCACATTGGTCACACGGCTGGCACGAACAAAAAAGGGATGGATGTACCGACCCAAACGGACTAAACGTAGACAAAACACACGTTTGTTTGAGTTGCGCGGTTGGGTTGCTCTTACTTGTAGCTAGCACACTTTTTTTCAAAAGAATAGCACAAAAGTTGACGGGCGCATCCATAATGTTAAACACGAGGCTGCGTTGCCCGGAATCCGCATGGCGATCTTCTGAAAGCCACAACTCCGGCAAGTATATACCGCACATCGCAGCGCCAAACCCGACGAGATATCGTCGCTGTCAGACGAGACGAGGCCAAAATCCCGGCCACATGCTGCAGCTGGGATCGGATCGAGTGCCCGCCGGGCAGCAGACAGCGCCGGGCACATGCAACTCGGGCACCTCACCGTTCATCGGCTCGAGACCAGACGATTTTCTCTTCCTTCCTCGGCTCTCCCTAACCAGAAACGCCGATGTGATGTGACCATGTGCATGTGGTATCCAGGGGAATGCATGGCCTGGCTTGTAGAGTATGGTGCAGCATTGTGTATGGTGTACATGTTTCGAAAATTCTGAAACTTTTTCTATTACATAGAGTAGTTGATTGGCCAAGAGCCGAAATGGGGCAGACGCCTAGACAATCTCTCGTGATCCGCACTTCTGTACTACCGGATTCAGAGAGCTCACGGTCACAGGACGCCGGTGGTACGTGCAGGTGAGAGCGGCATACGTGGAAGAACAACTACGTGCCATATGTGGCTCAAAATGTGAATAGAAACTAGACGAAAAATAAATGTTAAATGAAAAGAACAAAAGCCCCATCCCTACACACAGCTCACGTTATTTGATCCGGGCCAACTGAGCGATGACGAACCAAAGTTCCAACCTTTTCTTTTACTGTGTCGAAGTCCCAACATCCTATAAAACCTCCAACCCCTCCCTCCACGAGAAGCCAGGCCACGACCAGCAGCGCCGCAGGCCAACAGAAGCTCAGCTCACAAGTCACAACTGCCGATAATGGCGAAATGCAGCAAGATCCGGGACATCGTGTGGCTCCGGCAGACCCTGCGGAGGTGGCGGTCACGCGCCGCCGCGCGCGTGGCCGAGGGCGGCGCGGCGTCGGTGCCGGCAGGGCACGTGGCGGTGTGCGTGGGCGGGGCCTCCCGGCGGTTCGTGGTGCGCGCGGCGCACCTGAACCACCCCGTGTTCCTGGAGCTGCTCCGGCAGGCGGAGGAGGAGTACGGGTTCCGGACCGGCGCGTGCGGCCCCATCGCGCTCCCCTGCGACGAGGACAGCTTCCGGGACGTCCTCCGCCGCGTCTCCTCCGAGGAGCGCCGTGGCCGTTCGTTCGGCTGCCGCGCGCCGGCCGCCAGCAGCCGAGACGTCGCCACGCTGCCGGAGGAGCTCGTGTGGTGACGGATCGATGGGGAAGCAACACGCATAGGCCATTCGGTGTGCGTGCTCTGTTCTCACTTCTCAGGCAAGCTTGCTGTGGCGATTTGACTCCGGCGGCGGGATAGTGCGCATAGCAAGTGCCTCGGTTGGAAGAGCGTGGTCCGGTTACCGGTCTAGTGCCCGGCGGCGCCACTAACCATGAATCGGGGACGGCACCGCGCGTGAGCAATTGATGCAGACCGGCGGGCTTGCGGCCAGCTCTGTACTGCTTGACTGCAGTTTGAAAAAACAATGTACTGGAGATACGATATTGAATTGTTCCAGGTTATACATTCAGTATGGCGTCGTCGGCAATGTGTTCATGCCGTTGATGCAGCCAAACTTAGTGGTCTTGGCTCTCCATGGGTGTCATTATTCATTAAAGCATAGTTTGTTTACAAATTATTCATTATATTGTACTAACTATTCGATTGGTGAGAGTAGTTCTTATTTTCTGCATTATATGTTTCTAGTTCCGTTAAAAAGCGTCCATAAAAGTACTCTTTAAGTAGACATATCACCAATAATAATAACACATGAATAAAAATTTGTTCCAACTAGTCAGGAAGCAAAGGTAGAGAAGAATTTGTTACATGGATACAAGTTCGTTATTTGGACAAATTATTATGATAATCTTTTGTTACAAATGGCATCGTTCATATCAAATTCTCTAAGTATTGGTGTTTCGGCTTGAATGATATCAATAATTTTTTTGTGTCCAAGATCTTATTATATGTCACATGAATAATTATCGTAATTTCAGCATTAGACTTTCATTTTGAAGGTTGTTTTTATTTGAAACTAATAAATATTAACTTAAAAAATATTATTTCTTTCATGATATTAGATCATGTGATATGAATAGGTAAATTTGGAGAAAACATGTTCATATTAGAGGCACGAGTTATCTATGTAGTCATCAAGTTTGCTCTATAAGGATATGCTTCCAATCCGAATGACCGAGGTAGTCATACTGAAGCATTTGTCACTAGAGAATTATGCAGTTTACCACGGAAAGCGCACTTTTGAAGGATGTGATAGGTAAACTCTACAATAAGATTCACATACAACTTTTTATCACCTACCTACAAGACACTCACACAACATGTACACAACATTAATAGTTGCTACATCAAGACTCACATAATTTCTATGAGCTAGCTATTTATGTGGTATTAAAGTTAAATGTTCATAAGTAACACTCCTTGGAACTTGATAGCCCTATTTAGTTGTATACATATAGGTGTGATGTCCATAAGTAACCATTAACGAAAATGCCTTTTGGAGCTCGGCCTCCATGGAGGCCGATTTTAGAAAAACCCAAAATTCATCAAAATTCAAAAAAAAAGAACCAATATACATGGAGGCATAACACACATGTGTGTAAATTTTTAGGACAAAATACGTTGAGATGAGAGTTATGCAAAAAATACAAATCCGAGGCTTTTTAACACATGATACTATTCATCCTCAAAGTACAAAAATTTGACTTTTTGTACACGTCAAATTTAAAGGTATTTGATCCTGAATTTTTACACACACGTACATTTCATCCTTGTATAGTTGCATATCTTTTTTCCAGAATTTTTTAAAGTCGAAAAGTTTGAATTTTGAATTTTTCAAAGATAAAAGGTTCCACGAAGGTCGGTCACCAAAATGCCCTACTCGTCAATTTATGTGCTACTTGCTTATTTACGCAAGTGGGATCTTATTCATGGGTTAAAAAATAACTCTCACTCTAGATTTTTTCCTACAAATAATTAGGTCACTATGTTAATTTCTTCCATTAATTGTCCCTAAACATATAGGTTTTAGAAACATCAAGGAAAATATCTATCGATCGTACTGTAATTTTAAATAAAAATAGCATCTCATAAATTTGTCATGAACGAGTTCTGTAATATATTGCATGTCAAAATGCGTAGGTACTAGTCATCAAAGCTCGCGAATCTTGTAGAAGGCCCCATCTAGGTCAATCACAACATTGTAAAACTCACTGTAGGATGTTAAAGTACAACGATAGACTTATCTCAAAATTAATCGTCAACTAGAATGGACTAAAAGATTCAAACAAAACTAAGATAAGCAAAGCAAGGAAGCAATGATGTACACAAAGATTTAAAATCTTGGGTGCACATATGTCATAGTTTTACAAGATTTCACTTAGATACTAACACATAGATTTGAAAGCACCAGATAACAACAACTCAAACAAGACACAATATGGTGAGTATGCACATCGCAAGCCATAAATCATGGACTAGCACACCTGCACCACCACTCCACCCAGGCACATTGAATTCGGGGTTTAGGACGCATTTGGCAATGGCACTACGTAATGGATTCAGGGGTGAAGTTTGTGGTGGTGAGGTTGCTAAAGAGCATGGTACTCCTATGTTTGGTTTTGGTAATTGATGACAATTCCTATGGGCTAATGGATGCTTTGAGCTATACTTTGAGGTATGTCCATATGCATTGCTTGAAGACCATATGTTGGTTTCCAGGTTATCAGAAGAAGATTGTGTGTTGACCAAGGTGCGATTTAAGGAGTTATCCAAAGATTGCTCATAGAGAAGATAAGATACAAGGTTGGTCAAGACTAAGTCAAAGAGTGATTCAAGTTAATAAACAAACAAAGTGTATTACACATGAACCACAATCACGACATGACAATTACTAACGCTATAAAATTACACCAAGCTTCTTAGCCCCAGCTAAGATCCAAAGTTTTGGAGTACATAGCTATTGGGGAACGTCGCATGGGAAACAAAAAATTTCCTACGCGCACGAAGACCTATCATGGTGATTTTTGATCTACGTACCCTTGTAGATCGCACAGCAGAAGCATTAAGAAACGCGGTTGATGTAGTGGAACGTCCTCACGTCCCTCGATCCGCCCCGCGAACCATCCCATGAACCGTCCCGCGATCCGTCCCACGATCAGCTCCGATCTAGTGCCGAACGGACGGCACCTCCGCGTTCAGCACACGTACAGCTCGACGATGATCTCGGCCTTCTTGATCGAGCAAGAGAGACGGAGAGGTAGATGAGTTCTCCGGCAGCGTGACGACGCTCCGGAGGTTGGTGGTGATCTTATCTCAGCAGGGCTCCGCCCGAGCTCCGCAGAAACGCGATCTAGAGGTAAAACCGTGGAGATATGTGGTCGGGCTCCCGTGGCAAAGTTGTCTCAAATCAGCCCTAAAACCTCCGTATATATAGGGGGAAGAGGGGGAGCCTTGCCTTGGGGTCCAAGGATCCCCAAGGGGGTCGGCCGAGCCAAAGGGGGAGAGTCCTCCCCTTCCAAACCGAATCCAACTAGGTTTGGAAGGAGGAGTCCTTCCCCTTTGTCCCACCTCCTCTTTTTTCTTTCCTTTTCTCTTTGATTTTCTTCCTATGGCGCATAGGGCCTTCTTGGGTTGTCCCACCAGCCCACTAAGGGCTGGTGCGCCACCCCCAAGGCCTATGGGCTTCCCTGGGGTGGGTTGCCCCCCCCCCCCCGGTGAACACCCGGAACCCATTCGTCATTCCCGGTAACTCCGAAAACCTTCCGGTAATCAAATGAGGTCATCCTATATATCAATCTTCGTTTCCGGACCATTTCGGAAACCCTCGTGACGTCCGTGATCTCATCTGGGACTCCGAACAACATTCGGTAACCAACCATATAACTCAAATACGCATAAAACAACGTCGAACCTTAAGTGTGCAGACCCTGCGGGTTCGAGAACTATGTAGCCATGACCCGAGAGACTCCTCGGTCAATATCCAATAGCGGGACCTGGATGCCCATATTGGATCCTACATATTCTACGAAGATCTTATCGTTTGAACCTCAGTGCCAAGGATTCATATAATCCCGTATGTCATTCCCTTTGTGCTTCGGTATGTTACTTGCCCGAGATTCGTTCGTCAGTATCCGCATACCTATTTCAATCTCGTTTACCGGCAAGTCTCTTTACTCGTTCCGTAATACAAGATGCTGCAACTTACACTAAGTCACATTGCTTGCAAGGCTTGTGTGTGATGTTGTATTACCGAGTGGGCCCCGAGATACCTCTCCGTCACACGGAGTGACAAATCCCAGTCTCGATCCATACTAACTCAACTAACACCTTCGGAGATACGTGTAGAGCATCTTTATAGTCACCCAGTTACGTTGCGACGTTTGATACACACAAAGCATTCCTCCGGTGTTAGTGAGTTATATGATCTCATGGTCATAGGAACAAATACTTGACACGCAGAAAACAGTAGCAACAAAATGACACGATCAACATGCTACGTCTATTAGTTTGGGTCTAGTCCATCACATGATTCTCCCAATGATGTGATCCCGTTATCAAGTAACAACACTTGCCTATGGCCAGGAAACCTTGGCCATCTTTGATCGAGCTAGTCAACTAGAGGCTTACTAGGGACAGTGTTTTGTCTATGTATCCACACGAGTATTGTGTTCCAATCAATACAATTATAGCATGGATAATAAACGATTATCATGAACAAAGAAATATAATAATAACTAATTTATTATTGCCTCTAGGGCATATTTCCATCAGTCTCCCACTTGCACTAGAGTCAATAATCTAGTTCACATCACCATGTGATTCCAACGAATCCAACACCCATATAGTTATGGGGTCTGATCACGTCTTGCTCATGAGAGAGGTTTTAGTCAACGATTCTGAAATTTTCAGATCCGTGTGTTCTTTACAAATCATTATGTCATCTTATAGATGCTGCTACTATGTGCTATTCGGAAACACTCCAAATATCTACTCTACTATACGAATCCGTTTCACTACTCATTGTTATTCGGATTAGTGTCAAAGCTTACATCGACGTAACCCTTTACGACGAACTCTTTAACCACCTCCATAATCGAGAAAAATTCCTTAGTCCATCAGTTACTAAGGATAAATTTTGACCGCTGCTAGTGATTCAATCATGGATCACTCTCTGTACCTCTCAACAGACTTGCTGCAAGGCACACATCAGGTGCGGTACTCAGGATGGCATACTTTAGAGTCTACGGCTAAGGCATAGAAGACGACCTTCGTCTATTCTCTCTATTCTGCCGTGGTCGGGTTTTGAGTCTTACTCAAATTCAGACCTTACAACGCAACCAAGAACTCCTTCTTTGCTGATCTATTTTGAACTCCTTCAAAACTTGTCAAGGCATGCATCTTGTTGAAACTTCCATTAAGCGCTTTCGATCTATCTCCATAGATCTTTGATGCTCAACGTTCAAGTAGCTCAATCCAGGTATTCCTTTGAAAACTCCTTTCAAACAACCTTGTATGCTTTACAGAAATTCTACATTACTTCTGATCCACAATATGTCAACCACATATACTTATCAGAAATTCTATAGTGCTCCCACTCACTTCTTTGGAAATACAAGTTTCTCATAAACCTTGTACAAACCCAAAATCCTTGATCATCTCATCAAAGTGTATATTCCAACTCCGAGATGCTTGCACCAGTCCATTGAAGGATCACTGGAGCTTGCATACTTGCTAGTATCTTTAGGATCGACAAAACCTCATGGTTGTATCTCATACAATGTTTGCTCAAGGAAACCGTCAAGGAAACAATGTTTTGACATCCTACATGCAAAATTTCATAAATAACGCAACAACTACTAACATAATTCTAACAGACTTTCAGCATCGCTACGAGTGAGAAAGTCTCATCATAGTCAACTGTTTGATCTTGTCGGAAACATCTTTGCGACAAGTCGAGCTTTTCTTAATAGTGACTTATCACTATCATCGTCTGTCTTCCTTTTAAAGATCCATCTTTAATCAATAGTCCTATGACCATCAAGTAGTTCTTCCAAAGTCTACACTTTGTTTTCATACATGGATCCTCTCTCGGATTTCATGGCTTCCAGCCATTTGTCGGAATCTGGGCCCACCATTGCTTTCTTCATAACTCGTAGGTTCACTGTTGCTCAACAACATGACCTCCAAGACAGGGTTACCGTACCACTCTGTAGTAGTACGCGACCTTGTCAACCTACGAGGCTTGTAGTAACTTGATCCGATGCTCGATGATCACCATCATTAGCTTTCACTTCAATTGGTGTAGGCGCCACACGAACAACTTCCTGCGCCCTGCTACACACTGGTCGAAGTGATGGTTCAATAACCTCATCAAGTTCTACCACCCTCCCACTCAATTCTTTCGAGAGAAACCTTTCCTCGAGAAAGGATCCGTTTCTAGAAACAAACAATTTGCTTTCGGATCTGAGATAGGAGATGTACCCAACTATTTTGGATATCCTATGAAGATGCATTTATCCGCTTTGGGTTCGAGCTTATCAGACTGAATTTTTTTCACATAAGTGTCGAAACCCCAAACTTTCAAGAAACGACAGTTTAGATTTCTCTAAACCTCAGTCTATACTGTGTCATCTCAACGGAAATACGTGGTGCCCTATTTAAAGTGAATGCGGTTGTCTCTAATGCTTACATAAACGATAGTGGTAATTCGATAAGAGACATCATAGCACGCACCATACCAAATAGTGTCTGGCTATGACGCTCAGACACATCATCACACTATGATGTTCTAGGTGGCATGAACCGCGAAACAATTTCCACATTGTCTTAACTGCGTACCAAAAACTCGTAACTCAGATATTCATTTCTATGATCATATCGTAGACAGTTTATCCTCTTGTTACGACGAACTTCACTTCGAAACAGAATTGAACTTTTCAATATTTCAGACTTGTGATTCATTAAGAAAATACTCTAGTATCTACTCAAATCATCATTGAAGTAAGAACATAATGATATCCACTGCGTGCCTCAGCACCCATTGGACTGCATACATCAAAATGTATCACTTCCAACAAGTTACTATCTTATTTCATATCAATGAAAACAAGGCCTTGCTCATGTGGTATGATTTGCATGTCACTAGTGATTCAAAATCAAGTGAGTATAAAGATCCATCAGCATGGAGCCTCTTCATGCAATTTATACCAACATGACTCAAGCGGCACTGCCACAAGTAAGTGGTACTATCATCATTACCTCGTATCTTTTGGCACCAATATCATGAACATGTGTAACACTACGATCGAGATTCAATAAACCATTGAAGGTGATTATTCAAGAAAATAGAGTAACCATTATTCTCTTTAAATGAATAATCGTATTGCAATAAACACGATCCAATCATGTTCATGCTTAATGCAAGCACCAAATAACAATTATTTAGGTTTAACACCAATCCCGATGGTAGAGGGAGCGTGCGACGTTTGATCATATCAACCTTGGAAACACTTCCAACACGTATCGTCACCTCGCCTTTAGCTAGTCTCTGTTTATTCCGTAGCTTTCATTTCGTGTTACTAATCACTTAGCAACCGAACCGGTATCCAATACCCTCATGCTACTAGGAGTACTAGTAAAGTACACATCAACATCATGTATATCAAATATACTTCTTTCGACTTTTACCAGCCTTCTTATCTACCAAGTATCTAGAGTTGCTCCGCCTCAGTGACTGTTCCCCTCATTACAGAAGCACTTAGTCTCGGGTTTGGGTTTAATCTTGGGTCTCTTCATTAGTGCAACAACTGTTTTGCCGTTTCACGAAGTATCCCTTCTAGCCCTTGCCTTTCTTGAAACTTAGTGGTTTTACAAACCATCAACTATTGATGCTCCTTCTTGATTTCTACTTTCGCAGTGTCAAACATCGCGAATCGCTCAAGGATCATTGTATCTATCCTTGATATGTTATAGTTCATCACGAAGCTCTCACAGCTTGGTGGCAGTGACTTTGGAGAACCATCACTATCTCAACTGGAAGATTAACTCCAACTTGATTCAAGTGATTGTCGTCCTCAGACAATCTGAGGACACGCTCAACGATTGAGCTTTTCTCCTTTACTTTGTGGACAAAGAATCTTGTCGGAGGTCTCGTACCTCTCAACAAGGGCATGATCATGAAATCACAATTTCATCTCTTTAGAACATCACTTATGTTCCGTGACGTTTCAAAACGTCTTCGGTGCCTTGCTTCTAAGCCATTAAGTATTTTGCACTGAACTATCGTGTAGTCATCAGAAACGTGTATGTCGGATGTTCACAGCATCCACAGACGACGCTCGAGGTGCAGCACACCGAGTGGTGCATTAAGGACATAAGCCTTCTGCGCAGCAACGAGGACAATCCTCTTCAAAGTTTGCTACTATCAACTTTCAACTAAATTTTCTCTAGGAACATATAAAAACAGTAGAGCTATAGCGCAAGCTACATCGTAATTCGCAAAGACCATTAGACTATGTTCATGACAATTAGTTCAATTAATCATATTACTTAAGAACTCCCACTCAAAAAGTACATCTCTCTAGTCATTTGAGTGGTACATGATCCAAATCCACTATCTCAAGTCCGATCATCACGTGAGTCGAGAATAGTTTCAGTGGTAAGCATCTCTATGCTAATCATATCAACTATACGATTCATGCTCGACCTTTCGGTCTCATGTGTTCCGAGGCCATGTCTGCACATGCTAGGCTCGTCAACCTTAACCCGAGTGTTCTGCGTGTGCAACTGTTTTGCACCCGTTGTATGTGAACGTTGAGTCTATCACACCCAATCATCACGTGGTGTCTCGAAACGAAGAACTATCGCAACGGTGCACAGTCGGGGAGAACACAATTTCGTCTTGAAATTTTAGTGAGAGATCACCTCATAATGCTACCGTCGTTCTAAGCAAGATAAGGTGCAAAAAGGATTAACATCACATGCAATTCATAAGTGACATGATATGGCCATCATCATGCGCTTCTTGATCTCCATCACCAAAGCACCGGCACGATCTTCTTGTCACCGGCGTCACACCATGATCTCCATCATCATGATCTCCATCAACGTGTCGCCATCGGGGTTGTCGTGCTACTCATGCTATTACTACTAAAGCTACGTCCTAGCAATATAGTAAACGCATCTGCAAGCACAAATGTTAGTTTAAAGACAACCCTATGGCTCCTGCCGGTTGCCGTACCATCGACGTGCAAGTCGATATTAACTATTACAACATGATCATCTCATACATCCAATATATCACATCACATCGTTGGCCATATCACATCACAAGCATACCCTGCAAAAACAAGTTAGACGTCCTCTAATTTTGTTGTTGCATGTTTTACGTGGTGACCATGGGTATCTAGTAGGATCGCATCTTACTTACGTAAACACCACAACGGAGATATATGAATTGCTATTTAACCTCATCCAAGGACCTCCTCGGTCAATTCCGATTCAACTAAAGTTGGAGAAACTGACACCCGCCACTCATCTTTGTGCAACGGAGTTACTCGTAGCGATGAAACGAGTCTCTCGTAAGCGTACGAGTAATGTCGGTCCGAGCCGCTTCGATCCAACAATACCGCGGAATCAAGAAAAGACTAAGGAGGGCAGCAAAACGCACATCACCGCCCACAAAAACTTTTGTGTTCTACTCGAGAAGACATCTACGCATGAACCTAGCTCATGATGCCACTGTTGGGGAATGTCGCATGGGAAACAAAAAATTTCCTACGCGCACGAAGACCTATCATGGTGATGTCCATCTACGAGAGGGGATTTCTGATCTACGTACCCTTGTAGATCGCACAGCAGAAGCGTTAAGAAACGCGGTTGATGTAGTGTAACGTCCTCACGTCCCTCGATCCGCCCCGCGAACCGTCCCGCGATCCGTCCCACGATCCGCTCCGATCTAGTGCCGAACGGACGGCACCTCCGCGTTCAGCACACGTACAGCTCGACGATGATCTCGGCCTTCTTGATCCAGCAAGAGAGACGGAGAGGTAGATTAGTTCTCCGGCAGCGTGACGGCGCTCCAGAGGTTGGTGGTGATCTTATCTCAGCAGGGCTCCGCCCGAGCTCCGCAGAAACGCGATCTAGAGGTAAAACCGTGGAGATATGTGGTCGGGCTCCCGTGGTAAAGTTGTCTCAAATCAGCCCTAAAACCTCCGAATATATAGGGGGAAGAGGGGGAGCCTTGCCTTGGGGTCCAAGGATCCCCAAGGGGGTCGGCCGAGCCAAAGGGGGAGAGTCCTCCCCTTCCAAACCGAATCCAACTAGGTTTGGAAGGAGGAGTCCTTCCCCTTTTTCCCACCTCCTCTTTTTTCTTTCCTTTTCTCTTTGATTTTCTTCCTATGGCACATAGGGCCTTCTTGGGCTGTCCCACCAGCCCACTAACGGCTGGTGCGCCACCCCCAAGGCCTATGGGCTTCCCCGGGGTGGGTTGCCCCCCCCCCCGGTGAACACCCGGAACCCACTCGTCATTCCCGGTACATTCCCGGTAACTCCAAAAACCTTCCAGTAATCAAATGAGGTCATCCTATATATCAATCTTCGTTTCCGGACCATTACGGAAACCCTCGTGACGTCCGTGATCTCATCCGGGACTCCGAACAACATTCGGTAACCAACCATATAACTCAAATACGCATAAAACAACGTCGAACCTTAAGTGTGCAGACGCTGCGGGTTCGAGAACTATGTAGACATGACCCGAGAGACTCCTCGGTCAATATCCAATAGCGGGACCTGGATGCCCATATTGGATCCTACATATTCTACGAAGATCTTATCGTTTGAACCTCAGTGCCAAGGATTCATATAATCCCGTATTTCATTCCCTTTGTGCTTCGGTATGTTACTTGCCCGAGATTCGATCGTCAGTATCCGCATACCTATTTCAATCTCGTTTACCGGCAAGTTTCTTTACTCATTCCGTAATACAAGATCCCGCAACTTACACTAAGTCACATTGCTTGCAAGGCTTGTGTGTGATGTTGTATTACCGAGTGGGCCCCGAGATACCTCTCCGTCACACGGAGTGACAAATCCCAGTCTCGATCCATACTAACTCAACTAACACCTTCGGAGATACCTGTAGAGCATCTTTATAGTCACCTAGTTACGTTGCGACATTTGATACACACAAAGCATTCCTCCGGTGTCAGTGAGTTATATGATCTCATGGTCATAGGAACAAATACTTGACACGCAGAAAACAGTAGCAACAAAATGACACGATCAACATGCTACGTCTATTAGTTTGGATCTAGTCCATCACATGATTCCCCTAATGATGTGATGCCGTTATCAAGTAACAACACTTCCCTATTGCCAGGAAACCTTGGCCATCTTTGATCAACGAGCTAGTCAACTAGAGGCTTACTAGGGACAGTGTTTTGTCTATGTATCCACGCAAGTATTGTGTTTCCAATCAATACAATTATAGCATGGATAATAAACGATTATCATGAACAAAGAAATATAATAGTAACTAATTTATTATTGCCTCTAGGGCATATTTCCATCAATAGCAAAAAACTACTACATTACACGCGTTGACCATAGAAAACTACCACTTTTTTAATCTTTCAAAAAACTACCATAAAAGTGGTACGTTGTTTAAAAAACCCAAGTGGTCAAACGGTTAAATTTTAAGTGTGCTAATGACACGTAGGGCCCGCCCGTCAGGGTTCTGTTGGTCAGGGGCTGACGGTGCACGTGCGGACGACTGTTAGGTCGAACTGTTCTGACCGTGATCAAAGCGACTGAAGCGGCTCACTCTCTCTCGCTCGCACTCACTCTCACTGTCTCCCTCGCTCTTTGCTCCCTTGCCCCGAGCTTGCCGTCACTGCCGACCACCTCTCTTCCTCGTCGCTGGCAAGGATGCCTTCTTGGAATGATGGGGATGAGAGTCCGATGACGTCAACATGGGTGGCAACCTGGTGGACATGGAGTACTTTGTAAGTTACATCCTCTCCCTCTACCATTATTTAGGATTTGAGTTAGGGTTAAGTTTCATTTGATTTGGGATTTAGGGTTCTCGATCTGCAACTATGGATGGATTATTTGGTTTAGGCGATGGTTTATGGATCTGCACATTTTTGATAGATTCTTTGACTCATTTAGCTTCTACTTAGTGTAGGACACACCTGACACCATCCCCGAGCCACTGTTTTGTGGTGCTCCCGTGGAGGAAGTTCCCAAATGCACACTGCACCAGATGATTCCTAGGAAGTGTGTTGCTTTTGAAGGAGCTAACACTAGAAGGAGGTTTTATGGATGCCTTCCTCGGGTGGTTGTAAATAAGCAACAACAATTGTTTTGTGTCAAGTTAGTAGTTCATTGCTAGCTGAAATTATCCTTGGATAATTGGATAGCTTATATGAAATTAATGTGCACAATGATGTATATATCTACAAGTGTGACATGAGTGAAGTGAATTAAATTATGAATTCACAAATGTTGTCTGATTGATAGGGAGGTGTGAACTATGGTATAGTTCAGTGGGTTTACCCTCTGTGGCCTCATGTACTTAAGAACTGGCTCATCAAGTTGTGGGAAATGTTCCATGAGAAAAACCTTGGCAGGAGTCAAGGCAAGGATGCATATGATGATGAGGTTCCAAGTTAAAGAAGGAGCATGATCATATCTGCGGTGAGTATCACATATTGGTTGATGATGTTAGCAAGATGTTTCACTGGTAGGATGGTGTTCGCAAGGTGGACTACTAGAAAGCAATGGATGCTGAGAAATGCGAGAAGAAGAAGGAACATCTGGAGATGGATACGAAGACGGAGAAGCTTAGGATAGCAAAGGAGCAGAAGTGTATCTTGAAGCCCCATGCAGACATAATTCAAAACACCAGGATGGCGATGAAAGAGATGAAGGTGGACAAGGATCTTCTTGCAGAAGAGAAGAAAGAGCTGGATAAAGTTGTTGGTGATCTAGTGAATGTTAGCCATGGGAGCAAGGAAAAGCTGGAGAAAATCAAGTACATACTTGAGGCTTGAAGATTTGCAAAATGGTGGTTAAGTAACTAAGTTGGCCTTTATATATAACATGCCTTGCAAGATGATGGTAGGAGTATATTTTGTGCAGTCCTATATGAACTATTTAAGTTATGGTAATGGAGATGGTAACTGGAGTGATGGTAGTCTCTTCAGAACCTATGCTAAGTATTGGTTATGTTAATTGTTGAACTTTATGCTACTATTCAGAACATATGTTAAGTAATGCTGTGAAGGACTGTTTTATTAGGAGTTTATTTGTTCACGTTGGTTTCCTATATGCAGTTACTATGTGCTATATTAATCTACTATAGGTCTAAACCCTCATTTATGATATATAGACTTCTATTAGGTTGTTCTCTTACTCTGGAGCCCACCTACGAGCAACTATTACTACTCTATAACACCCACTCCTTGGAAGAAACCCTAGTCAAACCCAAACGCATGCCTTTTCCTTCCCCAAGCCGCCAAAGTAAACCCTAGAATCCCAGGTAGCCATGGATCCTGGAGAGGTCATAGATGAGGAAGAAGAGGTTCCCAAGGGAGCCCATAGAAGAGAGGCAAGAAAAGACACAACTTAAAGGAGGGGAAGAAGGCTACTAGCAAAGAGGATCCTTGCAGCATGCAACCGCAAGGACATGGAGTAGTTCCTCGAGGCATTCCCCATTGGCACAAATCCTAGCAATGATGATATCATCTACTGGGCAAGGAGGAGGGCTAATTTCCATACATTTCAGGTTACTGGGCAGAGGTGGGCTAGGATTCAGTACCCATGAATGTGGTATTATGTTTCTGTGGTATTAGATCTATATATGTATGATATAATCTATCATGTATGATGCAATGTATGAATGTGGTGTAAGAAATTTGTTCAATGATCTATCTATGTATCAATGAGTGAATGGTATATCTATCTATTGTATGAATGATTTGTTTTGGTCACGTGTAGAATACTCGCAACAACAACCATCATCAACATCATCATCTCACCATAATCTCTAAACAACAAGCATCGTGCACTTAAGGTACCTAAAATCCACACACAAGTGAAGGTAGCCAAATATGAAACTAAGAAGTATTAAGCATGCCGAACAAGCATAGTTCATGGCATGACACAAAAGTTTTGTAAGCATATTACAAATAAGTCAGTGGTGGTTGCCACAGGCTATAAAATACTCATCCCACTTGCTTGGGGCATTCCTCTCCCTCTTTGAGCCTCACATAGTGTCACGCCCAAGATGCGACCCTATCCTCAATTTGGCACGAAGGCCTCGTCAGGGATAGAAGCGCATCACGTCGTGTCGCAAGAATGGATATCGTTACAAGTACATGTACTGAAAAGAAGAGATATATAAAGAGTTGGCTTACACTCGCCACAAGCTACATCAGAGTCACATCAGTACATTACATAATCATCAAGTGTAAGAGCAGTGTCCGACTACGGATGAAAACAAACGAGAAAATAAGAACGACGTCCATGCTTGCTATCCCAGGCTGCCGGCCTGGAACCCATCCTAGATCGATGAAGAAGAAGAAGAAGAAGAAGCAACTCCAAATGAACAATCAACGCGCTCGCGTCAAGTATCCTTTACCTGTACCTGCAACTGGCGTTGTAGTAATCTGTGAGCCACAGGGGACTCATCAATCTCATTTCCAAAGGTATCAAGACTAGCAACGCTTAATGGGTGAGGTATGGTTAAGTGGTGAGGTTGTAACAGCGACTAAGCATATATTTGGTGGCTAACTTACGAGTACCAGAAATAAGAGGGGGAATATCTACGCATAGCGGACGTGAACTACAGATGATCAAATGAATGATCCTGAACACCTACCTACGTCAGACATAACCCCACCGTGTCCTCGATCGGAGAAAGAACTCACGAAAGAGACAGTCACGGTTACGCACACAGTTGGCATGTTTTAATTAAGTTAACTTCAAGTTATCTAGAACCAGTGTTAAACAAAGTTTCCACGTTGCCACATAACCGCGGGCACGGCTTTCCGAAAGATTTAACCCTGCAGGGGTGCTCCAACTAGTCCATCACAAATTACCACAAGCCACATAGAAATCCTCAATCACGAAGCTCGCGATCTCGTCGGATTCCCTAGTGGAAAACCTCAACTCTGAGATTACCCAAAGCATCACCGGAATCCCGATGCACAAGATATCTCACGAAAGGTAAAACTAATCCAGCGAGGCCACCCGGTGTGTCGACGAACCCAATAGGAGCCGCGTATCTCGTTCTCAGGACACACCGTCTATGCATAGTGGACGCTAGCCAAACCTTGAGTTGCCCCGTGGTGGCACCGCCGACTGCTAGGTGGGTGGACCAACACTCATGAGGAGCACTGGCCCGGGGGGTTGATTAAATTAGTCCGCGGGTGCCGGCGGGTCCCTATGCATTATTATTAGGTTATTAGGCAAATGTAGTACCAAATTTGGGCCTTGCCAGACCAGCTTTAATCTAAAACGAATTATCAAGGGGGTCCCCATAACAACCCCGATCGTGTTAGGAGCGCTCGATTATGGAACATAACACCGGTAGCCGGTAACTACGGGGGCAAAGGTGGAACAAAACACCAGGCTAGAAAGGCCGAGCCTTCCACCTTTTACCAAGTATATAGGTGCATTAAATTAAATAGCATTTAATATGGTGATATAACAAGGAACCCATGTTTTCACATGGAAGCAACTGCACCTGCAACTAGCAACGCTAACACACGGTTACGCATGCAGTAACATAGCCAATCAGTGGTTTGCTAGGTTGAACAGGTTGATGGTTAACATGGCATCATTGAGAGGCTGATATTTAACAGGTGGTAGGCAACGAGACATAATCGATAGAAGCAATAAGACTAGCATGGCAATGATAGTAATGGTATCTGGGGAAATGATCATCTTGCCTGAGATCCCGCTTGGAAGAAGAACGCCTCAGTGAAGCAGACGAACCGACGTAGTCGAACGGGTCCTCACTTTCCGACACGCTTGCGGAACTCTAATGAGATGAAGGAAACCGGAAACAAGAATCAACACAAGATATTCACCACACGATGCACAACACAAATGATGCATGAGCACTAGTGGAAAACGGGCCTTTGGCCGGGACCCTTTAGTCCCGGCTTGTAACAGGGCCGGGACTAAAGGTTAGGCCTTTAGTCCCGTCCCTTTAGTCCCGGTTGATGAACCGGGACTAAAGCCCCTTACGGACCGGGGCTAAAGGCCCCGTCCCCACTAGTGGAGCAGCTCGATACATGCACGTCACGGCATGACAATTCACACAATCAAACACTACACATTAAGTGAAGTTCAATATGCAACGAGTTGCATATTGACGGAACTCCACGTTAATTATTTAGTTCGCTCCCGATTAGATACACGGCAATATTAAATGTGGTTAAACATGGCAAGAGGTGAAGCGTAATTAAACTACCTATCTAGACATTTTAAATGAGGTCGGAAATGACATATAGCATCTCCGAGACGACCTCACATGTTAATTTACAATTCTGTCCAGATCTGAACTAACGCATTGAATTAGTTGTTAAACAGCAAAAACAAATAGGTTCACGTGATTCTACGCGTCATGGCAAGCAATTTACACATAAAGATCATCTCCAACGGAGCTACGGATCAAAAGATACAAGAACCGCAAGATATGATGGCATGAGCACTTCAAAACATTCAAACAGCAAGATAAAATGAAATTACACAAGATTCTAAGCAAGTTTCATGTAGGACACGATCAAATCGGAGCTACGGTTCAACAACTACGAGCAAAACAAGAAATGACTACAATCTGCCAAAATCAGCCACATAACATTTTCTACGCCCCACAACTACGGATACACAACTCCGATATGCTCAAGCAAGGCATGGCATGGAAGAGGGCAAGAAGCACTACTACAAACAACTAACAACAACTAGCATGGCATCATTGAACACTAGGAAAAGAAGTCACAAAATGGCTTCCCACACACTATTTCAGACTTAGTGGAAATAACACCTCATGAAAGTGCAGTTTTCGATCTGAAGCTATATTGACAGCCAAAAAACCTATAGCTACAGGACTCCAAATGGCATGAAAATTTACAGCATGCTAGGGAAACACAAGGGGTACAACTAACTCCATTGGACCAACCTCAAAAGAGCTACAGTTCTAAAGATAGAAGCAAAACAAAACAACAACAAAATATAACAGATTCCAGACTTAGAAATATTTCAGCTCCTCCAAATTAGCACTATTTCTAGCAACTTGAGGGCAATCAAAACACCCCTAAACATGCATTTCTATTGCAACTAAAAATACCAGGGGCTAGTCTAAACATCTAAGAAGAACTCCCTAGTTGACAACTAATTCAAACTAGGCACGGAATAAATCCTAGGAATTAAACAAAAGGGCAACATAGCAAAAAATCTCGCGAACTAATTTGCTCTGATGCTAAAACTAATTGCACAGAAAAATCCATGGGATTGGATTTTTCTACCCCGGAAATATATAAAATATGTGGGGTTTGCAACACAAAATAATGCCACACATAAATGCGGGAAAATAACCTATACGCGGGAAAATAAATTACCGGCAAATCCCTACACGTAAAAATACAATTGACCGCTCTAAAATACATGCAAAAATGAGTCCTAAAACATGGACATTTAATCTACGGTATACGGGCAGTCCGGGCACGCGCGAAAAAAATAATACGGGACGCAAACATAATTGGACAGCACGTGTTTGTAGGCATATGGCATGCTAAACGATGTCAATCAATTATGCAAGTTGGATAATCTTATTCTACGCGAAATTCTGCGCCAAAACTATATACAATACGCCTCGATCCGACTTACGGAAACAAAACTACACGCGTTCTAATATTCGTCAATTTTCTGGAATTTAATAATTCCGAAAATACCTAATATACTACGGGGGCCGAATCTATGCATAATGGGCCTAACCGAGGCGCGCAACATATTAGGCAGCACCTAGGGAGAGGGATAGTCGAGGGGAGGCCTCACCTTGGTGGGCTCGGCCCAAGAAGGGGGAGGCTGGCCTGGGCACTGGGCCACGTGGGGAGGCCGAGCCGGTGGGCCGCTGGGCCGGCTGGAGGCGTTGTGGCCTGCTGGTGCTGGCGAGCAGCGCCTCGTCATCCTCTCCCTCGCGCGACCAGAGGAGGGAGGCGCAGCTGCAGGGAACGACGAAGGACGGCGGCACGGGGCACGGAGGGACCCCGGGGGCGAGTGGATCCGGCCGGGATCCTCCGGATCTGGAGGGGGGAGGAGCGGCCGGTGCTCCGGCGAGCGCTCGAGGTGGCATGCGACAAGCTCCATGAGCACGGGAACCTGTGGGAAGAAGCAGAGAAAAGTGAGGCCAAGAGAAGGAGATGAAGAGGAAAATAGAAGGGAGAGGGAGGATGGAAGGAGGGATCCGGCGGAGGGGAGCTCCGGTGACTCCGGCGAGGTGGCGCGCTGGTCGGCGGCGGGATGAGCTCGGGCTGCTGCGGGGCTATGGGGCGAGGGGCTCGGGAGGAGCTGCGGGAGTCTGCGGGCATGGGAGAGCTCCTGTGGTCGCCCGGATATGTCCGATTTGACCACGGACATGTCCGGTAGGTGGGGATTTGGGGCTATCTGAGCCCTAGATCTGAGATCTGAGGGATGGGAAAGAATAGGGAGGCTAGGGCTGCGGGATTTGAAGGGTTTGGGCTAGCAGGTGGAGTTTTTGAGGGGGGTGGCTGCAAAAATGGCTAGGGGAAACCATAGTGAAGTGAGAGGGTCTCTCTAAGGGGTGATACTTATATAGGGTTGGTCTCTGGTCGGGTGGACCTGGTCCGTCCAATCGCGATCCGATGACCGCGAACGAAGGAAGTGGCTAGGTGGCACTACCGACCTGTGTAGACGGGCTAAGCAGGGGAGAGAGGGAAACGGTGCGGCGCGGCAACGAATTTTGAAACACCGACAGACGTCCGACGGTAGACCGAATACGGTGCCGCTACAGTCGACCGTTCGGGTACCAGACGGACTCCGATCGCGATGAAATTCGACAGGCGGCCTAGCTATATTTAAATAAGACCGCACGTCAAATCTCAACCTGATCAGAGAAAGTTTTATGCATACTTTAAAAACAGGGTTTCGAACGATGCCGCGGGCGCGTGCGAGTGCGGTCGGACTCAAAACGGACAATGACGAGAACCGGCAACTACTAACGAATGCAAGTTTTGAAAACTGGTGGCACGGAGATGCCGATGCAATGCAGAGGATGCGCATGATGCGATGATGATGCGACAAAAGAAAATAGACACACGACGAAAACGGAATAGAAGGGGAATCTTCTGGAACGTCGGCATCGGGCTGTCACACACAGGTCGAGTTGATGTTCATGCTTCCCATGGAGCATTGAAACCTCTTGCTAGTCTAACTGTTGACCTTGTGTTTTTGGCTGGAGATGATGCACTTGACCTGGTGATTGAGGAAATAATTCATTAATTGCCTCAAGAAGACCTTGTTGTTTGATTTCATGAGCAACAAATAAGAAAAATATAGCATAGCAACATGCCAATGTGAATTACTATGATTAACACAGTTCACTTCAAAGAAATAAGAAAATACCTTTTGTTTGTTAGAAATTATGGTGTAGTTCCCAAATTTGTTACTAGTGCCATTGCACACTCTAAGTTGATTAAGAACCCATGGTGTTAGTGCTGGGTTCAAAGGATCCGCAACAATCGTAACTATGCAACTACTTCCAGGATTTGTGTCAAGCACACATTGTATGTGGTCCCTAAACCTCAGATACTGAATTATATGATCACCTTGCACAACATCAACAGCCATGACTCTTGCCCTATAGGCCACACTCCTAGGAACATGCACCTCAAACTTCTTCTTAGTATGTTTGAGAATTGTATCTACATCAGCCTTTACATTTGATCTTATTGTGTCCTCCACAAGTGAGATCAAGGTGGCACTTCTTGATTATGAAAGTATCTTCATGTGCTACTTTTGAGGCAGTCAAAAAAAATCACAACCTTTCTTTTTGTCTGGGCATCAAACAATAATCATTGTTGGTTCATTCCTATGGTATTGAAAGTTTCTCAAAGTCCAAACATGATAATTACTCAATGCCTTTTCCGAACTCATATACATTGGTAAAGCAATCATCCTGGCACAACTGGTCATGTGCATCAGGTAGTACTAGGTCATACCATTTACCCTCCTCCTTCTTCAATCTTCTCATCCTTTCAGAAGGTAGTGTAGGAACTTCTCCTTCTGAATCAGAAATCCCAACATCACCAGGGAAGCAATATTCATCATGTCCAGGTACAAAATCTTGAAACTTGGGGATCTCTGGCTCGCTATGAGCTCTTGAAGTACGCCCTGGATTTACCTCTGCTCTTCTAGGCTTAAGTTTCTCAAGCCTATCTTTTGAAACCACTGTCTCCTCTCCACTATAAGCCTCTTTCTCTTCCTGCCAAAACTATGAAACATCAATATCCTCTTCAAAGTCTGGTATGTCTTATGTATCATATGTTTCTTCTTCATTAGCATACTTCTCTTCACCTGTCTTCCAAGCCTTGTAAGACATCTTCATCCCTTTGTAATCACCCCTATCAAAATCAAAGTCTGAGGATGATTTCTCAACATCATCATCCTCACCACCAACATCTCCATCATCACCACAAGGAGCTTCTGTCATGCTCAAGTTGCAGCTCTGTTGTGTGTTGACATTAACTTCTAGAGGGTGAACTACTCCATCTTGTGACACGCTTAACACAAAACCAGCCCCCCTAGTGGACTGCCTATTGGAATTTGTTCTTCATAAGCATTGTGAGGCATATTAAACTCAACATCTCTATCGTCATTTGCCTTGGTCACTATGATATTTAGAACTGTGAAATCAGAGTTGCCTATCATTTCTTCAACTGCATCGTGACTATCCAGAAGAAATAATCCATCCTCTCCAGTTCCTACTTCTTTTACCTAGACCATGTAGTCAGTTGATGCATAGCCTTCAGTTTCAGTTAGTGCTATCAAGTTCAGAAATGTGATGTATGAAAGAGAGAGCTTTCTCTCCATGTTATCTCTCCCCTGGAAATGCAACCTCTCCTCCCAAATGTCATCATTCAGCCTCCATTGTAAACATAATTGAATAAGTCTGCTACTGCATCCAACTTAATGAATGCTGCAAAATTCAGTTATGGCCCACTACTACATCCAACTGAATCAACACTACTTCCTAAATAGTGCATCACTACTTTATCCAAATGCTCAACTAAACTAGCATTAATGAATTAAACTAGGGTTTGTTATGGAGAAGAGACAAAACTTTCTTAGCCCCTCCATATGAAGATGCACAGCAGTGGGAGTTGGCTGGATCCGCGGCGATAGCTCTAGCAAGAGCCCTTGCCGATCTGTACTCAAGCGAGAATTGTTGACTCTCCGGCGATGGTGGTGTGGCCTTTGGCATCGCCGGAGGAGTATGATGTGGCGCCAGCACTGGAGGCTGCGTTGCAAAGCTGCCACTGCCTAGTAGTTATCCACTTCCGAATTAATATTCTCTGTCGTCGCCATCCCCTGTTCCACTTCCCCCATGTGACAGCCCGAGACCGACGCTCTAGAAGATTCCCCTTTTCCTTTCTGTTTTCGTCGTGTGGGTATTATTACTTGTTGCATCATCATGTAGTTGCATCATCGCATCATGCATGGCATCTTGCATCGTCTGTCGCGTGTGGTGTTTGGAGTGTTGTGCTTCGAGTGATCACCGAGTCGTAGAGCGGTAGAAGTTCCCCCTCCCTCTCCTCTTATTTCATTTTGTGGTTTTGCTAAAGTTTAGTTTTAACCCCGTGAAAAGATTCGTCTTCTTTTAAAAGGTCCTTTTATTAAATGCGGGGGCAACCCTTGGGTTTTCTTTATTTTCTCCTTTTGTTTTATTTTAAAACCGTCTCATTTTCTTTTCTCATTTAAAGGGCTTTTATTTTATTTTTTAAATAAAAGAGGTTTTATTTCATTCTTCAAAAGGGTTTTATTTTTATTTTCTTGTTAAAAGGGATTTATTTAATTCTTAAGGAAAAGGCTTCATTTTCATTCGTTTAAAAATGCCCAACTTTTTCTTATAGTTGGGGATTTTTTTTTTCAAAAGAGTCAAAAACCTTTATTTTATTTTATTTTTTGTTAAAGGCTTTCTTCGTTTTAAACTGTCTGATTTTAAAAACGTTAAAAAAACTATAGGGGGAGCAAACCTGTCGAGCCGGCCCAGGCCCAGCCGGCTCCTCCCCTGACCTAGCGCCATCACTGCGAGACCCCCATCTCCCCGTGCCTCTCCCTCCTCCGAGCGCCTCCTTCTCCCCTCGCCATGACCTCCTTCTTCCCTGCTCGCCCCGCCATTCCCGCAGCCGCGCCGCCTCGCTCCCGCCGCCAGCAGCCCTGCGCGCCCCGCTCACCTCCCGAGCCGCGCCGCCCCCGTCGTGCTCCCTTCCGCGCGCCGTCGGCTTGCCCCAGCCCGATAAGCCCCGCGCGCCGCCTCTTCCCCTGTTGGTCGCCGGAGCCGTGCTCTCCTCGCCTCCCCGCGCCGGTAGCTCGCCCGTCGTCCCGAGCTGGCCGCCTGGAGGTTCCCCATTCCTCGCCGATGCCTCCTCAGGTGCTCGTCGTGCCGCCGTGCCCGCCACGGCCTGCTTCACACCGGTGCGCCGCCTCGCCTACGCCATCCCCAGCGCCCCTGCTGCTGTCGTCGCGCGCCGTGGTCGCCGCCCTGCGTGCCCGACCTCGCCGTCGTTCCCTCGAGAGGTTCATGTCGTGTGCTACTGCCGTTGCTGTTGTTGTCGCTGTTGCGCATGCTTGCTGATGTTGCTGCTGCCCTGCTTGCCTGCAGTCGCTGGTGCTGCTTACTGTTACTGCTGTGTGCTGTAGCTAGCTGCTGGAGCCGTTGCCGTTTTGCTGCTACTGCTATGCAAGCTGTCATGCTTGCCTGCTGCCGTGCTTGTGCTCCTGATGTGCCTTGCTGATGTCGTTGCGAGTTGCTTGCTGTTGCTGCGCGCCGTGATGGAGGTGACATGTTCCTGTAGATTGCTAGCTGCTGCTATTAGTCGCTGCCGCCACTAGTTGAGGTTGCCGAGCTGTTGCTGCTGCCACAGCTAGCTGCTGTAGCTATTGTGTGTGTTGGCCGCCGCTGTTGCTGTTGTTCGTGCTGCCGGTACATGCTAGGTTAGTTGCTATTAGTTGCTAGGTTCGTGCTAGCTGCTGCTTAGGGTGCTTAGTTGCTGGTGTTGTGTGCTTGCCCATGCCGCTGCGGCTTGCTGTGCTGCTTGCTGGCTTTGCTAGTAGATGCATGATGTGGTGGCTAGCTTACCTTGCTGTTAGTTGCATGCTAGGCTAGTAGTTGTAGCTGCTGCTAGATTGCCCTAGTTGTTGCTGATGTAGCTATTGCTTTGTTGCCGCCTTGCTGCTCGCGTCGCGTTGAGTCTTCTGTCGCTGGTTACCGACGCCGAAGGCCGCGAGCACCATCCCCGCATGTCGTGGGTCGATGACAAATTCGCCGAGCACCACGACGTCCTCGACGACCCCGGAAACGAGTTCGACTTCCTCGACGTCGCTGAAGACCCGTGTTCGTCTACCGATGTGAAGACCATGAACCGACGCCGAAGACCCGTCTTCCGACGCCAAGAGAACGACTACGGTCGACGAGACCGTGTACGACTACTTCCACGACGCCCACGACGACCGTTGTTCCCCTTCACCGAACCGATCCGCTTCGAATCGCACGCGTCGAAGGTATACCGATGAGACGTGTTGTGTACCAAACGAATGTGATGTATGAGTTGTATGTATGTTTGCACCGTATGTTGCCCGTTGCACGTGTACTTCTTTTGTTGTGCCTCGACACATGGGAACCCGGTAACCGGGATCACCCCATTCTTTATTTACCGTTCCCGCACGCGCTCCCTATTCGTTGGCACCGTATCTCGACGAGTTGTCGTGATAGGAACGTTGCCGTGGCATCGTTTCCATCTTGCCGCCATGGTTCCCTCTCGCTCGCCGTGGCGACACCTGTTTCTTTCTCTTCTTGCCGTGGTGTTATGAACTCGCATGCATGACGCATTCATTGCATAATTTTCTTGTGTTGCATGTCTATTGTGCCGTAGCGTCCGTTCTATGTTCCGCGTGTTAACCGTCTAGGATGACACGTAGGATCGGCGCTTCACCCCTTGCCATGTTAAACAACATTAAATATTGCGGTGTAAATAATCGGGAGTGAATTAAATAATTAAACGTGGAGTTTCGTCGATATGCAACCCGTTGCATATCGAGCTTCATTTAATGTGTAGTGTTTGCGTGAGGTGATTTGTCATACCATCCCTTGCATATTGAACTGATCATGCATCATATTAGGGTATGCATCATGTCTTGCTTTTGTTGTGGTGAATATTTGTGTTGATGTTTGTTTCCGGTTTGCTCCGTTCCGATAGAGTTCCGCAAGCGTGTCGGCATGTGAGGACCCGTTCGACTACGTTGGTTTGCCGACTCCACCGAGTTGTTCTTCTTCCAAGCGGGATCTCAGGCAAGATGATCATTTCCCCAGATACCATTACTATCATTGCCATGCTAGTTATTTCGATGCTGTCGTTTATGTCTCGTTGCCTACTACATGTTGAATATCAGCCTCTCAACAATGCCATGAAAACCATCAACCTGTTCAACCTAGCAAACCACTGATTGGCTATGTTACCGCTTGCTTACCCTGTGTTAGCGTTGCTAGTTGCAGGTGCAGTTGCTTCCATGTGGAACATGGGTTCCTTGTCATATCACCATATTTAAATGCTATTTAATTTAATGCACCTATATACTTGGTAAAAGGTGGAAGGCTCGGCCTTTCTAGCCTGGTGTTTTGTTCCACCTTTGCCCCCTTAGTTTCCAGCTACCGGTGTTATGTTCAATAAATGAGCGCTCCTAACACGATCGGGGTTGTTATGGGGACCCCCTTGATAATTCGTTTTAGATTAAAGCTGGTCTGGCAAGGCCCAACGTTGGTACTACATTTGCCTAATCACCTAATAAAATTGCATAGGTACTTCCCGGGCCCCGAGGATAATTTAATCAACCCCCGTGCCAGTGCTCCTCATGAGTGTTGGTCCAAAACAGAGCACTGTGCGGGGCCACCGCGAGGAAACTCGAGGTTTGGCACTTGCACGCGTCGCTTATCCGTCGTGTCCTGAGAACGAGATACGCGGCTCCTATTGGGATCGTCGACACGATGGGCGGCCTTGCTGGATTAGTTTTACCTTTGACGAGATATCTTGTGCATCGGGATTCCGGTGATGCTTTGGGTAATCTCAGAGTTGAGGTTTTCCACTAGGGAATCCGACGAGATCGCGAGCTTCGTGATTGAGGATTTCTATGCGGCTTGTGGTAATTTGTGATGGACTAGTTGGAGCACCCCTGCAGGGTTAAATCTTTCGGAAAGCCGTGCCCGCGGTTATGTGGCAACGAGGAAACTTTGTTTAACACTGGTTCTAGATAACTTGAAGCTAACTTAATTAAAATATGCCAACTGTGTGCGTAACCGTGATTGTCTCTTTTGTGAGTTCCTTCTCCGGTCGAGGACACGGTGGGGTTATGTCTGACGTAGGTAGGTGTTCAGGATCATTCATTTGATCACCAGTAGACACGTCCGTTATGCGTAGATATTCCCCCTCTTATTACTTGTACTCGTAAGTTAGCCACCATATATATATGCTTAGCCGCTGCTGCAACCTCACCACTTAACCATGCCTCACCCATTAAGCTTTGCTGGTCTTGATACCTTTGGAAATGAGATTGCTGAGTCCCATGTGGCTCACAGATTACTACAACACCAGTTGCAGGTACAGGTAAAGGTTACTTGACGCGAGCGCGTTGATTGTTCATTTTGGAGTTGCTTCTTCTTCTTCTTCTTCTTCTTCATCGATCTAGGATGGGTTCCAGGCCGGCAGCCTGGGATAGCAAGTATGGACGTCGTTCTTCTTTTCTCGTTTGTTTTCGTCTGTAGTCGGACCCTGCTCTTACTCTTGATGATTATGTAATGTACTGATGTGACTCTGATGTAGCTTGTGGCGAGTGTAAGCCAACTCTGTATATATATAGCTCTTCTTTTCAGTACATGTACTTGTAACGATATTCATTCTTGCGACACGACGAGGTGTGCATCTATCCCTGACGTAGCCTTCGTGCCAAATTAAGGATAGGGTCGCATCTTGGGCGTGACATGTTGGTATCAGAGCAGTACCGACCTAGGAGCCCCCTTGATTGATCGAACTTGGCCGAGTCGAGTCTAGTGAAAAACTACTTTGAGTCTAGTTATATATTGGAGAGTAGGATTATTTTTTCTCCTCTTCTATGCTCTGGTGAGGAATCTTGACGTAATAATTTATTCTACTCCTCTTCCCACTCAAAAAAAATTAGGATCACGCGGATATTTTTGGAATCTATATGATGCCGATGTGACTGAGTTCTGTCTTGGTGCCTCCTATCTGCTTTGAGTTTCAGGGGAGTTGAGCTCCAGGGGATTCTTGAGCACATCGTTATCATTCAGATTTCTTAATATCTCTAGACGAAGGATGTTCGTAATTGCGTCAATACTAGTAGTGGCGAGATAACCCTGATGTCCCCAGTACTGATGCAGATTGTTCGGGAGTACTGCCATACTTTGTATCATTGTGATCACGAGGGTCTGTAGTAGATGAAGGTCCGAGATTCTGGTTGTGTGTTGACGGATGTGATACAGGTGACGGGTTAGTATAGGAGTTGTGTGTTATTACTCCTTATATCCGTGTACCAGATTGATGACCAGATATTTCGGGAATTCATAGGTGGGAATTCAAGTAGTTTCTTATAGGACTATCTTCCAACAAATACATGATGTTAGGTGGGGGTTCGACATCTAGTGGATTCCTTTGTTCACGGTCGACTTACAGTGGTACACTTTGTGTCTTAAAGAGTCCTTGTAGCTTGCTACGACTCGGGGACGCTTCGTATGTCGGGTGCACTGCCTTGCACTTGATGGCTACTGTAAAATCGAGCTCGTGCGATCCTCTGCACAAAATTATCGGACGAAATCTTTCTCATGACTTTGTTCTGGCTTGTTTCATAAGCCTCATCCTTTGTTTTGTTGAATATGGTAATTCAAGTTGCTTCGATGTCAAGTGGTGATTTCAGATCTTTCCTAATCTGTGTTCTCATATTTTTATGTGAATGCAATTCTTTGCTCAATCAGATTGTCTTATCATTTCTTGTCAACCGGAGTCGTCGTGCTAATTCTTTTTCAACCAGTGTGTTTCTCTTCAACTGAATTCAATCTTCTCCAGTTTTTGCAGATCATTCTCTCAATTCTTTCCGGAGTTCGTCTCATCTGTCTCAAGTTGTCTTTGTTTTCCCCGCCCTCCCACCCTTTTTCTTCGGTGATTGGTTTTCATCCAAGAGTTTTCTTTTCATTGTGCTTCCACTGTCTGTTCTTTTCTCTCTTACCCGGTGATTCATTGTGAAGATTCTCAGGAGATTCGTGTCATATGTGTTCATTCTTGTCATCCTTACCGGTGAATTTAATTCAGTTCTCCGTGTTCATCATATTCCTTTCGTCCTTGTAATTCTTTCCAGTGTTGGAAATTCTTATCTAGTATTCTGCTGTCATTTATCTCTATTCTTTCGAGAGCGTTGAAGATATCCCAGTAGTTTCTTGTTTTCAGATCTTTAATTATTTCGAGGTGCTCAACCTCATCTAGTTTTCTTTTTACCAGTGCAATATCAATCTTTCTAGCAATCTTTTCTAACGGTGGTTTCTTCGAGTGGGCCCATAACCCACAGGTTCTTTCCCAGGATCATTCCTGGCTTTTTTTTAATCTTTTCCCGGAGATCATTAATTCTTTCCAGCTATGACGTAAGTATGGATTTCATCAGTTATATTACTTCTTCAAGATCTATTTGAATTAATCCTCATATTGGCTCAACATTTCATTCTTCTTTATTCCGGAGTGTCTCATTAATTCTTGGTGGTGTTCTTTTCTTCATTCTCTTCTTTCAAGACCGAAGGAGTGTTTCTCTCAATCTTGGTCCATTCTCTTGAAGATTCATCATTTCAGCTTTGTCTTATCATCTTGAATTTGCCTCCAATCATGAGATTCTATTTCTTGTTATCTGGTGCTTCTGTGAGTTGTTTTTATTTCTCGATCCTCCGAAGGCCATCATTTTAGAAGATTCTTCGTTCTCAGCTTTCATCCTCAATTCTTCTCCATTGTTGTCTCTTCGTTCGTCTCTCGATTATCCGGTGCCTTGTTGAAGTTTTCTCTCAGGTGGCTCATGATCTCTTCATTCTCATGTTTCTCCATTAATTCGTGGTGTTCCCATTCAATTGTGAATTCTTACCGGTGTTTCTTGCAACATTTCTTCTATTTTGTGCTTTATTTATCTCTCTGTCTCTTCAAGATTCTTTCAAGAGGAATAAGTTGTATGCTAAATCCGTTGATTGTCGTTAATTTAACTTGATGAAGGATAAGCATAACATAATTCTTATCCTTGTTCTTCCTTCTTCCAAGAGATATGAATTCTTCTTCCAGAGTGGCTCATGATATCAATTCCTTTTTCTCAAGTGTTTTTATCTTTTCTTTTCCGGAGTTCCAAGTTTTCTCAAGTATCTCTTCGTGAAGCTTCATCGAAGTCTTGCAAGGCTTCAATCTTATCTTTCATCCTTCTTATCTTTGCATCATCCTTTTCATACGGAGGCTCGTCATGGTGATTCTTCAAGGGTGTGGTTTTTCTCAAGTGTTCTTCAAGATTCTTGTTGGAGAGCCTCAAGTATCCTTTCTCTTGCATTTCTATGCGCAATTGTCTTCCTTTCTTCTTTGAGGTGGTATTATAGCATTCTAGTTAGTGTAGGAGCCTCGAAGAGTTTTTCCTTTCAAGAATGAGATAATTAAATCCATCAATTCTATGATCGTGAGATATTTTCAACCCATGATTTCTTCATTGAGCTATCTTGGTTTGGATTTCAACTAAAGCTTTTCCTATGGATTGTTGCTATCATGGTGCTTGTCATTAATCCAAGTTCTCAATGCACCCTCGGTGTAAGATGTTTTGATATCTTTGCTTTCAACTATCCTTGTTTCTTTTAGTGGTTGGTTGTCACCTCATATATGTTGAGATGATTTTCATAAGTCCACTACTATCTTGTTATTTTCGTTGTTGGTTTTCCAACTACTATGTCAATTCTATGACCGGAGGCTCTTCAATTCTATTGTGATGATAGTTGTCATTCTTTTCTTCATTCTCTTCTTCCGTATGAGCTAGTTCATATTTTCTTGTTCCGGAGGCATTGTCATATTGCTCTTTTGGGTCTATCTTGTTGTTCTAGCAAGATCAAGGTGTTCCCTTGTTCTATTTAGTTGTTTGTTATGAATATTGTCTAATTCTTCCTTCTTATCGAATTTTTTGTCCAATTTTCCTATCAAAGTGCTGCCGAAATTTTCCGTGAATTCTTGCTTCTTTCTCATTTCAGTCCTCATCTCTTTGCAACCTTCAAGGATCGTTGGTTTCACTCGTTTGTCAAGAAGCGACTAAGTTTTACCTCTTGCTTTCTCATCCTCTCCCCTTTTCATTCTTGGAACTCGGGGCGAGATCCTCTTGTAGTGTAGGAGAGTTGTGACAGCCCGAGACCGACGCTCTAGAAGATTCCCCTTTTCCTTTCCGTTTCCGTCATGTGGGTATTTTTACTTGTTGCATCATCACGTAGTTGCATCATCGCATCATGCATGACATCTTGCATCGTCTGTCGCGTGTGGTGTTTGGAGTGTTGTGCTTCGAGTGATCACCGAGTCGTAAAGCGATAGAAGTTCCCCCTCTCTCTCCTCTTATTTCATTTTGTGGTTTTGCTAAAGTTCAGTTTTAACCCTGTCAAAAGATTCGTCTTCTTTTAAAAGGTCCTTTTATTAAATGCGGGGGCAACCCTTGGGTTTTCTTTATTTTCTCCTTTTGTTTTATTTTAAAACCGTCTCATTTTCTTTTCTCTTTTAAAGGGATTTTATTTTATTCTTTAAATAAAAGAGGTTTTATTTTATTCTTCAAAAGGGTTTTATTTTTGTTTTCTTGTTAAAATGGTTTTATTTAATTCTTAAGGAAGAGGCTTCATTTTCATTCGTTTAAAAATGCCCAACTATTTCTTATAGTTGGGTTTTTTTCAAAAGAGTCAAAAGCCTTTATTTTATTTTATTTTTTGTTAAAGGCTTTCTTCGTTTTAAACAGTCTGATTTTAAAAAGGTTAAAAAACTATAGGGAGAGCAAGCCTGCCGAGCCGGCCCAGGCCCAGGCCCAGCCGGCTCCTCCCCTGACCTAGCGCCGTCACCGCGAGACCCCCATCTCCCCGTGCCTCTCCTTCCTCCGAGCGCCTCCTTCTCCCCTCGCCCTGACCTCCCTCTTCCCTGCTCGCCCCGCCATGCCCGTAGCCACGCCGCCTCGCTCCCGCCGCCAGCAGCCCTGCACGCCCCGCTCACCTCCCGAGCCGCGCCACCCCCGTCGTGCCCCCTTCCGCGCGCCGTCGACTTGCCCCAGCCCGAGAAGCCCCGCGCGCCGCCTCTTCCCCTGCTGGTCGCCGGAGCCGTGTTCTCCTCGCCTCCCTGCGCCGGTAGCTCGCCCGTCGTCCCGAGCTGGCTGCCTGCAGGTTCCCCGTTCCTCGCCGATGCCTCCTCAGGTGCTCGCCGTGCCGTCGTGCCCGCCACGGCCTGCTTCACGCCGGTGCGCCGCCTCGCCTGCGTCGTCTCCCCGCGCCCCTGCTGCCGTCGTCGCGCGTCGTGGTCGCCGCCCTGTGTGCCCGACCTCGCCGTCGTTCCCTCGAGCGGTTCATGTCGTGTGCTGCTGTCATTGCTGGTTCTGTCGCTGCTGCGCATGCTTGCTGATGTTGCTGCTGCCCTGCTTGCTTGCAGTCGCCGGTGCTGCTTACTGTTGCTGCTGTGTGCTGTAGCTAGCTGCTGGAGCCGTTGCCGTTTTGCTGCTACTGCTATGCAAGCTGTCATGCTTGCCTGCTGCCGTGCTTCTGCTCCTGATGTGCCTTGCTGATGTCGTTGCTAGTTGCTTGCTGTTGCCGCGCGCCGTGATGGATGTGACATGTTCCTCTAGATTGCTAGCTGTTGCTATTAGTCGCTGCCGCCACTAGTTAAGGTTGCCGAGCTGTTGTTCCTGCCGCAGCTAGCTGCTGTAGCTATTGCGTGTGCTGGCCGCCGTTGTTGCTGTCGTTCGTGCTGCTGGTAGATGCTAGGTTAGTTGTTGTTAATTGCTAGGTTAGTGCTAGTTGCTGCTTAGGGTGCTTAGTTGTTGATGTTGTGTGCTTGCCCATGCCGCTCCTGCTTGCTGTGCTGTTTGTTGGCTTTGCTAGTAGATGCATGATGTCGTGGCTAGCTTGCCTTGTTGTTAGTTGCATGCTAGGCTAGTAGTTGTAGTTGCTGCTAGATTGCCCTAGTTGTTGCTGATCTAGCTGTTGCTTTGCTGCCGCCTTGCTGCTCGCGTCGCGTTGAGTTTGTTGTCGCTGGTTACCGACACCGAAGGCCGCGAGCACCATCCCCGCATGTCGTGGGTCGACGACAAATTCGCCGAGCACCACGACGTCCTCGACGACCCCGGAAACGAGTTCGACTTCCTCGACATCGCCGAAGACCCGTGTTCGTCTACCGATGTGAAGACCATGAACCGACGCCGAAGACCCGTCTTCCGATGCCAAGAGAACGACTACCGTCAACGAGACCGTGTACGACTACTTCCACGACGCCCACGACGACCGTTGTTCCCCTTCACCGAACCGATCCGCTTCGAATCGCACGCGTCGAAGGTATACCGATGAGACGTGTCATGTACCAAACGAATGTGATGTATGAGTTGTATGTATATTTGCACCGTATGTTGCCCGTTGCACGTGTACTTCTTTCGTTGTGCCTCGACACATGGGAACCCTGTAACCGGGATCACCCCATTCTTTATTTACCGCTCCCGCACGCGCTCCCTATTCGTTGGCACCGTATCTCGACGAGTTGTCGTGATAGGAACGTTGCCGTGGCATCGTTTCCGTCTTGCCGCCATGGTTCCCTCTCGCTCGCCGTGGCGACACCTGTTTCTTTCTCTTCTTGCCGTGGTGTTATGAACTCGCATGCATGACGCACTCATTGCATGATTTTCTTGTGTTGCATGTCTATTGTGCCGTAGCGTCCTTTCTATGTTCCGCGTGTTAACCGTCTAGGATGACATGTAGGATCGTCGCTTCACCCCTTGCCATGTTAAACAACATTAAATATTGCGGTGTAAATAATCGGGAGTGAATTAAATAATTAAACGTGGAGTTTCGTCGATATGCAACCCGTTGCATATCGAGCTTCATTTAATGTGTAGTGTTTGCGTGAGGTGATTTGTCATGCCACCCCTTGCATATTGAACTAATCATGCATCATATTAGGGTATGCATCATGTCTTGCTTTTGTTGTGGTGAATATTTGTGTTGATGTTTGTTTCCGGTTTGCTCCGTTCCGACAGAGTTCTGCAAGCGTGTCAGCATGTGAGGACCCGTTCGACTACGTTGGTTTGCCGACTCCACCGAGTTGTTCTTCTTCCAAGCGGGATCTCAGGCAAGATGATCATTTCCCCAGATACCATTACTATCATTGCCATGCTAGTTATTTCGATGCTATCGTTTATGTCTCGTTGCCTACTACATGTTGAATATCAGCCTCTCAACAATGCCATGAAAACCATCAACCTGTTCAACCTAGCAAACCACTGATTGGCTATGTTACCGCTTGCTTACCCTGTGTTAGCGTTGCTAGTTGCAGGTGCAGTTGCTTCCATGTGGAACATGGGTTCCTTGTCATATCACCATATTTAAATGCTATTTAATTTAATGCACCTATATACTTGGTAAAAGGTGGAAGGCTCGGCCTTTCTAGCCTGGTGTTTTGTTCCACCTTTGCCCCCTTAGTTTCCAGCTACCGGTGTTATGTTCCATAAATGAGCGCTCCTAACACGATCGGGGTTGTTATGGGACCCCCTTGATAATTCGTTTTAGATTAAAGCTGGCAAGGCCCAACGTTGGTACTACATTTTCCTAATCACCTAATAAAATTGCATAGGGACTTCCCGGGCCTCGAGGATAATTTAATCAACCCCCGGGCCAGTGCTCCTCATGAGTGTTGGTCCAAAACAAAGCACTGTGCGGGGCCACCGCGAGGAAACTCGAGGTTTGGAACTTGCACGCGTCGCTTATCCGTCGTGTCCTAAGAACGAGATACACGGCTCCTATCGGGATCGTCGACACGCCGGGCGGCCTTGCTGGATTAGTTTTTCCTTTGACGAGATATCTTGTGCATCGGGATTCCGGTGATGCTTTGGGTAATCTCAAAGTTGAGGTTTTCCACTAGGGAATCCGACGAGATCGCGAGCTTCGTGATTGAGGATTTCTATGCGGCTTGTGGTAATTTGTGATGGACTAGTTGGAGCACCCCTGCAGGGTTAAATCTTTCAGAAAGTCGTGCCCGCGGTTATGTGGCGACGAGGAAACTTTGTTTAACACTGGTTCTAGATAACTTGAAGCAAACTTAATTAAAATATGCCAACTGTGTGCGTAACCGTGACTGTCTCTTTTGTGAGTTCCTTCTCCGGTCGAGGACACGGTGGGGTTATGTCTGACGTAGGTAGGTGTTCAGAATCATTCATTTGATCACCAGTAGACACGTCCGTTATGCGTAGATCTTCCCCCTCTTATTACTTGTACTCATAAGTTAGCCACCATATATATATGCTTAGCCGCTGTTGCAACCTCACCACTTAACCATGCCTCATCCATTAAGCTTTGCTAGTCTTGATACCTTTGGAAATGAGATTGCTGAGTCCCCTGTGGCTCACAGATTACTACAACACCAGTTGCAGGTACAGGTAAAGGTTACTTGACGCGTGCGCGTTGATTGTTCATTTTGGAGTTGCTTCTTCTTCTTCTTCTTCATCGATCTAGGATGGGTTCCAGGCCGGCAGCCTGGGATAGCAAGTATGGACGTCGTTCTTCTTTTCTCGTTTGTTTTCGTTCGTAGTTGGACCCTGCTCTTACTCTTGATGATTATGTAATGTACTGATGTGACTCTGATGTAGCTTGTGGCGAGTGTAAGCCAACTCTGTATATATATAACTCTTCTTTTCAGTACATGTACTTGTAACGATATCCATTCTTGTGACACGACGAGATGCGCTTCTATCCCTCACGAGGCCTTCGTGCCAAATTGAGGATAGGGTCGCATCTTGGGCGTGACACCCCAGTAGAGTGGCTGCCGTTGCCTGGTTTCACCGCCGCCGATGCCATCGCAGGGGAGGGAGTGCGAGCGAGAGAAGGGACAGGAAGGAGGAAAATGAGTAGCCGGGTCGGTTGCTTTGACCACGGTCGGAACCTGTCGACCTAACGGCCGTCCGCACGCGCGTCGTCGTCCCCTGGCTGACAAATCCCTGACGGGCGGTCCCTACATGTCATAAGCGCACTTAAAATGTAATCGTTCGGCCACTTGGGTTTTTTGAAACAGCGTACCACTTTTGTGGTAGTTTTTTGAAAGATTAAAAAAGTGGTAGTTTTCTATGGTCAATGCTTGTAATGTGGTATTAATTGCTATATACTCCATAGTTTTGCCTCCTCTAAGATTATTTTAAGAAGAACCAACGGTCGTGCACTCTTGTGGCGAAACACCCGAGTGTTTCTCGCGTTCCAAATGGTCAAGCATGGTGAGGGATGCCATGGCTCATTTTCCGTATTTTGCATGTTGGCTCTCTCGTTCCACCAATCCTCGACAGAATCATCAATGTGCCATGTGGAGGTGTCCATGTGGGCAAGACCCAAATTGTCGATGACAAAATCCCAAAGTTTAAGGGTCTAGCGACATTTGAAGAAGGGATGTGCTCCCGTTTCTTGCCCTCTTTTGTAAAGTTGACTGATACGTGTCTGTCGTATCTACTTTTCCAAACTCTTTTGCCCTTGTTTTGGACTCTAATTTGCATGATTTGAATGGAAGTAACCGGACTGACGCTGTTTTCAGCAGAATTGCCATGGTGTTGTTTTTGTGCAGAAATGAAAGTTCTCGGAACGTCTTTAAAATTTACAGAGATTTTTTCTAGAATAAAAGAAAAATACCCGCGCAAAGATCCACCGGAGGGGGCGTGCCAGTGGGCCACAAGCCCACAGGCCGCGGCCACCCCCTACGTTCGCGCCATGCAGGCTTGTGGGGCCCACCTGGCACCACCGCCCCCAATCTCAGCTCTATATCTTCCGTTTCGCCTGGAAAAAAATCAGAGAGAAGGTTTCATCGCGTTTTGCGATACGGAGGCGCCGCCACATCCCGTTCTTCATCTGGAGGGCAGATCTGGAGTCCGTTTTGGGCTCCGGAGAGGGCAAATCGTCGCCATCGTCATCATCAACCTACCTCCATCGACAATTCCATGATGCTCTTCATCATTCGTGAGTAATCTCATCGTAGGCTTGCTGAACGGTGATGAGTTGGATGAGATCTATCATGTAATCGAGTTAGTTCTTGACGGGGATTGATCCTTAGTATCCACTATGTTCTAGATTGATGTTGCTACTACTTGGCTATGATTAATGCTTGTCACTAGGGCCCTAGTGCCATGATTTCAGATCTGAACTTATTATGTTGTCGCCAATATATGCGTGTTTTAGATCCTATCTTGCAAGTTGTAGTCACCTACTATGTGTTATGACCCGGCAACCCCGGAGTGACAATAGCCGGAACCACTCCCGGAGATGACCATAGTATGAGGAGTTCATGTATTCACCGCGTGTTAATGCGTTGGTCCGGTTCTTTATTAAAAGGAGAACCTTAATATCCCGTAGTTTCCATTAGGACCCCGCTGCCACGGGAGGGATGGACAATAGATGTCATGCAAGTTCTTTTCCCTAAGCATGTATGACTACATACGGAATACATGCCTACATTAGATTGACGAACGGGAGCTAGTTACATATCTCTCTGTGTTATAGCTGCTACATGATGAATCACATCCGTCACACTCATCCATCACCGATCCACTGCCTACGAGTCGTTTACTACTGGTCCTCGCTACGTTACTTTCCCTAGGCTTGTCCCTTGCTACAAAACGGATTGGGCCACTTTGCTGCTGCTATTACTTGTTACTTTGCTGTTGCTGCTACTATTGTTCCTTACTACTCTGCTGTTACTTGTTGCAAGACTTTGTTGGCGTCGTTTCTGAGGCTAGGTAAGCGGCAATAACATCCCGTCAACAAGGCTTTTTCTGGCGCCATTGATACAACAGTTAGGAATAGTCTGCCGTCAACAGATCGTTTCTGGCACCATTGTTATCATACTACTTTGCTACTCATACTTTGCTTGCAGACACTAATCTTTCAGGTGTGGTTGAATGTGACACATTCAGCTGCTAATACTTGAGAATATTATTTTGCTTCCCGTCGTGCGAACTGATACGTCTCCAACGTATCTATAATTTTTGATGGTTTCATGCTATTATCTTGTCAAACTTTGGATGTTTTGCATGCCTTTTATTTATTTTCTGGGACTAACTTATTAACTCAGTGCCAAGTGCCAGTTCCTGTGTTTTTCCATATTTTTGACCCCTTTCAGAGGAGATTTTGAAACGGAGTCCAAACGGAAGAAAATCCCCGAAAAGATTTTTTCTGGAACGGAAGAAGATTGGAGAGCTTAGAGGCCAAGCCAGAAGAGCCCCAGGGGCCCCACAAGCCCCCACCCCGCGGCCAGGGGGATGCGCCATGCAGGCTTGTGGCCCCCCCGAAGGTCCCCTGACCTAGATCTTGCGCCTATAAATTCCCAAATATTCCCAAAAAAATCAAAGGAGCATCGTAATCACTTTTCCGCCGCCGCAAGCTTCTGTCTCCGCAAGATCCCATCTGGGGCACATCCTGGTGCCCTGCCGGAGGGGGGATTCGGACACGGAAGGCTTCTCCATCAACACCATGACCTCTCCGATGATGCGTGAGTAGTTCACCATGGACCTACGGGTCCATAGCTAGTAACTAGATGGCTTCTTCTCTCTCTTGGATCTTCAATACAAGGTTCTCCATGATCTTCATGGAGATCTATCCGATGTAATCTTCTTTTGCGGTGTGTTTGTCGAGATCCGATGAATTGTGGATTTATGATCAGATTATCTATGAATCTTATTTGAGTTTCTTCTGATCTCTCTTATGCATGATTTCATATCCTTGTAATTCTCTTCGAGTTGTGGGTTTTGTCTGGCCAACTAGATCTATGATTCTTGCAATGGGAGAAGTGCTTGGTTTTGGGTTCATACCGTCCGGTGACCTCACCCAGTGATAGAAGGGGTAGCGAGGCACGTATCGTGTTGTTGCCATCAAGGGTAAAAAGATGGGGTTTTCATCATTGGTTTGAGATTATCCATCTACATCATGTCATCTTTCTTAAAGCGTTACTCTGTTCGTCATGAACTCAATACACTAGATGCATGCTCGATAGCGGTCGATGCGTGGAGTAATAGTAGTAGATGCAGAAAGTATCGGTCTACTTGTCTCGGACGTGATGCCTATATGCTAGATCATTGCCTTAGATATCGTCATGACTTTGTGCGGTTCTATCAGTTGCTCGACAGTAATTTGTTCACCCACTGTAATACTTGCTATTTTGAGAGAAGCCTATAGTGAACACTATGGCCCCCAGGGTCTACTCCACACCATATTTTCAGCCTTACACTTTTTATTTCGTTGCACTTTCCGCCTTCAGATCTCACTTTGCAAACAATCTTGAAGGGATTGATAACCCCTTTGAAGCGTTGGGTGCAAGCTTGTTTGTGTTTGCGCAGGTACTCTGGACTTGACGAGACCCTCCTTCTCGATCGATACCTTGGTTCTCAAACTGAGGGAAATACTTACTGCTCCTGTACTGCATCACCCTTTCCTCTTCCAGGGAAAAACCAACGCAGGCCCAATCTCCGTCAACGTGTCAATTTCTAGCGTTGTTGTTTGAGAAGTAGCACAAACCAACAAATTTGGGTTGAATACTCTACCCTCGAAAACTGCTGCGATCCCATACGCTTGTGGGACATCAAGGCTTTTTCTGGCGCCGTTGCTGTGGAAGCACAGCTATATTCTCTGAGTCACTTGGGATTGATGTCTGTTGATCACTATGAGGAATCCGAAAGATCCAAGAACTAAAATCTTGCCTTCCACTACGAGGAGAGGTAAGGAACTGCCATCTAGCTCTGCACTTGATTCACCTTCAGTTTTGAGTAAGTTTGCAACATCACCTCCTGCTAGAAATCTTGATATGTCGCCTGTGCTTGATGATGCTACTTCTGCTGCCTGTGATGCTTATGATGCTATGCTTGATATTATGCCTGATGATGCTATGCTAGATACTATGCCTGATGATGCTATGCCTGCTATGCCTGATACTGCTTTGCCACTTGGTGCATTCCTTGATGCACATATTGCTAGAGTTGCTGCTAGATGTGATGATGCTTCTGAAACTGCTGATACTATTGAAGTAGAACCTGCTACTATGCCTGAATTGCCTGTTATGCCTGATACGTGCTATGTTATGGAGGGAGAGATAGCTGAGGACTTTCTTGCGTGTAAGGATAGCTATGATGTTGAGAATTCACTACGCAAGTGGAAAGAGAATTCTCTAAACGCTAGGATGAAATATGACCCGAAGTTTGCTACTTCGCCTATCTTTGTGACCGATCAAGATTATGAATTCTCTGCCGACCCTGAGTTAATCACTCTGGTCGAATTTGATCCTTTTCACGGTTATGAGTCTGAAACGGTTGTAGCCCATCTTACCAAACTGCACGATATAGCCACCCTATTCACTAGTGAGGAAACGATCCGCCATTACTATATGCTCAAGCTGTTTCCTTTCTCGCTAAAGGATGATGCTAAGACTTGGTTCACTTCTCTTGCTCCTGGTTGTGTGCGTAGCCCCTAGGATATGGTCTACTACTTCTCTGAAAAATATTTCCGTGGCCATAAGAAGCAAGCTCCCTTGCAGGAAATATACAACTTTGCTCAAGCTGAAGAAGAGAGTCTCCCACAAGCTTGGGGGAGGCTCGTCCAGCTGCTGAATGCTTTGCCTGATCACCCTCTTGAAAAGAATGAAATACTTGATATCTTCTATAATGGACTTACCGATGCTTCTAAAGACCACCTAGATAGTTGTGCCGGTTGTGTTTTTACGGAATGAACCGTAGAACAAGCTGCGATTCTACTGATTAACATCTTGTGCAATGAGAATGCTTGGACTATTCCCGAACCACCTCCTAAGCCAACTCCGAAGAAAAGAGGTATTCTATTCCTCAGTCCTGAAGATATGCAAGAAGCCAAGAAATCTATGCGAAAGAAAGGCATTAAATCTGAAGATGTCAAAAACCTACCACCTATCGAAGAGATCCATGGTCTCGATAACTCGATACAGGTAGTAGAAGTAAATTCTCTGCGTAGGTTTGATGAGAGTGATATTCCTTTTGATAAACCTGCTAGCTTATGCATGGATGAATTTGATAACTTTGTTGCCAAACAACAGAGTTTCAATGATTATGTTAGCAGACAATTGGAAAAGAATGCTCGTATGCTTAGTCATTTAAGTGCTTGTGTGGACAGAAACGTCAACGATCTAAAGCTTCTGAGTAAGCATGCCTCTATGGTTACTACTCAGGTAGAACAAGTACTTAAGGCTCAAAACGACTTGCTCAATGAGTTGAATGACAATGCCGTCAGAGTCGTTACTAGAGGCGGTAGAATGACCCAGGAACCTTTGTATCCTGAGGGTTATCCGAAGAGAATTGAACAAGATTCTCAAGGAGTTAGCACTGATGCACCTAGTCATCCTAGAAAGAAGAAGAAAGATGATAGGAACCTGCACGCTAGCAACCCTGTTGCTGCTACACCTGAGAGTCCAAACGATGCCTCTATCTCTGATGCTGAAACACAATCTGGTGATGAACATGAGCCTAATGATAATATCAATAGTGATGTTCATGAAGATGCTCAGCCTAGCAATAATAAGGATGTGGAGATTGAACCTAGTGTTGATCTTGATAACCCACAGCCTAAGAATCAGAGATATGATAAGAATGACTTCGCTGCTAGGAAGCATGGCAAAGAAAGGGAGCCATGGGTTCAGAAACCTATGCCCTTTCCTCCCAAACCATCCAAGAAAAAGGATGATGAGGATTTTGAGCGCTTCGTTGAAATGATCAGACCTGTCTTTCTGCAAATGCGTTTGATGGATATACTCAAGATGTCTCTGTATGCTAAGTACATGAAAGATATTGTGACTAGTAAGAGGAGGATACCTGAGGTTGAGATTTCCACCATGCTTGCTAACTATACCTTCAAGGGTCGAACTCCTAAGAAACTAGGTGATCCCGGTGTGCCCACTATACCTTGCTCCATTAAAGGCAACTACGTTAGAACTGCGTTATGCGACCTTGGAGCCGGTGTTAGTGTTATGCCTCTCTCTCTTTATCGTAGACTTGAACTGGATAAGTTGACACCCACTGAAATCTCTCTGCAAATGGCCGACAAATCAACTGCTTTCCCTATCGGCATTTGCGAGGATGTGCCTGTTGTGGTTGCTTACACCACTATCTTAACAGACTTTGTTATCTTGGATATTCCTGAGGACGATGCCATGGTTGTCATCCTCGAAAGACCCTTTTTGAACACCGCAGGGGCTGTTATAGATTGCAACAAAGTTAATGTCACTTTCCATGTCAACGGTAATGAGCATACGGTGCACTTTCCGAAGAAACAATATCGAGTACATTGCATCAATGCTATCGAAAAGACTTCATCGATTCTTATTGGGAGCTTTGAATGCCCTGTTCCTCGTGTCAAGATGAAGTATGACTTTCTTGTTGGGGAGATACATATCCCCATTGAGGTTACCTAGTGACTATTCAAAAAATTTGCGTCTTCTTTTGCGATTCGAGAAAGTTTTGTCGAAGGGATTTGATCAACCCCATTGACGGATTTCTTTCAATGACCATGAGATGGATGAATTAAGGAGTCATAAACCTCTGTTCCAAGCTTTCACTTTAGGTTGCTTAGAAGAAAAATCATAGGTTTAGTTTAGTTTTCCCTGTTTTCTGTTTTAGCGCCGGTGGAAAAGTACCCCAAAAATAAAAGTTCTCCGAACGCTGTGAAAATCTAGTATGATTTTTTCTGGAATATTTGAAAAATACTGGGACAAAGAGTTTGTCTGGGGGCCACACCAGTGGGCCACAAGCCCTAGGGGCGCGGGCACCCCCCTAGCCGTGCCACCCAGGCTTGTGGGGCCCACAGGCACCCCTCCACTCATTCTTGCTCCCATCTGCTTCTCCTACCTCCAGAAAAAGTTGTTTCGTAGCTCAAGCCCGTGTTCTTGCTCCTCATGCTGGGATTTTCGATCTCTTTGCTCAAATCACCGTTCTCCGAATTGTTTTGGGGAAATTACTCCTTGGTAAGTGACTCCTCCATTGGTCCAGTTAGTTTTTGCTCTAGTGCCTTATACTCCGCGTATTTTTGCTGCCTTGGTGACCATGTTCTTGAGCTTTGCATGCTGATTCTAGCTGGTCCCAAGTAGTTTTGATGCATAATAGGGTCTCTAGGCACTTGTGGGAGTAGCTGCTATGAGTTTCGTTGAGCCATATTCACTTTTCCTTAGAGTCACTAAAAATTTCAGAAATTTTTAGAGATAGAAAATGGAAAAGATGAGGAGGTTCTTGAGAAGATTATCAAGCCGTGACCCCAAGGATGATGGGAGTGAGAAGAAGCCCAGGTATCCGGCCCCTCGAGTCGCGGAAGTTCGAGCGTGCGAGTGGCCCGGCGACGTGTTCTTACGCGCCGCTGGAATTTATCAGGACTTTTATCACTTGGTAGAGAACGCAGGCCTTACCGCCTTTGTTGAAGATAAGTATTCGCAATACCTCCTCCTCACTAATATCTTCATACCAAGCTTTAACTTCTATCCGAGGAATAATCCTCCTATGGTTGAGTTTAAACTTTATGATGTCCCCCAGCGCATGTCACTCCAGGATTTTTGCAATGTTTGCAAATTAACTTACGTAGGGGATATTCATGAACCTCGTCCACGGGACTTGGAATATTTTATCGGTACAATTGTTGTAGGAGAGGAGAGAGGAGTGTCTTGCGCTAGAGCTTCTAGCATTCATTTTCCCGTGCTTCGGTACTTCTCACTATTTGTGGGAAAATGTTTGATTGGTCATGGGAAAGCTGGCTCGCTTAGTTCCCCAGATCTTGCGGTCCTGCGCGAAGCCCTTTATAACGATAAAACTTATAGCTTGGGCGCTATAGTAGCTCAACGGTTGAACGTGAACCGTTCTAAAGGTGTTGTCTATGGAGGTGTCTACGCTACTCGTCTTGTCAGGCACTTTGAGATACCCATTAGACTGGAGGAAGAAGAAGAGATTCTTCTTCCCGAGAGATATCTAGATTACGATAGCATGTTTCGCCATGACTTTCTTGATAGAGATATAGGTGGAAGGATGATTTATAACCTGGTATTTAGTCAGGGTACTCGTGAGACTATTACTATGCGTGCTCCTTCTTTGTTCAATCTTCATGCAGGCAGGTACACTATTATGCCCTCGGACATCTACGCATATTGGGGCTTGGCCCAACCACAGGTGCCCGTGCCCGAGCCACCAGTCGAGTACCAGACGCCAATTTATCAGTGGGAGCCGAAGGAGCTCACACAGCAGTGGCATCCTCAGTCCACTCCGGAGTACCCCGGAGCTGGTTAATTTCCTCCCTGGGATTAGATCAAGTTAGGCCAAAAGCCTAAGCTTGCGGGAGTACGTGTTGTCACCGACTTTACATTCTTGCTTATGCTTTCACTTTGTTAGCCGGTGTTCACACTTTGCCATTGTATCATCCATGCTAGTTTATTTTCTTTTTCTCATTTTCTTTTCGTGTGTCTGTCTAGTTTGAGAAAAACCCAAAAAGATTTTATTTTCTTCTTTTGCTTGTTGGGAGCTTTCCCGTGTACATAGTTTTATTTTTCTTTGGGTCAAGGTAGAAGATATTGGTTACAATGTTTAGTGGCTTTTGCATGCATACCTGTTTAGCTTTTGAAGAGCCATATTACTTTGTCTTCTCCTTTGTCTTTGCCTGCAGATTCCAGCGTAGTCCAATGCACGAGCACGCTTATTATTGTTCACATTGTTCGTTCGTGCAAGTGAAAGGCAATAATGACGATATATGATGAAGTGACTGAGCCTGGAAAAGCTGGTATGAACTTGATCTATTTTGTTTTTGTAAATATGACTAGCTCATCATGCCTGATTCAGCTTTGTTGTGAGAGAAACATGTTTGCAATGACAACTTAGAGATCATAGTTGCTTATGCCATGCTTATTGAGCTAGGAGCTTATAATGGTTTGTCTTGGTTGCCCACATGAATGTTGAGATGACTATGATGTAGTATGATAGGATGGTATCCTCCTTTGAATGTTTCAAGTGGCTTGACTTGGCGCATGTTCACGCATGTAGTTGAAACAAAATCAACATAGCCTCTATGATGTTCATGTTCATGATGATTTATGTCCTACTCATGCTTCCACTCAATGCTTAGTTAATCTCAATGCATTTTGATGACTGTTGTCGCTCTCTAGTTGGTCGCTTCCCACTCTTTTGCTAGCCTTCACTTGTACTAAGTGGGAATACTGCTTGTGCATCCACTTCCATAAACCCAAAGTTGTGCCATATGAGTCCACCATACCTACCTATGTGCGTTATCTACCTGCCGTTCCAAGTAAATTTGCATGTGCCACTCTCTAAACCTTCAAGAAATAATCTGTTTTGCATGCCCGAACCGCTCATGTGGTGACAGGGGGCTATTGGTATCTTCCATGCTAGGCATGTTATCCTCGATATGTGTTTATTCACTCTCATTCACGAGAAAGGGGCCGGTAAATGGAATTCCCAGTTCCATACTCAAATCGAAAAGATAATTCCAAACAAAACTCCCCCAGGATTGATGTTGGTTTGGACGGTACTCGAGGATTCGGCTAGCCGTGGAATGTGATTGATTGGTGGTGGGGGAGTCAAAACATTATTTTTCTGTTTGGGAACCGCCTATAGCATGTGTAGCGTGGAAGATGTTGAGAACTCTTTGTCATTGCGTTGACAATGAAAGCATGCCACCCAAAATTGTTATCTCTGTTTTCAAAGCTTGAGCACTCGCACCTCTGCAAATCAATGCTTCCCTCTGCGAAGGGCCTGTCTATTTATGTTCCTGTTGAGTCATCCTCCTCTTACAAAGCACCAATTAGAGAACACCTCTGTCATTTTTATGCTTTGCTTTTAACTGTCTTGAGTATGACTATGACTGGATCTTCATTGCCATGAATTATAATGTTTAGTCAGCCCTTGGTCTTTGAAGGTGCTCTGCATTTATGTTTTTGCGGTCTCAGAAAGAGCTAGCGAGATACCATCTATTCGTACTCCTTCATGTTGTTTTGATTGAAGTGTTGACACTTGAGGCTTATTATTATTTGCTCGCTAGTTGATTATGCCATTGATATGAGTTTACCGTGAGACCTAGATGTCATTTGCTTACATGGTTTGCTTGTGATGTTGCTGAAATTCTGGTTATGAGTTAGACATAGTTGCAACAACAAGATCAAACAGAGTTCGTCAAAGTTTTTCTTTTGTCTCTTTCAGTTTGTCAACTGAATAGCTTGAGGACAAGCAAGACTTTAAGCTTGGGGGAGTTGATACGTCTCTGTCGTATCTACTTTTCCGAACTCTTTTGCCCTTGTTTTGGACTCTAATTTGCATGATTTGAATGGAACTAACCCGGACTAACGTTATTTTCAAAAGAATTGCCATGGTGTTGTTTTTGTGCAGAAATAAAAGTTCTCGGAACGTCCTGAAAATTTACGGAGATATTTTCTGGAATAAAAGAAAAATACTTGCTCAAAGATCCACCGGAGGGGGCGTGCCAGTGGCCCACAAGCCCACAGGCCGCGGCCACCCCCTACGGTCGCGTCATGCAGGCTTGTGGGGCCCACGTGGTGCCACCGCCCCCAATCTCAGCTCTATATCTTCCGTTTCGCCTGGAAAAAAATCAGAGAGAAGGTTTCATCGCGTTTTGCGATACGGAGGCGCCGCCACATCCTGTTCTTCATCTGGAGGGCAGATCTGGAGTCCATTTCGGGCTCCAGAGAGGGGAAATCGTCGCCATCATCATCATCAACATTGCTCCATCGACAATTCCATGATGCTCTTCATCGTTCGTGAGTAATCTCATCGTAGGCTTGCTGGACGGTGATGAGTTGGATGAGATCTATCATGTAATCGAGTTAGTTCTTGACGGGGATTGATCCCTAGTATCCACTATGTTCTACATTGATGTTGCTACTACTTGGCTATGCTTAATGCTTGTCACTAGGGCCCGAGTGCCATGATTTTAGATCTGAACCTATTATGTTGTCGCCAATATATGCGTGTTTTAGATCCTATCTTGCAAGTTGTAGTCACCTACTATGTGTTATGACCCGGCAACCCCGGAGTGACAATAGCCGGAACCACTCCCGGAGATGACCATAGTATGAGGAGTTCATGTATTCACCGCGTGTTAATGTGTTGGTCCGGTTCTTTATTAAAAGGAGAACCTTAATATCCCTTAGTTTCCATTAGGACCCCGCTGCCACGGGAGGGATGGACAACAGATGTCATGCAAGTTCTTTTCCCTAAGCACGTATGACTACATACGGAATACATGCCTACATTAGATTGACGAACGGGAGCTAGTTACATATCTCTCCGTGTTATAGCTGTTACATGATGAATCACATCCGTCACACTCATCCATCACCGATCCACCGCCTATGAGTCTTTTACTACTGGTCCTCGCTATGTTACTTTGCCTAGGCTTGTCCCCTGCTACAAAAGGGATTGGGCCACTTTGCTGCTGCTGTCACTACTGTTGTTACTTGTTACTTTGCTGTTGCTGCTACTACTGTTCCTTACCACTCCGCTGTTACTTGCTGCAAGACTTTGTTGGCGTCGTTGTCCAGGCTAGGTAAGAGGCAATAACATCCCGTCAACAAGGCTTTTTCTGGCGCCATTGATACAACAGTTAGGAATATTCTGTCGTCAACATATCGTTTCTGGCACCATTGCTATCATACTACTTTGGTACTGATACTTTGCTTGCAGACACTAATCTTTCAGGTGTGGTTGAATCTGACACATTCAGCTGCTAATACTTGAGAATATTCTTTCGCTTCCCGTCGTGCGAACCAACAAATATGGGTTGAATACTCTACCCTTGAAAATTATTGCGATCCCATACGCTTGTGGGACATCATTGACAAAGACCTCAATTTGTGAGGCCCGCTTCTCCAATCCGTCGGCATTCCAAATCCGATATTATAATGCTGACCATGCAAAGAACTCAATTTTTTTGGCCCCCCTAACCTTCCAAACCATGAAATCCATGGGGAAGAGAGTCAACCCAAGGTATTGAGACTTGTCAGCAGTTGTTGCCGAGTAGATCCTATCATTCGAGTTCTTCCAAACAATGTCATCCTCAATATGTGCTTCAAGGCATAAGTCATGAACGAGCATCCAGAGAGTGGAGAATTCCCTAATGTGGGTGTTGGAGATGACGGCGGAGATTGATCTCACAGATCGAAGTACTCCCGCCTGGGCTGCGAGAACCTTCTAATTTTTTCTCCTTGATGCTTCCTGAATTAACGAGGCGATGTACTTGGTTTTGCGGCCAAGCGAGCTAATAGAGCATATATCTCCATATGTGGTTTTGGTAATTGATGACAATTCCTATGGACTAATGGTTGCCTTAAGTTACATTTATAGGATTTGTCCATAGGCACTTCTTGAAGTCCATCTGTTGGATTCAAGGAGTTTATATGATGACCAAGATAGTATTCAAGGTACTATCCAAAGAATGGTCATAGAGACACATGGTTGATCAAGATCTCAGACAAAGAGTAAATCAAGATGATCAACACACAAAGTGTACAAGATGTACCGAGAGGGATCAAGTGATCCCATGGTATGGTAAGCATTGTCCATTACGTGTTTGTGTACTAACCCATGGTCTTCGTGAGAGTTCTATGTGGGGGTTAGGTGTGTTCCATGGGCTTGCGTCAAAGGGAAGATCTCATACAACCCATGAAGTATGACGTCAAGTTGTGATCGTCATTAAGATTGCGATGTGCAAGTTCAAGTGGATCAGCACGAAGATATCATGCTTGAAGCTTGCCGTCCATTGTGGTGGCAATGGACTTGTGAAGATATGCTGAAGAGTGGCTCACCCATAATGAGTATGGGGAGCAATCAACTAGTCTTCATCAAGCCAACACAATCAAGAAAGGTGGTCCATCTTGAGGAAGCCAAGATCATCATCATCTAGCTCAAGAGGACGAGGTGCAAGGTATAGGTTTGCCCTTGATAGGTTTTCTGTTTAGGATAGATTGTTGTACTATCAAGGGGGGCTCTCAAGTGAGTAGCTTGATCGTATCGTTCGTTGAGAGCTCAAACCATTTGCATCCTTGCATCATACTTCTTGGTTCTTGTTTGGTGTTTCTCTTTTTGAGTTTTAGAGGTTATGGTCATCTTCGTGACAAGCTCGAGTTCATCGAAAACGGAGTCCATATGCATCTACTATGATGTTTTCGATGTTGGAGTTTTTGCCGGTTCTTTATTCATAGAGGACTCACATCTCTATATCATTGGCATTTTCATATCTGCATGGTCTTAAGATTTCGCTGTTTGGATAGCTCTTGTCGTCCTGAATCCAGCAAGCTTGGGTTTGCTCGATTCGAAGCTCGTATGCGAAAGTTATGGTTGTTTCAGTGGCGAGCAGTAGTACCGCTGGACCTAGCGGTGGTACCGCTAGAGTTGGCGGTAGTATCGCTGGCCCTAGCGATAGTACCACTAGAGCTAGCGGTAGTACCGCTGTCCCAGCAGTAGTACCGCCCCTGGCCAGCGGTAGTACCGCTCCAAGTTTTTAGTACCGTCATCTTTGCGGTTGTACTGCGTCGGACATTTTTGCGAAGACTTTCTTGGCGGTGGTTGGCCCGGTAGTATCTTTGCGCTACCATGGGCTCAGCGGTAGTACTGCTGCAGCCAGCGGTAGTACCGCCGGAGGGTCAGCGGTAGTACCGCTGCAGCCAGCAGTAGTACCGGCGGAGGGTCAGCGGTAGTACCGCCGGAGCCAGCGGTAGTACCGCTGGGCTCGGGCTGTAAGTGGGGGTAACGGTCTGATTCCTTCCCCCACTATATAAAGGGGGTCTTCTTCCCTCTTGGCCTTATCTATCCGTTGAGCTCTTGTTCTACCTCCATTGTTGACATTCTTAGAGCTTGCTAACTCTCAATCCCTCCAATGATTCTTGCTTGTTCTTGAGGGAAAAGAGAGAGGAGATCTAGATCCACATCTCCACCAATCACTTTCTCCTCTATGTGAGGGGAACCCCTTGGATCTAGATCTTGGAGTTCTTTGTGAGCTCCTTGTTCTTCCTCTCATATTTCTTCATAGCTTTCGTTGTTGTGGAGGGATTTGAGTGTGAGGGACTTGACCTCTTCGTGTGTTCTTGCCATTGCATTAGTTCCACCGGTTTGAGTTCTCCACGGTGATACGTGGAAGTGAGAAGTTGAGAAGCTTACTACCTTTGGTACTTAGTACCCTAGATATTGTTCTTCGTGGATGCTTTGGCATCCTAGAAGCTTGGTGGTGTCTCGGAGCTCAATCATTGTGGTGTGAAGCTCCGGGCAAGCGTTGGGGGTCTCCAATTAGGTTGTGGAGATTGCCCCAAGCAATTTGTACGGGTACCGGTAACCGCCCCCAAGGGTTGCCACGTGTACGGGTTCGGTGACCGCCCCCAAGGTTTGCCATTTGTACGGGTTCGGTGACCGCCCTCAAGGGTCCCTTAGTGGAATCACGGCATCTTGCATTGTGCGAGGGCGTGAGGAGATTACGGTGGCCTTAGTGGCATCTTGTGGAGCATTGTGCCTCGACACCGCTCCAACGGAGATTAGCATCCGCATGGGTGTGAACTTCGGGATACATCATCGTCTCCCCGTGCCTCGGTTATCTCTTACCCGAACCCTTTACTTATGCACTTTACTTTGTGATAGACATATTGTTTATTGTAATATATCTTGCTATCACTTGGTTGTTTATCTTGCTTAGCATAAGTTGTTGGTGCACATAGGTGAGCCTAGTTGTTTGTAGGTTTTGTGCTTGACATATTAAACGTTAGTTTTATTCCGCATTTGTTCAAGCCTAAACCTTAATTATTTTAAAGCGCCTATTCACCACCCCCCCTCTAGGCGACATCCACGTCCTTTCACAAGCAAAGGAGTTTCGACGCCATTCCCAATGGTGATTTTGGTGGAGGCATAGAAAAATCGAGGTCCTCCTTGGTGCATGGGTTAGCAAGCCCCACCGAAAGTTTGTTTGGTTTTTTCCATTCATACCAAGGCCATCTTAGCCGCAACGCCCATGCAGACTTATCAATGTTAAGCACCTTAATGCCACCGTATTCGTGTGGCCGGCTGGCCCCCTCCTGTTGACCTAACACTTGGCACCGGTCGTCTTGCCTGAGCCAGATCAAAGAAAAGCCATCTCGAACTTGTCGAGGTTTTGCAAAGAGCATGGCGGGACGATAAAAGGCGTGATGGAGTACATTGCTTGAGAGGAGATAATCGATTTAACAAGATCTATGGGCCCGATGGTGATGATGTTTTAAGAGGGCCGGCCCTCAGGTGGGGCGGGGGGGGGGGGGCTGCCCCGGGCCCCCAAAATCTAGGGGGGGCCCCAAGGTATGTATGCACGTTGTATGTATGTAGTCTAGACTAGGCCTTGGCCCATATTACTGGAATCGGAAGCCTGAACTAAGAAGAGGAAACTAGCAATCCACGGCTGTCGAGGAAACAAGCGATCTGCGGCTGGACGGTTCCTTTTCCAACTACCGACTTCTCGAGCCCTAACTACAGGCCGCCGGCGACGTCGCTGCAGTGGTCATACGCCTGTACACGCAACAGCCAGTAAAGGAGAGACGCACGTAGCAGCCTGCTGTAGGAGAGACGCCCATAGCAGCCCTGCAGCCTACAGGAGCTCGTCCAAGTAATTGGCTAATTGCCTTCCTGAATCCTGATCTGAAACGTACAGTCAACAGAAATCAGTATACCCTGCTTAATTCCTCTCCTCTTATTCATGTGCAGAACTGCATACTATAGACACGTATAGTACAGATTATTTAAAATCTGAAATTTGGTCATCAAGACTCAAGACATCACGATTCAGGATCAGGTATTGATGTATGTTATTCTTACAACAGATTTTTTTGGGTTCAGAACTAGCACCGTTCAACAACTGATGTAACATTTTTTTTGTTTTCAGCATTGTGTTTGTTGTCATGCCAGCCAGCAAGAGAAAATATAGATCGGATAGTGACAAAAGGAAAAAAAAAGGCCGCAAGCCAAGTAATATTGGTGCTTCGAGTACTTCGCCAAACCCAGATGATGCGTTGGCAATTGTTGCCATAGTGGAAGAGTAACCGACTAATGAAAATTCAGACCATAATCAGCAAGAATAAAATATCAACTCCAACATCGGCGATTGTCGTGGGTATAAGCCTGACAGTAGATGTGTAGGGTACGAAAAGGATGGGCAGAGCCTTAGCTACGGCGAGGTTGTATGAGTTCGGGCCCCTCTGTGGTGGAGGTAATAGCCCTACGTCTCAGTGCTCAGGGAGCTTGTTGTCGAGTGGAAATACAGAATACAATGAGTTGCTAACCCCTCTACCAGTGGGGGAGGGTGGCTTATATAGAGTGCGCTCCCCTCCACAACGGTTCTGGTACAGGGGTGGAGTAGTGGGGATTGAATGTGTACGTTACAGGTAACGTACGCCCTAAATGCTAATAAATGCACCTGGAAACGTACGGCCGTTTCCTCCAGGGGGGTTACGATGTACCGAGTGGTATCCAGCCGGTTAGCTTGATATCCTCTGAATGTTAATCTCCGACAGGATGGTCGAGGACCTGTTACCGACTGGATGATGGGGACTCCTTAATTCAGTCGGAACTGACTAAGGGCCTTGTCCTTTGTGAGGGGTAGTCCTTGGATAGGACCTACATGACAGGCCTATGACCCTACCCTAGGACTATAACCCCATCATTAGTCCCCGAATGGATTGGGGTTGAAACGACGAAGCGATGCTTGAAGTTTGGATCCGACTAGAGCGGGTTTGGCTTGGGCGTTGCTTGCCTCAATCCATTTTATCTCTTCTGACCAACGATCCAAGTGGAAGTACTCGCGAAACAAACTGTCGGACGCCGAGTGCTTCTGCGGCATCTTTTGACGCGACCGGTCAACTGACAGCGGCGGATTTTCCGGGATCTCAAATTTCGGGTTCCGCGCGCTCAGCGGGGTTGACGCCATCGCGCTCGAGTAGCGCCTGACGCCTCGATTCTCGTGCCTTCAACCTCTCCACTAATATCGCCGCGGTGGGTCGGGGGATAAGGTTTCGGGCCCACCCGCCAGCGACCCAGTCGGAGCCCTACTTAAATCTCGGCGGCGAGGGTTCTTCGTTACGCTCGCCGAATCTCTTGCCTTTGCCTGCTCCGTCTCTCTCGTCACCTCCAGCGCCTCTACACTCTTCCTTCCCTCTTCCTCCCGCGGGCTCGCAGCTTCCGCCATGACCAAGGGTCAGACGAGCAAGATGGAGGCAAGGAAGAAGAAGGGGAAGGCGGCGGCTCCTGCTCAGCGGCGGCAGCGGCCGCTGCCGGCGGGGTGGATTCAAGGCGACTTCCTCCCCTCCACGGTGATGGAGGGGGATCTGCTGCAGCTGGTCGAGCACGGGATGATCGTGCACAAGGCTTGGAGGCTGCCGGCGGAGAACGAGGTCGAGCCGGCGCCCCGGGAGGGGGAGCGCGTCTTGCTTCTCAGCCACGTCTATCGAGGTTTCTCCTTGCCCCCGCATCCTTTCGTAAAGGGAATCATGAATCACTTCGGGGCACAACTTCACCACTTTCCCCTGAACGCCATTGCCCACCTCTCTGCATTTATAGTTCTGTGCGAGTATTTCATTGGCTGTCCTCCCCATTGGGGGCTGTTCAAGCACATATTTTCTGCTAGATCCCAGACCATCAAACGACTTAGCAAGTCGGATGATAAAACACATCTTCTCCAGCTCTGCGGGGGTCTAGGTTTCCAGAAAAAGAGTCGGAGCAGTTACCCTGCCCTCCAGCTAAGTGAGTCGGTCAGGAATTGGCAGTCGACGTGGTTCTACTGCCAGGATATCGCATGTCTGAATGCTTCGACAGGGCTGCCTCCCTTTAGCTTAGATCGGCCCGCCCCACCTAAGCAACTCGCGCTCACGAGGGCGGAGAAGAACGACATCCAGCCTCTGGTCGGGGCGCTCGTAGATGTCGTCAGGAGGGGGTCACCGGCATAGATCTGCTGGAGGTCTTCCTCGGTCGGCGTATCCAACCCATGCAAGCTCGCAACCACGCCATGTGGCATTATACGGGGCCCGAGGATTCCACTCGGACCAACGTTGTGGGCGTGACCGAGGAGAGGGTGACCTCGTGGGTGCTCCAGATCACACGCCCCTGCGAGAATCCCAAAGGATCTCGGCGAGTGAAGCCCTTCTGCGCGGATAATCCTCCTCCGTATCAGGTGAGTGGCACTTGTCGAGTGCTCCTAACTGTCTTAATCTTGTCGTTTGCTTGAATCTCTGTGTGACGTCTGATGTCACCGACTGAATTTTATGCAGGAGTGGACCAACTGGTTTTCTCCTGTCTCGAACGGGAACCCGGCCGAGGAGGAGGAAGGCAGCCAGGAGGGCAGCGTGGAGAGCGCTGAATATGTCTCCGACAGCGGGGAGTCGGAGGAAGAGACTAGCGAGGAAGAGAAGGAAGACGAAGAGCAGGACTCGCCGCCTCCGCAAACAGAGCATCGGACCAAGCGCCGACACGAGCGTGCCGTTCCCTCGGCCCTTCCAGTATCTTCGAGTGCTCCGCCCACTGCCCCAGTGGTCCCGAGTGCTCGGAGCACCAAAAGGGCCAGGGATGCTGCCGCTGAGCCTGCGGGTCAGTCTTCCAAGGCGGCCAAACCGAGTGGGTCCAAACCTCGGAAGGCTCTGCCGCGGATGAGGGTTGTTGTCCCCGTCACCTCCACGTAAGTGTATCGATCTTCTAATTTCTTCTGATATCCGAGTGAATTCTTATTCATTGGTCGAATGGATTTCACCCGACAGAGTCGCTACTTCTGCCACCTCTCCAGCGTGCCAGGAGGATGACCTCATGGACACGGACAACATCGTCTCGTCCCAGCCAGGTGTGTTGTAGTGACTTCGAGTGTTTTGTTCTATCATAGGTTCTGCCTCTTTCTTTTTCTGAGATCTTGCGTCGTTCGGTCTATCAGGGGCGATTTGCATGGACGAGGGCGATCAGGGGAGAGCTGAACAGGCTGTAGAGCCCGTTCTTGAGGCTGCTCCGCCTGTTGCTGCTCTCGCCGCCGACGTGCCGCCGACTGAACCGGCGCTGGTGGTTGAGGCGCCGACTAGAGCGGACCTTGGGATGCCTCAAGAACTTCCGACGATGCCAGGCTCGTCGAATGTCGAGTTCAACATCCAGCGTCTCCCGGAGGAGCAGGTGGGAGCGGCCAAGGGAGCCATGGTGCAGGCGGAGCTGATGGCTGGGGAAGCCAAGAGGGCCTACGACTCCGTCGCGTCCTTGTACAAGCGGAGCTTGGAGCTGCGGGATGATATCCGAGTAAGTGGGCTAGTAAGTATTTACTCTTCTCTTGTAACCCACTGGGTGTTTTTGGATAACATCTGTTGTTTGCAATGGGTTCACTCTGGGTGAACCCAGTGGATGTAGTCCCCGAGACTTCTGTCGAGTGCTTGCACCGGCAGTTGTCTTTATACACGTTGTCTTTGCTTTGGTGAGGTCTGTAAATAACATGACCGACTGCTAGCAGTTGTGGCACTCGGAGTGCACTTACTGTAAGAGTCTCCGAGAGTAAGTTGTACTCAGGTCGGGTAGTATTGGCCTCGTAGGCGTAGGTGGTAACATGCAGCTCAATAGGGCGGGCCTGCTTGAGTTACATGCCAATAGGGTCACTCTTAGTGAACCCACTGGGTGTAGTCCCCGAGACCGGTGTCGACTGCTTGCGTCGGCAGGGGTCTGAAGAACATAGACTTTTGTTGTTGAATTTTCTGATTGTCCCTTGGTGTTTGGTGGCAGAAAACCTGTGAAATGGGGACAGCCTATGAGACTCTCAGGGCGGAGAGGAATCAGTTCGCTGATGAGCTTGATGCGGCCATGCTTGCAATGGCTGGCATGAAGGATGCTCTGGAGGGACGAGAGAAGTCACTGGAGCAGGCTCGTGAAGCGAACAAGGTGTTTGACTGAAGAAGTGGAAAAGATGGGGAAACAGAGGACTCCTTTGATGGGTCAGATGGACGTGCTGAACAAACGGTGCAGGGCACAGGAGAAATATGTCCGCGACTGGGCTCGGCAGATGATGACGCGTCTGGCTGGTAAGTCCTGCTTTTTCCGAGTGCTTGTGTTATGCGCGTCACCCTCGGTGCTTATTGTCTGCTTGTCCTGTTGTCGCAGATTTTTGCTTTGACGCTGAAGCAGCTGGTGTGGAGCGGTCGATTCTCGAGAACGTTCCACTCGGCGAGGACGCCAATCAGGATCTCCCCCGTGCGCACATCCGCGTGGGAAAAGTTGGTCCTTTCATCGGTCGACTGAGAGAAGTCGTCGGCCGAATCGACAAGGAGCTTTGGCCAGAAGATGAGTCGCGGCAGGAGATGGAGAACCTGATGACCCGACTGGAGGAGATTCCCAACCGAGTGCAGTCGTGGAAGAAATCTGCAGCTCGTTGTGGTGCAGATGTTGCTCTGTCCCTGGTCCGAGTCCATTGCAAGGAGGTGCGCGAGGAGAAGTTGAAGACGCTGAAGGTGGCCAACACGAAGAAACTTCGATTCGAAGACTTCATGGAAACCTTCCTTGAAAGCGCCACCCGCATCGCCGACGGTATTGATCTGGACACGTTCGTAGAGCCCTCCAGTCCTGGTGTTAATCCAGATGAAGCATAAAAACACTTTTATCCTCGGTGTGCCGAGTGTGGATCTGTAAGAAACTTTGACCACTGTTGTTGGCCTTCACATTCTTGGTTCGGTGTGGGTAAGCTTGATCCACACCGAGCCACTATCTTTGGTTGAACTTTGAATCGATTCTTTTGCTCTTCTGTTGCAATGTTGACTCGAGTTTTTGTTTGGCGTTTCTTGGTGAAGCCAAAGGCAAACATTCGGAACATGTCAGTTGTTTTGACATCTGCATGATCCTCATTGAAGGTCCGTGGAATTCCCTAAGTCTCCGAGTGTGACGTTAAGAGTACACTCGGAGAAGGTTAATACTTAGGCAATTCTGACCGCAGCTAAGTCCCCGAGTGTGATGTGAAGTGCACACTCGGAGAAGGTTAATACTTAGGCGATTCTGGATTGCAGCTAAGCCCCCGAGTGTGATGTGAAGTGCACACTCGGAGAAGGTTAATACTTAGGCGATTCTGGATCGCAGCTAAGCCCCCGAGTGTGATGTGAAGTGCACACTCGGAGAAGGCTAATACTTAGGCGATTCTGGATCGCAGCTAAGCCCCCGAGTGTGACGTTAAGTGCACACTCGGAGAAAGTTTATACTTAGGCGATTCTGGATCGC